>NC_134710.1:159470031-160070031 GCF_043290135.1 Rhipicephalus microplus
ATATATATATATATATATATACTTTTTAATCCTATCCTTTTAATCCCTTTTGTACCCCCCATCCCTCGTGAGCTACTGTTGAGGTGTCACCTGTTGCAGACAGTTACGGGGCTCACTTTTCTCTTCTTTTCCCTTTATGGTGAATTCAGACGACGGACCGAATCCGGATGTGGCGGGACGGACGGCGCGTCACGTGACCTCACAGCAGCGATTCCCCTCGTCCGCGCGGCTCGCAGACGGATGACCCCAACCTGTTTCTCCCATCGGGATTCTGGCAGGAGAAAGCAGATACTTTAGTGTATTAGCTCGGGGTTTCTGGCAACCAGTACACTTTTCGTCTGCTCGCGGCATGTCCTCCATGGTTCGCGGCACCTTTCCTTCCTCCGTGGTATGGTTTCATATCCGTGGCTCGCGGACAGCTTCATGACTGGTCCGCATCATCTACGCTTGAGCATGGTTTACTTAGTTTCCGGGGGCTTTGTTCTCAGGTGATTAAATACGCAGAAATCACTTTTGGTGGCTCGGGAAATGTCGCCGCCGTCGTTTGAGACGCGAGATTATTAGCTGTCATGGTGGTGAAATATTCTAACGTCTACAACCGGCGACGTGCCGCTTCTAAAAAAGGATGGGAGACGCGTTCAGAAGTTCTACAAGAGGGGAACGATGTAGTTGAAAGAATATTCTGCCAGCAACTCCCTTTTCTACTGAAAGAATAACACTCATCGTTCATTTGTCCCAACGTGACAGACATCGCAGCCAATCTTCGCTTCTTGCGGGCATCCATGTTGAACACTCTCAAACCGGTCTGCTGCCAGCGGGCACAAGTGAGCGCCGAATCTGCTGTCGAGGGTAATCCGGCTGTTTTCTCCTAGGACACCGTCCGTCATGTGGATGAGCCTGCAGGCGGATTATCCACGGATTAGCCGTCCGCGTCCACGACAAATTCGGATTCGGTCCGTCGTCTGAATGCACCATTAAGAACCACATAAGAAAGTACTCCGGGTGATAAAAGTTGATGCAGAGTAATTTTACTGCGTACCTCGGGTTATGGCTTTGGCGCGTAGGTAATACAGCAGATTATACTGCTTTTTAACCTTCTAGACGTTGCATGATAGATTAAGTTAGACCAGCAGCTGCACTGTCTTTACATGGACTAAGTTGCAGTATAGCCTGCACGGGCACTGCGGCCGAACCCATCACCACGCGCCACGGTGGTTATGGTGCTCTAATGCTGATCCCGAAGGTCGCCGGATCAAATCCCGGCCACCACAGCCGTGTTTTCGCTGAAGGCGAAAATTATTTAGACCTGTGTACTTTTTAAGGTGCACGTTAAAGAACTCCAGATGGTCGATATTACCGAAGCCCCCCACTACGGCATCCCTCATAATCAAACCTCGATTTTGGGACGTTAAACCCCCCCCCCCCAGCCTATTTATTAACCAATCACTGTGGCCGTAGTGAACTTCTAATTGACGAAGATTTTCTTAAGGTCCCTGAAATGCATACGGAATGTTTCGCGCCTTGCGTATTGCAAAAGACATCATACTGAGCCTCCTTATTTTTTTTTTCGAAAAAATCATTTCTTGGTCTGTGTATTCGTTTTTAATTTCCGTATGAGACAACATATTGTTATTTGTAATTTAACACATCTATATCGCATTGATTGATTAATATGTGGGGTTTAACGTCCCAAAACCACCATATGATTATGAAAGACGCCGTAGTGAAGGGCTCCGGAAATTTTGACCACCTGGGGTTCTTTAACGTGCACCCAAATGATCTGAGCACACGGGCTTACAACATTTCCGCCTCCATCGGAAATGCAGCCGCCGCAGCCGGGATCTGAACCCACATTTATATCGCAGTCTGATCTGTCTGATGTGCTCGTAAACTGTCGCTTCGCTACTCAGAAGTGCACCAGCTTCTTTTAAAAAAATCTTTCTTTTTTCTCTCTTTCTCTTTCGCGGCTTTCAACTATGGCTGCGAGAGCTGCTTGGACTGACGACACTGTTTAATGTGAATAAACAAAAAGTGCCTGACAAATTTATTCAGAAAAAAACTCATTCTCAAGTACTCAATACAAAGCGAATATTTTCCAGCCTGATTCCGCTGTAGGTAAGACTAACCGGAGTATCCTGGCCCGCGGCAATAATAATCGAAAAAAAAAAGAAAAAAAGAAATGAGTGCGGCTGCATCGACGCCACTTCATTCATACTTCCCATGGGCAGACAAAACGTGCCACAAAGTATACGCAGGTGAACAATTAACTGTCTCGCACTGACGAAAACGGCACGACACGTTTCTGAGGTCCCGGAGTTTGCGAGGTGATAAGCTTCTGAGCACCTAGCGGCGAAGTATAGAAACGAAATATGTAGGGGGGTGGAGGATGCAGCGCTGGTCAGTTCATGCACAGTGGCCCACGACGTCTCATCCTGCGTGCACGCCCACCCGAAAAAGCACATCTCAGATCGCAAGCCGTCTCCAACAGCCACAACGCGCGCATAAGGTGAGTGCCGTATTGCGCCTGACGTCGGTTACGAGCGGAGACAGGACGCGCAGTCTGAATTACCGATGGTCGTAATTCGAGCGGACTGGGGTCGCGTCTCCATCCGCTACACGGCCAAATTGCATTCAGTAGCTGCAAGGTGACCAGCACGAAACGACGGTGAAATCTGTCATCGCCGTTAGACAAGTATATGCAGCGCTAAGCCAGCAACAAGAAGTGACTAGGTTCGACTTTTTTTTTTTTTCATGGCTCACATTTTTTTTTCGCATGATTGTTTCAAGACTAACTCAACAGATATGAATCTTGTCTTAGTTATTTTTTGAAGTTCCGTTCAGCCTACGACTGAGTATTCTGAATCGAACTTGGAAAACTGGTGAAGGTTTTTCTTCTTTGTAATAATGGTATTCTATGCATTTGAAAACGAATACGGTTGTTCGAAGCGCACTCAAGTGCAAAACAATAACTTATTTATTCGAAAATGTAAAGGATACAAGAGCTATGTTCATGAAGTATACATTTTCAGTGCACAACCAAAAAATAAGTGGCCTACGTTTGTGCATCTCAATTAGAATAGCCAGTTTGCATGAATTTTAAAAGAGGTGTTAGAATCCCGCCGCAGCCGGGATTCTAACCCGCTAGTCGCGGGATAGAATCCCGGCTGCGGCGGCTGCATTTCCGATGGAGGCGGAAATGTTGTAGGCCCAAGTGCTCAGATTTGGGTGCACGTTAAACAACCCCAGGTGGTCGAAATTTTCGTAGCCCTCCACGACGGCATCTCTCATAATCATATGGTGGTTTTGGGACGTTAAACCCCACAAATAAATCAATCAACCAGTTCTGTTCGGAATAATCTTGCTGTTGACAGAATCATGTGCGATTGGCATCCACTAATGCTGACCTGGGATTAACTACGATCCATTGAGAATATTGCATGCTATAATCAAAGGCCTACCGAGATCGCTCTTAACACAATAGTAAACATATAAATCGTTCGGAGTTAAAACATGGCGTATATTGGTGTCGCGGGTTTGCCGAGTCCGCCACAATGCAAGGCAAGTTATGCGTATATCACCCCAGCTCACGGGTATCGTAATTCAAGACATGCACAGTGGCGAGCACTGTTAGAGTGAACACGGCTCAGCGTGGCAAACGAGCACGCCGCTTTTGCTATACTTAATACGGTGGTTTTGGGACGTTAAATTTCGCATATCAATTTGGTGCATGATGGCCTAAGCTGCCTATGCACCATAAAAACCAAACCAAACCCACATATTAATCTTGCTGTACTACATGCAAGCGACACCGGCGCTTGGCTACTACGTAACGGCGCGTTCAAGCTGTGTATAGCCGACAACGTAAAGCAGCTGCCGTGTGCGCATGCGTCGCTACATTTCGGTGCGCAAGTGTGCTGCAGCACAATTGCGCTGCGCGGAACACGGCCAAGCGCTCGCGTGTTCACCCCAACTATGCTCACCGATGTCCGGCGGTGGCCGCACTGTCAATGTCGTCGTCGCTTGAGGAGGTACAGCGGTGAGCACTGTTAGGGTGAACACGCGAGCGCGTGGCCGACGGCACTATCAGCGCCCCGTTACGGTCATCACTCGAAACATTGCGCATGCGCATCACGCCTGCCACGAAATAATTGTTCCGCCGCGCGCATGACGTCATGAATGCACTTGTTCGTCGTCTGCTAGCCGCATTTTTGTTTTCTAAGCCCATGCATCTTGCATTTTAAGATTTCTTTAAACATTTGTACTTGAACAGAACAAGACAAAAAACTTTTATATCTATGGGGGCGTGTCTATTCGTTCCCTTCAAAGTTGCGCATGCAACGCCGTATATAAAGCAACCAAACATGTTTTGCAGCCGTTCATTCTGTCGCCAGATCGTATTATGGCTAGGGTTCCTGATTATGAACGGCGCTCAATTGTCGATTTTTCCCTGCAAGGTTATTCCCAGTGGTATATTGGCGCTTCAGTTATTAGGCCCCTTAAGACTGTGAACAGGATAACTCAAGCCTACAATAATGAAGGTCGCATTCAGGATGCACCCCGCGTGCCCGCTCTAAAGCTACCAAAGACGATGAAGACGCCCTCATAGTTGCAGCTGCTGTTCGTAACCCTTTCTTGCCAGCCCGAGCAATACGCGAGGACATGGATTTGGACGTTTCGGACACCACTGTTCGACGTCGCCTGCGTACTGCGGGCCTTCGCAGTCGCGTCGCAGCGCAGAAGCCACTACTAACGGCAGCACACAAGGACGCACGACGGCAGTTCGCTGAGTTGCACAAAGCATGGACATCAGAAGAGTGGGTCGCGTCATCTTTTCGGATGAGTCCACGTTTCCGACGCGACAAGACCAAAGATTGCGTGTTTGGAGACTACCAGGCACACGGTGAGGCAAACGTCCTGCTTTGAAAAGCAAATGTTTTAGTTAACGTCAGAATGCCACGCAGGAACGACCCAGACAACGGGCAAGGTGTTTCTGCCAGTGGGAGATCGAGTGCGAGAGTGTGGAGTGCTGTTTAAGGATATGGTTTAGGGCCCCTGCAACGTATACGTGGACACTTATCGTCGGAACAATACTGCAACATTTTGAACAATGTGCTGTTGTCATATGCAAGCAGTTTATTCCCAGACGGTAATTACCTGTTCCAACAGGACCGGTCACCATTACACACGGTGCGGGCTGTCAAGAAGTTCCAGGCGGAGCAGCACATGCAGCTACTGGAATGGCCTCCAAAAGGAGCGGACCTGAATGAGATAGAAAACATGCGGTGTCGTCTGAAAGCTTCGTGGGCAAGGAAGCCCCTTTATTCCGCGACTTCGGACCAGTTGTGGGCGCAAGTCAGCAACGAGTGGGAAAGGCTGAAAGCCAATTGAGAATATGTTCGATCACTTTACGACTCGTTACCATCCAGAATAGCTGCCGTCGTTGCTGTAAGTGGTAAAATGACTTGCTATTAGATTTTTTCATGTTTTTATATTTGTTCTCATGGTTTTGTTTGACTTGAATTCCAAAAGTGCAATTTTCTTGAATTAAAAGTTTGATAATTATCCCTCTTACACTCGCTTTTTTCCTTCAAGCGCCAATCTTCAATCCAGATTAACCTTGAAATGCAGAAGTTATCTGCTCAGCGAACAAGAAATGCGGCTAGCAGACGACGAGCAAGCGTATCGATGACGTGTTGCGCGCGGTGGAAAGTGTTTCGCAAAGCACATGCGCAGCATGTGCAAAGTTTCCAACGATGGCTGTTACGTGGCGCTGATAGTGCCGTCGGCCACGCGCTCGCGTGTTCACCCTAACAGTGCTCACTACTGTACCACCATCTATGACTGGCGTGATCAGTTCATCCCCGTGTTCGCGGCAGCGTCTTTTTCCCCATCTTCTGAGAAGCGTTCGAGATGCTGCAGGGCCTTTGCAATGAAAATAATCTTCGCAAGTGATTGCGCCCAAATGTAATGCTTTTGCTGTTTTCAATGACTGTATCTGGCTTTCATGAAACCGGAAAAGGAGGTACCCTGACCGAGGAGACACTGTTTCCAGGTTTATCGTAACAAGCAAAGGCTTTGCTGGGTACACCGTGGAAACAGGCCTGCCCCTTTGCCACTGGGCAAAGCACACAGCTATGCGATCGTGCGATACGCGCTCGTAAGCATTCGGCCACTTTGTGCCAGCGTCCGCAAGGTGGTGCAACGGGAAGTGGCACGGCTTGTTGTTCATTTTAAGTTTTGTTTAACAGTACGAAGCAGCGATAGTGACATAATCAGGTGTTTTTTTTTTCTCTGGAGTAGCTTCACAGTAGCAGTAATCACTTTTGTAACATAACGCAGTATCTGCTAGCCTTGTCTACCATCCTTTAAAGCTGACCCGACAGAATGGGGTGTGCTCTACTACTGATAGGCGTCTTTCTATACGTCATGAGCAACTGGACACACGTGTACAGTTACGCGCGTGAAGTTGTCGCATACTTCGCGCAGCACTTTTTTTTTTCTTCTGACGCCCACAACTGGGAAAGGGCATCTCCCATGTTGTTAACCCGGTCATGTGCTTTCCGTGGCCACATTATCCTCCTCACAAACTTAATTTGATCAGCGCGCCGAACCACATGCCTCCCTCCTGGCGTGTTTGCCTTCTCTTGGAATCCAGTCTGTCACTTCTAATGACTCTTACTCACCAGCATACGTACGGTTTGCTACCATATGCGATACGTGGACAGATAATCTACAGTTAAACGCTAGCGTTCTGCTATCGTCACACTGGCGCGTATGTTCATGGAGCTCTTGCTGTGAATGCCATGCACGTTACAGAACACGCTACTCTACAGCAACGCTTACACGTTCGATTGCCGTTTCAGATGAGCCTTGTAGTCGGTGACCTTGACAATGACGGCGAGGGAGAACGCATTCTCATCGAGCCTTATCGTGAGTACGTTTGTGCTTGAGAGAACGCTGTGGATTTGCTGCCCTAGTTATTCGAACTACACCCAGCCGACGAATATTTGCTATATGCACGAGATTTGCGAGAAAAAAATCAATTCGTGCTTAGCCTGCCGGAAGCAATTAGATTTATCAGTCTGCATTTGCGTTTGTGACCTACTGTTATCCATTATATGAGATCTTTCATGCATTAACGAAGCTGAAGTTTGCTTTCACATATATCTCCAAGACATTTGTACCGGAGGCACAGTACATAACACTAAACTTTTCTGGGGTAGCCTTTGAAATTATAGCGATTCCCTGTTGAAAAGTTCAAGTGACTCATTTATTTTATTGTTTCATACAAATACCGGCCCTCGATTCTGTTTAAATTTAGCAAAAATCAAGACTTCCAAAAAATTGTTCAACAATCAAGGCTATCATTCCTAGCCTCGCTCAAAAGTAGATACCACCATTCTTTAGGTAGAATATTGGTGAAAGTTCGACACTGTATTATGTACTATATAAACGCGCACCATAATAAGTGATAGCTTATGATATTTTGCTTGTGGGTCATAAACTAACAAAAAACATTGCCGTCCTATTTGCGTGTCAATTCCCTTTACTCTCATAAACTCACCTTTGAATATTTTGATCTTACGTCTTCGCAGCAAAATTATGTACGTGAACGTAATTTAACTTTTCAACGTCCCAGATTTTAACGATATATGTAAATTTCTGGAGCCAAAACAAAATAGTTGTGACCATTTGCAAAGTTTTCGTCTTTAATGTTAAAATCATCTTTGAATAGCATTTATGGTTTACACACGTGTTTTTCTATGAAAGGGGCCAGTCTGTCTTCGAGTTGTAAAAGAGAGCCCACAATGTACCGAAATAAAACACTTTACAATATCGTGCCCGAGAGCAACTTCGTATCGCCGAACTATTCTGAGAAGTTTGGCTCAAACACTGGAGACAAAGGTTTGCCCTTAATTGGCGAACCTTCATTTTTACGTAAATGAAAAGGATCTCAACAGAAGACACACAATTAAACGGTTTTTTTTTTCCTGTTGCACGACTAAGCCGTATCACAAAGGTGTACCGCGTGGTGACGGTGTCTGTTGTGATATAAAAAAACTGTTAGTGCAGAACTACGTGAGCCTCGTCTGCGTGCTGCGCCAATTGCGACATCGTCGGTCACGTACTCCCATATGAGATTTGAGACAACTTGGCTGGTTATCCTTCATGCGCAGCTCTGGCTTACACACTGAAGGAGGTCACACGTAATGATTTTTTCCCCTCTACGCGCTACAGAAGCTGGGTCAGACGTGCGGTGGGCGTGGCGGCTCATAGTGCGACTCCGCGTTATAAACACGCGCGCGTTGCTGGACAATCCAAAGAGAAACCTAACACACCTGTGCCAACTATTACGTCACTGATATAAATGACTGTTTTATGAAATGTTGATGCTTGAAAAGGAGTAAAATAAAAATAATAAACTGGACCAAATGCGCTAAAAGTTACGACTGCGTACACAATAGCTGCGCCGACCAAGCCTGGGAAAAGTAAAAGCTTATTCAAGTTTGAAAGCGCGAAGTCACCGCCAAAAAGCGAAAATTCGACCCTGCACGTGGCGGACAACGCGAGCAAAATTCGAGCAGAACATGCCTGGCTCGCAGCGCGCGCTCATTTCGTTCAACGTGCGAGCAGCCCATGGCCGACCTTTCAGTGGTGCCGGTGGCGAGATCTCTTGCCGCTTCGTGAAAGCAGTGGATGTTCAATATTACGGCGCGTGGCTTGAATCCAGTCCAATCGTTATGCATATGCGCCCCAGCCAGTCTACGAGAGTGCGCGTACACGTGTACTATTTTCAGAAAAATATACCGGGCCAAGTCTCGGTTCTACTCTACATCCTCACCCATCTGGGCTGCGCTGTCTCCTTGAAAGTACAAAAAAGAAATTAGGAAGAATCTGTACTAAGTTATTGGAGTAATTACGCCGTTCCTTAACCCCTCAATTTCTTCAGTGCGCTTATTTTTGTCTTCCCTTTGCTTTCTCATATTTTATGTCTGTCTGTCTAATCTCTGCCTATGGCGTTATCCACTCAAGTAGTCATTCGCGAGAAAAACGCCTGTTTGCATGTGAAGACACATTCCTGCGTTTGTCAATCATGCCACTAAGCCAATAGCAGTGTATCACCACCTACGTTCTATTCCAGCTACGGTGGCTGCAGTTTCGATGGAGGTGCAAATGTTTTATGCCCATGTGCTTAGCTTTAAATGCACGTTAAGGAACCCCAGGTGGTCGAAATTTCCGGAGCCCTCCACTTTGTGTCCCTCATAATCAGGTCGTGGTTTTGGGACGTTAAACCCTAGATTTTTTCATTACCTACCTATACTTTCTGCTTCTAACAATTATATACCAGGGCCACACTGGTTTTTTTTTACTATTCCTACTGTTTCTCGAATTTCCTTTAGCAATAATTTTCCATATTCGATGCGCCTTCTTTCTATTCTCCTCGACTATTAGGGCTGAGGAAGCATGGGTGCTTAGACGCTATTTATGCAAGCAGTTGCTGCCCTGACAAATACATTTAAGTCCCCTTGTAAAACTCGGAATTCGCATACCTTGGACCTATCATTGTTTTATTGCCTAATATGGAACAAATTACATGCGTCTAACTCTACCCACAGGTTGTGCGATGGTTTTTTTTTTTGAGGCTCACTCACGAAAGCTGGTGCATTCGGTAAATAGATGTACTTACAAGGACATTCTTGTGTCTCCGATCTGCGGCCGATGTCCTTAAGGGCCCAGCTCGTATCTTAGTGTCCTTGCTTGCCATAAGGCTGCTAGGCGCTTTCACCAAGAAGCGCGGACGACTTCGTACGACAGGATCAAACAGCTGCACAGCACCAAATAACGAAGACAGGGGAACATAAAAAACTGAACTAGCACTGTTTCTGACTTTTTTGCCATTTAGTTTTCACCTATTCAGCCCTCTGGTTCTTTCTACTTCGTATTTCATTTATTAGTGGCACGCAGATTTTTTTAAGGTGAAACCAACTGGCCCCGCCTTGACTCTCCCAGCTGTGCAGCTACTTTACCATGCTCACTCCTCGCAGAATCCTCGTCCCTGCTAAACTCAGAGACAGCCCTGCTGTTTGTCTCCGTGGCCATCCTAGCTGCGGTGACCGCCTGCTGCTGGTGCGGCTTCTACGCTGCCTCGAAGCGCAAACAACTCTATGCCTGCTTTCACCAGTTGCACGCGCCAACCGAAGGGCCGGATTCGACTCGTGGCGCAGTCCAGGCGCCGCGGCCGTCGTCCGCTCACAGCCAAGCCTACGCGCACTACCTTCAGCCGCACCTGAACGCTGGCGCAGCACCTGCTCTCCCGCCACCCCAGCTGCACACGTCCCTTGAAATGCCCTCTCATGCACCGGGCTTCAAGCATATCCACGATGCTTACGCCTCGTAATGCAAGCTGTAATGCCTACCCTCGTGTCATGTGCCAACGACCGAATCACTTTCGGCTTGTTTTTATTGTCATTAGTATCTTTGTTCATTTTACAATTGCGGCAGGCTTTTAGTGTGTGGAATATTCAATAAATATAACTGCAACTCCTTTCATCGCGCTCTTCCTACGTCTAAATGTTAGCATATAGATAGCGGTGTGTTGCACACATCGGTACCACTTCTCGGTGCTGGGTAAGCATATATGTATACGCAGGCTGCCAGCGGACGGCTGCATGTAGCTGAATGTAGGTCTCGCGTTTCTCGTTAACTAACGGTAATACTAGCTTGTAAATAATTTTAATAAGCACGATAAAAATTTATTATACGTTTTCCAGATGATCCACACGTCCTTGCAGCTTGTACTTACTGCTAAAACGCATTGTTATGGCTACAAAAACGTCCAGACCCTGAGAGTGGTAACACACAAATTCAAAAACATTTTTCTCACTTAAAACAAAATAGATTTGATAAAACTTTCTGATTGGGTTGCCAATGAAGGTTGCTACTAAATCTGCCATTGAGCGTGTATTTAGTAGGGCCGCCTCGATGTTTAATTTATGGCCGAACATGTGCAAAAATGAACATTTTTCCGACTTTGTTGCCACCTGTAAACTTTATTTTGTACTGTACACGCCTGAAATCGTTTTGGTCTACAGTAAAACATTCTGTAAATATGCTAATGTCAACTATGATGTTTCCTCTAATGTTGTATTCTTATGAAAAAATCCACAATACGCACCAGACTTTTTATATTCGAGACCACATAAAGAAAGCACGAAAAATTAAAAGCTCGTAAAAAATTTTTCAAGTAAAACGCCTACCATTGTTCTAAAGGTAAACGTTTGTCTTAACCTCATTTAAGAATAACAGATTTTTCGATGACATGTTTCACGAGCTATGGTTTTGAGCTTTCTGAAAACAATCAAATGAGGCTTGCGGTACTGGAATTTTTTTTCGCAGAAAATGTTTTGGGGAAACACGTTTGGCTTCAGGTAGGTAGTTCTGATTTTTTTTAAGTAAACAAAAGATGGTCGAGCGCCAATGTTGGGACAGTTGGCGTGGAATGACTCTCTAATATTTAACACATTCCGGGGTCTGATGTTGCGAGTTTTAAAACATCGAGTTTTGTACAGGCCTGAACAGCTGAGAGTCGTTCGGTATTCCTAGTTTACATGACCGAACTGTGCTATTTTCAAAAAGTGACGCCTGACAATAAAAAAACTAATGCACCCCGTTCTAAGCACATTTTGGTAGTCCACGAGTACTTGTACCAATTTCAGGTCAATCATTTTGTGACAATCCGGCTTTCCTCCTGCGCCTGCTCTTTCATTGGTGCTTCTGACGTTTCTGCCACGCTCGTGTTTCTGAACGCGTCGCCTTCGGTGAACTTGTGCTTTCGATGATCGGTTTCCGTCGCCACAAACATCCGTTATGCCGACTTTTCCCGATGTTCTCCTGCAGCCCATTTTAAAGAGTTTCCTCGGTTTTCTTGTATTTGCTTTGTTCACCTTAGAAGCACTAGCATTTTTATTCTGTCGTGCTCTAGGCTGTCTCATTCGCGGCTGTGATGCTCTCTTGGCCTTCTTCGCTGTAATCTCTGAATTGCTGAGCTATACGGAAGTGGTAGGCGTCACACTATATGCCTCCTGTCACGCCTTCCTTCAGGTGTGTCGCGAACACAGGACTGGTGCTGGCCACAGGACTCGTGCTACCTCCAGCCGCAGATGGTCCAAGAACTGATGTAGTTCCGTCTCTGAAGAATGAGTCTCGTTGGGCCTTTGTGGTGAGATTTGTTGCTTGTAATGTTCATCCACAATGTCAGTGGGGATCACCTTGTTCAGAATCTCGAAAAGCCTTGCAGCGTATAAAACCTCCGATCATCCTATTGCCTTGAGACCTCTCACGTTTATAGTCACCATATCTAGGAGATTCCTCCTGGTGGCCACGTCAGTGTAACTTCGTACGGACTTGAGCATTCTAAAGTTCTCCAAGTACATCTGCTCTATGACCCTTGTGTTTCCAAAGTGGTTGGTCAGAATTCAGATGGTATCTGCATGTGAATAATCCGTCACCTGAATTCCCTTGATCAGTTTGGCCGATGATCCTACCAAAAATGATTTCAGGTATTGAAATCTTTCGACGTTCATCAGGCCGGTGTTTGTACAGACTGCATGCTTGAACACGTCTCAGAACGGCTGCCACTGTAGCACTGCTTCGTTAAAGTGAACCAAGTTAATCTCCGGTAGTCTTGAAGCATCACTGATGGAACGATTTCCTGAAGCCGTACCTGGAGTCACATCATCGTTGGGTATCGGTAAGCCTCGGTCCACCATCCTTTTAGGCTGAAATTGCTCGATGTGATACGAGAAAAGGGGCAGCATTGTTGCTGCGTTGTCTTCATACTCCAAGGCCGATAGGTAGTTCTCAGATGTTTGCTCGTCCGTGAGGAGTCCTTCCGGTTGTACGTTGACCCGGCGTAGTACGCCGTTGCAGTTCTTCAGTCGGTCGTGCAGAAATTGAAGCGTCGGGGAGATAAACTGGCCCGATGCAATGAGTTCACTTGTCTCGTTATGGAGACGCGTGTAAAGCTCGTGGAACCAATCGATTACCCATGATCTAAACCATTCCTAGCCGTTGAAGTCTTTTTTGTTGCCGGGTCGCTTGGATAAGAAATGTTTAGGGTTTCTCGGCATAATAAAATGTCTCAGGAAGCCTTCCCGTGGGTAAGACGGAAAATCGAGGGACTTTATTGCCCAGAGCACCGTTGCAACTCGTACATTATTGGCCGTTCCAAATGTCAAGTCCCGCACAAGCGCCACGCCCTCCACGCGCTAATCACTCCATCGTCATTTTATTCTAATAATTAACAATAGGTTCCAGAGTTTTCGAAAATCCTTCGACAAAACGGCAGTAGTGTTCAAGGAATTGCTGAACAGCCTTCTTATCGCCATGATGAGGGTACTCGGCGACGGCAGCCAACTTCTTCAGATCTGGCCACGCGCTGAGCCCCTCCGGGCTCACCATGTGGCCGAAAAACTTGAGTTCCTGGTAGCTAAAGAAGCACTTTTTGGGCTTGATTGTAAGGTTTGCTCTCCGTATCCCAGTGAGAATTCTTCTAAATGAACATTTCTTAGCGAACTCCCGCGAGTTGACCGTATATCTATTTATGTATCTATCTATCTATCTATCTATCTATCCATCCATCTATTTATGCCCCACCGCGGTGGTCTTGTGGCTAAGGTACTCGGCTGCTGACCCGAAGGTCATGGGATTAAATCCCGGCTATGGCGGCTGCATTTCCGATAGAGGTGGAAATGTTGTAGGCCCGTGTGCTCAGATTTGGATGCACGTTAAAGAACCCCAGGTGATTGAAATTTCCGGAGCCCTCCACTTCGGCGTCTCTCATAATCATATGGTGGTTTTGGGACGTTAAACCCCACATATCAATCATTATATATCTATCTATCTAGCCACCTATGACTTTTAGCTCTCCTAGCCGTTTGGATAATGGGACCTATACCGATATTGGTATGCCATAGCATGACCGTACGACGGGCATAAATGACTAGTTATAAAATGAAAATCATAACATGTGTGTCATGAATGTCATGATTTACGTTTCATGGTATTGCTGCATGCCCTTGCGGTGGTTTCATTCACATGACATATCGCAAAACTGGTATGGTATGACGTAAGTGAGAGACCCTCACGAGGAAATCATGACATGCGTGTTATGTAAGAACATGACTACATTCCACGCTCATGATGCGTTCGTGGTCATTTCGCTAGCTTCACATGCACCAAATTTGGAATTACGTGACGTGAATGGATGATGAAGTTATATGACTGGTGCAAACTTGATATTTATAACATGCGTGTCATGTAAGAACATGACTACATGTCATGCTCATGATGCCCTCGCAGTTGTTTAGACAACCTCGCATATATCAAATCTGGTATTACGTAACGTGAATGGACCACGAACGCAAATGGCAAGTCCAAACGTGATAATCATAACATTCGTATCGTGTTAAATATGACTACATACATGATCATGATGCGCTGGCAGCCGTTTCACTACTTCACATATGTCAAATTAGGCATTACGTTACGTGAATGGACCATGAAGGCAAATAACACGTTCAAACATGATAATCATGACATGCGTGTCATGTAAAACATGACTACAAGCTACGCTCATACCGCGCTCGAGGCTGCTTTCCTATCTCAACATATACCGAATTGTGTATTATGTGACGCGAATGGACCACTATGATAAATGACACGTCCAAACATGACAATAGACAGAGTATACCAAGCTTACCGGGATACTGGGCGTACCGCTATAGCGGGATCAAAGTTCGCAAGTGCACATACATTTGGTACCCGTACTGCTTACCGTACGCATGCTATTTTCCAGATTTAACGTTACCGCGGTAGCGTAGGTGTATGTATAGTGTACGAAAGACATGGCGGTGCTCTCGGACGCCCGCTTTGAAGTGATTTTGGCATGGTTGTTGATATACTCACTTTGTTCGCAGCAAACGACTGTTTCAAATGGCTTCGCTTGCCTCCAGTTAGCTTCGACGACTGAGTATTGCAAATAAGTTGGCGTAGTTTTTGTAATAACTCGATGTAAAAAAATCGATGTAAACAAATCGGCAACATAAATGTTTTCATGTTTAGTGCATGCTTCATATTTATTTATTGTATTATTACCGAAATAAACTTGTAACAATGCTTCACGCTGTGACACAGACACACATTCTCGTTTTCTTTCCGTTTTCAATGTTCTTACTTCTCAACCTCGAATAGGTGGCGTCACCAGCCAGCTGAGGCACGTAAACCACGTAAAAGCTATAACGCTAAACTTTAAGACGCTGTCCACAACGAACGTTTGCTGCACGGTAACGCCATTCCCTCAACCTCCGCTATCACACTAACGGTAAACTATAATTGTCTGTTAGCGGAATCAAAAGGTCAAGCTGGCAACATACGGCAGTAGCGGGGAGATACCCGGATGGAGAAAAAAATGTCGTGTCCGTTGCTTCGATGTAATTCATTATTCTCTCTTCTTTAATTAAAAGGCTTTTCTATTTTACAACTTATGAGAGTGTGGTGAACATGCTAACATTTCAGAAGTGGGATACATCGAAAACCATTGTGGAAAGGCGTCCATGGAAGCGGATGGTGGTGGAAGGTGACGATGTGGCGCTCGCTGACTTCAACTGATGCTGCGTTGGGGCTGACTTTGTGAGGTACTGACTGGAAAAGGGAGACTGTGTGAC
Organism: Rhipicephalus microplus; assembly: GCF_043290135.1. Classification (NCBI taxonomy): domain Eukaryota; kingdom Metazoa; phylum Arthropoda; class Arachnida; order Ixodida; family Ixodidae; genus Rhipicephalus; species Rhipicephalus microplus. The sequence continues at coordinate 159,485,757 of NC_134710.1, forward strand.
TTCTTGAAACGCACTCGCAGACACTGTGTGTGACGTCCACGAGGGACAAGGGTACCGTCTTCGTGGAGTAGCGACTTCGAAAACGTGGGTCGTTGAGCCGTCTCGGAAACGTGCGTGCGGACGCGCTGTGTGTAGCCGGCCAGCCTAAGCCTAAACGCTTATCTGTTAGTGAAAACAGTGTGCGCCGCCAACCCCGAAGATGGCACACGGCGGCGGAACTAACGAAATCATGCAAACTTTGCTGGAGCAAAACCAGCAGTTATTGGAACTTATCGAAAGGAAGCCTGAAGCGTTCCACGTTATGTCGGACCTGAATAAGGCTCGATTTTGATGGCGAGGGTCCATGCCACAAAGCCGGCATGTGGCTGAAGAGTATCGGTTACATGGTGGTCCTGACGGGCTGGCCTGACAGCTTTAGGCTCGAAAACGACAGGCTTCCCGTGAAGGGACCTGCTTGATTTTGGCTTCAGGCCCGTGTCGATGACCTTAATACGTAGGAGGACTTCAAGATAGCCTTCAAAAAGACCTTTGTGGGCAAGATAAGCACGGCTGAACAGTGGAAGCAAATGCAGAAAAGAGTCTAGATGAAGAGAGAATTCATCACGGCATACTATCTTGAAAAGGCGTTATTGTGCAAAGCATTAGGCCTCAATATGCAGGATACCAAATATTAAGTTTTCGTGTGGCTACAGTTCAAGGATGCATTCATCTCGATGTCGGCGAAGGATCACAAGGACGAGGACTGATTGCTGCCAGACTTGTGAAGACTGAAGCGAATAACCGAAGCCAGAATGCGACAGTATCCACAGGCCAAGCCACACGGTGGTGACTCAAGTAACGCGACACCTTATGAGAAGACTTCGCCTTCAAAATCTTGGAGTGTCACGCGTCCAGCCGAACAAGTGCTCACAAATTAATGTGCTGCTGACCAAGCTATTGGGGAGGGGGGGGGGGGTACCACCGAAGAAAAGGCCAGAGCCTCCCAAGCGTGATCCGTCACAGCGAAAATACTACAGCTGTTGAAGGTAAGGGCACATAGCGAAAGACTCTTCTATGACAAGCCTTGCTTGAAACTTCATGGTGAATGAGCACCCGGCAAGTGACAGTGGTCCATCAAAGTTCCTGAAGACTGCGATCATCAATGGTACTTACCAGCTCTCCGTGATGATTGACCTGGGAAGCTCATACTGTATATTGCATCATCAAGCGGCTGAGGGTGCAACCTGCAAATTGTGTGCAAGGCCCAAGCATTGTATGGGTTGGGAAACACTGATCCAAATACAGTACAATCAATTGGAACCTCTGAGGTCGACATAGAAATTGATGATGTGTTATGCCATAACGTCAAGGTAGTTGTCGTTCACAACAGTGCCTTACCTGTGGACCTACTAGTTGGTAGGACTTGGACGGAACAGGACCACATTTCATACCTACGCATGGGAGATGAACTCAATATTGGCTACCGAGATGATCTTCCGTTTTGCAACATTGATCTCGCCCAGATTAAGCCTTTGAAGGAGCCACTTCGTGTCAAGGAGACCATTGCGATGCCGAAAAGGACTGTGTCTTGGGTGACAGTGGAAACCAAAAAAAAGTAAAGGAAATGTTATATTTTGCCTACGGGAACTGGGAAGGAAATACTACTTCTTGTCGAAGACGGAATGGTTGAGATACCCGTGTTAAACGACAAGGATGAAGATGAACAGCTCGTCAAGGGAAGTTTGTTGGCTCATGCTGAGCTGCTATCAGGGAGTGAAGAGCTAACTCCCGTGAGACCTGTGCCTCAGCAGAAGCCCATTGATCCAAGTATGCTAAACTTCGGAAAGCATATCACTGCACAGCAAGTTGACGCACTGCTGAAAATGCTGAATGAATATAGGGACTGATTTGCGCTGAATTTGTAAGAGTTGGGGTGGTTGTAATCAACTAGAAATGACAATCACAGAGCGTCCCTGTAACAGTCCAGTTAGCTGCAAACCGTGCACGACTAACGCAGAAGAAAGAAAGGTGATCAAAAAAATTCTCAAGGAAAGGAAAGAGATTGCCATCGTAACCGAAACATCTTCACCGTATGCTAGTTCAGTGCTACTCGTGAAAAAAAAAACAATTGAAAAAATCGTCTAGGCATAGATTATTGATGGCTAAATAGCCACACGTTGCCGGAACATTTTCCCTTGACAAGCATTGATGACCAGTTGCAACGACTCTCCGGCACACAGATGTACTGTGTGTTAGACTGCGCAAATGGATACCTTCAACTTCCACTAAGCGATAAATAGAAAGCTAAGACCGCATTCATCACGCCTGATGAAACCGGGTGGTTTCAACTTATACGGTGTTCGGATTGAGAAATCGCCCTGCTGTATTTTGACGCCTAATGAACAAGGTCCTCGGATCTCTGTGCAACACTGTGGTACTGTGTTACATGGACGACCTGCTCATTCCAGCCAAGGATTGGGAAGAGCTGTTGGTTCGGCTCAAACAAGTGTTGGATTCCCTGCGAGCTCGTGGCCTAACTCTGAAAATATCCAAGTGTGTGTTTGAAAGTGACGAAATCGACTACTTCGGCTTCAAGATTGCGAAGGGCTACCTGCAGCCAGGCGAAGTGAAGCAAAAAGTCATACTGGGCGCCAGCACGCCAACTGATGTTCACAGTGTAAGATTTCTGGGACTAACAGAATTTTTCAGACGATTCATTCCCTATTATGCCTCGAAGGCAGAACGGCTTACTTGTCTGACCGAGAAGGAGAGGAAGTTCACATGGGGGGTGGAACAGCAAGAAGCTTTCGGCAAGCTCCGAAAGAATCTGACAGTGCCACCCGTTCTGAAGTTCTACAGCCCTTTGGCTCCAATGGAGCTCCGCACGGGCGCAAGCATACATGAACTTGCGGGGATGATCCTTCAGCAAGATGAGTTGGGACGCTTGCATTTGGTGTTCTGTGTTAGTAAACGTACCACTGATTTTGATATAAGGCGTTGCTACCGAGTACAGCGCTGTGCGATGGCACGCGTTCGGCGGCCGCCACAGGGAGGAAGAACATGGAATAAAGAAAATGTCCCCGTTTATGCTGTGACTTTCATTATGTACGATGTAACATATTTTGGCGATGAGGATTCACCAACCCATGCGCTACCGGCTTGAGTTTTATCAGTGACTTCGTTTGTTGCCTTACATTATCTACGATGAGTATTTCGGGGCTACAACCACCACCTCCATTCCTGTCGTCATTAGGACACACAGACATCTCACGGGAACAATAGATGCTGGTATTCAAGAACTACATGATGGCTTCGGGCACCTCCGACCTACGTGCAATTCGTCGGAAGGCAATACTGCTGAACTTGTTGGGCTTGGAAGGACAACGTATCTTCCAGAGTCTGATTACGGACGACCCGTGCCTCATGACTGCGAGCGCTGTGGTAGCTACACTGACGCCTTCTAGCCCCGATGAGTTCGGCCGTGCCATCGCAATGCTAGAGGGTCACCAAGAGCGCGTAGGCGTCACTGCAGCGCGTCATCGTTTTCGTCGACGTACGCAGGCCCCAACTGAGACTGCGGCTGATTACGTCACCGCGCTGAGAATTCATGCAGGAGCATGCAATTTCAGTGACCTAACAAACGGCATGATACGCGGCCAACTCATAGAGAAAACAAGTGGATACTTACGTGAACGTCTTCTGCTGGAAGAGTCTCTCACGCTTTCTAGGGCACTTACCATTGCGAAACAGCATGATCAAGCGACTAATGAAGCAAGAGAACTAGTACAAAGTGACTCGCAAGTTCATCGTGTCAAGGATGAATCAAATCACAGAGAAGGACATTGTAGCACGTGTACTTGCTATAACATGCAAAATCAAAGTCGCAAATCTCTGAGACAGCAAGAATTTTATCGTTATGGTTCTACGGCGCACCTTACAAATAACTCTCATATCAAGGCCAAGGCACATAAGTGTCGAAATTGTAAAAAAATTGGCCATTTTGAAAATATGTGCAAGTCACTACGAAACCTCGCGAGAAATGTTCAGCATGTCGCGGATGATCATGATACAGTTGACCACGACGATAACTTAAGTGTGTGTCAATCTTGAGCAGCAAGAAGGGAATCTACGCTGTATTAAAAATTGAGGAAATTTCTGTCATTCTTGATCGACACTGTATCGTCGGTTTCAATTCTGGCCTTTACCAGCACCACTTTTTTAAACTTTACCCTCTGACGTCTACTTCCGTCCAGCTTCTCGATTACTCCAAGTCCGCAATTCATGTTCAAGGATGTTTCATAGCTGCGGCCTCATTCCATGTTATATTGACCACAATATTACTGTACGTTGTGCCTGGAGGACCCACCATTCTTGGATTACATGGCATCGCGCCTCTGGACATGAAAATTCAAGGCTCACCCCTTAAGTGTCTTCTGCTGTCACAAGAAGCACTTGTATTACCTCTAGAGTTACATTCTGAATTTCAGCACTTATTTTCGAAAGAACTCGGAGCAGTTAAAGGTTTATGCCACTAGGTCAGGGTCCGCGCTTCAGTGCAGCCAGTGGCCAGCAAGCTGAGATGGCTACCACTTGTCATTCGTGAGCAAGTTTTGGCAGAAATGCAGAAATTGGGAGCCCAGGGCATTATTAAGCGCGTTGACTCATCAGAGTGACTGTCGCCTATTGTGGTGGCTAGGAAAAAAGATGGCTCGATTCGCATCTGCGTTGACTTACGAAATCCAAACCAAGTTGTGGTTGTAGACAGTTTGCCTCTGCCACACACTTAAGAACTATTGAACAGCTTGGCTGGGGCACAGCGATTCTCGAAGCTTGACCTAGCATCTGCATACCACCAATTACCACTCAGTCCAGAGAGCCGTGACCTTACCACCTTTATCACTCACGATAGACTCTTTCGTTTCAAGAGGGTTTGCTTCGGACTGGCGTCGGCGCCCTCGGCGTTTCGAAAAATGACGCATATGATCCTAAAAGGGTGCAAATGCGTCTTATTTTATATTGACTACATAACCGTGTATGGGCGCCCCCGAAAAGATCCTCTGCGCAATTTGCGTGCTGTTTTGAAGCGCCTCACTGATGCGGGCCTAAGCCTCAATCACAAGTGTGTTTTTCACGTCGCAGAGCTGACTTTCTTTGGTCATGTTGTCAGCGCTAGAGGATTATTTCCACTAATGTCATCCGTTGAGGCAAATAACAGGCACTATCACCTAAAACATCAACGAACTGCGTTCTATGCTGGGACTTTCAGGTTTTTACCCAAGATTGTTCCACACTTTTCTGACGTTGTGGAGCCAATGCGTGCCTTGCCTTGAGGAAATGAGCCGTTAGTTTCGACTGTGGCACCACAAAGCAGTTTGGAGCAACTGAAAGTCCGGCTAACATCTTGCAAAGTGCTTCATCTCTTCAATCCTCATCTACCTATCTGTTACGACGGATGCCTCAGGATATAGACTAAATGCGGTGCTTCAGCAAGATAACGGAACCTCACAGCAAACTGTCGCATTCACCTCTCGCACTCTGCAACTGCATGAACGACAGTACTCAGTCGGCGAACGTGAGGCTCTTGCTTGCTCCTGGGCTTGCGAACTTTGACATGTTTACGGGGGGGGGGGGGGGAGGCCATTTATCCCACGTACTGACCATGCGGCATTGATTACGCTCCTCTCAACGAAAGGTACAGGTCACCGTCCATTGAGGATAGCGCTCTGGTCCTCGCGGTTGCTTTGCTGCAACTACACCATGGAATACAGAAAGGACAGTGAAAACGTCGTGGCTGACGCTTTCTTCCGGCTGCCCGTACATAGTTTTCTCCGCGGTGCACCTGAGCAAGAATTCATATGCCTTTTGTTTCCAGTTGTGACCATGCAAGAACTTCAAGAAGCAAGTGTCAATGATCACATTATCTGTCAAGTTAAGCACTTCACGACTACGTCTTGGCCTGACAAGAAATCCCTGTCAAAAGAGTTGCTACCTTACTTTTATATGAAGGCTGAACTCTCTGTCGTAAGTGACATCCTATGCCGGGGTGACAGGATTGTCATGCCGGCGGCTTTGACCCGCCGTCTTATGGGTCTGGCGCATGAGTCACGTCTAGGCATTATTCGTACCAAAGCTCGCCTGAGAGAGTCTTATTGGTAGCCACGCATGGATAGCCACATCGGAGAACTGGTGCGCACATGCGTGATTTGCCAGTCTTGTGACACGTCCGCACGTACCTTTGCATTGCCACTGCAACCTGTTCCTCTTCCTGACGTGGCGTGGGAAAAAATTGCCATCGACATTGTGGGACCTTTCCCGCGAGCTTCGGCGGACTACATTTTTGTAATTACTGTTATTGACTACTATAGCAAGTGGCCTAAGATGGCTTTCGTGCGAGATGCGGCAACGTCTACAGTGAGGATATTTTTACTTGAACCTTTTGCGCGAGAAGGATACCCACGTGGCATTGCACCTGATCATAGACCACAGTTTTCTTCAGCAAGCTTTGACGAATTTCTCACAGGGCACGGAATAACGCACTACAACTCCTTGGTGTATTACCCACAAGCTAACGGCTCGGTCGAAAGATTCAATGGGGTGCTGAAGTCAAATATTCAACTAGCCCTGTTTGAACGTCGTGATATACTAACAGTCATGCTTGATTACCTGCAAGTATATCGCTGTACACCTCACGCGACTACTGGTGCGGCACCCGCAGTTCTTCATCGACGCCAACCTCGCCCCAGACTCCACATAGTGGGGTTGCCTGACAGATGCATCAGCACGGACCCGTCAAGGGTGATTGAGCAGTCGCGAGAGTGTGTAAAAAACAAGCCAATGATCTCGAAGAGCCACACCGATGAAAAACTTGGAGCCAAGGAACCCAGTTTCGTCGTTGGTGATTACGTGCATGTTAAGACACGGGCAGTTCACGGCAAGCTGTCTCCACTATTCTCCGCGCCCAAAAATATCATTGAAAAACGAGGACAGGCCTCGTACCTCTTGAACGATAGGCGTGTGTGGAACGCATCCAAGTTAGCCGCAGTTCACCCCGGAGCAGTCAGTAAAATAAAATCAGGCACCTCTGCTGTTATAAACTGGACTGCATTTAATCGGTCTTCCGATGCACCACAACCCGAAACCTGTGATCTAATGAACAGGTCACCTGCATCTGATAGGTCATCTAGTGCGCCACAACCTGGCACATAAAGAGCGGATGGTCATGAAAGTTCAGACCCTGGATCATTTGCACCGGAAGGCACGCAAGCTTCAACCAGTCTAGAAGTTAATGCGCCTGTAAGAAAAAGCAAGCGTAAAAAGAAGACCCCGAAGAAATTGAAAGACTTCGTTAGGGAGTTAACAAAAATAGCTCTTCTGTGTGTTTTACTTTTTTTATTCATTTTTTGCAAGAGATACGTGATAGAGATACGGAATATGTGATATAAAACGTCGCTACTAACTACAGCGCTGTGCGATGGCACACGCTCGGTGCCCGCCACACAGAGGAAAAAGAAGATGGAATAAACAGGATGTCCCCATTTATGCTGTGCCTTTCATTTTGTACGATGAAACACTGATGCTGAAAAAAATTACTATTCGGGAAAGCTGGAGCTGACGGCGATAGTCTGGAGTATGGAAAGACTTCATTCATTTCTCTTAGACATTCAATCTACGTTGGTAACAGGTCGTCAAGCAATTGTGTATTTAAACGCGCACAATGACTCTTAAACCACAGATAGCAAGGTGGTTCGACTTACTCCCCTGGCCGACTGGGCTCCACCTACGCCATTTTCTGCCATCGACATAAGCTCTCGCTGAGTGGTGCCCTGTCCTCGCACTCCTGCGACCGTGTCCATCTTTCCTGTCTCCTCTTCCATCGCTCACTGTCCCTGCGCCTCGCTCTCCCCTTCCTCTCTCTATATATACTTTGATCCTATATTTTTAATCCTTCCTTACCACCATCCCTTGTGAGCTACTTTTGAGGTGTCGCACTCTGATGCAGACAGTTATGGGGCTGACTTTTCTCTTCTTTTTCCTTTAAGAATCACATAAGGCTTACTCCAAGAGTATGACCTAGAGGTGAAGCACCGAGCTGGTGAGAAAATGGCACATGTGGACTACTTGAGTCGTGAACCTGAAAGAGCGCGGAAGGACACCCTCGATGAGATTGTCGATACAAGGATCACAGTGTGCCTTACAATGACATTTGAGGCAGACAAGTTGAGCGTTGGAGAAATTGTGGTCATGCGCTGCGTTCCAGAGCACACTGGTGCCCCAACAAAAACCCAGAAAGGGTTTAGAGTCCACTTACAGTGGTAGTTCTCCCAGCAGACACCTACAGAGTGACCGAGATGAGCGGAAGAAAAAGGGTCTACTCGACAACTGCCCACATCAGCCAACTGGAGAGATGGGGTGGAAAGTGCCAAGTTCGACCATTCAAGCTCTGATGATAAAGAAAGCATGCCGAGACGTAGCACACGTGAATCCAAAAAACCAGCATATCTTCTAGACTACACCACATGAACTGAGGAAAGTTTGTTGTCAAGAATGACCGAGTGTTAGCGGAATCGAAAGGTCAAGCTCACAACATACGCCAGTGGTGGGGAGATGCCCGGATAGAGAAGCAAAATATGTCACGCCCGTTGCTTCGATGCAACTCATTATTCTCTCTTTTTTAATAAACAGTTTTTTTATTTTACGATTACTGAGTCTGTGGAGAAGATTGTAACATGTCTAATCATTACATGCGTGTCCCGCAATACATGATTACATGCTACGCCCATAGCGCGCTTGCGGCCGTTTTTCAAGCTTCACATAAACCAAATTTGGTAATACGTGACGTGAACGACGTGCACAAATGTCAGGCGCAAACATGATAATCAAGACATGGAAGTCATGTACGACATAATTTACGTCCGCCTCATAACGTTGTGCTGATTTTGATGCGGCAATTCAACCTTCCTTATTCGAGCTCCGCATATATCGTCGGTTGCCACCGTACGTGGGATCTACCATTTTTTAGCCTTGAACGACGTTCGTCAAACGTGCTTGAAAGCACGACGACATCATCCAGGTATACAAGACACGTCTACCATTTTAGTCGAGCGAGTACAGTTTCCATGATGCGTTGAAATGTGGCGAGAGCGAAACGGAGACCGAAATGCAGGACTTTAAATTCTTAGAGCCCGTCGGGAGTCACGAACGCAGTTTTCTCATCGTCGCTCTCGTCAACTTCAATTTTCCAGTGCCCTGACTTGAATTCTAATGGTGCAAATAACTATAGGCATGGCGTAGACGGTCTAATGCGTCATCAATAAGTGGCAGGAGATAAACGTCACGTTTTGTGACATTATTAAGCCATCGGTAGTCGACGCACAAGCGTAGCGTGTTGTGTTTTTTTTACTACGACAACAGGGGACGCCCTCGGACTTGTGGAAGGTTTAATGGCATCATCATTCAGCATTTTTTTTAATTTGACACTTAATCACCTTTTCTTCCTTTGGGGACACACGGTATATATGGATGTTGGCGAATAGGTCGCACCGACTTCTCGGTAGCAACGCGGTGTTTGGTAACGGGAGTGCGTTGAACTTACGATGCTGTGAAGAAGCAGTCCGAAAATTTTGTCACAAGGTTTAGCAGACGCTCTTTTTGTGGAGCTGGCAAATCTGTATTAACGTGTGTGCGGTTGCCCAGATCTCCAATGTACCAACGTCAGAAAAGTCGGCAATTTCGCTGAGAAAAGCGACAGTGGTGCTTTTAGGAACTTGCTGAAACTCAGTGCTGAAGTTGGTCAGCAGAGCTCGAGAGCGTTTATTCTGTAACCGAACGAAGCCTCGGACTATGCAGATGCTTCGATTGAGCAGCAGTGGGCTATTTGCCTCCGCCGCCGTTTAATTCACCAAAAACGTCGCAGGTTACCGACGGCAGCAAGCTACTCTTCCGTGGTAACGTGACGTCATCGTCTACAATCCTCAAAGCATTGACATAGCTGTCGTCAGTGTTGCGCGCAAAGGCGCGTGCTATGGAAAAGGTCACCTGCATGTGACTCTTGCATGTCAATCACGGCTCCATTATCCTGCAGAACGTACAGTCCGAGATTTAGGTCCCTCGAGCAACTCGGTAGTATTACAACATCTCCGAGATACGTAAATTCGTGAACACTAACTCCCGCTGTGCAGCGTCCTACCGGAGGGGAGGATATGGCCTCTTGCCGTACATATCTAGGACCCAGCTCCCTGGGTAGAAGCCTTCTTCAGCCAGCAGGCAAGGCCCATGCTCAAGGCCCATGCTCAAGGCCCATTCTCATCAGTGCTGAGGTCGATTAGCGCCATTACTCCAGCATCGATTTGCGCCATCACTTCTTCGCCGGCCGCGGTTACTGCAATGTTTGACGTTACCACTCTTCATACCACATTTGACTGTGTCTGTAGTACATCTTTTTGCTGCCGTCGCTTTCATTTTAGTGGAGGATCTTCTGTACAGTCGGCATCAGCGGCCTCACCTCTGGAGGTCGCTGAACTCAGTTTTCCCTACCTGCAGGACTGGGGTAGCGGGTCTCGGAGCACTGCGTGATTAAGCTGCATGTGCTCTCTCACTTATAGTGAGCAGGCCGCGACGAACGGGGCTTGTGCGACCAATTTTCGACATCGCGACGAATCGAGGTGGAGCTGTCTATTTCCAGCGGTCGCGGTCCAGGTTGTGGGGGGCATTTGGCGAAAATCTACGGAGACCCACACGGTGGCATGAACATGTTCGGTAGACTTGTCCGGCTTCCCCGCAGTGAGAACAAAGGGGCCTGTGGTCGGGTGTACGCCAGATGTCACTCTTCCTTAGTCGGCCTTCGGCGAACAACGGCGGGCTGCGAGTACAGATGCCTACCTCCATTTGATGAGTGCATCGCTCATATGTGAAATACGCTGGGTGAACTGCACGATGGAAGACGTCGCTCTGCTTCCACGTAGATGATTTCGACGCAGCCCACTCTAGTGGCGCCTCGTACTATTGGGGAGCGTGAACGGCCTGTCGTTGCTCGGCCCGCACCATCTCCGCACCGGAGAGCTAATTTACTGGTGAAGCAGCATCTGCATTTTTGTAGCTCTTTCTTGATAGCAGCTCTGATGAGCTCTCGGAACCCGCTGATGTCATTGCCGATAGTGACAGAAGTAACCTCACTTGGACGTACGACATCACGGTTGTACTGCCTGGCACGCTGCTGAAGGGTCCTCTACGTGGCAGTGGCTTCCTCATGGAACTCCGCAAGTGTCACAGGCGGGTTTTTAATCAGGTCAGCAAAAATTTTTTTCTTTGACCTTTGACATAAAAAGGCACACTCGCGGTGACTTCGCATCCGTGAGCGGCGGTAATTTCCCGTAGGAGTGTGCCGCGGCTGCATACACCCAAGGTAGCGAAGATTACCTAAATTCGTTTAGTTTAATTCCACATCCCCGCTTTCGGCGCACTCGCAAGGGCGGAGTCAGACAAACTTTGCTATCGCATATCTTAAAGCTCTAGCTAAAACAACCACGGAAAAAATTAGGACATCATTGACGATAACGTTAGCCTTGTTAACCAAGTACTTTTAGCGAATTGTAAAATCATTTCAGCTTCCCTACCAAGAGGTTTGCTGGTCTAGTTAGTTTTAGTAGGAATACTGCAGTCTGATAGGGTTCATACTAACATCTTGTTTTCAGTTTTTAACAGTGTGTGTGTGTGTGTGTGTGTGTGTGTGTGTGTGTGTGTGTGTGTGTGTGTGTGTGTGTGTGTGTGTGTGTGTGTGTGTGTGTGTGTGTGTGTGTGTGTGTGTGTGTGTGTGTGTGTGTGTGTGTGTGTGTGTGTGTGTGTGTGTGTGTGTGTGTGTGTGTGTGTGTGTGTGTGTGTGTGTGTGTGTGTCCAGCCATACTTTATTATGTTCATGCATGCGTTCGTATGTGGGCGTGCATATATATTGTGAGCGCAGTCACCACCTCTTCTTTATCAATTGGATGTGTCATCATCATTTGTACAACTTCCTCATCTGTAGATACCATCATCAGTGTGTGCCAACTCGAGTTCGTCTTGAATAAAGCTCTTCCTCATAAGTGATGGACGGTGCCTCTCGATCCCCAAGTCCTTTCGCACGTTACCACTGGAGCTCCGCTAAGGTCGTCCTTTATTACCACCTGCCATGGCAGTGCAAGACAATTTTGGCTCATCAACCACCGCCGGCCCAGTGCAGCCTCCGCCATCGATCCTGGCCATCCACAGCCACAAGTGTGATCCGCCAGTATTCTCGAGTCTCAAAGGGTATGACGTTGAAGAATGGCTACACACTTATGACCTCGTCAGCAAGTTCAACAGGTGGAATACTCTACACAAATTACGTACGGTCCCTTTCTATCTGATTGATGTTGCCAAAACGTGGGTTTGAAACCACATTCAAGATCTTCCCGACTGGGACACAATCGCACGGCAGCTTCGTGAGATGTTTAGTTCCCCCAGTGTTCGCGCTGAGCCTGCAATGAAGAAGCTTGCTGAACGTATTCAACTGAGGGGTTAATCATACACCTCGTACAATTAGGATGTTCTTGCCTTGTGCAAGCGTGTAAACTCATCTATGCCCCAAAGCGACCAAATACGCTATATTATCAAAAGCATAAATACCGCCGCATTCAACGCCTTTGTCACAAGTCCCGTTAATTAGGAAGGCGATCGCCGGGCTAATTCCAAGGGCCGAAGTATCGGCCCCCCGAACCGCACCCCGAAAGCGTAGACAATTTAGAATCGGTTCTATTTGGTGCGCCAGCGGACGCCGGCTGTGGCCCAAAGAACAAGAGCCGAGAGTATATAAAGAAAACAAAATTAAATTCTCAATTATGGCAGATCAAAACGATACACAAGTATGCACACTGGACAATAGTTGAATACAATATGTCACCAATCAAAACACGTACTACACAGTACAATCAGCCACACTTGAAAACAATGGACACAGACAACAATACCCACTACAATGCAGTCGTATGCACCGAACAACCAAGACACTTTAAGACTAAAGAGTTAGAAAACTTATTCAGTCCAAAGTTCTTGGAAAAAAAGTCTGAATGATACTCTTCCGAGAATCAGTCACTCAAAGTCCAGCGTTGTTGTCGTTCCGCTGCCCCCGACGTTTCTCTTCCAGGAAACCTCGCGTCTTCAATTGGCCGCTCTCCAGGCTCCAAACTTCTTCACCGGTAACTCGTCGCCTTCCCACGCGCAGCTGTTGCCACGCGTCTTCGCTCGCTGGCGGTAGACACACACTCTTGCCTGTAGCTCGAGTCTTCACCCCTCAGGTGGAAATCCTCTTCTTCTCCTCCTTTGTCACTGAGGACAAAAGGCTTCGCCGACAAGGCGAAACACCCTACGCACTCTGGCACAATATTCCTTCTTCTCCTGCTTTGTCACTGAGGACGAAACCTTCGCTGACTACCCGGCGGAACACCCTACGCACTCTGGCGCATACTTTCTTCTCCTTTGTCACTAAGGACCAAAGGCTTCGCCGACGACACGGCGGAAACACCCTACGTACACTGGTGTGAAATTCCTTCTCCTCCTCATCTCCCATCTCTGCTGCTCGGTTAAATACCTTCCGCGCGAGATTTCAGAAAATTCTCGTTTCGTCGGCGCGATACGCAGCGAAGGCTGGGGAAAACGCGAGACGGTTTGGAGGCCGTCCGCGACAGATGACGCAACCTTGCATCACCACGCCCGTCTCCATCGAGAACTTTCCAGGGCTTGCTCGGCCGCCGATGTGAGGAGATTCGTTGGCGAACCTACGCTTCCGAGGGAAGAGATACGCGCGCCCGGGGAGTATTTAGATGCTTGTTTTCTTTTTTTATTGTTGACCTCGAGGCGTCTCTCCGGCGCTTCGTCGCGAGAATTTGACAGCGCGCCCTTTTTGAGCGCTTGTTTTGTGACACTGCCCCCACTTGAACAATATTATCTCATAATATTCAAAACCACACAAACGAGTGCGAACCGTCCCCACACTCTCAAAGACTGTGACATAGTCTGTCGCTCATGACACGTCACATTCACAATAGATCACTCAATACAATTGTACATTGAAATTCAATCTCACAACACATCAAATATAACCACAGGTACATGAGTACAACACTCCATCACATATTCCAAACAATACAAATGTACAAAGTTCTCTCATTACAACGATTGTACAATACCATACATCACATCACCGCAACAGACATTTTGACTCGCTCGACATACAATTGTGACACAGGATGACAACCGAAAGGATGACAACCGGTCAGGTAAATGTGCCATTGTCTTGTATAGTGCAATGAACTGTAAAAGAACTGTTACTGAAAGCAAAACCTTCACATACTTTCTTGATCATATCATGACTTTTCAGAGAGGAAAAGGACAAGGAGTTCATCTGACAGTGGGTCATCAGATGGTGATGACTTGTGCTCCAAGTCAGAACTTCTTGACGTCAAAAAGAAGAAAGAAGTGTGGAAGGCAAGAACAAAGGTGCTGGCAGAGAAAGAGGTCGAAAAAGACCGAGACATGTGGAGACAGCATGCTGAAGAGCTGCATGAGGACAACAAATTTCTGAAACAGCAAGTTGCTAGTCTACAAAGATGCCTTGAGAGCAAAATTTTTGAGCACAAGATTGCTTTTTGGTCGGCAATAATTACTTTGCCCAAGCTGCATGCACAGTGATTTAACATGACAGCTTATGTGTTTATGTAAATCTTTATGTACACGCAGTTGCAGTCCAACAAGACCGGCCAGCATCTCGAAGCATGTTGCCGGGTTAGATTTCAATGAACTGCATGCAATGATGCTCTCAGTTACATATCGTGTCACGAGATTAATGATATAACAGACTTCGTCCTGCTTTATGAAGTCAGCTTTTCATTCATTTATTTATTTGACTAAGCAACTTGCTCAACAGTATGTGCAGAGCAAATGTAAGAAATTTGGCAGCACTTGGTCGACTAGCTGAACCAGTTCAAGGAATGCTACACTTTTAAATTTGTTTTACAAAAGTTCACCCATTTAACACAGCCTGAATTAACTCCCAAGTGCAAGCTCAACTCTATTGCATCAAGATCGCAGCTTTTTTGGTAGGTAATGGAGAAAATACTAGTGCTGTCCTACTGAAATGATGTCAGTTCTTCGAAAGTGGAGGTGGGTAGCTGATAGTATAGAGCTGTAAGACAGAGTAGTGAAGCCATGAAGCTTCGAAGTGGAAAAATTTTTTGTCTTAGTCTGGTTTATCACATTATTTTATTTGATTTTCACTTTGAAAGTTTAAAGTTAACCCGAGTAACAGGTCAGCACCTCACTGTAACTTTAGGAAGCAGCCAGTGCTATATGGTGTTCTGTAATTAGCACTGTACACTTGAACTTTATTAGGCTGTACAACAAGAATGGGCTGTGCAACAAGAGCCTCCAAATTTAACAGGCTTGAGTTTTTGACATCTCAACATATTGCAAACTGTTCCACCTGAATCATTATTACAGCACTTCCTATGTCGGAGGACACAGAAAGCTTAGTCGAAGGTAAGTACTTCGCTTCTTTTATGATATAATTGCCTGTATTGTAAAACTGAAGGGACAGTTACTGTAAGCATATCTTTGTTAACTTTAGATCCATTGGATATGAACAAAACTGCCTGCAGTGAACATGTTCCTTGTAAGTAACAGTTCTGTTTTCATTATAGACAGTACAGTTCATGTCATTTAAAGTAATGCAGGCACGAAGATCACTCATTCTTAATATTCCTGATTGTTGTGTAGCACCATGCCTATCTGCTGCTCAACCACAGAAAGAAACTATGGGAGAAGAGAGACCTAAAAACATTACAAATTTAGGTAAGTAGCAGGCTCAAATATGACCTCAAACATTCCGATTTTAATTTTATTTTGTTCCACGATGAAAATGTTATCTCTCTTGCAGGTCAAATTGGAAATTTCATTTATATGGGAGATGGTTCAGTAAGTAATGAGACAAAAAGTACAATGCCACGGTTTATTCAGCTGCTTTTAATGCTTAACCTTTCTTTCTGCTGCTTCATAGCTACTCTATAGCTTAGGTGGTGTAGCTAACTACAGAAGCTTTCCTATAGTGGGTATCCACTGAGCCTTGATCCGCAAGAGGGCAACACCATCACCGCGCCATTTTGAAGGTCCATTCGTATGCGCAGTCCTGCTGTCCACGTTTCAACGTGCAGAAAGTGTTCCGGAGGTCTCTAAGCATACAAGTTGTAGTGCGGATTTCAAACACAGCGCGTTCGGCGAGCACGCGAACCATCAAAATGTCGACCTCGACGCAAGCGATCCTTACGGATGGCATCAAGTGCATACTCTCTATAGCTTGTTGTTGCTTGCAGTATAATGTTTACCGTTGTATTTTTTGCATTTTTCAACCACAAGGGATTTTTCTAGCATACTCAAGTCTGTAGTTTTAATCTTTGTACCTTTTAAGGAAAGTATAGGCACCGGTGTGACCAGCACAGAGTTTTCATCCTTTATTGCCTCACAACAGCAAGAGTACAGTTCTGATCACACCTGCCTTGAGCACCTGAGCAGTGCTGTGGGGAGAAAGTATGGTGAAATTCTAAAGCAGATACTCCACTTCACTGATAATACTTGTGTTCTTGTTCAGAGGGAATATACTGTATGAACTGAACAGGCACAAGTGCATTGCCTCTAACAGAGCAACTACGATAACGCTTCGTTTGATTTGCAGCACACCACTTATGCACTGTAGACAAGTGCGATGAACTGTACATAATATTCATGTGCTACATCCTAGTGTTGTGCCAGGTGCATTGGCTAAACAATTTTAGTTTAGATGTATGCCAACAAGTAACATACAGCTTTTTGTTTCAATGTTGCTTACAGTACAGTTATTTCCTGCTCCTAGATTCATAGCCATAAATGCATTTTAAAGACAGCTGTGACTGCATGCTGTGTATTGCTTATGTATTGAGCTTGTTGCTGTCTTGTAACCTCTAGGCAGCTGAAATTATATGTTGCTCCATTATTTTTCTTTTTCACAGTTCCATTTGATGAATGCATCATAATAAGTGGCACGTGCACAAAAAAAATATTTGGCAACAAAAACCAAGCTTGGTGGTAAAAAACACTGCACACACCATATGGGGAAGCGATGTGCTTACTTCTCGGAGAGTCACCGGAACAGTGTGCTCTAAGAAGACAGCGTTGGGCGAGCTGCCGAAGCAACCCCCGACCGCTGAAAAACTTCTTGTGGTATCAAGTACAACTAGCACAAATAGCTTTCCGCAGCACAATTGCCTATACCGTTGCATGCAATAAGTCATCTTTACAAAGCCTGGCAGCATGAATGAAAATGAGATAGCAAAATTTCCGCTACTTCTTTAGTAGGTCATCAAACTATAGTTAGATTTATAGTGTGAAAACAGATGACCTTGCACTTAACGCTGGAACTATGAAAATATAACTATGACTTAATTTGACTAAATTTGAATGGGGTGCATTTTAGGCTGCTGGGCTTGACTGAGATATTCTGTTGTACATAAGACTGCAGTGCACCAGGTTGTATTGCCATCAGTTGCAGTGGCTCTATGGCTGATACCAAACAGGGTTTTCCACAGTTGGTGAAACAGACAAGTCATGCGCATTCCTCTCCGGTATGAGAACATTAGTGCTCAAAACCGAGCTCTAGCTGTATGGTGTAGCAAATGTAGTTGCCACAATCACTGCTTTTTGTTTTCTAATGCTGAAAATCAACCTTTCTATTCGTAGAAACACTCAAGCAGTGGGGCCGAGAAAAAGAAATCGACACTGCGGGAGCGGAAAAAAATCTGACAAGGATCCTGGCGGAAAAAATACAGGATCTCTTGAAGGCAAAGCTGCGCAAGCAGCTATTTGATAAATGCAAAAGCACCAAATAACATTGAACTGCAGCTGCAACAAATTTGTTGCTGCAAAGCAAAATAAATGTTGAAAGATATGACTGTTGTTTAATGCCCATGTGGATGCTGTTAACACAGCACAGGGACACCAAGTGCATGAGTTACACATTAAGCACTGGCTTAATTACTTATAACCATATGGAACAACCAGGATAGCCAAGTTACATGCTTTTCTAACTCTAAATTTGCTATGAAGTGAGAAGAAACATGCATGCACTTAAGTTTGTGTGGGTGCCACCTTGTTGGTAGGAGATGTGAGTAAAATGTCTGCCTGTATATGTATGCAACGCGCTACAAGCAGCCGCCGGAGCGCACGGGCCACGCGTTCGTGTGTTCACTTTCCTGAAAATTGACACTGTACGTACACCAACTGAATAAAGTTGTAGCTGTGGTTGTAGTCTCCAATGTCCTGCGCCGCTCAGCTGCAGGAGCGCTTATACCCGGGGCGATTTGGAGGTCGCGTTGTCGGCTCCCTGTCCAGTGGTTTTCGCGGTAAGTTTTGAGACGGCACCTCACCTGTTTCTAGAACTAAGTTGCAAAACTCCCCACGTCAGACGACACGTCACACGGCGCCAAGACAACTTCCGGTTTAGTGGCGCTGGCGGTGCATGAAGCTTCCGCTAGCAGACGAAAACGCGCAGTCGTCGTGGCAAGCGTCCGTGGCGGCCGTTCTGAAAGAGCTTTGCCAACAGTATATTAAGGATTTCTTGTTGTGCTGCCGCATAAACTTGATACTGCGTAAAATTTTAGCGGTGCATACTGCGGATACTGAATAATGTTTTAGGCAAATACAGTATAATTACGGCTTCCTGAACTGCACAAATAAACGATGCTTGATAGCATAACACACGAGTCTATCCGTTAGTTGCTAGTTGGTGTACGTTCGCAATTTTTAGGCGCAAAAAAAGCCTAATTACAATGGCTTGTACCCTCACTTGTGACTGTTTTTCGTGCCTTAAAATAAATTACAAGTATGTGGCACAATGCCGTGGCTTTTGTCTGGTTCTGTAGTCAGGTTTTTCTTTTTCATGTCAGTCACATTTTTATCATCTTAGGCCGTCGAAAATCTGCACGTGTGGCGCTTTTCTTTGGTATTTCTTTCCTCCGCTTCTTGAGATCCTCTAATGAAACCTGTTAACACCGCTGAAGCCAGAGCTACGAGCAGGGACCACACTTTGGGGTATCGGTACTTCGCAGTCATTACTCACGAGGTTACCTGCTGACGCATTGGGGCATGAACACACTTTCAGCTTTTCTATGTCCTCCAGAAGTTCGGCCAATTGGGTGATGGTATCTGCATTGCCGGGCGACTTCGCTAAGCTATGGTGACGGCTAATAATGATGACTATCATGTATTCTGCAATGACTACGCATTTCTCCACAAATAGCGTCCTTTTTTTCTTTGAGCACTAGAACACTTCAAGACATCTTGTCTCGCCATTCTCATTGACTTTCCGCCAACATGCAGCAGGGAAAAAAAACATTTTATGTCTTGAAGCGAAATTACGACGTCACTCGTTGACGGCATTTCGGAACTTATTTCACCGTCTTCAAGCTCAGTTCTCGGAGATAGTCTATTCTTTTTCGCCGATGATATTCTGGAAAGTACCCCACTCCTATTAGACAGCTTTCGCTTATTTGTCGCGGGTTTTGAAAGGTAAGCGGGCAAATTCTGGATATCCATGGAACGCATCTTGCGATGAGGTCCCACTTTCCTTTGGTGATTTGTACCTACTGACATGCTTTGACTGCAAATACACACGCAAAGTAAAGAAACACTCAACTACAAGCACAAGCGGTTTCATTACCTTGTGTGTGTGTGTGTGTGTGTGTGTGTGTGTGTGTGTGTGTGTGTGTGTGTGTGTGTGTGTGTGTGTGTGTGTGTGTGTGTGTGTGTGTGTGTGTGTGTGTGTGTGTGTGTGTGTGTGTGTGTGTGTGTGTGTGTGTGTGTGTGTGTGTGTGTGTGTGTGTGTGTGTGTGTGTGTGTGTGTGTGTGTGTGTGTGTGTGTGTGTGTGTGTGTGTGTGTGTGTGTGTGTGTGTGTGTGTGTGTGTGTGTGTGTGTGTGTGTGTGTGTGTTATTTACGGCCAAAGCATGTCAGTAAGCAAGTACTAACTAGTCCAACAATCAGTATTGTTACGATTTATACCTTCTTACTATTGATGACATGAGTGAAAATCTTCAGGATGTCCTCCTCATGAAAGTGCATATCACACACACACGTGATGTGCTGGGCAGTTTCTTATCCGCACGAGGAATAGCGTGGTCCCATGCCTCTCGCTGCTCAGGTACACGCGGGGCCGAGATGTCGTGGTGTCTCTCCCTGTAGCCACTTGTACAGCCAGGAACGCAACATGTGGGCATGATGAAAACATGCAACACATACAAAGCAGAACAGGGCACGCTGAAGCACAAAACATCACGCAAAAACGGATACCGACACACTGCAAGATGCGCAGCCGACGGAGGTTACGGGAGTGACACGAGCGATCATGCGGCGAGTAAATCCGGATGCGACAGCAGCGCCACATTTGTTTCTGGCAGTGGCGGCGTCGCGCAACATCGCTCAGTTTTGCAACTTACCTAGTTCTAAAAATGTTGGTGCAAGCCGCCAATGCCAGTAGCCTGCGTGCAATTAATAGCTGAAGTACTCGCGAGGCACTGAAACATTGTTGAAAGCTTACCGAAAAGCTGACCGTGGGGCGGATATGGCAGACGTCACTGCCAGCAAAGTACTTTGCTGCCAGCAAAGTGAGTTTGTCGGCGAGAGGTGAAGACAAATTGGAGCCGCGGCGAGGGCATGCCCTTGATGCCGACTTCCCGCGACCATGAGTGTGGCGTGACATGGCGCAGACGCGAGGGCGCCGGCTGGTGCGTCGTCAGCCGGGACGAAGTGCCGGGACCCGCCTTTGCAGCCAGCAGCGGGAGGCTCGCGGGGGCGCTCATGTCTCTTGTCATCTTCGCTCTCTTCCTCATTTCAAGACGATGACGGCCCGATACCTACGCGCCGGCCAGCCAGCACAGGTGCCGCAGCTTGTGACGGCTGCCGTATCCAGTCTGAACCTGAGCTTTTACGACAACGGAACCGCAAGGCCCGAGCAGGAGGAAGCGGATCCTGCTGTCGCGGCCGCGGTGAACCTGTGTGACAGAACGAGCGCTAAAAATGGGCGCGCCGCCAAATTCTTGCGATAACGCGCAGGAGAGACGCCGGGAGGTCAAAAAAAAAAAAAAGAAAAACATCCAAGGCTCCCCGGGCGCGCGCTCTCCCCTCGGAAGCGTGGCTTCGCCGACGAACCTGACGAACCTCCTCACCCCACATCGGCGGCCGAGCAAGCCCTCGACATTTCTAGAACGAAAGAGGCGTGGTCACGCCGGGTCGAGTCATCCATCGCGGAGGGCATTCCAACCGTCTCGCCCTCTCCCCAGCCTTCGCTGCGTATCGCGCCGACGAAATGACGAGAACCTTCTGGAATCTCGCGCGGAAGGTATTTAATCGAGCAGCCGAGACGAGAGAGCAGGAGAAGACGGAAGTTAGCGCCAGAGCGCGTAGGGATTCCGCCGTGTAATCGGCGAAGGTTTTGTCCGTAGGGACAAAGCTGGAGATGAAGAGGATGTCCACCTGAGGGGTGAAGGCTCGAGCTACAGGCAAGAGCGTGTGTTTACCGCTATCGAGCGAAGACGCGTGGCAACAGCTGCGTGTGTGAAGCCGACGTGTTTCCGGCGAAGAAGTCTGAAGCTTGGGGAGTGGCCTATTGAAGACGTGAGGTTTCCTGGAAGAGAAACTTCGGGGGCTGCGGAACGACTACAACGCTGGACTTTGAGTGAGTGATTCTCGGAAGAGTATCATCCAGACTTTTGTTCCAAGAACTTTAGACTGAATAGGTTTTTTATCTCTTTAGTCTTTAAGTGTCTTGGTTGTTCAATGCATGCGACTGCATTGTGGTGCGTATTGTTGTCTGTGTCCATTGTTTCGAGTGTGGCTGATTGTACTGTGTAGTACGTTGTTTGATTGGTGACATATTGTATGCAACTATTGTGGAGTGTGCATTCTTGGGTATTGTTTTCGATCTGCCATTATTGAGAATATAATTTTGCTTGTTTATCAACTCTCGGCTCTGACTTGTTCTTTGGGCAACAGCCGGCGTCCGCTGGCGCGCCAAAAAGGACCACTTCTAAATTGTCCACGCTTTCGTGGTGCGGTTCGGGGGGCCGATACTTCGACCCTTGGAATTAGCCCAGCGATCGCCTCCCTAATTAACGGGACCTGTGTGTGACAACTTGACCCTGCTCGAAACGAAGCTGCAACCAGCGGCTGCCGCCAATCAAAGCAGCTAGCCAAACCACTCGCGACCATGGTCGAAGGACTGCACAGAGGCTTGAATTGGATCGTAGCTTACTTCGGCGTACAAATACGCAAGAAGCTGCACATTGACTAACGAGCACCGAGCGAGAGTGCGCATTTTCGTCTCCAGATCCCGCAGTAATCTCTATAGAAACTTCGCATCCTCTACTTTTTCTTTAATCTCTTCTTTCGGATTTATCCTTTCTTCTTGTTAGTTTTGTTTTTTTTTCTAAAGAACATCTCACGAGTCACCTTACCGTTTACTGTTAACCGTGTCGAACAATCCCATAGTTTGTCCCGTCTTTGGCCTTATCTCTCTTTTCCCCTCTCTTTCTCTCTCATGAACTGCAGCGTATCGCTCGTGGTCAACTCAACACTGTTGTTGGCATGATCACCGCGCCTCGGTAACCCACAAATATGACTGCTCTCCTTATAAAAAAAAATGTTGAGGATAGGACGAGCCGCCGTGCCCATTGTTGTTGTTGTTGTTGCCCCTTCGCACTGGCACATACCCACTATGGGGGATTGGCCATGAAATCTAGAAGTATCCTATATGAGATATATTAAAAGGTTTATCCTTAATGAAAAAACTAATGATGTAATAGAAAATAATAATTAACTAAAAAGGAATATTAAACTAAACAAATAATTGAAGATTGAATCAAGAAGAGAAAAGGTGAGGTAATACTACAGTGGAAGACAGAAATTTTGAGTAGACCAGACAATCGAGCTTATCTCACCCGGTCACAATCAAATGAATATGCAAATTTCATTCAAAATTAGACAAGTGTCTTCAGAAATATATTTAAGCAGGCATTATTATGACATGCGCTTTGATTCTCGAATGAAATTGCATACAGCATCGAATACGCTCCTGTGGCAATGTCCCAAGCTAAAGGCACCGAAACTTAGAACATTATCTGCAGTTAAATTTAAACCTACTGCTTGAAACGGAACAATTAAAAGTCTTTTCCTAATTAATGAATAGTTTTTGCATGTTATAAAGTAATGCTCTATTGTTTCCGTTTCTTCACAGAATGGACACAGGGGGGATATCGCCAGACCAGCTCTGTGCAAGTAAAAGTTTAATGGAGGGACACGACATCGAAATTTGGTTAAAATAACTTCTAACTTTTTAGATTGACTCCACTGAGGTTTCCAGGGGTATGTTAGGTGCTGATAGTCCGTATATTTAGTAATATTTTCCATAATATCCGTATAAATAGCCCATTTTCTATATCTGATCGACACTATGTGTTCCGATTCTGGTAGTACCGAGATCACAGGGCCATCAAGTGTGGCTCGAGATAGTGAATCGGCTATTTCATTCAACCGTATGCCACAGTGTCCCGGGACCCAGACTAACTTCAGGAACTTCACATGAGGTGGAACTAATGTTTGTAATGTCGCTAGAGCTCTTGATTGTTCTGATGCTGCGAGAGTAGTACACAGCGAAAGAGAATCAGTAATTATCATTGCACTCTCTTCGTTTGAAGGAAGTTTTCGTAGCGCTAAAATAATAGCCAGGAGCTCAGCTTCGAAAACCGGAGTGAAGTCTGGTAGTCTTACCGAGAATGACCAACCGAGGTAATCTGAGACGATTCCTACTGCTGCCTTTTCTTTATTCACAGAAGCGTCTGTGGCTATTATGTTCTTTATTTCCGCATGAGCTATGTAGTCTTCTAACCTGTCATTTAAGTAACTCGAAGATTGAAACTTAGATAGTGGGGGAAAAATTTCATCACATTCTATCGTAATATTGTGATTTAATGCTTTGGTTCCAATTACCGATCTGATATCCACCTTTATGCTTTCAAGTTTCTTTTGTACAAAAATAATCTGGGGAGTACGAAAGCGTGGCCAGTGAGCGAGGAAGAAGGCGTCGGGGTCACTAATAAAGGCATATGCAGACCGTCTCGCTGATAAGCCGTAAAATTTCAAGTATGTTTGTACTGTTAAGATACGGAATCGGCAAAGAATAGTTGGTATGCGAGCTTCCTGATATAGTACATTAATAGCGACATACCTGGGGAGTCGCAAACACAACCGTAACGCTTCTCGCTCTAATAGAACTAACGGTTTAATTTTGTACGTAGGGCCACCCGAAAATAATATACACCCAAATTCGAGTATTGGGCGCATGTACATTTTATATATCATTAATAAGGTGTGTCTACGTAACCCATATTTTCTGTTGCTCAACCTTCGCAATAAGCCTGAAGCTCGTTGTGCCTTTGCCACGTTATAGTCTATGTGAGGGCTCCAGTTAAGTTTCTCGTTATAAATAATGCCCAAATATTTGATAGACTCTACTTGTGGAATCGGTTCCTGATTATAAAGTACTGAAATTTGAATAGAATCTGCTATAGGGAACACCAAGAGCGCACTTTTACTTATGTTTAGAGACAATGAAATTGAATGCAGCCAAATTTCAAGAGAATACATGTACTTTTGCAATTTTTGATGCAAAGAATAAATGTCACTATCTGCAACGAAAAATGCAATGTCGTCTGCATAAATGTAGACAGTGATATCTCGTTCAATGGGAATTGAGCTCATCAACACATTGAATAACAGCGGAGATAGGACCGCCCCTTGAGGTACTCCACGTTGCTGTTTGAATTTAGATGAGTGACATCCATCCTTTGCACAATAAAATTCTCTCGATTTTAGAAACTCTGCTACCCAATCAACAATATAACGCGGAAAGTCACATTCGTGTAAAGAATTCAATAAAATTGAGTGCTCAACGCTATCATAAGCTTTAGCTATGTCTAGTGTTACTAGTACCGCGTATTGTCGTCTTTTTCGGGCAAGCTGTATTCGGCTCTCTAAGTCGGCATGAGCACACCAAATTGAGCATTCGCTACGAAAACCTATTTGAAATGGTTTCAATATTAGCTTGTCAGCCATCCAAACTTTTATTCTATTATTGAGAACTCTCTCTATAATTTTGATCAGGTGAGATGTTAGAGAGATTGGTCTGATGTTGTCAATGTTAAAACCTGACCCTTGTTTTTTTAATATGGGAATCACTCTAGCTATTTTCCAGTCATGTGGTATCCAGGCATTGCTTAAGGAATAGTTTATAAGGTTGAGGACGTCGCCGGGTGATATCTGGAATAAAATTTTAATCATAGGAACTGTTATACCGTCAGGACCAGGAGCCGAAGAGGGTAAGTTTCTAATTACGCTTGACATTTCGGACAATGTCACTTTTTCGTAGTCAGTCTTTATAGAGGACTTTTGCCAGTTGATTGTCAAAGTCGACGAAAATCTGTTAGCTAAACCTCTTCCGATTGCCTCTAACGAATTAGTCATTTCTTCCGTCGATAACCTGTCATAATCAGAGTTAACTAGAGACGGCAGAATTTTGCGCGATCTCATATATCGGAATAACGCTTTCTTATTTCTAGGTTTGGAAAGAAAGTCGAAATGTTTTTTGTCATAGTCTTCTTTAGCTTTAGCCACGGTGCGCTTAAATGTAGCAGCAATAAACTTGTAATCTGCCCAATTTTTGGGGGACTGATTATGAATTAGCTGCTTCCAAGCCGCTTGTCGTCGTCTATGATCACGAGAGCACTCAGAATTCCACCACTGGCTACAAGGCCCATTGCGAGCCCACCCGTCAACCTCTTCTTTATTCCGAATGCTGGTCTAATCCCCTAATGATGATAGTGTCGCTCCTCGTCCTCTACCCAATTTGCAACATCCTCCACGCCTCCCAGTGTGGCCTCATGATGAAAGATATCACAGTTGCTGTAAACACTCAACACACAATGTTCGTCACTAATAGTTTGAGGTCCAAGTCAATCCACGTGGAACAATCCGGGTTTGCTCTTGCACCTGGTTTTCTAACGGTACTTCCGACGCATGTTCCATATACGTGACTTCGAACGCGTCGCCTTCGATGAACTTGCATTCTCGATGATGAGGTTTTGTTGGCAGAAACATAGTTTCTTATGCGAGCTTCTGGTGTAGCTTACTTTGAGAAGTTTTGTCTTTGAATTTCTTGCCTTGACTGTGTTCACCTTGGAACCATCATCCTTCTTCCTCCATCCTGGACTTGATTGCTTCATTGGCCGGTTTGGCCCTGTCTTAATATACTTAATCGGTAGTGCGGTAGCTTGTACGGTTCGCATTCTTCTGCCCCTTGATGTTTTTAGCTTACTCGTAGAGCCCTTCGGACTAATACAGGCAGCAAGCTTCTCTGCCTTCGCAGTTTTTCTCTTGCTTCTTTTCGCTTGAATACGTCTTGATTTGCTTCTGTCAGACAATTCTACACGTGGCTGCGAGGACCGTGCAACATCTGAATCTGCTGCCATTGGCTTGCACCCATTCTTTTCCTTGAATGCCCGTTTAGATCTTTAAAGGCTTGCCGCTTTCCATTAGTAGAACTTCGTCCCTCCACCATATGCACTTGAGTTGTTGTAACTGTCGTGTCCTTAGCTTCATTCATAGTGTACGCTGATGGGAGTTCTAACGGCGTGGGCCAGTTCTTTGAAAGTAGCGGCTCTTTTGTACATGCTGGGATGCTCGTCACGTTAGTGAAATGGGCGACTTTCCGGCTTCTAGCACGTTCAGCGATTCGTCACGACTCTGGCTTCCATAGAACAAGACTGCCGCTGAAGAAGCAAAGGCCAGACGGCGGCACCACAGTCGAAAAGAGCACGCCAGCCCACACTTTGGACGAAATCCCCTGCCCCATGGCCTCCAAGCGAGCCCGCCGAGCATTCATTACGTCCGCGATCTTATATTCCACTCTGACCTTGGCTAGAATAATCTGGTGTTCATAAAGCTCTGCTTTGCCCGGCTGTTTCCAAGCGATCGATATGAACTGCGTCTTCTACTTCCTTGTCGATTTCTTTAAGAAGCTTGTAATGCTCAATCAAAATTCGATGAATATATCGTAACTCACTGACGGGCGCTCCACATGTGTTAGACGTTCAATGTTGGCGATGGCTTCTGTGACGGCCTTTCTCATTTCATTCCGTCTTGCGAACAGGGCCTCCATTATCCAGGCCAGTGTAGAAAACGTGAGAGATCACTGGCCGACCGTGTCATGAGGCGAAGTCGGAGTCAACTCGGCATCCATCACAGACGGTTCACACAACGAATATCCGTAAGTTGTCGGGCTCTCATTCTTCGTGATCTTGCGAATATCGAGCCGTCGTCGTGAAGAGCAAGTCGGGACGGAGCCGAAGTAGACGTGAGGGCTCCCGTCTCACGAACCTTCAGACGATACCTGCACTAACGTCAGTCCATGGGTTCTCTTAGTAGTCTTAGTGGCAACTGGAGTCGGGCTTCCAGGTCACAGCAGTGGTTAGGCCTCGCACATCAGCTTTAGCCACAGCGGCTTCACAAAAGTCCTCGATGCTACGACGGCTGTCGAAATTCGTGAAGGCTGCTCCGTCTCGTTTCTGAAGGTTTCAGCACCTTCCTCCCGGGTTTCGGCACCAAAATGTTGAGGAAAGGACGAGCCGCCGTGCCCATGGCGAAGCCCACCCGATCCACCTCTTCTTTATTTCGAATGCTGGTCTAATCCCCCTAATGATGATAGTGTCGCTTCTCGTCCTCTACACAATTTGCAACAGTGCTTGCTGCACACGGTCGATGAAGGTCGAAACCCCTTCACGCCCTGACGAACGAGGAGATCGAGTTGATAAGGCAATCAACGGAGCAACTGTACAGACCCACACGGTATGCGGCGTGCGATTTGACAACAAAGTGGCACCATCAGAAGCACTACGAGACGGCCATCACAGCGTCACAGAGCAAGTGGTGAAAGCCATCGGCGATTGGTTTCGGAGAGCTAACGAAACCATAGCGCAGGCTGTGGAACCCTCCCCGACATCCCAACACCATGTCGCTGCAGAGACTACGAGCCACAACTCGTCCAGAGCTGCGGCATCCATCAGCCTGATCACCGACGACCCGGCTTCGCACGCGCTGGATACCAGCTCGGATGAGGAAATGGACACGCAAGCGAGCGCTCGACGATGACGCGGCGGAGGGCCCGCGAAAACAAGTTCCGGCCGCCACATCACCGACGCGCAAACTGAATAGGCCTGCCCCTTCCGGGAGAATTCGGCGCCTCCCATTGGTTCCCGCTCTCCACCAACCACAGCAGAGCGCATCTCCGACAGCGAAGGAGGCACTTCGGCAGCTCCCGTGCTCTCCGGCGCGCGGAAAGAGATCGCCGGTCCAGCTCACGCGAGGCCCCACCAGCTCAAAAGCCACGGAACACCCTGATCGGCATGCCGCACATTCGCCCAAGCCTTCCGCCTGCTAAGGGCGATTACCAGACAGTAATCTCTAAGACAGCCCGGCGACGAGCAAAGGCACTGAAGGCCGCAGCTATAGCGACCGATCCTGCAGTGGCAGACTCTACCGTCCCTCCACTCCTGGCGGCTCGTTCACGGGATCGCCGCGCCTGACACTCGCGGCAGCGCTCGCTAAGCTTCCCGGTGTGATGGCTGTACGTGTTAATCACCGCCGCAACATCGTGGCTGCGGATGCAGCGACGCCAGCGTGAGTGTCCGAGCTCCTGTCCATCACGGAGCTCAGTGGCGCTCCTGTCACTGCCAGGGAGCCCGCGGATCGTAGCAGCAGCGTCGGCTTCCTCCACGACGTCGATGGGGACCTCACGGACTCTGAGCTGGCCGCGGGACTCGTCTCGCCTCTTCCAGTGCTGGCATCACGCAAGGAGGGGGCAGACGGTGCGGCTGCGGTTCGCCAGCAGCCAACCACCTGACCGGGACACCCTCAGCAGACTCCAGCTGCAGGTGCGGCACGCCAGGCCGCGTCCGCTACAGTGCGGGCGCTTCGGGCATGTGTCCGAGGCATGCTTGCGTGCCGGCGCCTGCATCAGATGCGGCCGCCAACACCCGTCCGCCGATTCCTGCAATCCCCGCTGCGTTAACTACGGAGGGGGGCATTCAGCCGACACGCCGACCTGTCCTCGCTGGCAGGAGGAGCGGAAAGTGGCCACGCTGCTGGCCACGGCGCCAACACCGCTCTCGAGACAGGCGGTCAAGGCTGCAGTACACAAGGTTTGTTCCTACGCTGCTGCGGAAGGGCTAACCTTCCCGAGAGCCCCTCAAAGGATCCTGGCTTGCAGCGCCCCATGCCAGGGCCGCGCCGATCTTCCCTGCCACCGGTGAGCCGTCCACAACGAGCTCATTGCCCGCTACACCCGCCGAACCTGCTGAGGACCCGCGGGACGCCCTCATCGCATCCCTGCTCGCTGCTCTGCGCGCGATCGGAGATGCGCTACCCGTCGACCACCCGCTGCGTGCTGTATGCCTTACAGCACTCGGCGGGCAACCCGGATCCACGCAACTCAAGTAATAGTCCTGCTGCTGGGGCAGAAATGCCCCCTCACTCCGAGAAGTTCTAGCGGACTTTCGTACACTACTGACTACTGTGATTGCAGTGGCAGCTGCCCCTCTCTATTTCTTCAACTATTTCCTTCTATTCTTTTTATCCCTCCTTCCCCCTCCCCTATAAGGCACTGCGCCGTGTCGCTCTTGAGGTAGACAGAAATTAGGTGCCTTTTTCCTCTTCCTTTACAACCACTAACAAATAGAAATCGCATCGCCGTCGCGGCTCTGGCGGGTTCGCAAGTGCACGTGCTTTCAGGATCACACAACGTCCTCATGGCGATCGAGTACTACGCAATGGTGAAGCAGTGCTATGTGCCTCGGTGTGCTTCGTCCGCCCGTCAGAAGGACGTTAGCTTTCACAACAAGGGCAGGCCTGCCACTTATCCTTATGTTTTTTTGTTTTTTTCTTGCAGTGCAATGATAGTGACAGTGAGCACGAGGATATGTGCGAGAATCGCTGAATTCTGCCACTCTGGCATACGCAAACAACACAACAAGTTCGGCAGAGCAGCTGTTTAAGATGCTGCTGCGGCAGTCAATCGATCGTTCATGGCACCTACTAGAAATTCAAAGCATTAATTACCAAATTTGAGATAATCGTACTTGGATTGAAGTTATGGGCGTCGGCAGGGCGCAAGCCCGTGTTTTATCGCAGTAAGAAAAGTCTTGAGGGGTAGGTGCTAGTGTGCTAGTGTGGGTTTATGCCCCCCCCCCCGGCCGTTGCAAATGACGAGTTTTGACCGAGTAATGTTTGGTCAATGAGAGCGACATCGTGAAGTAGTTCAAGTTAATACCACAGAGGGCCGTCGCTCGAGCATCAGAACAACAAATGGCTATCGCTGATTGTATATACCATGCACAGGGCCGCAAAGATTAGATGTGACAATATATAGTGAATGAGCACTAAACAGAGACAGCAGGTTTCATCCATGAATTTATAGTAAGCACTGCGCTAGGCGCGCGCTTGTCTTCATCAGTAAACTATGTGCATATGTACGTACACCAACCAAATAAATATGTTGTCTCAGATGTCCTGTGCCGCTAAGCTGTGCGCGCTCGTGAGGCACGCTTACCCGAGGCGATTCGGAGGACGCGGCGGCGGCTCCCTGCCTGGGGGGCTTTGCGGTAGGTTTTAGAACGGCACCTCACCTGGTGCAAGTCGCCTACACCTGTAACCTGCATGAAATGAATTAATAGCTGAAGTACTGGTGAGGCGCTGAAACACTGTTGAAAGCTTACCAATACGTGGAGCGTACGTAGGGCGGGTACAGCAAAAGTCACTATGAGCGAATGCTTGCCAATGAAGGCGTGGGGCGCTTTCCCTCTCTGCTCGCCGCGAAGACAAATGGCCGCAGTTTTAAACAACAAACCGCTGTCCTTTTAAAATGAGGTTAAAAACGGATACCCATGGTTGTTTGAACAGGTTCGGTAGCCACCATACATAAGACAACCAATTGAACTGAGGCTTCACCAAGTTTTACCATGACGGTGTTTTCCATACAGCGCCACGCCTCGAAAGCGCACGAATTCTCGGACTGACGTCATACAAGTGCGGTTTCCAGCACCGCGATCGGTCGCACATCAGGCCAGTAGGACCACTATGAAGAATGCCTCTAGGTTCAATCACAGGGCTCAGTACAAAAACGGGCCAAGTGCACCGCCCTAAAGAAGTATATGCTACTAGCGACCAAAGTCCACTGCTCGTGGCCGCGACTTGAACAGTGCTTTGCCTTAAATTGTACAACTGGCCGTAACTTTACACTTTTTCACTTACACAACAGAGTAGCAATGTGTGACGTAGCCATTTGGTAGACGTAGCATATGGGGAACTCACTGCAGTGCTTTCTGTGTAAAAAAGGAAGTACGTCTCTGTATATGATCCACAACAACTAAATTATAGAGACACTGATCTCCGACAACGAAAATCAACTGTACAGGAATTTATTTGCACACATAAAAATAAAAATGACTCTTTGCTACTCGTGACTTCTTTCACATGAAAAAGTAGCATCTGCTGGCAACAAAACAGCACAGACTTGTGTGCACCCAAAACGCACTCAAATAACTTACAACTGCTGCTCTTGCATGAATCTAAACATAGTGCACACTTTGCACCTTGGTTCCCCAGCCCATAAAACCCACCTGAAAAGCACCACCAGCTACTCATGACTTCTCACATGAAAAAGTAGCATCTGCTGGCAACAAAACAGCACAGACTTGTGTGAAATCAAAACCCACTCAAATTACTTACAACTGCTGCTCTTACATGAATCTAAAAATAGTGCACACTTTGCACCTTGGTCCCCCCGCCCATAAAACCCACTTAAAAAGCACTTTGCTAGCTACTCATGACTTCTTTCACATGAAAAGGTGCATCTGCTGGCAACAAAACAGCACAGACTTGTGTGCATTCAAAACACACTCAAATTACAACTGCTGCTCTTACATGAATCTAAAAATAGTGCACACTTTGCACCTTGGTCCCCCAGCCCATAAAACCCACTTAAGAAGCACTTTGCCAGCTACTCATGACTTCTTTCACCTGAAAAAGTAGCATCTGCTGGCAACAAAACAGCACAGACTTGTGTACATCCAAAACGCAATCAATTCAGCACAGACTTGTGTGCATTCAAAACACACTCAAATTACTTACGACTGCTGCTCTTACATGAATCTAAAAATAGTGCACAATTTGCACCTTGGTCCCCCAGCCCATAAAACCCACTTAAGAAGCACTTCGCCAGCTACTCACGACTTCTTTCACTTGAAGAAGTAGCATCTGCTGGCAACAAAACAGCACAGACTTGTGTACATCCAAAACGCAATCAAATAACTTACAACTGCTGCTCTTGCATGAATCTAAATATAGTGCACACTTTGCACCTTGGTCCCCCAGCCCATAAAACCCACTTAAAAAGCACTTCGCCAGATAACTCCAGTGAGGTGACAGCTTCTGGCACTCTAAGATTCTGGCTTCTTGTTTTTCTTTGCATACTTTTCCAGAAGCACTTTCTTGTACAAGACCTGATTACTCCACAGCTCTGCAGCATAGCCATTCAGGGGGCTTGACACGTTGGGTTCTGGACAAAAAAAGAAAAAAGAGCAAAAGCCAATGTCAGAAGGGCTACCGAATGTTACGCTAAAAATAAACCTATTCGCTGCCAAAGCGTGCGAATCAGCGGGCTGCTGTATTTAGCACCTGGGTCCGTCCATTGATTGATATGTGGGGTTTAACGTCCCAAAACCACCATATGATTATGAGAGACGCCGTAGTGGAGGGCTCCGGAAATTTAGACCACCTGGGGTTCTTTAACGTGCACGCAAATCTGAGCACACGGGCCTACAACATTTCCGCCTCCATCGGAAATGCAGCCGCCGCAGCCGGGATTCGAACCCACGCCCTGCGGGTCAGCAGCCGAGTACCTTAGCCACTAGACCACCGCGGCGGGGCCTGGGTCCGTCCATGTTTTACTGGTCACGAAACTGTACCTGCAGTTTCATACAAAGACAGAATTGCCGCTAGGGTCGCTGCGATTAGCGCTGGGGCTTCCATGTGCACCCACTGAACTTGACTGAATGATGTGCCGGTTCCAAGCACATAATTTATTGTGCACCAAATCGAAATACTTCAGCAACCACTTGTACTTCTCCAAGCATACAATATGGTTTTGGCATAAGCATGTGAAAAAATTTTATGTGTTCTCTTTAAGGTACCCATTGGTCACGCCGACACAAGAATATTCACTGTATACGCGTTGTTCCAGTGCAGTTCCTTACCTTGACAGGCGAGCATGAAGATATTTAGTAAGGCACAAGACATTTACTTAGACTTGTGACACTGCACAAGACACACACCCACCAACTCGCAAACTGAAGTTTCGGCCAGAGCTGAGCCAGTGCTGATCGCGCTATAAGCTAACAGTAAAGAGGTGAACGCGATACCAAATCTTTAGGTAAACGGAGAAGCCGTCTTTGACGATTACGAAAAGGCTTGCTCTTTTAACTCCTATTTTAAATCTGTGTTTTCCAACACGTGCGCTAATCAACATCCGGTAATTCCAGATTTACCCTACGAGAATATGCCCATGGTCACTGTCACGTACAATGGTGTTCTTAAGCTCCTCAGTAACCTGAAAAATAATTCAGCTGGAGGTCCTGATGGCATACCAACCAAGTTACTCAAAGCATGTCCTCAGGAAATTGTTAATTTCTTAGTCATCTTGTTCAATGAATCTCTACACAGTAGTTCTGTACCAACTCAATAGAAAACAGCATTGATTGATTTGTGGGGTTTAACGTCCCAAAACCACCATATGATTATGAGAGACGCCGTAGTGGAGGGCTCCGGAAATTTCGACCACCTGGGGTTCTTTAACGTGCACACAAATCTGAGTACACGGGCCTAGTTGTTCCCATTCATAAAAGTGGTCTTAAACATTCTATTCAAAACTATAGACCAATTTCGCTAACTTCTGTATGTTGTAAAACTTTAGAACATATTTTACTGCTCTGTGATGAAGCACCTCGAAAACAATGGTTTCTTTTCACCTGCTCAACATGGGTTCAGGTCTGGCTTGTCCTGCACAACGCAGTTGGTTGAATTTTGCCACGATCTTTTTTACTCCTATGATTGAGGATTTCAAGTTGATTGCATTTTTTTTCGATTTTAGAAAGGCTTTCGACACTGTTCCTCATGATGTATTCATCCGGCAATAGTTGTTCGGATTAAAAATTACCTTTCCGGAAAAACACGGCTTGTCATAATTAATGGCTGTACGTCAACTGAATAACAGTCACTTCGGGTGTGCCGCAAGGGTCTGTTTTGGGACCTTTGTTATTTTTTTATTTACATCAATGATATTGTGCACAGGTCTTCATTGCAATGTCAGATTATATGCAGATGACTGCATCATTTACAGGAACATAATAAACGAACACAATGTCATTAGCCTACAAACCGATTTAAACAAAATTCAAACTTGGTGTTCCACATGGTGTATGTCTTTGAATAGTACTAAATGTCAGTTTATATCTTTTACCCGCAAACGTTTGCCTGTGAGATCGGATTATCATTTGGACGATACATCACTTGACGGGTACAGCATTACAAATACGTTGGCGTTTATTTTTCAGAAAATCTGTCATGGACTAGGCATATTGAACATGTTACATCAAAATCTTCCCGAATGCTTAACCTCATTAGACGCAATTTTCACAAAGCCCCCAGGAGCGTTAAAGAATACCTTTATAATACGAACGTTCGCCCATTACTCGAGTACGCTTACACAGCATGGGACCCAGATACCATCTGTCTTGTAAATAAACTTGAGCGTATCCAGAATCGCGCAGCCAGGTTTGTCTCTGGTAATTACAACTACAGTCAACTGCCGATTTTTCGGACACCCGAATTTTCGGACATCTTCGCGGCACCGCCACGAAGCCCCCTAGAATCAAGGTATAAGGAATTCTGAAATTTT
This sequence comes from Rhipicephalus microplus, assembly GCF_043290135.1. Classification (NCBI taxonomy): domain Eukaryota; kingdom Metazoa; phylum Arthropoda; class Arachnida; order Ixodida; family Ixodidae; genus Rhipicephalus; species Rhipicephalus microplus. The sequence goes on from NC_134710.1 coordinate 159,520,884, forward strand.
GGACGCTCAAACCTCCGGAGTCCAGTTTTCCGGACTTTTTGACGCGACGGAAGGTCGGAAACCACCACTGACCTCCAGTGGAAACCACCACAACTGCGTCACACGCGATGACGATCGCATAAATAAGTGTGCCGGCATCTGTTGCTTGAACTCGATCGTTAGCGGAGAAACACACACGGCCTTCGAGATTCCCAACACTGGCCGTGTTTATCGTGCAAGGATGCTTCGCTGACAATCGAAACTATCCACCCGGAAATTTTTTTGGCACCAATAAAGTTCTTTTTGTTTTAGCGCTTGTGCTAGAGCGTGCCGCTCTGGCTTCCCGCGCAGCGCTTTCCGGAAGCGTTTCACCACTTCAAACTAGAACTAACCGTCACACACCGATTTGGTATGGCCACGCTGGCTATGGATGGATAGATGGATGGATGTGGCTGTACCCTTTAGATCGGGCGGCGGCTAACGCCACCTAGCCGTAATACTTAGTGAACTAACCATTACATTTATCTTTTTTTCCTTTAAATAATGAAGTTGAGGATTCGTACTTCGCAGTGAAGGGTTTAATTTTCACTCGTGCCTTGACTTTAGCCACCAATCAGATAACCTCCTGTTACCAGCGCCACCTCCGGAGTACCTGAGGCACCGTCACCTGCCGTTGCACCGTTTTGTTTATGCAGCCCACATGGTGTTTGGCTAGCCTAGTGCGTCGTTGTGCGATCGTGTGAAGTGTGCTCTGCAACGCTAAGCCTAGGTGCTTCGACGCTCGTCAGCAAACTCCTTTTTTCACATCGTGAGGACTTTTGCTCTTCGTTGACAACTGCGTTCCTCATGGTCACATCAATAACTTGAAGGCTATCCAGCTGGAATTCATGCCGCTCAACACGACTGCGATCCTTCAACCGATGGACCAAGGCGTTATCCGTAATATGAAACTTTTGTATCGTTCACGTATACTCAACCGCATGGTGCTGTGCTCAGAAAACGGGAAAGGCTACAGCGTTGACCTCCAATCTGCTGTCGGAATGCTTACGGACGCATGGAAGGCAGTAACGCAAGACACGCTTCGCAACTGCTTTCGCCACGCGGGCTTCGTACTCGACACAGAGGCAGCAGACTTGCCTAGAGAAAGCGACAGCGTGATTGACTTGTGCCCTCTCATAGACGATATTATCAACGACCTCCGCTCTGCTGGTGCTTCTATGCCCGCGGAAAAAACTTTTGAACGGTTCGTCGACGCTGACAACAAGCTTGACTTCTGCGCAGAGCTAACCGACGACGAAACAGTCAGCCAGGTTATGGCGGATTCAGACGACTCCGATGTCGAAAAAGAGGAACCAACGCCTGCCCCACCTACGACCGCCGAATTGATGCGAGCATTGATAACGCTGACATCGATATACAGTGATGACATGACCCTTGCTCAGATCGAGGCGAATGTGATCACATGCGAGCGGAACGCCATTCAAACAAGGATCAACAAGTTTTTCAAGCCACTGCAGCTCTAACACCGGCTGCCCTGACAGCACCCACTGTCTGCTGCATGCAATTTTTTAATGGCTCTTTTCAGAGCCACCTCACTGATGCTTTGGCAGAGTTCTGGAAATCCGGTACTTCGACCTTGACCCTCTTGATCAGAAAAATATCAATGAAATGGTGCGTTTTTTGCTTGCATTGAGAAATATTAGCAAAATGGTGCGTTTTTTTTTTTCCCTACATTGAAGATTATCAGTTAAATGCTTTTTTTTTTGCCTGCATTCAATTTTTTGCACTGCCCCAATTTTCGGACGGTTTTTCGCTCCTTAGAAGGCCCGAAAAATCGGCAGTTGACTGTATAAAAGCAGCATCTCATTAATTAAAAACACCCTTGGCTGGAAAACTCTAGCTCAACGCTGCTTAGCAACAAAATTGGAACTTTTTTTCCGTATTTACTCAGATCTCACAGGTAATAACAAAAACTTGTACATTTTTCCCCCTCGCTTCATCTCTATGCGTTGTGATCATGACTGTAAGGTACTTGAAACGCGATGCCGCACAAACGTGTCATTATTCATTCTTTCCTCACACCTCCACGCTTTGCAACAGACTTCCTAAAGGTATAGCAGATTGTAAAACACTTTCAAAGTTCCAGCTGTTTTTACATTCAAATTTTCCATATGTCACCTCTTTGTTGCATACACCGCTTTGTTATTAGCTCATTCTTTTATCTTTGTCTTTGTGTAAACATATGTGCTTTTACGTGATTAATCGTGTTACCCCCCTGCAATAATGCCCTCGTGGCGCTGCAGGTAATTCTATAAATAAATCCTGAATTTTTCGTTGTATCTGAAACGTAGCAAGCTGACTTGGGTGGGTCTGGGAGTGCGAAATACGAGATTAAATATTTTATTGCGATAGCAATTATATGGACACTCTCGGCTAGATTTTGCCTCCGGCGTCGATGTCATGCACCGTATATGTATACATGACAATACAAGAAAACAAATCCAGAAAAAACTCTGGCGCGCAGAATCGAACGTGGGACCTCTGCGTCGTGAAAGCGAGGCGTTAACCACTGAGCCACCCCAGAGAACATCCTTCACCGTTCAAACGGTAAGCTACTTATATCTACCACAAGCCACTGCTCACGAGGATCTTGGGGAGGGGGGGAGGGGATTATGTTTTCAACATTACCAGCAATGAGCGTGTGTCCCACATCACGCGGCGGCGCCCGCTCCGTCATGCACCCTTATCTCGCGGCGGCGAAGAGGGGAAGGTCGTACGCCTTGCCTCGCCTCGGGCTTTACCTGGAACGATTTTGCTGTAGCTACCGGGTGCACAAAGGTCACTGCAATTATTGCAGTCTCCGTTTGAAAGAAGCGCTCGCTTTTCAGACATAGCAAAGTAACAAATGAGACGCTTATTTGCGTGCATCCGTACCTGATGATTTGTGGGGTTTAACGTCCCAAAACCACCATATGATTATGAGAGACGCCGTAGTGGAGGGCTCCGGAAATTTCGACCACCTGGGGTTCTTTAACGTGCACCCAAATCTGAGTACACAGGCCTACAACATTTCCGCCTCCATCGGAAATGCAGCCGCCGCAGCCGGGAATTGAACCCGCGATCTGCGGGTCAGCAGCCGAGTACCTTAGCCACTAGACCACCGCGGCGGGGCCGTGCATCCGTACCTGTGAGTATGTTTTGGGAGTCATTTGTGCGTGAGGAACGCGGGGCATGTTTAGATCTGCTTTTAATTGTGCACATGACCTTTAAATTTGTTGCTATCGCGTTCACTGATTCGCCTTTTTGGCAAAGCTGCAACTTTTTTTTTTCCAAAAAATATTAGGGGTGCACAAATTATGCAAGGGTGAAAATTAAGCACGTAAATATGGCAATATCCGCTCACATGCGTGCTGTCAACATTACTTTCGGTTCCAAAACTACCTTGTGGCACAGCTATTGCACAAATCGAACAAAAAAGACCCTTTTGGAGCAGTATGGCGCAGTAATTTCCAGTTGGCGCAATTGCTGCAGGTTTCCCCACTGCAAAAGCGATAAACAATAGCTTCAAATGCTCGCCACCACTCGTAATCACCCGATCTCGCACGGCGGACGAAGCTTTAGAAGGTAACTCCACGTGTAATGACAGGCAAAGGCAAAGTCCTCAAAAACATGGTGGCGAGCGCGTATCATCTCTTTTCGGCGTATGCTAGTCCAAAAACCTTTGAGACAGCTTCCGCAACTAAATTGTACTGGACACTTCTGGAGACCCACGAGGGGACGCTTATGACGACCCGGAATGCCTGCCTAGATGAGCAGTTTACAAAATAACCTAGAGTAGTGAAATACATTTCTTGTGGCATAATCGACATCATCATAGGAAATGGCATTAATTTTACGTGAAGCAAACATGACAGCCGCTGCGCTTCTTGTTGATCTCATTTCTATGCATACATGTAACCCTTAACACTTTCGTGACCACGCCTATCCCCATAGATAGTATGTTGTCGATATTTTAAACTTCAATACTTGTCACGTTCAGAGCGCTTGTCGACATCTTACGCTATCCAACGTGCAAAAGGAGAAATATTTCATTAGTTTTGCTTTTGTGTTTGTTTTTCACCTTGTGGAGATTTTAAAGCACCTTTCTTCACGCGCGAGTAAGCATGCGTAGTTTCAATGATGGCGTCGACGTCGTATGCGATCCCTTCACAAAAACTCCGAATTTCGGAGGATTCCCGTGCATCTGGGCTTCAAATGATAACAGCACAACCTCGAAAGACGGCATATCGACACTTCTGATTTCAGCACGGACGATGAGAACTTGTTAAACCGCCCCGGATCATCAGCAGTAATGCGCTTCGTACTTCCACTCATGCTCTACTGACAATGCTGGCAGCCACAAGTTTTGCCCTGCCGAAACAGAGTCGTGGTGCAAACATCAACGCGCTGAAGCACTTGATGAACCTGCACCACGCCACACACCTCTCCTGACAAAAGCACAGGGATTGGCTGTTTTGCCCATTTATAAGCGGCTAACGGATGAGAAGCTCCTTGCTCGATGCATCAAAGAGAAAACCCAGAACGCATCGGAATCCCTGAATAGCAAAATTTGGCTACTTTGCCCCAAGACTAAGTTTGTCTCCCGAACGGTTGTCGAGACTGCCGCAGCTATGGCAATCCTGTGGTTCAACAAGGGTCATGCTACTTTTGAGCACATCCTGGAAGAGCTCAACATACTGCCATCTAGAGATCTAGTTACTTTCAGTGATTCCCGCGATGCGAGGCGCATCAAGAGAATGTCCGAGCGTCTGACAGCAGAAGCAAGGGCCCACCGTCGTCGTGGAGTGAAAAGGGCACGGCTAGAAGAGATTGCTCGCAAGGACCGTGAGGGCACAACCTATGCTGCAGGACAGTTCTAGTAACTTGCGGTGCTTTTCAAAGTTCTGTTGAACATTATGGCCAAAGATTATGCATTTCTAACAACTCTGTGATAAAAAAAAAAAGGTTTCAAACTTTCAAGTGCGTTTTTCTCCTTTTGCAGTTTTGTGTGATCTGTGCTTCTTATACACGCTAGTTCGTATACTTAGAATTGTCATACCTCTATGAAATTTTGCACATAGCATGATGAAAGCCCATAGAGTGCAAGTATCTATTCAGATTGTCAGTGCTGCTTGATTATGTTTTTCAAAAATTACATGACATTGAAAGCCCTTGGCAACTAGAGCCATAGTAAATTTTTCTATTTTATTATTGTATTTCACCTTTTTACACACAAAATTTATATAGTTTTTTGCACTCTACAGTTCCAAAGAATCATAGTCAGCTATATCTGCATGCTTTATCTCAAATTTTTATAGGTCAGAATTGTTGCATAACAATGGCCATAATTTTGCAGTATCTGACCTGCAGAAAGAAAACCAAGCAATCTACATGAAAATAAATGACATATTTGAAAAGAGGAGAAAAAAACTCCATTAGCATGCCAATTTGTGTTAAATTCAGACTCTTATTAAAGAAAATCGTTTTTCGAGTAGCATCTCCCCTTAAAACGTAGATGTTTGTGTTCTTTGTGCTTAAAATGTTCAGAGCAGTGTTGATCGTTTTATAAAATTTCTTCATCTTACAATCTTTTTTCATTTGATAATTTTTTCTTAATATTGTTAATAAATTTGTCATTTCAATTTTATTTCGTTTGAAAGATAACTCCTTGTTGTACAATTTTGTGCCATAAACATTAACATCAGAAACTTTGGGTGCCATAAAAAAGAATGTTTCCTGGACAAGCTAAAAACGGCCTAATTTCTCCTGATCCTGAAAGTGTTAAAAAGGCAAGGTGCATCTCATCGTTATCTTTATCAATGAGACGAAATGGCTGACAATGCATTTTTACAGCACCCTCACAAATAACAAACATGCACAAAGCATAAACAAAATGTCCAATACTCACCTGCTAGCAAAGACTGAATAGAGAGTAGCACAGTGCGAACATCTAGCAAAGCTGTCCATTTTTCTCTGAGGATGTCAAGGCATATGTTCCCCTGAGCATCCACATTTGGGTGAAAGCAAGGGGTTTCAAAAGTTACTAGTGGGCTTTCATAGGGGTAGCAACTAGGGAACTCCAGCCTGAGCCGATACACCAAGTTCTCATAGACCTGTAAACAAAACACTGCAGTGAGCATTCTGTAATTGAGAATTTTCTTGTGACAAAAAAAAAAAAAACGAAAGCAAGAAAACCCCACCCACACACATACACACACGAACCCCTAAAACTGAACTTAAGGAAATACACAGCTGCTACATGACTTGCTGCTTCCCGAGAAGCTAATCAGCTTATTGCTAGCACTTTCATACCACATTCATTACGTTTACCCTTGTCTTGTTTTATTGAATGAATTGGCTTTAAAAAAAAACAAGAATAGCCATGGGGAATTTCCCCTTTTTATTTATGTTAGATTGGCTTGGGCCCATTATACCTCCTGGTGGTACGGGCCACCCCCATTTTGTTTTTCATTATTTTCATACACAGGAGGCCAAAAAAAAAGCACACGCACACAACACATACTGGTATTCCATAATAAAATGGCATTTTCAATAGTGGTAAAAAACACAGACAATTAGGCTAAAATTAATATGTTAAAGCAACATCAAGAACACAAGACTACCTTTCGTTCGCCGATCCCAACCCCACAACACGGGTCACAGTGGTGATGAGTAAGTACAGATGAGATGAAGAGCATGAATAAAGCTCACAATGCAACCTATTCATAATAGCAGTTCCTTAATTGTATTGTTATATTAAAACTGTTAGCAAGTGCATATTTTACATAATATAATGGGTAAAATGCAGCATAGACTAATCCCTGGCAAAATCTCTAGAGCCTGGTGCATATGCCGACCACTTACGCCATAGTCGCTCATTGCATGCCTTTCAGTTAGCATATACAACAAAAAGTCACAGCTTTGACGCAAAGGCGAAGCATTGAACGAGATAGCAACAAATTGGAAGGTCACGCGAAAAATGGCAAGCAGATCAAACATGCCCCGCATTTTTCACCCACAAATGACGCACGAAACGTACTCACAGGTACAGATGAACGTGAATAAGCGTATACGAAACGTACTCACAGGTAGAGATGAACGTGAATAAGCGTATAAGCTGTTAGTTCGGTGTGTCTGAAAAGTGTGCCCTATTCGCAAATGGAGACTGTGCAGCGAGTGCCGTGACCTTTGCGCACCCAGTATGAGAAAGCAGCCCAAGGCGTACGATTCTCCCCACCAAGATAAGTGCAAGCACACATGAGCGTCCGCACCCCCCCCCCCCCTCCCCAGCTCTCTGGGGAACAAAGTACAAGTGGAAGATTAGAGCGCATCGCCACCACGTCGTGATGATCTGGCGAGGCTAAGGTGCCTCGATGAGCGCGCCCCCGGGCAGGATGCTGCCACCTTTTGTACTGCTCTATTCACCATTGTAATGCCTGCAGCGTCTTCGCCAAGTTGTAGAGCTCACGTGCCGGCTTTCTTCGACACGTTTTGCCTAGACGAGTTCGTCAGGGCTACAATCATTCGCGTTCAGCTAGTGGGCCACAACGCACTGGAACAAAATCTGTATGCAGCGGGAATGATAATGGCGGCCGCCGCAAATGTCTTCGCTGAGTGGAGGAGCGGACAGAGGCACTCTAGGAGACACGCGCTCATAGCGCCATCTTGCTGGTAATGCTGAAAACACAATAGTGCCCCCATGACCTCTGAGATGGCGGAGGCGCGCCGGGCTTCTTTAGAGCCGTCCCAATCGCAAGGAGAGCATGTTTTCAGAGGTGGACGTGACGCGCTCTTTTCTCTGCACCGCGGTACTGCTTCGTATGGTATAAAAGGCTGCCACGCTGTTGCCGAAGCTTGCATGTGGCGAAAAAAATGATTTCGCGCTTTTCCATAACTTCGCACTCATTTGGGAATGTCGGGCCAAGGTGCACGAAAAGCAAAGTCCATACTTGGGCATATATATTCTCAGACAAGACTTCTGTTGCTGTAGATTTGCGCCGCCAATATTAGATCACTTATAATTGCAATGCCTCTGCAAAAGATCCGCATGTGCAGGAAACTTACTGTGCTTCGAAGTTTGTAGGCTGTACACTGGCAAAGAAAAAGAAAATGGCAGCCTGATCAACAAGCGAAATCAGACGAGTGCCAGGTTGTACACGCTCACAAATTACACTCGATTAAATGGGTTGCTTTTTCTTTCCTTTCATGGAACTAGCACTGCTTTTCATTATAACACCATTGCAAGAATCCTCCCGTTCAGCCGCAGAAGCAGGATACATGGAGGAGGGTGCAGGCGGTCGCCATGCTTCTAGACTATGTCTAGACTGAACGTCACCGATTCTGTGACAATCCCGGTATGGTTACCGGCACCTTTTATTCACTTATGGTCGCCCATTCGCACTGTGAATTTTACGGTGTTCAGTGGATATGATACATTGGCCAATGTAAAAACGAACATCGAAATGTTTGGCTCGTTAAACAAGTACGCAACATGTGTGCAGTTTGATGTACCTGGTATGAAACACTGCGGTATTACACATAGTGACAATTCGTTTTTTTTTAACTGCGCTTCGGTTGACCACCTCATAAATATACGTACGCTACATATTAGTAAAATTATGAGTCTGGATAGCAGAGGTATATGATTCAACGACGACAATTATTCTAGTTTTCCCCAAAGTCTCCAGATGAAAACGAGGAATACCAGAATGGCTCTATATTTCTCAAATCGAGGTATTTAGCACAGAGACAAAACAAACCGTAATGAAAAAAACTCGTAATGCTGCCACACACAAATTGACACCTCCTTACAATTACCTATCAGGAAAATGCAGCAGTTGTCATGCCTTTCTTCGCAAATTGGGCCGAAAATAAATGCAGCAACAAAAAATACTTTTTTTTAGTTCAGCTAGAAGAGATCCTGGAAGTGATTTTTGCTTGTAGACAAAAAAAAAAAAACATGCGCACGCTTGAATCATGTGCGCTCTACTGTATGCCATGGTCCCACCGCCGCCGGGACCCTCACTCAATGTGCCCTTTCGCGATAGCCGGGCGCGTGAGGCGATACTCTGTTTTACTGGGGAGCGCGACAGTAGGGATGGCCGGAGAGAAACACTCCGGGCGCTTGCCATCTACGAGGCCATGGTTCCCCTCCGAGGTGGTGGGCGTGCGTCGGGTATCTCTCCGGCTGTCCCAATCGCACGGAGAGAGAATTTCCAGAGGTGGGCATGGCTCAATCTTTTCTCTGCACCACGGCACTCCTTTGTATGGCCGAAAAGGCTGCCGTGCTATTGGCGAAGCTTACAAGTGGCAAGAAAAAAAATGGTTCTGCACATTTATATACTGTATTTACACGTATAATTTGTGCACCCCTAATATTTTGCCAGCTTTGCTGAAAAAAAAATTTACTCGCATATCTCGCACTCTCAGACCCGGCCGAGACAGCTCGCGCAACTTTGCACCTTTAGATGCTTTGGCCCGATGCGCGCCTAGCTGAGCAGACGAGTGCTGTAAAACAAGATGCCACTGCGAAGTCCCTTCTAAGGTCTTCCTCCCCGAACTAGGGTCCCTATTGAATACCGCACCCGGACAAAAACTTGTTGGCAGGTCACCCGAACTGCTTGATCGTTTGCCTCCCCTATATCCCAACCTCTACCACCACAGTAATGGCAAGAATGCATGCTCTCATCCTGGACGGCTTTCTGGGTCGGAGGCATGTGAGGACCTGTCGCGCCAACTGTTCCCCTCATTCTCAGCACCCGCACTACAACACACGCTTGGTCGATTTCGGAAGTTGAGGTTTTGCCACCCGTCCATTTCCCTTGCGATGTGCTACAGTAATTATATATACGGCGAAATCGAAGCTTCAAGAAAACGGGGTGGTCAAAGATGCTCGACTGAACCAAAGACTATGCGCTTCGAGAGGGCGGTTGCAGCGGCCGTGACGATCATTCCCAATCAGACTTTATGATCAGCAATCCCCGCTAGACCACGCGCGACCAGATCTGACTGGTTAAAGTATGCGCTAATTCTTTCAAAAGTAACAAGTGCACTTCGTTTATGCTCCAATTTCTTTCATTTTTTTTATGTGTACATTGCACGTGTTAGGATTGTGACACAATATTTCATATGTGCTCGCAATGTCCCCACGTAATTTGCACACCCCCTTGTCGGTGCCCTGAAATTGCGAAAAAAAAGTGCGCAAATTATGCGAGTAAATACAGTAACATCGTGCGCACTTGGAAATGTCTGGCCAAGGTGTACAAGAGGCGAAGTAAATGCTTGGGCGTATATATTCTCACATGAGCTTTATTCAATGTAGTTTTGTGCCACCAATATTAGCGCACTTATAAATGCAAGAGGTCCGTGTGTGCTAGAAACTTACTGTACTTCGAAGTTTGCAGGCTGTATAGCATGGAGGGCACTATCCAAGAAGAAATATGACAGCCCGACCAAGCAAAGTCAGCAGAGTGCTGCGTTCTACGCTTACGGGTAATGCCAGATTAAAAGAGTTGCTTTTTCTCTCCTTTCATGTTACTAGCACTGCTTTTTATTGTAATGCCATTTTAAGAATCCTCCCGCTGAGCCCCAGAAGCAGGATACAGGGAAGATCGAGTCTGCGGGTGGTCGCCATGTGTCTAGACTAAGACTAGACTGATCCCCGGTTTCCCGATGACCACAGGCTTGGTTACAGGCACGTTTTAGTCACTTATGGTCGCCCATTCGCACTGTGAATCTTACGGTCTTCAGTGGATACATTGGGCAATGAAAGAACGAACATCGAAATGTTTTCCTTGTTCAAGAAGTAAAAACACACGTTGAAAGTTAGATGTACCTGGTATGAAACACTGGGGTGTTACATGGCAGAGACCATTTGCACATTTTTTTTTCTTTGGTAGTCTACCTCAACTTAGCTTTAATTAGAAAGATGCCGCTAGGCTACATGTGCTTGATTTGGATGCAGTTGAGAGTACAGTGAATGAACACGCAGGACACCAATATTGCCATTGTGCAACCAAAACAATGAATATTGAGATGACGAGAAAGGAGACGACAATTCAGACAGTTTCACTGTAAAAGACGTGGGGAGTGAGTGTTGCTTGGCTAATCAACGTCTTCTACATTATTCCAGCAAGATTACTTCTCATGCACCTTACTTCAATGACATGACCATGGCACTTTGTTATCTAGAGCTTAACTACACTTCGGTTGACCACCCCTTTAATATCCTTACGTGATATAATAGTAAAATTATGAGTCATGACACACAAAAAAAATGGGGGTATTCAGGAAGTAGTTGTGCTACACAACAGTAATCGTAATCTGACTTGCTCGCAAGTAGCGAATCGGGCTAGTTGGAACATACCTTTTTGTGCGCTGGTGATGAGTATGACTTGCTCGCCTTTCCTTTCTTGAAAACCCGGCGCGGCCCCTTCCCTGTCAGGAATGCTATGTCACACTGACAACGCGTGCGCCATTCGCGACCCCAAACCAACGAAACTGTGGTGATCGCGCACAGAAAGTACTCGAAGTAAATGACGATTTTGTTGTGCAGCAGAAACACTGCCCAAATACTTAATTTTTTTTAGAATGTAGGAGAGCAATAATATTCAACAACGATAATTAGCCCATGCTTCCCCATACAAGTCTCCAGAAAGGAAGAATGCCAGAATGCCTCTACACCTCTCAAATCGAGGTTTTCACCACCGAGACAAAAGGGACCGTGATGAAAAAAAAAAAGTAATACAGCCACAGACGAACTGATACCTCCTTACAGTTACCTATCAGAAAAGTTCAGCAGTCAGCATGAGAAAAAAAATACTGTCCTTCAGTTCAGCCAGAAGGCTCTGGCCGTGATCCTTGCTCGTACACAAAAAAACAAAAACAAAAGACATTACACCACATTAACAGGCTTTACCGATCATGCAGTGCATCTTGGCAATCATGAATAGATTAGTCCTGTAGTATGCTCTCTCCGACATTACAAGCTGATAAAGAAGATTTGACATCAACGAACTGCAATTAAAAGCTTACATCATGCCCTACTGTTTGCTTGTGGAGTTCAACAGTAGCATGACAATAATGCCGATAATATAACTTGAAATTTTCATGGACAGAACTCTTTAGTCCCACAATGTACCTAACATGTAAAAAACAAGGAGTGAAACAAGCAGTTCTCAATATAAAGTGGGGGAAAAAAATACAGAAGATAACATTTAAAGATAGCCGAGTACTGCAGGATAAACTAAATGTCCTATGTCCTGCTAACAAAAGCCTTACATATTGGGTAAAATGAACACTCACTGTCCCTTGTGGTCCATGTATTGTGCCGATCCATCGGAAGAGGTTGTCACCATCAGGGAATGCAGAGATACTTTTGTCATCCCCCATCTGGTAAGAAAAAGTTCTAAGAACTAAACTGCACTATCATCCAGTTAAGTATCAACACATATATTTTATTCACTTCTGCAACCTCAGCATTATTCCAACTCATGTTCTAGTATCACAAAAACACTAATCTGGTTAAAACAATAGCCCATTTCACACAAACAAGACATTTACAGATACTGCAAAGCTACTTGCTTTAAAATACCCTTGTTTAATATGCAACTCCTCACGTAACAAGGAACCATAAGGCACTAATGGTAACATAACCAGTTTCATAAGCTCGGACAGCAATATTACACAAAAGGTAGTGAGACTGTTTTAAACATCGCACAATGTGTTAGCACAATTGGTGGGTTCTTCATTTTCACACAACTAAGAATGTATAGGAGGCACAATTATAGAACAAGACTTGCTACAGCCCTATTACAAACACTATCAGACAAACACTATCAGTTAATGAAAACCAATCATAGTGGCATCCACACCTTGCTTAGCAATGAATAGAACTTATATTACAGACAAGAATAAATGTGTTTCATTAATTCCAGGGTTTGTACAGGTTTCCAAGAGAAAAATTCAAGGATTTTTCATCAAATTCAAGTAACACGATCGTAGTTCACGATAAATTTTATTGCACAAAAGAATGGCTGTTCTGTTCACTTATTGCAGTTTCACTATACTAGAAGTTCGGAAGCTAAGGGCAGGTCTTTCAGTTTTTTGTTTGTTTCTATTTGAGTCCTAATGCCATCAAGTTCAATCTTGACTTTTGCCGTCTTCCGCAAGCTATTGGACATATATGGCATATATGGTGTTTTTTGGCGCAAGGGCCATTTGATGGCCAAAGAGCGCCAGTTCATGAGACAGGAATGTGGACAATGATTGTGATTAGCGGCTGTATAAGGGCCATAAAATTCCTCGCAGTAAGGCGGGTAAAATCATACAATTAATAAAATCATGACCATGCCGTGAAAGATGTGTGTGGTGTGAATGATGACAAAAGTTGGTGATAATAAGACGATGGTGGATATGTATGGCATTAGCACAAGTGCCTCACTCGTTCATACCCTTGCGCCCAAGGGCCGCGAGGCAAGTGCTTTCTTGTGTAACCTCCGCAGCAAAAACCTCTCTAGAGAGGTCGTGCTACGGAATGCCCGGGTATACGATATGAAAATTATGAATTTCTTTTAAAAACGCTAACAATGATTTATGACTAAAAAGCGGTTCCCTACCGACGAACATTGCAGGGTGTAAAGGCATATGCTGTCGGTAGGGTAAAGGAAAATGTCGTTTTCTTAGTTTCTAAGTGTTTGCACTGGATTAACATGTGAAGGACTGTCAATGCTTCACCACATCTGTCACACAATGGTGGATCGCCACCAGACAAAAGATATGTGTGTGTCGTGTATGTGTGTCCTATCCCGAGTCTCGTTAGTATTACCTCTGTATGACGCGATTTCGATACGGGCAGCCAATGACCAAGGTGTGGCTTAATAACGTGTAGTTTGTTTTGTGTGTGTGTATCCCACTTGCTCTGCCAGTATACCCCGAGTTTTCGTTTGAGAGACGGCTTAAGATCAAGGGCCGGGATTGATGTGGGTGTAATGGCGGTGCTTTCGTGGGCGGATGCAGCAAGCTGATCCACCATCATTTTGCCTTGAATCTCACGGTGCCCTGGCACCCAGCACATAACAACATGTCGGTTGAGTGTGTAGAGTGTGCATAAAATGGAGTAAAGTGAAACGAGGACAGGGTTTTTTTGTTTTTTAAGACTGTGCAGAGCCGTTACCACACTGAGGGAGTCTGTATAAATTACTGCTTTTTGTATTTGTGATTGTTTGATGTGTTTCGCTGCCATAAGTATCGCGTAAGCTTCCGCTGTGAAGATACTTGTGCCTGGATGTAGAGGGCCAGCATCCGAAAAGGAAGGGCCAACAGCAGCGTAGGACACAGAGGAGTTAGAGGCATCTGTAAAAAACTCGGGACGTGTGTATTTGTGTTGAAGTTCCAAGAAGTATGTTCAAATATGGGCAATAGGCGCATGTTTAGTAACTTCTCGGAAAGACACATCGCAATCTATAGTCTGCCACTGCCACGGTGGCGGGTATGCTACAGGAGCCATTAAACTGTGTTCGAGTGACACTCCAGTGTCCTCAGCTAGACCCTTCAGGCGAAGTGAGAAGGGCTGCCTCATTGAAGGCCTGTTTTGAAAAAGAATGGAGCTCGACAAGTCATTAATAGTAGAGTATGAGGGGTGCCTCTTGTCTGCTTTCACCTTAAGGAAGTATACAAAGGACATGTAGGTTCTTTGCAGATGAAGCGACCACTCATTTGACTCAACGTAAAGGCTTTCTACGGGGCTGGTGCGAAAAGCACCCGTAGAAAGGCGGATGCCCGAATGGTGCACGGGATCCAGCATCTTCAAAGCACTTTGAGTCGCAGACTGATAAACAATGGCCCCATAATCTAAGCGGGTGCGAATAAGGCTTCTATACACGTTCATGAGGCATTTCCCGTCACTACCCCACGTAGTACGTGACAACACTTTTATAACATTCATGGCTTTTAAACATTTTGTTTTTAAATACTTTATATGGGGTACGAAGGTCAACTTGTTGTCCAAGATTAAGCCTAAGAATTTATGCTCGGCTTTGACGGACAGACGCCCGTTCAGTCGAATGTCAGGTTCCGAGTGCATGCCTCTCTTTCGAGAGAACAAGACACACGTGCTTTTTTGTGGGTTAAGTCGAAATCCGTTTTCATCTGCCCATTTGGAGAGCTTATTTAAACCCAGCTGAACCTGCCGCTCACACATGGCCAAGTTGCATGACTTGAAACCAAGCTGAACGTCGTCGACATATGTACAATAGAACATATTGCGGGGAATGGACAAGTGCAAAGAATTAATTTTAATATTAAAAAGTGTGCAAATAAGCACGCCACCTTGTGGCACGCCTGTTTCCTGGACAAATGTTTGGGAGAGCACACTGCCCAGACGGACACGGAATGTCCGGTTTGACAGGTAACTTTCGATTATATGAAACATTCTTCCGCGCACACCAAGGTGGGACAGGTCTCTTAGAATTCCGAGACGCCATGTTGTATCATAAGCCTTTTCGATATCGAGGAACACAGAGAGAAAATATTGTTTATGGACGAAGGCGTCTCTGATCTGTGCCTCGATACGAACAAGGTGGTCTGTGGTGTATTTACTTTCTCGAAACCCGCACTGAAATGGGTCGAGCAAATTATTTGTTTCAAGAAAATGTACAAGTCGGCAGTTTATCATTTTTTCGAAGACTTTGCACAAGCAGCTTGTAAGTGCTATAGGCCTATAACTCGAGGGTAAAGAAGGGTCCTTGCCCTCTTTCAAAATGGGAATAACAATAGCCTCTTTCCAGGAGGTAGGAATAGTGCCAGAAGACCAAATAGCGTTGTACAAACAAAGTAAGGTTTTTCGGGTTTCGTTTGGTAGGTTTTTTAACATTTCATACATCACACGGTCAGAACCTGGGGCAGAAGTACTGCAGGAGTTTAGAGATGTTCGGAGCTCAGCTAGACTGAAAGCTTGGTTATATGCCTCGTATCTAGTGGATTTGTGTTCGAGTTTCTGCTTTTCTATTCTTGTTCTGTATTTTTGGAAAGTGTCAGTATAGTGGGACGAGCTGGATACCTGTTCGAAGTGTGCACCGAGGAAGTTCGCCTGATCTTCCAAGGTATTACCCTGAGTGTTTACGAGTGGAAGTGTGTGTACTTGTTTTCCTGCTATCCTACCGACCATGTTCCAGACTTTAGCCTCCCGAGTGTATGAATTAACCCCTGATAAAAACTTCTGCCAGCTTTCTCTTCTGGCCTGCCGACGCGTTCTCCTGCCTTGAGACTTCATTTTCTTGAAGGTTTCAAGATTTTCGGCTGTCGGTGAGTTCCGAAGCAGCCTCCAAGCTCTGTTTTGCTGTTTGCGCGCGTTTCGGCATTCAGAGTTCCCCCATGGCACACGTCGTTTTCCAGGGTGTCCATTTGTTTGTGGGATGCATTTTGTTGCAGCATCAATCAAAAATGCTGTGAAGTAGTTCACAGCAACATCAATGTTCAAAGTACAGATGTCATTCCAACCTAGACGAGCGATAGTATAAAACTGTTCCCAGTCGGCTCTGTTTATGAGCCACTTGGGAACACGTGGTGGACACTCAGTTACTGTCGTTGTGCTCAAAACTACGGGGAAGTGGTCACTTCCGTACAGATTACTGACGACTTTCCACTGGAGTAGAGGCACAAGAGATGGAGATACTATGCTCAGGTCCATGGAGGAGTAGGTGTTATTGGCGAGGTTATAATAGGTTGGTTCTTTTCGATTTAGGAGACACGCGCTCGACGAGATAAGGACCTGTTCGATCAGTCGACCTCGCCCGTCATACCGAGAGTCACCCCATAGCCTGCTATGCGCATTAAAGTCTCCAAGGAGAACATAAGGTTCCGGAAGTTCATCAATTAAAGAGTGTAAATCACGTTTTTGCAGCTGATAGCTAGGAGGAATGTAAATAGAGCAGATTGTGATCAGTTTATCAAAAAGAACCGCTCGAACAGCCACTGCCTCAAGGGATGTTTGGAGTTGTAAGTGTGTGCATGCAATTCCTCGATTCACTATGATGGCAACACCTCCGGATGATGTCATGGCATCATCACGGTCCTTTCGAAAAATAACGTATTTACGAAGAAAATTTGTGTGTTTTGAATTAAGGTGTGTTTCTTGTACACACAGCACTTTTGGTGAGTGTTCGAGTAAGAGTTCTTGGATGTCGTCAAGGTTTCTGAGAAGGCCCCCGACGTTCCATTGTATAATTTGAGTGTTGATGGTGAATGTAAAATAATGCTGTGTGTTTGAAAAGCGAGTGGCTGTTTAGACGGGGAGTTTGAGTTCACTTAACAGGGCCATCACCAGGCCCTGTTATTTGCTTTTTTGTTTTCTTGGCGCGCTCCAAGGAGCCACGCCGCTTTTTCGGCACCAAGGGTGCCGACGTATCCATTGCCTCCTCGGAGGCACTGGATGCCCGCACGTGCGGGCTGTTAGTTCGGATTTTGAGCCTCGCCTGGGAGGGGAGCCCTTGAGACCCGAAGACTCTGGAGTCTCCGGTCTCTGTTTGGGAGTAGGCGGTGTAGCCTGGGCTACAGCCGCCTTGGGGGCAGGTGCCACAACCGCCGGCTCGGTATGCGCGGGCCGAAGGGGTGGCGAGGGCTGGTGCGGCGGTGCCCCCTGACGCGCCGCATCAGCATATGTTGTGCCGTAAAATGGCGACACTCTTCGTCTTGCTTCTTTGAATGTGATGTTTTCTTTGACTTTAATAGTGATTATTTCTTTTTCTTTCTTCCAGTTAGGACACGAACGCGAATACGCGGCGTGTTCCCCATCACAATTCACGCAGTGAGGCGTAGTAACACAGTTATCAGATGGGTGGCCGTGGCTCCCACATCTTGCACAAGTTTTCTGACCCCGGCAGTTCTGCGAGCCATGACCAAATCGTTGACATTTATAACACCGTCTTGGATTGGGAATGTAGGGACGGACAGAGAGTTTGATGTAGCCTGTGTCTATAGATGAAGGCAGTGTGCTAGATGCAAAAGTGAGTATTAAATGTTTGGTAGGTATTTTTTTGTTGTCGCGTCTGATGACGATTCGTTTCACATCCGTGACATTTTGCTCTTTCCACCCTTCAAGCAGTTCCTGTTCAGACATTTCAAGAAGGTCTGCTTCTGAAACAACTCTGCGTGAGGTGTTCATTGATCTATGAGGTGAAACAGATACTGGGATATTACCAAATGCTACGAGACTGTCAAGTTTTTCATAGTGGTGTTTTTCAGGCAGCTCAAGGAGAAGGTCTCCGCTAGCCATCTTTGTAACCTTGTATCCTGGGCCAAAGAGCTCAGTCAGAGATTTAGCAACAAGAAACGGAGATATGGCTCTGGCTTGTTTTGCTGGCTTTTCGCTGTGCACTACATGGAATTTTGGAAAGCATTGCCTGGGTTGGCTGAAAATTGATATTTCATCGGTGCGCCCCCTCTTAAGCGGAAGACGATCTAGGAGATGGGGAAATGCAGGTGTTCCCATAGCAGTCTACTTTTTTTTCAGCAGCAATGGCGACCACCCACCATGGAGTCCAACCAGGGGACGCTGAAGCACATAATAGCATAAGGCTGCAGACGCCAGCCGTACATTGCCACTATAACCAAATATAACTACTCAAGGTTGAGTAATTACACAAGGTTAACCCTTGCCACCAGGAAAAATCGGAAGTAAATGGAAGAGAGAAGAAGACAGAATAGATTTAAAGACGAGAAAAGACTAAGATGTAGGAAGAGAGAGATAGGAAAAGGCGACTGCCGAGTTCCCCTGAGTGGGTCAGCCCAGGGGTGCCGTCTACGTGAAGCCGGGGCCAAAGGGGTGTGTTGCCTCTGCCGGGGGGCCTTAAAGGTCCAATCACCCAGCGGCGGCTCAACCCCCAGGATCCCCTTTTCCCCGGACACTGCAAAGCCACGCACGGCTAGGCGTGGGAGGGAGTAGAAACTCCCCCGTTAGCTCGGGTCCGTGGTGTCGCTACACACCAAACGCCTACTTGCGCAGGCGCCCCTGCGGGGAAGCTATTGGACTTCACTACATGCTTGATGTCATCAGTCGCTTCCGCCTTTTTAGCAAAGCCATCAGCAGAGGTCATTTAATCAGCAACAACTGCTTCAAGCTTCTTTCTCTTCAGCTGCATGTATTCAACTTCCTCCATAATCAGGAGTCTTTTTGTCTGACTTGCATTTTCTTGGCAATTTTCTTCTCTGATTCTAAGTGTGCACCATAGTGCAGCCTCGCTGCGGACACAGCCAATCTGAGCTCTTTTGTTATGGCGACATTTAAAATGCCCCCTGCCATTTCCACTGACTCACATATGACATGCTGCAAAATATACGACAAGCCCTTCAAGTTCTCTACGGAGATTTGGCGGTTGACGCTAAACCCCCATTCAGCACTTGCTTGTCCACAGCTAAGAACAAGAAGGGGCTTGGTTGTGTCCATAGCTCTTTGTAGGAAGGGTGAAAGCTCAAGGGTTCGCGAAAGAACTCGTCCAGCCTGCTAACGCTCCTCTCAAAGTGGCGTACTCTGCAAGTACACATTCCCGCCGTAGGTCACTCAAGTCTTTCTGCTATAGTCAAGATACCTAGCACCTTTCTTAAGCCCACCAAGCACTGATCAGGCTTTGAGCACATGAGCCGGCGATTTAGAGCAGACAGGTTTCGAACCAGAACAAAAAATGACTTCAAGGAACTTCGATCCAGTATTTTCTTGGCCAAAGCTACCAGAAAGTGCTTGCACTTCATTCTGAATTGAAATGCATCTTTTGCACTAGCTTTTGAATCCTTCAGTGCTTGTTCACACTTGGGACCAATATGCACTTCTTCAAGTGAAATGTGGTTAATGGGGTTAACCTCCACCCTCAGCAGACCACCAACAATTCCCAATGACAACAACACTGAGGCTTTCATGAATTTTGAAAGGAGCTTCCGCACAATACTTTCAAGATCTCTCCCAAGAAAGAAGATCATGGGTTTGTTGGATTGAAAGTCAAGAATGGCTGAATAATCAATGCAACACTGAGGGCAAAGTTCAGTTTTCCCAGCGTCAAGGAGTCTCGACACAAGCTATGCACATTTTCAAAGGATGCACACTGCAGTAAGCTGACCTGCTTGCTTCTTGCAGACTCCAGATATTTCTTTCTATCATTCCAAAGAAGCAAAGCTCTCTCAATCGTGTTTTCCACTCATCGATGGGACACGAACGACAGAAGAAATTTGTTCTGGGTAGTCATGGTTGAAAAATTATCACTTTGTGCAGGTGAGTCATGGAAGAGTGTACTCATGCTTGACAGTAGAATGTCGAGGGCCCACATAGAGGCTGCAATGCCTGCTTTGTAGGCATTATGGACAGTATGGAGGCCACACGTTTCCAAGTCGACACATTGGACTTGCTGGTTTTCTTGAAAATGCGCTTGCATGTTCCTCAAAAACTTAAGGTTGACATTCGGCCCATCCATAAATATCTGAAGAATCTTGCCAAGTGGCAAAGGCTCCAAAGCCTTCAGTAGTACGTCCTGCATATCGTCTGCTGTGGAGTGCCCCATGAACACGGAGGTGTAGTATCTAGTGACCACCTTCTGTGCCGAATCCCAATATCGCACAGCACGTCCATTTGCTTTTGTTGCAGGATGTCATTCATCATCTGGTCAAAAAGTACGACGTCATATTCGGACTTCTGTACCTCTTGTCGCAAGAACAAGAAAAATGGCCTCAGTCCAAGGCATGCAACATATGCACATTTCTTCTCGCCGCGAGAAAATGATTTCGCCACCTCACTGTCACAAAACATCCGCTTGACAAGTCGCCAGTTTGTGCCGACAATCAGTACGAATAGTAGGATGTAATTACTTTCAGTGCCCAGAAAATTTCGGCATCGGTGGCGACCTCATGCGACTTGCTGGCGCTGCTAAGATCAGTCACTTGGGATGGAGCCGAGCTAGTGGACCGCTCACTTGAGCTTGCCGCCAGGTAGGTCTGCATAGAGTTTCCAGCTGCCATTTTCACAATTTCACCATGCTTGGTGCTTTTTGCGTGGCTTTTGAGAGTAGATTCACCTATAGAAGCGACCTCGAATCCCTTTTTGAAACACAATGTGCATTTTGCACGGTGGGGGTCCCATACATCCGGCACAATCCAACGCATATAATTATCAATACTAAGCCAGGCGCTCTGGAACTTGCATTTCCCAGGTATTACTGTAAATTATGCCACCTGCATGCACGAGCATGCAATCACAAAGTGCACAGCAACCAACATGTGCAAAATAAAACACCACCTGAGCACGACCAAGTACAGACGACAAGCTATACAGCCCACAATATGGCCAACAGATGATACTGAGGTGGCGGAGGCTAGCGAGTGTGTGCTGCACTTTTTTTTTTTTTTGCAAGTTACTGAGAGATACCAGTAAGCAAAGCCAAAAGAAAACCTTTTAAGCACTAGTAAAGTCTACAGCAATAAGTGCATTCACGCAACTTTTTTTCCAAAGCTCAGAATTCTGTAGCCTCATTGTGGCTATTAGCTTATGGCTTCTTGCCAACCGAACGCTTTTATCTGGCTTGCCAAAGCAAGCCAGATAAAAGAAAATGGCGCTGCAGGTGCGCGCATGCCTCCATCTCAAACGGGCGGTTTGACCGTGTCTGACCTCGTAATCGCGGTGTCGCAGGAAGCGATAAGCAATGATGTTTGCCCGGCACCACGCTCAACTACTGTGAATTGCGAGTCGTATAATTGGTCCCTGTGAAAATCCCCAATATTCAAGGGTTTTCGAAGACTCAAACAGAAGTCCAGGCCTTTCAAGGCATGGGAAACGAATTTTTAAATTTCAAGGGTTTTCAAGGATTTCAAGTACCTGTGAGCACCCTGCATGCTTAGCATCAATCTAGCTGAGTTAACACAATAAGTCAAAGATATTACAGGTGCAAGAAGTCACACAGCTCCCCCGCACTATGAAAATGATTATATGAATCATCTTAGCAGGTCACCAGCTATGCTTGGGTGCATCTATATTTTTTTTCTTAAATTGCCATTCTGCTGCACAGCTCGTTTCGCAAACTTACCTAAAAGACTAAGTGGAGTAAGACAAAGAAGAAAATGTGTTGCAAGAGTGAAGCACGAGGGCCATTTGAGGAATGCCCGATTACTGGCAATACGATTTTATTGCACTTTCTTGATAAGACTAATAAGTAACTGCAACACAAGATGTCTACGAAGTCAGCAATTCACAATTCCCCGAGATTTCCAGATCTTCCCCGAGTATTTTTGAGAAATTCACGGAGTGGCACATAGCTTTCTGCCACATCAATACAAGAAGGCACCGTGCCATCCAATGCTGTCACTGTCTAATGCTAAGCGTGTCGGTTTTTCTAAGCTTTCCAATAGGTCAAATTACTTTAATGCAGATTTTGAATGTAAGCAATGTGTAAAGTCGAAAAAATCTATATAAAAATCAGAAACAGTATTTTGGTGTCAGCATCATTTATAACTGCAAACTGTACCATAGGCTGTGCTCAAGGAGTTCAGTCCAGCGGCACCAGCAAAGTTTACATCTTTACCTATCTCAGGCCAACATTGCTATGGTCGTTCAGCAATCCATTATATCATGTTCCGATTTCATATGAAGAGATGAGATAAGGTATCACAACAACTAGGGCCAGGGACGCCACCGCACGACCAAGCACCTTGGTTGTCATACAATGACAGTGCGGCAGACCATGCGTGACCACACTAAGGCGGCTGCCATGCTAGTGCCCCTTGCGGACGACGTCATGTTAACACCTTCTATAGTATTTCAGAACGTGGTACTCCTTAAAACACACGTCAACGTACAGTACCTTATCGCAGTCTGCACAAATGAAATGTGTCTGTTCTCTTAGATCGAGTTGTGTTAGCACACGCGAGGCTCCTCTGCATGCGGCTGCCTTGGGCAGAGTAACCTCGATAATCAAGGAGAGGGAGAATACCTCGTGATGTTGATAAAAAAGCTAAAAGCTGCCTCAATAAAGATGAAAACTGACTTCTGCCGCACCTGTAAAGAAGTGCTGATAAAAACAACAAGTGTCGCGCACCTAACCGTTGCGACCAAGCAGAGAAACCGTAACCACGACAGGGTGTTGCCCGTAGTAACAACCCAAAGCAGATTTTAGTGGTGCTTCGGCAGCCTTCGTTTACAAAGTGCATAGTTACAGCCAGCATTACCACAACTTTCGTTCCCTCAACGAAGTTTCAGCTAATTTTCCCCGAGGTGTTTCAGACTAACCAAAATACCCAAGATTTCCTGGTTGGTAGACACCCAGCAATACCACAAGTCTGTAAGCAGCCAACAAAACCAGTAGCAAGACACTATAACGAGCACTGTTTTGCTTATTCTATATTGACAATGTTTGAGAACTGCGAGCGATGGCATGGCACAGGGCAGGTATGAAAAAAAAAACAGCCCAATCAGTCATACCAAGCAGATGCGCTGGTGATGTGAAGGTCATAAAGACATGTATAATGAAAGGGTGAACGTTTTGAAACCAGATGTTTCATTATTTTCTAGAGACGAAACATTCCTAAACAGTTCTGGTACTGTTTGCACAGACACCGTACTGAGTGGGGAAATGAAGCACAACTCAGTAAGTAGCTATACTTTGTGGGAATTGAGGCCAGCCCGCTGCCTTTGTGCGGACTTTGCCGCCTATTTCTGGCGTTCGCATGTCCCGACATGACTCCCCTATTTCCCTGTCTGCGGCGCTGGGGGAGCGAGGAATGACGTTTAACCCCTCTCACCTAGTAGCGGATGCCGACTGTGGCACCGCGCGCAGAGTCTCCCGAGAGGTTTTGCGCACGTGCGTCGGGAGCGAGTCAGATTTTGCGGGACGCATTCTCTTTTCTGTCCGTCGACTCCCGTTGTTTGGGGCTTGCCGGACTTCGCTGACGGCGCCTCGCGCTCAAAGGGGAACGCTCACCTTTTGTTACCCCTATGCGTACGCTCGGCTGAAGGGCGGTGCGGTGTCCTAGTGCATGGCCAAGCTACGTCGACCCGTATCTCTCCGAAGCCGACGCGAGCGCCCTTGCCCTCGTTCCAGCAACTGGGCCCTGGTCTCGGCGTCTCCGTGAATCACTTCTACCACGGAGACGTACTCGTCGCACCCCGTGTAGTACTTTCACCCGTGGCATGGATAAGCACATTTGCTTCTCCACCGCGCCTTTGCAACGGGCTGTACTGCGTTTTGGTGTTGCAACAGAGAATAAAGTGTTGTGATCTTGAGCAGTATTGTGATCTTGAGCAGTATTGTGTTCTCGCCATGGCGACGGTTAATGCGTGTCATGCGACTCACTAAGACCGGACCCACGCTAGTGGCCGTACTCCTTCTGGATACGTGTTACTACAACTTGGACACAAAGTGGGTGCTACATACATTCATGGGCCTTGGTATGCGCTCACTGCATTTTCCTTTTTCTTTCTACTTTCCATTCAACTTAACTAAACTGTCCTGTTAATAAGAAGACTGTTCACAATGTTGCAAATCAACCACTAAGACAAAACAACCAACAACATTTGCTGTCTCAAGCAGGTCCAGCATTTCTATAACCTCAACAGACCTTTCATCAACCACTATCCCACAGCGCCACACCACCTTTGTAATGCAGTTTATATCCTAAACGAAATTGAGGCTTGTGTATGGCTGAATAAACAATAAAACCTGCTCAAGCTTGACCAGTATACTATACAGCTCTGTGTAATAATGTTTAAATGTGTGTGAATAGAGAAATTTCATCTCGAATAGAATGGCCACAAATGTCTGATATCAAATTAAATTCGTACAAAAGCGTTTGTTGAAAAAAACTGAAAGAAAAAACAAAAATGCAATCTTCTCATGCCCTCGAGAACACAACACAAGTTACTGCCACAAAAAGACTACAAATAGTCATGCAGAAACACAAGCCGTTCCACATGACCCGGCTTGGAACTTATTTCCTCACATTGAAGTTACGGCATTTCCTGTAATTGAAAACATGCGCTCACTGGGCACCTCAGCAGCAGGAAACGTATCGCAATGCAATTTTGGCGATACCTAGATGATGTGCAGCTAGATGAACTTTCTACTATTCAGACATGGGTGCACGTTAAATAACCCCAGGTGGCCGAAATTGCGGAAACCCTCCACAACGTCTCTCATAATCATAAAGTGTTTTTGGACTTCTAACCCCACATATCAATCAAATCAATCACTTTCTTCTCTTTCAAATGGGGTCAGTAGCTGATTCATGCACAGTCGAACCCTTTTATAGGAGACACTGATGTAAGAGAAAAACTGGTAAACGAGACTACTGTAAGAGACAAACTGGTAAAAGAGACACTCAAGTGCCTACATTGAAACAGGCGTTGATAGGAAAATCCTTACGTGGTACTCTGTTTATTAGAGGCGTCTCATATAAAAAACAATCGCTCCCCGGCGCAAGCCTCTTACCAAGGGGCTCCGCTGTTTTTTTTTGTTTTTTTTTAACCGTCTTGACTATAAGGTCCAAGCTCAGCGATTATTTTTTTTTACACTAGCAGCTCAAAAATCTTCCGACTATTCTCAGACCTTTTCTGCTGGAGCCATGACATAGGGAAATGGTAATAATCTCCTTTAAAATAAACACGTGCTCCCTTTTGAACCAGTATATCGGTGAAAGTATTACCATAATGACGTTAGCGTTACTTTTAGCCACTCCCCCCGCCTAGCTAAATTATACCATTGGCCTCGGTGCGCTTTAAATATTTATCCCGTTGCATTATTTGAAACTGAATATTAGCTATTCAAAAGTCAAATTGAATTCAATTATGTATTATTTGATTCAAAAGCAAACTTTCATATTTACACACCCCTAGTAATTTTAGCTGCTCTGGTGAATGAACTTGCAAATGTGGGCTTATTCCAAAGGTGCAGAAATCCTAGCAAAACGACCGCGAGCACATCATGAGCGTGGCATGTAGCCAAGTTACATGGTATGCATGTCACAATTTCCACGTTAGGGTCTGTCACTTGCGTTCGCCTTGCACTCATGTCACACCATACCAGTTTTTCAATATGTCATGTGAACGAAACCACTGCAAGAGCAGCAAGACTATGAAATGCAAGTAATGACAAATGTCATGATTTTCATGTTTATGACTAGTCACTACACTAATGCTCGTCGTACGGTCATGTTATGCCATACCAATTTTGGTATCGATACCATTATCGAAACGGCCAGGAGAGCTAAAAGTCGTAGGCGGACGCTAAGGTCGCCATAGTTAGCCAAAAAATGCTTCGCATTTAAAAACAAGAGCAGTTATCTTAAAACAGGGGTCTCAAATACGTGGCCCACACATGACTGTCTTTAATCCACATTTTAAACGGAATTTTCTTGTTAAGTATAAACACATCCAACAGGGCACAAAACTGGAAAGGACGAAAAAGGCAGGGTGTAAAGAGCACTACTCAAGTCTCAAAAAAAGGGCGGGGGAGAATGCGCTCTCCCACGTAGCATGCAACGGCAAAGAAACTTTCTGCTGCAACTAAACCGTTCTTTTTCAAGGGCGCAGCTGCTTCCATGATCTTCTTTGAAAGGTTTCATGTGCGCGACTCTCCTTCCCATTCCCCCCCCCCCCCCCCCACAACGTGAAAAAAGCACGGCCCAGTGAGCCAGACTCTTATGCAACTGCCCACAAAAGAGGAGCCTCTCTTTGTCCTGGAAACGTATAACTATTTACAATAGAGTGCTTAGGGGCCGACTTTCACTGAGCCACGCTGGCGGCAAAAATTTCTGGAAATAATGGTTCAGTCTCTGAACAGATTCTTTCTCTTTATCTCTAAGCAAAAGTTTAAGACCTTTCATTTGTGCAGTAACTTCTCGAGAAAGATGGTCAGTGGCCCTGAATACCAGTGTTACACGTGCGTAGAGATTTCCTCGCCGTCCCCAGCTTTGGTTTGGCTGTACACAGTGCTGGTGTCGTACATAGTCCGCTTGATACTTATGTCACTAAATTCGGAAGCTACCCGGAAAGCTCCTTACAGAGCCCTTTCTCGGTGCTTTGCAGTGATCTAAAAAAATGGTTATTTTATGTGCATGAACGGCAGAAGGGATTTGTCTCTGTGCGCAGGATTTGAGCACTCATAGCACCAGCATTTGAGTTGACATTATGTCGCACACAGCTTTTTCTTTTTCAAAAATAGAGTTTTTTTTTTTTTCTCAAGTTTAAAATTTTTAACCCCTTTGTGCTTGCACCATTTTCAGTATTTCGACAGCACGCTAGCTGTTGAGACCCTTGGCTTAGCAAGTGGAAGCTGTAAACACAATCCGAGTGTCACATTCGTCATTTGAGAAAGTGGGCAAGGGAGAGTCGCTCACACATTTGTGGCTGCCCCCTGTAAGCAGTCGTTGAAAAGGTTCATCGGAAGGACATGCTTGAATGCGTTTTCGTTTTCTGCGAACGTCTTATTTTCTAGGTGTCTATGGAGGTCGATGCTGCTGATACTGAGAGGGTAAATTAGTTACATCGCGCACTTTGTTCAGTGAAGGCCGGGTGCGTAGAAAATGAGAGATAACATGATCTACATTAGCAACAGATTATTTGCTAAACTTTAGTTTTGCTGGAGGTAAATGGTGCATGTCTCGTCTATTTCAGGCACTCCAAGCTTTATTCCTGCTACCGCTCTGCTAAATAAGTCGTCGCCCACTACAACAAATAAATGGCAGTCACACAAATGATTTTCCAAAAGACAATGATCATTTGCAACACATGTGTTACCGTTATGCGAGTGTAATTATTACACTAGCAAATACATCTTTTATCGAGAAGAGGACGCACTAAATATCATGTTTCCAAACTTCGTTGGGACGCGTGACATTTGTTTTACTGCACACGGCAACGCTAGAGCTCATGCAGCCATACGCACCTTTTTGCTGCAGTCTTGGAAATATGGCTCGCTAATTCACGGCTTACAAGATAGTTACTGCGCCTAAGCGAACAAGACTGCTTTCCACAAACTTGCTCGCAAACTATCCAGAAACTTGTCAATGGGCCTTTTTTAAGAGTGAACAGCGCCTCCATAGATATCACCGGAATCTAAATTCGGGGTCCGTGGCCTCTGAAGTTATCTGCCACGCACTGGTAAAAAAATCCCGTGCGCTTGGTATTTTTCAGGAGGATTTGAGAACGATACCGGGTGCCCCTCAGTTCGCACCTGTCGCCACCTTGTGCAACTTTTAGAGAAGCTGTTTAGCCTTCTCACCCCACAAAAAACATGGCGTGCGTCAAGACCGTCACCACCCTTTCGCATGAGCAAACTAGTCTCTCGAAAAAGCTCCACTGTTTTACATACTATCGTTCAACCGGTGTCGCGTGAAATGTTCGAACACAACACTTGTCACCTCCGTGCGAAGGGAAAACCTCGGAACTGACGCAAAGCAACTTCATGCTTTTCTTCAGAGATGGTGCCACCACCGAAAAATATTTGCGTGGTTTATTACTTTTTGAAAATCTGTTGTCTCAAGCGTGGCTTTGCAAAATTAGTCAGCACTAGTAATTACAAGACATGACGTGGTCCTACTAATGTGCAATACTTGTTGTGATATAACCTATAAAGAAAAATAAAAGTAAATTTGAACGAACCTAGCAAGCAGAAAAATGAGGTAAATTCACTGCTGTCATACTATTTTTCTGATTACCTTAAGACAATTTTCTCTTCATAGAAACCCAGAGAGAGGCTTGCTGCTCGAATTTTGAAAATTTCCGACTTTCAGCTTGGATAGTTTCGTCACTTCGTCGGTAATGCTTGAACATGTGAAGCCATAAATTGACGAATTCAAGTAGTCAGAATTCATGGACTATTCATCAGAATGCAAAACATTTTTGTAGCCAACAAAGTATTTTGTAGCCTAGAAACTCAATGTTATTGTTCTACACAAAACTTACATAAAAGTTGCTGCCTCAAACTTACATTGTTTTGCCCAATTTCATTGGAGTCTATAGCACTTATAAATTGCTTTACTGGCTATATCTCTTCATATAAACGTTGCATAATGCTTCAAGAAGCTCAGCAAACTTTATTTCGTTATGACGAACAGTTTTACCCCACGGCCATTGTCTTCATTGCTATGCAATACCACTTCAGGCTAGGCGACAATACTAGGTGTCATTAGAAAGTGCAGAACGTAAGCTTTGTAATGCAATACAGTACACATCAATAGGCTAGGCGACAATACTAGCTGTCATTAGAAAGTGCAGAACATAAGCTTTGTAATGCAATACAGTACACATCAATACGGTGAGCGCAGTAAGCATAGTGAGTCAGCAAACAATGACTAAAATGCGGAGCAGGTGCCGTAGGAGTGGGACCGCCACCTTAAAGAGTGGCAACACACCTCAAGGCAACATAAGGGTTTCGTTCCATCTTTCAGTATTAAGAAGAGACGCTACTAGAAAAAGTGATTGATTTGTGGGGTTTAACGTCCCGAAACCACCATATGATTATGAGAGACGCCGTAGTGGAGGGCTCCGGAAATTTTCACCACCTGGGGTTCTTTAACGTGCACCCAAATCTGAGCACACGGGCCTACACCATTTTCGCCTCCATCGGAAATGCAGCCGCCGCAGCCAGGATTCGTTCCCGCGACCTGCGGGTCCGCAGCCGAGTACCTTAGCCACAAGACCACCGCGACGGGGCTACTAGAAAAAAAAATACTGGAGTGTTTTTCAAAAAAAAAAAAACACATACTTTTGTTTTTAACCACTTAAATTTTGTTTCTCTACTTTTATGACAAAAAAAAAATCTCAAGGTTGTAAATAAACTCGAAGTAGATTAAAAAAAATCACTTTGAAAGAGTGCAAGGTGGCTAGTAAAACTAAAAAGAGCTCTCATTGACAAGAGTCACCTGGAAATCACCTGGGTACTGCCCATTGCATTTCGCATGAGCAGTTCATCAAAGCCACTGAATATAGCCGTAAATCCCAAGCTTTTACAATGGAGAAATCTTAAAAAGCACATCTTAACCACATCGATGAGGTTTCACTTATACATTTAAAATGAGTTTTTCTTCAGAGAGCACTGACAAAATCTCGAAAGCGAGATAATTACTGATAGATTCATGCAGAGACATCCAGAACATCTACAAAATATCGAGGGCAAATATAGCTTCTAGAACATTTATAAAATCAATTTGAAAGTGCGTGGCACGCGACCAAGAAAAATGTGCAGCCCGTCGTGACGCCGACATCAGCGCGGCGGGAGTGCTAACAAACCTACATCATGAGTTTGTGTTGGCGGTTTACTTGGCCCTTTACAGCTAGCTGCTACAGGCACGGTTCAGTCGAGTTTTCCAGTCTGACTGGAGCGCCAGAATACATAGCCTAGCGGACAAAAAAAAACCACGAGTGAAAATGGAACGCGACGCGCGCGTCTCGCGCCCTGCATGTGTCGGCCGATTTGTGGCCAGGATACAAGGGAGACGCGAGCATGCGTCTATTTTCTGCGTTCCCCTAACGGCGAATGTCTAAACTTTGAGACGGGGCAGTGTGAGCAATGCAGCTCCCTCTGGTCAGTGTGCGGTGCCCATACTTCCCGTTTTTAGCTCTCCCATTTGCACAGAGACCAAGGCAACTTTTTCAGGTTGCTGCATTCACTACCGATTTTTGAGCTATCAACTAGTCGGTTAGCAAATGAAACGCACAGAGGACTACAAAGAGACATACCCAAAACCATAGAAAGATCTCGTAGACACAATGCTCATAGGAGGGGAAAAGGCATGCCGCGACCATAAGATTTCTGCGTGCAATTGCAACGTACCATAAGTGTCATCAGCTCCTGTTGCAGCCTGAAAAAAAAAACTATATGAGCAATGCAGCAAAGTTGAACAGCCAAGAAGCTAGTGCATGCTAAACGGCAGGTGTCTTGTTATGCATCTAAAAATCGAGCACAATTACACGTGCCGAGATACTGCGCGTCAACCGCCACCTACATCACGTACGCATTGGAAACACACTGTGCTGGTTACAGTTAACATTCAGTTATAACGAGGAGGCGCAACATGAACTAGTCACATAGCAAACGTAAAAAATGCACTGCCCTGGCAAACTTTCCTTCTGACAAAAGCAATTTTATGGATTGATTGTGCGTTAGGCCTACGACGCGCAACGACCTGTGGCTTTACCTCTTTGCAACAGAGTGGCTCCCGGGGTCTACCCTCCGCTGTTCGTCGCTGCTTTTAGCATGCTCTCCATCAGCCATAGGATCATCATTTTGAGATGCCATCTTGAAAACAATGCCCCGCTGTCAAGAGTATGCTCAACTTCACCAAACTTCACAAACGGCCGCTTTCAAAACCCAACGAGAAAGTCCCGTCTGTCAACTAGCGGATCCGGCCAATCATATAAGCGATCGGGTACAGCGCGAGACGCGACAACAACGACGCCTCGTAGCGTCTGTGACTTGCACTGCTGGAGCACTTCTAAAAATTTTCAAAAGATGTGTTAAATTGCAAAATTTTTGAATACTTTGATTTATTTTTTTACAAGTGACATTTTTAGAGAAAGCGTTATGAGCAAGCAGTGTCAATCAGTTGACAAATTACCCAAGTATGAACATTTGGTTGAAAGATCAGCGAACCATGGTATAAACATTGTCACGTGCTTGCATCTGGCGACTGGTGTGCTCAGTCATTTTTAAATCTTTTTTATTAGTAATAGAAAATAACTAAGACAAAAAAACTAGCTTTAAAAATAAAATAAATAAATGATAAAATTTATGCATATGTTGACACGGAAGTACACAGATATAGATTAGTTCGTTAGTGTTTTGGTTTCTATCAGATAACTTCGCACAGCCACGCAAACTTTTGTTTCTTTCTTCTTCCCTTTTGTTTTGTATTTTGCTTCCCCTACTATCATGGCCTCGCCGAGGTTCGTCGTTCTCTCCGGTTCTCCCGGAATCGGCAAAACCACCATAGTAAAGAACGCAGCGAAGGCTCTTGCTGATCAAGGTATCGCTGTCTCTGGCTTCTACACGACCGAACTACGAGAGGATGGAAACAGGGTTGGATTTGACGTTGTTGCGACGGATGGCAAAAGGGCACCGCTAGCTCGCCTTCGCGAATTGTGCCCCGGCGGGAAAGGCCCGTTCGTAGGAAAGTACTGTGTCACTGTGCAAGCCTTCGAAAAGATTGCCCTGGACTCCTTGAAGAAAACACGGTGCGATGTACTTGTCATCGATGAAGTTGGCAAGATGGAACTTTTCTCCAAGCCATTTGGGAACCAGGTCGCTGAACTCTTCTCTGACGAAAGCAACTGTATTCTCGCCACCGTACCCGTGAGTACTGGAGCGCAGTGCCTACCTCTCGTGGACCAGATCAAAAGTCACAAGCGCGCACGAGTTTTGGCTGTGAACCGCTCAAATCGGGACCACCTCGTGAATGAAGTGTTGGACATTATTCGGAGTGCTGTTGGAAAATAAAACTGCAAGGGCATTGTTGTAACTTGTTGTTTTCCAGTTATGAACTGCGCAGCTCCAATCTCTCAAATTTCGCGAAGGTGAGCTTCCCCTTTTGGATGCGTGATCGAGAGTGCGTCGGGAGTCAAATTTAGACTCGGAGCTGTTCGACTTCACCATAGGGGTACAGAGGGAGGTGAGCTTCGTTTCCGTTTCACGTTTTGAAGTTGCGATATGGACGTCGTTCGAACAGCGCTTGCAGAATACAGCCTAAGAAAGTTAGTAAGTAGATGTTTGTGCTTTAGTTTTGTTAGATGCCTTGGCGGAATGTGTTGCACAGCTTCGTAGGTAGTGACCGACGCTATATTCGTGTTCGTTATGTCCGGGGATATTTAAAATCTGGTTGTTTTTTACTTAAGTGTCTTTTCTTTTGTCCAGATGCACGCCATGACATGGGCAGGCGGAACGAAACTTTGAACGAAGACTGAGATGTGTTTCTTCCAGTGGTTTGTCGACATGGAAGGAGATCAAAAAATTATTTCATATGAAAGTCTGCCTGAAAATATTCTCTTAAAAATTTTTATGAAGCTCTCGCTACCTGATCGCCTTCGAGCAGCCCTGACCTGCCGTCAGTGGTGCAACATTTTCACTTCTGCAGCTGCATGGACAACTTTCCATTTTCGCTTCTATAGCCGCAAGGACACGAGGTTTCTTCAATGCATTGTATCATATGGTTCTTACCTGCGTCATGTTGTCATTGAACTGAACCAATTCCAAAATGTCAATCGTGTGAATGCAGTGCAAGCACTTCTACTGCTTGCCAAGTGCTCTTCTTCAAGGTTATCAAAGCTAAGCATTATTTGCACTGGTGAGAATCCTCTTTTTTACGCAGGAAAAGAATTTGTGTCCGCCTTGGAAACTGTTTTTGGGAGGTCTTACAGTCATTTAGTTCAAGTGAATCTCAGCAAGTTTCCTATGATGATTGACTCGCACACAATTGATGTTCTGTCCAAGAACAACCCCCAGCTGGAAAGTCTGAACATTCAAAATGACAACCTAGTTTGCTTGGTGCAACCAGAAAGCATCCTCAGACTTGCGCAGCGCTGCCGGCGACTTCGTGAGCTGTGTTTACACAAGTGCAGCCTTTCCCGAGATGTGCTTCTGTGCTTCCTTGAAGAAAATCGTGTTGCTCTCGAACACCTGTCCCTGCAGTGCCGTAGTGAGGAGATTATTGCCAGCCACCCACAGGACGAAAAGGCACAACTGAGCTCAGAGCTGTGGTCTTATGTAGTTGGCCACTTACCCAAGCTACGTGTGACCCTGCATTTTGACCAGACTTGTCCTCTTGTGGTTATTCCTCTGGTTATGAAACCAGAGGTGCCTTGTGCAGTACTGAGGCTGGAGACTTTCACAATAATACATGAAATGGTGTTACAGGCTGCATACAACTACTCAGAGACACTTGAAAAACTTATCTTACAAGCACCACCTAGTGCTGAACTGGAAAGTGCCTTACTGGAACTTTCGCATAGGTGTTCTAGGCTAAGGGCGCTGCATGTCTTTTGCCCATTGAGCGTACACACAATAGATAACATTTTGCGGGAGCACCCACACATGAAAGCTAGTGGACTTTACACCTTGAGATCAGAAAGAGGCACTGATGGGCCATGGGCAACAGATGAAAAAGTGAATGCGTAATGCACCTGAAAAATGCTGCTCGATAAGCATGGCAAACCATGAACTTTCTCGCTCAGTCTAGTCATAAATTTTGGAGGAAGGCTCCAAATTATTATGATTTGGGAAAGGCATTTTAATGTCATTTGACAGCTAAGCAGTTTGGTCATAAAGTTGCAGTGCATTATTATGAATAAAAAATATTGCAGCTCCTGTTGTAAGTTGTGTCTCTATACACTCAACTTCAAAGCAGACCAATATGTATATTGTATATGAGCATGTTCTGAACAATTATTTCAAACATCAAAACAGCCTAAGCTGGCTGAAAAGTTATACATGTTTGCAGTATTAGTGTGCACTAGTTCTTCATGGGTAAAAGATAAGGGGGTTTGAATATTTGAAAACTTCAAATTATGAATTGAACAACTTTGTTTCACTATTCGAATCAAATAGTACATATTCAAAATGCCAAATAGTTTTAAAATAATCAGGACCGACGGGAGAGCCCAAAAATAACGAAACTTTAGAGCAGTTTAAGGTCATTTTTTTATTTTAATCACTCGATTATCAATGTGTATGTTGCCCAAGCTCTTACAAGACTGCCAGTGCTATTTTTTATTAACGGGAAAAAGCGTTTCGTCTAAAATTTCCACTCTTAAATTTTACCGTGCTGCAGTGGCATTGCATAAACCAGCTCCTGTCTTCAGCATCTAATAAATGAGGTTGGGGAGCACGACTTCATTCAGCTTTATGAATAACAAAAAAAAAGCAAAAGTTGTGTTTCTGTAAATTGCTTTTGCACATAAAGCTTTTAACACTGATTTTAACATGCTTTGAGAACCTAGGTCCATGTGAGAACGTGTTGTGAGAACATTTTTATCTGTTTCATGACATCTTTATCTTATGTTTGGGTTGTTCAGTTCAAAATTCGTCTGTTTTTCATCTCAGTCATACTTAAATGTGGGCAACAATTGACTACTGTACTTACATCATACACAATCTTAACGCAGTTATCAGAACTTTGGCATTTCAAGTCAGTCAAAGGTAAACTTTTTTTTCTCCCGAAAGGTCGTGAATTTAAAATTTTTTTTTTTCAAATGAAATGTTGTGGAACTTAAAGCATCTTTAAAAATTATTGTCTTATTGTTTTGAAACTATTCAAATGATATTAATTTTTATTTGTATCCGATTCGGTATCATCACTATTCAATTCGTACTAGATTCGATTCCAAAATTCACTATTCTCACACTCTTAGTAACAGAAGTTGTGAGGTGAAAGAAGCATAATTGAATTGTGATGTGCTAACATGTTACATTCCTAGTTATGCTAGATGACTAAAATAAAGAGGTGCATTCACTAAAACGTTGCAGTCACTATCACTGGATTTAGGCAGTTATGGTTTGGGTGAGTTAGGGAATTACCATAATGTACTGCACTTGTACCATTTCATCCCTTGTTCTTCATGTGTTGTCATTTGCATGTTTTGTTAGAAAGGTGTGGACCAATTGGTAACGTTCCGTGCTGCTTGGTTTAAAGTGCAAGAACAAAACACAAGATGATGTTCTCATCAATTGCCCTCGACAATCCTCTTGTTGGTTGTGCGGTACTAAGTACCCATTTGTTCTAATCTTTTCCTGTGCCCTGCATTTGTGCTGTAACCCCAGCAGCACAAGGTTTAATGTTGATGTCTCATCACAACGGACTAAAAAGAAGTACCCTTGGGTATTTAAACAAAATTTTTTCCCCTGTAACCAGCAGCACAAAGTTAAAAATGCTGCACAGCACATGGGTGACACACATAGCAAGCAAATTTCAGATGTAAATCCTAAACGAATTTCACTGCAACTCAATAGTAATATTACTTCTGCAAATTAGTCTGTAACTCAAATTAAAGATACTTCACATTTTTTCGTATTTAAACAGCACATATGTTCATTCAGTCAATTCATTGTTTTACAACTACACATTGATTCAAAGCTCGTCAAATAATAAAGAAAATTGTGCAACTTGTAGGCAGTCACATAAGAGACCATTTTAGTGCCATCAGACCCAATCAAGAGAACAAAACTCAATTTCTACCAGGCTTAGTCATAATTAGAAGTGTCTGTGTGATATCGCTTAACTTTGGCAAAATTAGTTCACCTAAATAGAATTGCTGTCTTAACGAAACAACTGCCTCTAATTTGGTCGATTTACTAGTTGGGTGTAGGACCACTGTATAGTGTATGCTTTCCAGTAAGCAAAGCTTCCGTTAAAGGGACATTAAAGTCAACTATTAAGTCGACGTTCATTGTTGAAACAGCGGTCCAGAAACCTTGTAGCGTTACTTTTGTACCAAGAAAGTACGTATTTTGAAATAAAATCACATTTTAGTGGTCCGCATTGGGTTAACACACCTAAAAGTTACCCGCCTCAAGCAGAACGTCCCGCGTCACTGTTGCCGTGCACAACGTTGCCCGGCTTTACTGCGCAGCCGCTGACACTAGTAGCATCACAACGAAAGCAGCGGGAGCCACAGCAGCAGCAACGGACATTAGACAATTTGCTGCCATTGGCTCCGAGAAAGCATACGTGCTTGGTTCAGCTGGGCCCCACTAGATGACACGACCTGTCGAGTTTAACCAGGCGAAAATGGAACTTGTGAACCACTCACGCCAATCTCCATAGTAACGTCCGGTGATTCTTTTTTCCATGAATCAAACAAACGAACAAGCAGTATTTTATTGTGTCTCTTGATGCATGGAGGGTTCTCTATTTAGTGCAGCTAGTTCGGTTACTAGTGATTAATTGTTGGTTGTAACTGTGACGTCATCGAGATCATTTATACTATGGCACATGTGTTTTTATGCATTTACTTTAATTTATCAGTAAGCAGGGCTCTGCTGTTGATATTTGCCTTTTAAATGTCATACATTGAGCTTTCACTCTCACGTAAATTGTTATTGGACTTTAGTGTCTCTTTGAGTGGACCATCTGTTTATGGTTCTTCAGGTTCTGTTTATGAAAAGCTTAAGCGTTTTTAAATTAGAAGCATTTGTTAGCAAATTTCAGCGACTTCAAGCATATCTATCTACCTATATATCTAGCCCCCTATGACTTGTAGCTCTCCTGGCCGTTTCTATGATGGGATCTATACCAAAATTTTTATGGAATAATATGACTGTAGAAGGAGCATAAGTGACTAGTCATAACATGAACATCATATGTATCTCCAATAAAATGGAATGCTGGGCCGGTCGGTAAAACATAATGTGGAAATATATGAGCGCACAAGGTAGCAGGAAAAACACTTGACAGAAAGAGGCTCACTTACAACTGAACTTTTATTAGAAAACATTCATTGCACGAGAACACAAACGCGCAGGCGCAACCAAGGCGCAGATGGCACGCACTTGTCAATGCACTGCAGGGATTGTGGGTGCAACACTGGCTGTGCAAAAGTTCTGTTTAAACACACCCACTAATACAGGTCATGAAAGAAAGTACATTGAATTGTGTACCAGATACTGTTTCAACAGAACCATACTAGAAGTTCATGCCACTAAAAAGAAAAATTCTCATCCACTGTGTTGGCTTTTAACTCCGAGATTGCTATGGTAGAAGCAGACTTTATACATCTGCGGTTCACTTGACTGACATGGAGTAGCTCACTTGTAGAGATATACAGATATTGCCCATGTGTTTGTAGCATAATGCTGACTTGCACAACTTAGGTCATGTAAGCATGTTTTGCCCTGTTAATGTATGGGTTTGCTTGCTTTTAGTGATTTATTAATCAAATTAAGGTTCAACGAGCAGTGGCATAAGTCCACAAAAAACGCAACGGGGGACACTCATCTTGCCATAATAGCCATTTTGATTTTGTAAATGCAGGTTTTACTTGTCCTCAGTCTTCTCGAGGCACTAAATTAAATAGCACAATAACAGTCAAGCTATCAAATAAATACTTTATTGACAATGGCTTCCATCGAATCATGAACATAAGTAACAATAGATCATTGGAATTCTTTATTTATTTTAGAAGAATAAATATTTTAGCACATTAAAAGTGACCTGTAGCATTCCAGAAAGCTTGCACTCTACAGTGCCAAAGCAATTTTCAATTTTGTAATTTATTTCTGCTCTTTGAAAGAACTTCACAGTTGATGCTTGAAACAAAATCTTGACGGAGGATCCGGCCAGAACAGAGGGTAGGTCAGGACCCTTT
The DNA here is from genome assembly GCF_043290135.1 of Rhipicephalus microplus. Lineage (NCBI taxonomy): Eukaryota > Metazoa > Arthropoda > Arachnida > Ixodida > Ixodidae > Rhipicephalus > Rhipicephalus microplus. The sequence goes on from NC_134710.1 coordinate 159,559,219, forward strand.
TAACTTCGCCATGATTTATGCCAGAGTTACAGAGGAAACACTTGCTGCAGGTTCAAGAGTTATATTTATAGTAGCACTGTATGCACCACTGAACAATTTAGTCTACACTTGTGGGCATGGTGCCCTAAGACTGCTTGCTCTAGAGTGCCAAGTTTATCTAGAAGGGGCATCTTTGACGCTGACTGGTTTAAATTTGACACTTTTCCAGAAATAGCCAAGCATGAAGCCGAAAACTAGCTGTGGGCTTAACACTAGCACTCTAAAATAAGTTTTTCTCAAAACTTGGCATCCTTCCAGCTGCAAAACTTTCGGGCTATGAGTGGGGCACAGGAAAATTCATACAGATTTGTCTTCAGTTGACGAATGATGTTTCTTGCAGTTCCACAAAAACATTGCAGTATATTGTGACAAAGGTTCTGCAGCTTCAGCAACACAGGCCGAGCAGCTGCTTGACCTATCACACACAAAAAAAATGCAGTGGCATAAGCAGGACAGGCCTTCCCATTCTAGAAACACTCAATGCATGTATCTCTCTTAAGAAGGATCAGTGCATGAGGAAGCCACTTTGCTATTGGTAAACTGCTACCCCATTCCTTGCAAGCAAAAATAAAGAAATGGTAGGTGAACTCTCACTTTTGCTACAGCTTTAACTTTACAGTTGCAAATATGTGAAAAAGTTCTCTCTAAACGGTTATATATGATGGCCTTCCGGGCATAAGGGATAGAGTTCGGTTCAATCACCTTTAGCAAAACAGTGCAATATAAATGCAGTAAACCAAACAATAAAAACTCGCTGTCAATCTTGAACAAAAAAGTGCAGTCACAACTTACTGTCATCAGCAGGTACGATGGTTATGATCACTGGCTGGAGTTCATTGGTAAGCCACATCAGCCACACTGAAGACAAAAGGTATACTAAGCAAAGTGACAGATTCACTACTTAAAGCAGATCACTTTCTGTGGCTGTCAGCTTAAAACAACTGCTTTTACAAGTTTTATGGTAGGTGTAGTCTAACTTGCATGAATTAATAACAAATGTTTTCTACGATAGACCTAGAAAGAAACACACTAAGAGGTTCGTTGCATACAACAATTTTTTCTGGCTTCAGGTGTTAGTTCGCCATATGTGGATGGCACATAAAATAGTGTGAAATAAAAGGTTCTGTTTCTAAATTTTATTTCATTTATGCCTTCATTTGACATGTATGAAGGATAGATATTTTCACTGAGAAGCACAAGCATGATTATTACAATTTAAGCAGGTGGAAATTTCATGAATGATTGTTTGCTCCACACTCGTGGCCTTTTGGCAGGGGTAGCTCGTGCAACGTACATAGCATCTTGCAATCACCATACAGGCACAACCATCAATAAAAACACTTGTCATATTTTTCTCAACATATTATAAATGTAAAAGTGGGCAACATTATGTTGGTGTGCACAAAACATCTCGCATGGGAAAATGAGCGTGCAAGTATTGCAAAAGTTAGTAATGACTTGCCCATATCACATTATTTATAGATTATGCACATCACTAATACATTGGCTATATAAATTATCATAAATATGGACAAAATCTGTTACTGCCAGCTCATAAAAGTTCACATCTGTCACGGCAACCACAGATGCCTGGTGAAAATGTTTAATTGGAACCTATCGTACCAAGTTGTTCACTCCTGTTTACAATCAAATAAATAATAACCAGCAAAGAAGTGATAGTGATCGAAATTTACTCGACCATCCACTTCAACGATTTGGTTTTGTGCAATATATATACGTAGGGTTGCTAGGCTACCAAACATGGTTTTTGCACTTCCATGAATGCAAAAATACCCAGGCAAATACACAGCAAAGAACCTCAGCCATTCAAAATCAATCCGCACCGCATCACTCCACACATAGTGCATGGATGCAAAATATATTAGTATAATCTGGACTGAAGTACATTCACACCAAGGTGGATCTTTTTATGAATGCTGGAGTGAAAGCTGTCGCAACGCGGGTACCAACAAAGGTGAAGTGATGACTTGCCTCTCGTTTGTCTCAGAAATATGCTATTTTCTAGTGGTGCTCGCTTAGAGATAAAAGATGTTTGCTTTGGTATATATATATATATATATATATATATATATATATATATATATATATATATATATATATATATATATATATATATGAAGGTATGGGATATGGCACAACGGGAGCGTTGTCAACAAGGATAAATATATTTATTTCCCAACAGTTTCGGGAGGGGACCTCCCTTCATCAGGGGATGAGTTACACTGACATGAACTTCCTTGCTGCCGCGTCCCTCTCGCCTTGAAAGACGTTTGCGAGAGTGAGAGGGAACTGAAAGAAGGAAAAAAAAAGAGAGAAAAAAGACGAAAAAAGAAAGAAAGTAAAAGTGAAGTAAAATATATATATATATATATATATATATATATATATATATAGAGAGAGAGAGAGAGAGAGAGAGAGGGGGGGGAAGAAGTGTACACTTAAGGTTTCATTTTCGGCACAATACTAATGAATACTAATGAGATCTGACAGGCAATAATGCCAAGTAATGTATAGGGGAAGTTATTAGACCTAATTGTAATGTCAGTGTGAAGAAAGAAAAGTGGGTGAAAAGGCCGGAACCGAACCTGCGACCTTCGAATAACGCTTTCGATGCTCTGCCAACTGAGCTACCACGGCGGCTACCCTCCCAGCCACTTTATTGGGTATATATGTGAATGAAACGTGGAAGTGTCAGTCAGTGCCACCAGTAGCCATGGCGAGTGTGGCACACTCTTTATGAGCCTGTGTGGTATCACGTAGCACGTGAACTTATCACGAGCAGGCAACTGATCAATAATCCCTCGTATACTACCCAAAGGCACCAAGTCTGCCAGTACGAGACCCTCGTTAATGAATTAAGGAAAGAAGTGCATACTTAAGGGTTAGTTTTTTCGTGTTTGGCACAATACTAATGAGATCTGACAGACAATAATACCAAGAAAAGTATAGTGGAAGTTAATAGACCTAATTGTTATGTAAATGTAATGTTATATATATATATATATATATATATATATATATATATATATATATATATATATATATATATATATATATATATATATATATATATATATATATATATATATATATATATATATATATATATATATATATATAGCACCATCTATGCTAATTACCCACATTAAACTGTAAGGGTATGAAAGGAAAATACTGCCTTTTCTCTGCTACAACTGTTAATGTTTTACCTTGCCACTGGTAAGGTGGCAGGTTCTTGATTTCAATTTCTAGGCATCCACTTCAGCAGTTTCTTTCATCCACCATAGTTTGCAACCATTCCAAACTTCTACAAGGAAATGAACGAGTATGCAGCCCAGCTGCAAACTTCGCTCAATTTCCAAGTAACATACAAAAGCTGCCCCACATAATTTTTAAAAAATGAGGGGGGGGGGGGAGATATCAATACTACACATGGCTTACAATTAAGGTTAGTATAAATTATCAACTGCAAAGCTGCCTTCAGATGGTTTTTGCCGAGAGCCTCCTATCAGGTTTAGACACTGAAAACCTAACGAGTGTGCCACCTGAATTCCATGGTGCATTGCTTATGTTAGTCATCCAACACAGCCAAACATGATATGCCGTCTGCACTGTGCATTAAAATACAATGCTCCATGAAGCAGAACAGGAAGAAAAGAAAAAAAAAGAGGTGGTGGGGTCTGCCACATGAGCGTAATATGTTCATGAGCTGTATTGCTTGCAAGAAAGTAGGGTAGGAACACTACTTACAAGCCAAGGCAGGAGGAGTGTCTGCACTGTTTGTCTGTGAAGCTCAACTTTTATCAGCACAGCAAAATACAGTTCAATTCGCACCAACAAATCTAATTATGCTAAATTTTAAGAACTATTTTATTAAAACACTCCCTATATACAGTGCCTTACTGTATATAATATAAGTTGGCAAAGAGGCCCAATGGGGCCTTTTAACTGAGATATACGCAATACATTGTGCAATGTGCAAAGGCTGCAATTTAACATGTCATTTTACTAAACATGGACAAATAATGCATGGCCTCACATCAAAAGAAGGCTACCAGAGGAGAAAAAGCTTGTTAAGTCAAATTATCTCACAGTTGCACTACTAGTTCATGCTAGTGTTCATGGCTAAAAATGTCAAAAAAAAAGAGAGCAAATACAAGGATTTCACCTAAGCAGTATTTATTTCAATAAAATTGTCTCTCTTCCTAATAAACATAGCAACAAGCCAGGTCATGGTTTACTCAAGTTGGAGAAGCAGTCTTTGAAACCTTGGTGCGATTAGCCTAGCTTTTTTTTTTTTTTCAAACAATTGTTTGCTAATTCCGACTGCCCAAATTCTCCATTATTTTGCATGCAATTTTTCACACATTTTTAAACATATGGGCACAGGAATTTGCTCATTTCTCACAGCTAGATGGCTTGGGATGGCAGCACAGCTTTTATTACAGCTAGAACAACAGGAAAAAGGGAGGGGGGAAAAGCCACCAGGGCTTGCCAAAAAGCAGCACTGAATGCATTTTTTTCACACACCGCAATTGGCACCCTGACACATAACGCTCTTCCTCACTCACTTCCTCGTATCTGTGTCGATACCTGTCTTCTTGTCGCACCAACTGTGGTCACTGGATATGTGATGCTCTCCAATAAACTTCATTGACAGACACAAGCTTGGCTCACTGTGTGGGTGATAACGGGTATGTGTCTCCTTTCAAGATCAAAACAATATCCTCTAAAATCCCTTCAGTGCTTGCCAGAATTGAAACTGCATCATTTGTATGCACTTCATGGGCTTTGCAGTGAATTTGCTAAATGCTCTAAGTGTCCAGTGGGAAGCACAAGAGCCCAGCTGTAGTACACGCCCTATACTTGACACGTTTTGGCGGTGGTAATGCAGCATACAGAATACAACCAACCACTATACATAGCCTTCATAGATTACAAGAAGGCACTTGAATCAGTAGAAATATCAGTATTCATGCAGACACTGTGGAAGCAGGGCATCAATAAAGTATATATAAGCATCCCTGTAAGAAATCTACAGAGAATCAACTGCCACCACCATAATCATCATCAGCCTGACCATGTCCACTGCAAGACAAAGGCCTCTCCCATGTTTCACCAATAAACTCGGTCCTGTGCTTGCTGCTGCCAATTTATACCTGTAAACTCCTTAATCTCATCTGCCCACCTGACCTTCTGTCTCCCCCTAACCCGCTTGCCTTCTCTGGGAATCTAGTTAGTTACCCTTAATGACCAGCGGTTATCCTGTCTACGTGCTATATGCCCGGCCCATGTCCATTTCCTCTTCTTGATTTCAACTATGATATCCTTGACCCCGGTTTCTTTCCTAATCCACTATGCTCTCTTCTTGTCTCTTAAGGTTACACCTACCATTTTCCGGTCCATTGCTCACTGCATCGTCCTCAGTTTAAGCTGAACCCTCTTTGTAAGTCTCCATGTTTCTGCTCCGTAGCTAAGTACCGGCAAGATACAGCCGTTATATACCTTCCTCTTGAGGGATAGTGGCAATCTACCTGTCATAACTTGAGAGTGCTTGCCAAATGTGCTCCACCAAATTCTTATTCTTCTAGTTACTTCAGTCTCATGGTTCGGTTCCGCAGTTATTACCTGTCCTAAGTAGACATAGTCTTTTACAACTTCAAGTGCACTGTTACCTATCTTGAAGGGCTATTCTCTTCCAGGGTTGTTGTACATTAATTTTGTTTTCTGCCAATTAATTTTAAGACCAACTTTTCTGCTCTCCTTGTCTAGCTCCGTAATCATGAGTTGCAATTCGTCCCCTGAGTTACTCAACAATGCAATGTCATCGGCGAAGCGCAGGTTACTAAGGTACTCTCCATTAACTCTTATCCCTAACTGTTCTCATTCTAGGCTTCAGAAAACTTCCCTTAAGCACGCGGTAAATAGCATTGGGGAGATTGTGTCCCCCTGCCTTAGAGCCTTCTTGATTGGTATTCTGTTGCTTTCTTTATGAAGCACTGTGGTAGCAGTTGATCCCCTGTAGATTTCTTCCAGGGTGTTTATATATACTTCATTGACGCCCTGATTCCACAGTGTCTGCATGACGACTGATATTTCTACTGAATCAAACGCCTTCTCGTAATCTATGAAGACTATGTATAGTGGTTAGTTATATTCTGAGCATTTCTCTATTACCTGATTGATGGTATGAATGTGGTCGATTGTTGAGTAGCCTGTTTGAAATCCTGCTTCTTCCTTTGATTGATCGAATTCTAATGTTGTCCTAATTTTGTTAGCAATTACCTTTATAACTAGCTTGTATACTATAGAGAGCAAGCTGATCGGTCTGTAATTCTTCAAGTCCTTGTCATCTCCTTTCTTATGTATTAGGATGATGTTAGCATTATTCCAAGATTCTGGTACTCTTCCCGTCATGAGACACCTCATAAACAGGGTCGCTAGTTTTTCTAACACAATCTGTTTTCCATCTTTCAGCATATCTGATGTTACCTGATCCTCACCAGCAGCTTTGCTTCTTTGCATGCTCTCCAAGGCTTTTCTGACTTCTTCTATCATTACTGGTGGGGTGTCATCTGGGTTACTGCTAGTTCTTATATTAAGGTCGTGGTTTTGCTGGCTACTGTACAGATCTCTGTAAAACTCCTCCGCTAATTTTACTATCCTATCTATATTGGTAGTTACTTTGCCTTCCTTGTCCCTTAGAGCATGCATCTGGTTTTTGCCTGTCCCAAGTTTTCTGTTCACTGCTTTGACGCTTCTTCCGTTCTTCAGAGTGTGTTCAATTCTCTCCATGTTATACCTTCTTACATCGGATACCTTACGCTTATTAATCAACTTCGAAAGCTCTACCAACTCTATTTTGTCTGTTGTACTTGAGGCTTTCATGCTTTGATGCCTCTTAATGAAATTATTTGTTTTCTGGGACAGCTCGCCAGTGTCCTGTCTAACTACAGCACCTCCAACTTCCACTGCACACTCCATAATGATACTCGTCAGATTATCAATCATTGCATCAATGCTAAAGCTACTTTCCTTTATAAGAGCCAAGTACCTGTTCTGAAGCAAGACTCTGAATTCCTGTACTTTCCCTCTCAGCGCTAGCTCACCGATTCGCTTCTTGCAAATCAGTTTCTGTCGTTCCTTCTTCAAGTCTAGGCGAATCCCGGACAGCACCATTCTATAGTCACTGCATCATACCTTGCTAAGCACTTCCACATCCTGCATGATGCCTGGGTGTGCACCGATTATAAAGTCTATTTCGTTCTTATTTTCGCCATTAGGGCTCCTCCATGCCTACTTATGGTTCCCTCGCTTTCGGTAGAAAGTATTCAAAATCTGTAAATTATTGCATTCTACGAATTCTACTAGTAGCTTCGCTCTGGCATTTCTAGTACTGATGCCATAATCTCCTACTGCCTGGTCTCCAGCCTGCTTCTTCCCTACCGTTGCATTAAAGTCTCCCATCAGTATAGTAGACGGTGTTTTTACCTTACTCATTGCCGATTCCACGTCTTCATAGAAGCTTTCAACTGAAGCGTCATCATGGCTGGACGTAGGCGCATAAACCTGTACCACCTTCATCTTGTACCTCTTATTGAGTTTAATTACGATACCTACCACCCTTTCATAAATGCTATAGTATTCCTCTATGTTGCCAGCTATGTTTCTGTGGATAAGGAACCCAACTCCCAGTTCTCTTCTGTCAGCCAATCACCGATAGCAAAGGACATGCCCGTTTTGTAGCACTGTATAGGCCTCATCTGTCCTCCTAACCTCACTGAGCCCTATTACATCCCATTTAATGCCCTCTAGCTCCTCCAATAGTACAGCTAGACTTGCTTCACTAGATCATGTTCTAGCGTTAAACGTTGCCAAGTTCAGGTTCCAGTGCCACCATAGTGCTCCATATAGAAAGTGACAAAATACCAATCAAGAAGGATTTAAGCAAGGAAATACAATCTCTCCAATGCTATTTACCGTGTGCTTACAGGAAGTTTTCAGAGGCCTAGAATGGGAAGAGTTAGGTATAAGAGTTATTGGAGAGTACCTTAGTAACCTGCGCTCCGTCAATGACATTTCATTGCTGAGTAACTCAGAGGTTGAATTGCAACTCATGATTACTGAATTAGATAAGGAGAGCAGGAAGTTAGGTCTTAAAATTAATCGGCAGAAAACGAAAGTAATGCACAACCCCGGAAGAGATTGATTAATATGTGGGGTTTAACGTCCCAAAACCACCATATGATTATGAGACGCCGTAGTGGAGGGCTCCGGAAATTTCGACCACCTGGGGTTCTTTAACGTGCACCTAAATCTGGGCACACGGGCCTACAGCATTTCCGCCTCCATCGGAAATGCAGCCGCCGCAGTCGAGATCCGAACCCGCGACCTGAGGGTCAGCAGCCGAGTACCCTGAGGGCACAGCTAAAGCATGGAAGCTTGGGCAAGTTGGGAGGACATAACTGAATGCAGGAACAGCGCAACCTAGAAGTAGTTACTTCGTAACTATGGAAGCGAAAAAAACAAGGACAGAAAAGAGCGCTGACTTTCAACAAAGATTTAATATCGAAGTGGTGTACATATATAGGCGAAAAATGAGAAAATTGGGCATGCGTAGAAGGGTGCAGGAACAACCATTGCGATACAATGTCAGCAAAACTCTTGTCTCTTGTTGAATGGGCTGAAAACAAATACATATGTAACTTAAAAAGATCGAGATACGCAATCTCTTTGTGCAACAACGCAACCGATGGGCAACTTACACATTTACCGTCAAACTTGTTTATTTGATAAGCTTCAATTATCTTACGCGTGGCCTACGAGTTGTGCTTGCTTAATACCTCGCAACGCTCAAAAACTGGCACGCAGCCGCAGTCTCGGCAGTGGATTCCGAGGTGTCCTCGAACTACGTTGTGTACATTGTTATTGTGCTCTCTTAAACGGTCATTAAGGCACCGTTTTTTCCGCCCCAGAAAAGCTTGTAAAGCTTTGTAAGCTGGTGAATAATCAAGCTGCCTTTAGAGAAAGATGCACTGTGAAAAACAGAACGCGCTTCGTACCTTGTGTTATTGGCGTCGTATATCTCATTCCGCTTTTGTGCGGAATGGTATACATAGGGCAAACCGGAAGGTGCCTTAATGACCGTTTAAGAGAGCACAATAACAATGTACACAACGTAGTTCAAGGACACCTCGGAATCCACTGCCGAGACTGCGGCTGCGTGCCAGTTTTTGAGCGTTGCGAGGTATTAAGCAAGCACAACTCGCAGGCCACGCGTGAAATAAGTGAAGCTTATCAAATAAACAAGTTTGACGGTAAATGCGTAAGTTGCCCATCGGTTGCGTTGTTGCACAAAGAGATTGCGTATCTCGATCTTTTTTAAGTTACATATGTATTTGTTTTCAGCCCATTCAACAAGATACAAGAGTTTTGCTAACATTGTATCGCAGTGGTTGTTCCTGCACCCTTCTACGCATGCCCAATTTTCTCATTTTTCGTCTATATATGTACACCACTCCGATATTAAATCTTTGTTGAAAGTCAGCGCTCTTTTCTGTCCTTGTTTTTTTCGCTTCCGTAGTTACGAAGTAACTACTTTTAGGTTGCGCTGTTCCTGCATTCAGCACAGCTAAAGTTTAGTTTTCCAACCACGAGGAAGAGACCTCGAGTAGGGACATTTGCAAATGCAAACTCATTGACCTCTTCAGCAAACTTACTGGGCATCGTCGTGCTGTGCAAAAAGAACTCGCATGCCGACTAGTCTGGCACCGAGTCATACGTGAAATACATTCCAGGTGTGCTCGCCCTCTGCGGCAAGGTTGATGATTAAATTCCAGAATCTGAAAAGGCCGCGCACATCTTCAAAAGGAATTGCGGATGATGCCTTTACTCTCTTTGCGTTTTACAACTCAACGACAGTGGACGACATCATTGATAAATGCAGACACTTTGAAGAAGCAAAAAGTTAGCTTATTACTCCTCACTTTTCGCGTCTTCCCAACACGGCTGTCTGCGAGGACACCCATTTATCACCAGCCGCTGCTGCTTCAGACAGCACTGTGTACGTCCGCCATGAAATCAAGGTCGCATCGCCAATTTCTGATTAAGTCCGTGCCCCTGAGCATTCTCGCGCAATGATTTCTTTATTCGAGACCAATGTGTGCCAGGAACAAGTCAACGCGGGACTCCGGACGCTCTGCCCAGTTAACAGACCCGGCAGACTACCCAGTGTATCCAATATATCCTGCGGCCCGTAGAACTGTCCACGCTACAGAAACTTGGCTGAATGGCAAACCTTCGATGACAGGCCGATCTGCTTCTGCTGTGGGCGAGTCGGCCATATTTCACGTCATTGCCGCAGTTCCTGAAATTGGCAGCCATGGCGGCCCTGTGCCAATATCCAGCACCTCCATTCAAATGTTAGGGGAGAAAGGTGTCTGAGAATATATTCACAACACACTTACAGGCAGGAGTACAAGATTGAGCCCAGTCTGCACGGGTTATCAAACATCGTCTTCTTCCTTATTGTGTTCATCTGCGGCAACCTGTAGTAGTATGTACTAAATAGCATTAACAAAGTATTCAGGAATTGTTTAGCATTTTAAGAAATTTAGCAGTTTATGTCAAATAGGAACTGGCATTGATTATGAGACACATCTTAACTGCACTTGCCTAATATGCAGCTATTCGAAAGAAGACAAAAAAACTGTTTCTTTCAAACTATTTTAATGCTCTTTTAAAAATGACACATTACTGTGCTCGTCTTCATCATACGTGTCGTCAGGCTCCACCAATGGTTCTGGCGTAGCAGATGACAAATGCTCTTCGCATGGACTCAGTTGCACACTTTGTAAGTTCCTCTGGGCCTCTCTCTCAGCCTTAGTCTGCAAGTTGCTTTTTCGCTTCCTCTGTCGCACATATTCTGCAAGGTTCATCATTCTGGCCTGTGCCTCCTCCGAGTTATGGGTACCAGGCCTCAGTGGCACCAGTTCTTCTAAAGGAGCTTTACTCTGCCCTTTGCTTTTGAGCAGGACCTGCCTCATGAGGGCTGCACGGTCCAATCCATAAATATTCATCTTCATTTCAGGAGGAACAAAGGGCCCAGTTTGCGAGCCATCTACAGTGCTTGTTTCTTCCTACACGAGAAAGAAGAAGTATGTTACTTGTAATTAGTAGCAGACATTAAGAGCTGAAAGCAGTAATAAAGAAACAAACTGAAAATTCATTGTAACACAACTGATAGTAAATGTCGCTCTGCAAATCTTCTAGTAACATACAGAAGTCTTAGATTTGAATGTTAAATCCTTATGTGTGTGGTCCATCTGTTCCAACTGTCAAGATACCACAGGATGCATGAGCATCACTAACTTTATGTTTGTGATACGTATTCATGAATCGCTGCATTTGTACACTCACCTGAAGAACTGTGACCCTCTGTGTATACTCTTGGATTATTTTCAGTACTTGGACTCATTTAATAAACTTTATTGCCTCACTGCATTACCTTACCATAATTTCCTTCTTTTGTTGCACAGTATGCAGCCTACAACAGGAATTTCAGTTTATTCCAATTTTCATACCATACCTCATACAGTTTCCTCTCTCCCCCTCGAGATGGCCACTGGAGTAGGAGCTCCAATTAGCATCAGTTTGAAGCATATAACAAATAATATTTGTGAGCAGATGCATTGCTTAATATTTTAGAGGCAGTGCAAACAAAACTATTTCTACAATGTTACAATAAAACATCTTCGTAAAATGTGTTACTTTTAATGCCACATGGACAAATAATATTCACTAAAAGGAGTAAGCCCCCATATTTCTTTCAGTAAGCAAACATTTACACATTGCACAAACAGAATTTTCACCTAAAAAATTTTAGCTTAGCAGGTTAGCAAAATCTAAACCTCTTGTGCTTACGATAACAAGATTTGTACTGTACCTGGACAAGCAAAATAGTAAAAACAAGTTATGGCCAATTAGAAAGAATACACTCATTTTCCACTTTCACCAACCTCTATTGTACTATCAGCACAATTTCAGCTAGTATGCTCTACGTGGGAGCCTACACCATCATTTGTGATCAGGTAAGTAGTGACAGGTGATAATGCTCTCAATTTAACACCTGAAAATAGCATAGTACTCTTGCTGACATTTCATTTGTACAAAACTGTATGAATTTGCAAATCATATCAAAACTTTGAGAAGTCCGGATCAAATCAGACACTGCAAGACACCAAAAGTTCACACAAAGTAGCACAATCATGTGGTAGTCTTTTTAAGACGGTTACTCACATCAATGGACGCTTGCTCGTCTGAAAGAGTAAGGGTGTCCAAATCAAGTGGCATGTCGGAACAAACTTTGTCAATAAGGGCTTCCACCTCGGAAGCTCTTCCATATGTAACATCTTTCACAAAAGTAATTTTTGGTGCCTTGCCAATAAAGCCATTCTTGATCAATTCCGACCTGAAAATTACACCACATGATTAGCAAGGCACAGCACTCACTCAAAAAAAATTATAAATGGGTTGTGTGACAACGTAACATTGACATTCGAATTACATATACTATGCTCTACCAACTAAGCTAAAACAAAAGGCGGTTCCCTATCCGCTTTGCTCAGTATTTCTGTACATGCAACTCCTGAGAGTGTTAACCCGCGCCATTCATAGCCAAGTCATCTAGTGTGAAACACTTTTTGTGCCAGAGGGTGCCACGCCACACGTGATCTCAACCGACAATCTTCAAAAGCTGTGGGCTCAGGTCCCACTGACAGAAAAGGGTGCTTTTTCGTCCACTTTAATTTGTTTTTTGTCTACTTCAGTTTCATTTTATTTCATAATTATTACACTAAATTTAAGAACAAATAATGTTCTCATTGAATTTTTTGGGTTAATTGTTGGGTGGATTTGAGTCTGACAAAGAAACAAGCCCCTAGAAACTATTCCACTTCTTTCGTTTCCCGTGTGGTTCTTAACTTCTCAAGTTTCTTTTTTTCTGTTCAAGTCTCTGCCCCAGACATTAGTACTGACTATCTGCCAATTTAATGAACTCTAAATTTGAGAGATTTGTAATGTAGGTTGGGGGGGAGACACGACAGAAGAAGGCTTATGTATGTATTAATTTACTGTTTCTCAGGGTTGCAGCAAAGTGATGTGTATATGAATGAGTGCCATTAAAGTTTACAGATGTCGGCATTTACTTTGGTAATCCAAATTACACGGTGTATGTACACACATGTAATTAAGAAGCAAATATACTATGTCCCATAAAAACTACTGGCCCCTTGCCACTCTTAATGTGCCTTTTCAAAGGACACTAATGTACTACAGTGGAAGTTTTCAGGAGATAGTATGTGGCTGTGCCCATACAATCAAGAGGACTGCTGAAAATTATGGAGTCTCCTCGGAAGACTGGGAGAGTTGGCAGGCATAGTATGTACTACTAAAATGCAATCGTTGCACACTTTCTACTTTACGAACAGTGGTAAATTGCTGGTCATGATTTTCATACATTTGCTGTATGCACTACAGCCCATTCTTATTCTTTATTGTATTTTCTTTGCACAAGAAGGTTACCCTGTTAGTAACTAACCTTGACATACACACTCTTCTACTAATACTAGGGTCTAGTTGCCAGTAGTGAACTTTTGTTCTCTCTCTACCATACCAAACATTATTCTTTCTATCTGCCCCCATATTCATCTTCAGCCCCACTTTAAGACTTTCTCAGTTTAGATTTTCTACCATATTGTGCAGTTCATAACCATTCGTGCTGAAGAGCACCATGTCACCAGCACAATAAGAGTTGCCAAGATATTCATAAATAGTCCCTATTCCAAATTGTCCTCACTACAGTCTTTTAGCTGTTACTTCTAAGCATGCAGTGGACAGCATTGGAGAGATTTTTACCTTCTTGCCTGACCCTTTTCTTGAGTGCAATATCTTTTGGTTTTCTTGTTAGAGATCAGGGTAGTCTGTGGAATCTTTGTAGATGTTGGCTAAGGTACATTTATTGTTTTGTCCTACAAACCAATATGTACACACCAACCCGTTTCTTCAGCTTATACTTAACTTCCCTAGGTAATTTCGAGCTTTGGCAAATGGCACATGATTTCATTAGTTGAAACAAACTATCTACTTACTTAAGGTAGCCAGCATTTGAATGGAGAATTTCAGCAATCTTTTCATCCACACCAGGCTCCTTAAGTGCAGTTACCCAATACACATTCAAGTGGGTACAGTCAAAAGATACACGAACCTGGAAATTTATGAATACACAAAATGCTAGCATGACAGACAAGGCTCCAGAATGCTTGTTATGTACAACACTTAATTCACAAAGTGCACAATCAAAACAAAGTGGGTGATGGTGGGTCAATACATTTATAAATAACACAGTCTCACAGCCTACTAAAAGGGGAGACCTATTACACTCCGATTACAGCCTTGGTTGGCTCAATGGCTAACGTTTTTGTTGCTGTCAGGCTCATAGCAGATGACAAATATATAGCCGGTAAAGAGAAACTAAAAGCAGACATTGTGCCTTATACAGCCAAAATAAACACCCTAGAACTTAGTGCCTTTTTTGACAGAAAGAGCAATTTAAAAAATTTTTTTTTTCTGACTTGAAACCACTCAATGGAATCATTCACAATGGGCGGTTGATGTTGCCAATGGTGTTCTGAACAATGTCCATTGTATACGAGCACAGCCTTCACAATGCAACGAAAAGGAATAGCCAAGGTATGAGAACAAATGACATCACTTCTGCAACAAATATGGTCAACCCATGAGGAAGGGACTAACTAAATGGGTCCCTAATTGTTGGGTCCATTTCAGAAACTGAGGCTAGAGCCATTTCAGCATAGGTAATTCTTTCACACAGCCAGATTTCAGTGAAAATGTTTACATTTAAACCATGTCAAATAATTTTGCAACAACAACAATGTAGCCACTCGGGCACCTTGGTGGGTACCTCAGTGGATACCTGAATTTTCTGAACTGCTGCTTGGAAATGTGCTCAAGTAAGTCTTGCGAAAATCGCTGGAATGCTCTATTTTATGGGTTACATGACTAGCAGTGCAGCCAATGCTTTGAAATAGCTGGTGCTTTGTTCAATGGTACCAAAAATTTTATGGTAGTAGAAGGAATGCACAAACTGCTCATTGTGGCTGCTACACTGCAATAGAACCGCATCTCTAATAAGTGCATGTTAATTAAAACAGGGGCATTTGTTTTACACTACCAACAATTTACCCTCAGCTTGGCAGAACAGATGGCTCTTGGGTTCATGATTAATGTACTCATGCTTTGTTGTTTCATAATACAATAAAGACCACTAACATTGAATTTTGAAAACAGAATGTTATTACTGCAACATGAAATACTAAAACTAAAAAGTCAAAATCGTTGCAGGCTGACAATTTATGCTGCTCTCTTTGCACTGGCCAGGTGTGAATAGTAGTATGCTTAAAACTGGTAAGGCTCAAGGGATGCTTCTCTTTTCTTATCTGAAGCTCTTATATGAAAATAAAGAAAAAAAAATGGTGGAAACTTGACCTTACTAGTTCGTGATCTTTGGCTTGTAATGTGTGCGGGGAGGGAGAGGAAAGAACCACAAAAAGAAGGGCGAGACAGCAAATTTTATGTCGCAAGTGACACATGCTTTGTTGCTTTGCCTTATTCTTTGTGCCACTGCTCATTGATTGATTTGTGGGATTTAATGCCCCAAAACCACCATATGATTATGAGAGACGCCATAGTGGAGGGCTCCAGAAATTTCGACCACCTGGGGTTCTTTAACGTGCACCCAAATCTGAGCACACGGGCCTACAACATTTCCGCCTCCATCGAAAATGCAGCCGCCGCAGCAGGGATGTGTCACTGCTCACACAGTCCTTTAAGGCCAGAGGGAAAAATAAGTTGCCTCAGAATATAAAATGTCCAATAGCAACAGCATCGACCCGAGAATTTTTGCCTAAACTCAAAAGGAAAATTTATCTTTAGACCATTTTGTAACCGAAAAGTGATTTATCTGTATAAGTTCAAAATCAGGAGCAAATAACACTTGAAAACAGCCAAGGAGAGTAACAATGGACGCTTTCCTGTATTTTCATAGTTCCTTTCAGCACTGTGAAGGCTACAAAGCTTCTTAGTTAATAGAAAGGGTGATTAGCCCCTCCACATCTATTCACCCACGTCCAACATCTGCTCGGCGTCTCCCTAGCATCTGCTCGCACGAGTTGGGTAAGTAAAGCAAAAATATGGCATCAGCAAAAAAAAGGGGGCTGCAACCATCGCAGTTCATGCCCTCCGCTTCAAAATTATCAAGTCGTCATGCACTGCGTGAACCGTAAGTTGCAAGTTGATACTTTTATTCGCTTTAGATTATGGTTATGATGCTTTGACAAAAATGTATTTGTGAATTATTGTGCGACATCGAAGAATGGTTGCCGTTGTACGAACGTACAAGTAAGAATTACCGCTGGGATGAAACTCTTATGTTAGCCAATATCCTGTTCTACTTGAAAGGAACCGCAAAAGTGTGGTTCGAGAACCACGAAGATGAAATAGGAAGCTGGGGTGCGTGCAAAAAAAAGGTGCGCGCCCTTTTCGGCAAGTCTGTGGGTAGAAAGGCAGCGGCCAAGAAGGAGTTGGCATCTCGTGCGCAAACGTCATCAGAGTCCTACGTGACTTACATACAGGACATGCTTGCCCTTTCCCAAAAAGCAGACAACGGTATGAAAGAAACCGAAAAAGTAGCTCACATATTGAAAGGCATTGCAGATGATGCATTCAACCTTCTCATATGCAAGGACTGCAACACGGTCGATGCCATCATCAGGGAGTGCCAGCGTTTTGAGGCCGCAAAAAGTCGACATATCGCCCATAATTTCACTCGACTACCAAACACAGCAGCAACCTGGTTGCGAGAAGACAGGCCTACACTACAGACGCCGTTAACTACAGAGCACGTGACTAAGATCAACAGACGTGAACTTGAAGCTCTGTCTCCTGCGTCCACGTACTCCCATGCCTGTGACTCTAGCCCTCAGATGGTGCCACTGTGTTACAAGCTGCCACTCTAGCGTCGCCAGCGCGAAGTCGGCGATGGGAATGACAGCAAGTCGGTTCGTTCCGTACGCAAGCAGAGACAGTGAAGAGATCAGAGACGTGAGAAAACAAAACAACTTTACTCTAGTGATATTGCAGCACACGGGATCTAATACAACACTTCAATACAATTAACAAAACACATCGACACTTGATACAACTAAAGAAATATATAACAGAAACAATAAATCAGCTTACGAGAGAGAACTATTACAAACTACACAAACTAACAAGAATAGAACGATGGAGGAGAAAGTTCGAAGATATAAACAGGTGAAGGCATACGTGTGATGACCGGCAGCGTTGTGTCCCCGACGATCGGATGCGAGAAGTCGAAGAGAGTTCTGGCACGACTGCGATGTCGGCGGTGTTGCAACGCTGGTGGCTCCGGGAGGCTAGTGCTTGCAGGTGACTTCGAGCAGGTTGAGCTAACTCGAAGCGAAGTCCCGATGTCTACGTTGCAGACGTTAATATCGCGTCACAACTAGACGAACGGCTAAGTTTAGGTGGCCAGCCGATACAGAGCCACACTAAAAACTTCTAGAAGAGATGCTTGTTGATCTGTTTCTACACCATGTTGGCCAGCGACTAGTCTGCCTAGCAGGGCAAATACCTGCGCTTAAATCCCCCTCGTGTCTCCTCGCTCTCTTCCTTGAGGACAAGAGACCTCTACATGGGTCCAATCATGCGCGTTCAATTGATGGAAACTCCGCCCCAAAAAATATTTTGACCCCACCCCTTTTTAATTGGGAGAGGGCCCGCAACTAGCGAGAGTGACAACCTGTCGCGTTGTTGTCATACGGCTTGGCCACCAAAGCGTTTCCCACGCTTTTCCCCGTGGGAACGGTCAACCACTTAGCTCTCAGTCGGTGCGTCTTGTAGTCTAATCCTTGTTCGGGGTATACCGCGGCCTTCTACGACCTTGAAGACGTCGCCACAGTTACAAAAGGATTAACTGTCGGCGGCGACGTTTCAAGAAGAGCACCCCATTTTGCACTTCTCGGATCCCTTTCATGCGCCGCCGTTTCTCACGGTCAGTCGGGGAGTACGGCACCCGTTAATTGCCGTGACGCGGTGTCGCCAAAAATAGCCGTCCGTGACACACTGGTACATGCCATTGTGCGACAAAAGCTTTCCAATGCTGGACTGGCCTCCGAGTGCACTACAGCTCCCTCTCAGCCGATCAACCGTCGTCGACCCCCTGTTTCGTATGCCCAAAGCCAAAACCTTCTGGCACGCCCTCGCAATCCAGCCGAGTGGAGGACTGCTGACGATCGCCCGATTTGTTTCGACTGCCACCGTATCAGACACGTGGCCCGCCATTGTAACACTCGGTGGTATTGGCATCAGGCATCCTATGGGTACCCCTATCGGCCAGAGAGGGATCATGGACGCTTTCAAACTTACCGGGAGTCACCTCAGGCCACCAGTGAAGACGCTTCTTCTATGCTGCCATATCGTCGTCGCTCTCCATCTCCGCATGCTCACCAGTCCCGTTCACCGCTCTCCCGTCGCCCATCGTCTCGCTCGCCCCAATTTCGCCGACCAACGTCGCCGACTGACCACCTGCCGCGGGAAAACTAGATGATGCAGCTCCCGGAGGTGATGCTGCATCGACCACTTGCCCGCCAAATCCTCTGACCGTGCTGCCGACTCGACGCAACCTTATTGACGTTGAAGTAGATGACACACCCGTTGTTGCACTTGTGGACACAGGGGCTCACATATCAGTGATGAATTCGGAACTTCGTTGCCGCCTTAGGAAAGCTTTTAACGGCACCCACAGTGCCACTCATCCAGGTCGCCGACGGTGGCACGTTGCCCGTGCTTGGAATGTGCTCCGCGCATGTAAGTGTGGCTGATCGCTCCACGACAGTGCTATTTGCTGTGCTCGAGAAATGTTCCCATGAACTTATTCTCGGCATAGACTTTTTATCCGCCCACTCTGCCCTTATTGATTGTGAAACCGGCATGCTTCAACTTGATTTACCGTGTTACCATGACGACCCAACACCAGCTCAACCCCGTCTGTGTTCTGCAGATCACGTTCGCCTAGCACCTTAAGCAGTTACTTATGTGAACATGAGATCTTTCCCTCCTCTTCCCGATGGTGACTACATGTTGACACCTATTACTGACGTTTTGCTGGCCAAAAATGTTGCCGTGCCTCACACACTTTTGACAGTCACGGGAAATACAGTATCTCTTCCGATCCTAAACTTCAGCTGCTGCGCTCAAGTTATTCCAGATGGTATGACTTTGGAAAAAGTTTTTTCTATAGATGCTGCCATTTCGGCGTTCGTTGCCGAATCTTCTTCGTCCTCTGCTCCGTTTTCATCCTCGAAGAGCGCAGCGGATGCCACCATCGACAAGATGATCGCTCCGGACCTTCTTCCAGCACAGACAGCTGACATCCGGCACCTGCTGAAATCCTACCGCGACATCTGATTTTGATGACCGCCCTTTGGGTCAGACATCCTTTGTAACTCATAGGATTAACACTGGAGACGCCAGCCCCATCCGACGACATCCTTATCGCGTGCCTAATGCTGAGTGACAAGTTATCCAGCACGAAGTTGAAGAAATGCTCACAAAAGACGTCATCGAACCTTCCTGCAGTCCATGGGCATCGCCGGTCATGCTAGTCAAGAAGAAGGATGGCAGGTGGTGCTTCTGGGTAGACTACCGTCACTTAAACAAAGTAACACGTAAGGACGTGTACCCACTGCCGCGGATTGATGATGCTCTCGACTGCCTACATGGGTCTGCCTACTTTTCATCTATCGACTTGCGATCAGGATACTGGCAGATTTCTGTTGATCATCGAGACTGTGAGAAAACCGCATTCATCACACTGGATGGACTTTTCCAGTTCAAGGTTGTGCCATTCGGATTGTGTAATGCGCCAGCTACATTTGAAAGGATGATGGCCTCTCCTGCGTGGATACAAATGGACCACGTGCCTGTGCTATCTCGATGACGTCATCGTATTTTCACCTACATTCGAAAGCCACCTTACTGCCTAACGACTGTTCTTGAGGTTTTCCGGAAAGCAAGACTTCAGCTCAACTCTTCCAATTATCGCTTCGGCCGTCGGGAAATCACTGTGCTGGGCCACCTTGTCAGTGCTCGAGGTGTGCAACCTGATCCTGACAAAATTCGAGTTGTCAAAGATTTTCCCATACCACATTCCGCAAAAGATGTACGGAGTTTTATCGGCCTTTGTTCTTACTTTCGACGTTTCGTGAAGAATTTTGCTGACATTGCCCGACCACTTACGGAGCTACTGAAGAAGGACGTGCCTTTTTATTGGGGTACTGATCAAGCAACTGCCTTCAGCACCCTTACAACATTACTTACTTCCCCACCCATCTTGGCCCATTTCGACACGTCAGCCCATACTGAAGTTCGTACCGATGCCAGCGGACATGGAATTGGTGCTGTTCTCGCCCAGCGGCAACGAGGACAGGATCGCGTCATTGCTTATGCCAGTCGCCTCCTTTCTCCTTCGGAAAGCAAGTTTTCTATTACAAAGCGTGAGTGCCTCGCACTAGTCTGGGCAGTCAGAAAATTTCGACCATACTTGTTTGGCCGCACCTTTTCGGTGATTACAGATCACCATACCTTGTGCTGGCTGTCGTCCCTTAAAGATCCCACACGACGACTTGGCCGTTGGGCCTTGAAGCTACAAGAATACAGCTTCGACGTAGCATACAAATCTGCCCTAATGCACCAGGATGCCGACTGTCTATCCCGTCACCCCATGTACCCACCTGACCTTTCAGCACATGATTCTGACCCTTGTGTCTTCCCCATGTCGGCTTTCACCGACATACGCAAGGAACAGCTCAGCGATGTCCATTTGCGGTCTATCATGCAGAGTCTAGGCTTGTCCCACGCAGACCCGTCGCTACACTTGTTCGTTCTACACGATGGCATCCTTTACCGACGCAACACCAGCGCCGAAGGACCAGAGCTACTACTCGTAGTTCCTGCGACACTCCGTTCCGCTGTACTTGAACAGCTTCATGACGCTCCAACCGCGGGACATCTCGGGGTCACGCGCACGTACGATCGCATGCGGCATAGATTCTTCTGGCCAGGCCTTTACCGTTCTGTGTGCCGATACGTTGCTGCATGTGAGTCCTGCCAGCGCTCCAAACATTTCACCTTGCCACCAGCTGGTCCGCTCCAACCAATAGACATACCCACCGTTCCCTTCTACCGCGTCGGTCTTGATCTCGTTGGACCATTTCCTACTTCTCTCACTGGAAACAAGTGGATAGCCGTAGCCACTGATTACGCCACAAGATACGCTATCACACGAGCGCTACCGACAAGCTGTGCCACTGACGTCGTGGACTTCTTGCTTCATGACGTAATTCTTCACCATGGCGCTCCTCAACAGCTGCTGACTGATTGTGGTCGCTCATTTCTTTCAAAAGTAGTAAGTGACATCCTTCGCTCGTGTTCGACGCGTCACAAGCTCACTACGGCCTATTACCCACAAACGAATGGTCTTAACGAGCGCCTAAATCGAACATTGACAACAATGCTTTCCATGTACGTTTCCAAAGATCACCTTGATTGGGATAGTACTTTGCCTTATGCGACATTCGCGTACAATTCGTCACGCCACGACACCGCTGGCTTCTCCCCCTTCTATTTATTGTTCGGCCGCCATCCAGCGTTACCCTTCGAGACTCTTCTCCCATCAACTACGCAAACGGTTACAGAGTACGCCCGGGATGCCACTGCTCGGGCTCAAGTGGCCCGCCAAATCGCACGGGAACGTCTTCTTGGCTCGCAGCTCTCTCAGAAGGCCCGCTACGATAGCCATCACAGAGTAGTTTCCTACTTTCCAGGTTCATTGGTCCTCCTCTGGACACTATGCCGCCACGTTGGCCTCTCTTCGAAGCTCCTGTCTCGCTACTCGGGGCCTTACAAGGTTTTACGCTGGCTTACCGATGTCACATACGAGATTTCTCCGTTGGACAGTCAGTCATCGTCGTCCGCACCCGCTACTGACGTCATCCACGTAACCCGCCTCAAACCGTACATATCCGCATATGATCTTACTCTCCTTTAGGCGCCGAGACGGCGCTGCCAGCAGCGGGGGGTTATATGTTACACGACATCGGCAACGAAAGAGCATCATAGATGGCGAAGACGACGAAAGCGACTGTGCTCGTGTTGTTGTTGCTGCTGTTCTTCCATCTTGGCTGCAGCTGCCTCTGACTCTCCCTGTATATTTTGTAAATATATTTATTTCATTCAGTCTCTCACCCCCGTGACAATATATTTGAAACTATGCTTTGTTGTGCAAGCGTGCAGCTTGCTCACAACTGGTAGCCTTGGTAGTGCGGAGATGGAGTACATGGAATTATAGAATAAGCAGTACTACTCTTTTATATCCCTTTCTGAGGTACACTTTTAATTTCTAATCATTCCAGCCATAATGAACTATATAATTTATACAGATCACATCAAACAACAAACTTCTTTCCAATTACATGCACAAACTTGCAGAAAAGTGGCAGTTACACGAGTGACAATGACAAAAACTTCAGCTCTACACAGCATGCAATTCGCTAGCTGGTATCCGTCATGGTATCACATTGGCCATTTTTAACATGTACCGTTTCCGAGTGTCCTTTATTCAAATGCCATTTTAAAATGGTGTGCAAGAAACCAATAAGCTTTCTTGATAAATTCACTTCAACTTCAATTAATTTTTATATCACAACAAAAAGCCTTTTGAGACATAGTGTGCAATGCCATAGCAATGTTGTAATGAAGCATACGTACTAACGCGTATGCGCCTTCCAAAGAGAACAAAAAACCCCGTGCTCTGATTGCGCAAGAACCTGTGCCGCCTTTGCCAGACTTGCTGTATGCCCATTTTCCGTCGCGGCCTCGTTGCGACTCCTCTTTCGAATAAACATTATCGCATTTGGTGGAGGCTGCTGAGATCCCTACGCAGACCTGGAGCTCCGCTCTCGCAAGTGGGCCGAAAGACCACTGTACAACATGACTGACGCAGTCGCCAACCAGCCCATCCCAGCACAGCCAGCGATATCGGCTGCCCCGTTGAACTGCCCCGGCGCTACCAGTCAGCGGGACCCACCAATCTTCAGCTGCAGTAGTGAGCAAGACGTCGCAGACTGGCTCTCCTTGTACGAACACGCAAGTGCCAGCAACAAGTCGGACAACGACTCTAAGCTTGCCTATGTTATCTTTTACTTGGCTGACGTCGCTAAGCTATGATTTACCAACCGCGAAACCGCCATCGCCAACTGGTCCACCTTTAAGACTCTCGTGACCGAAGCGTTCGGCCGACCAGCGGTCCGCAAGCTCCACACTGACCAGCGTCTGCGCCACCGAACCCAGCAGCCTGGCGAGATGTTTACTAGTTATATTGAGGATTTGCTCGACCTCTGCAGGCGTGTTAACTCATTCATGCCTGAAGAAGAGAAAATTCGACAGATTCTCAAGGGCACCAAGGATGGCGCATTCCAGATGTTGCTGGCGAAAAGCCCGACCATAGTGGCAGTCCTTGTAAGCCTGTGCCAAAGCTTCGATGAATTGCGTCGCCAGCGTTCCATCACCCGACAGAGTGTCCCATCACCAGATTCGATCTTGGCCGTCGCACTCGCAAATGGCAACGTTGCCCAAGGAACTCTGTCGAACCAGATTAAAGACTTCAGCAGGGAAGAAGTCGCCCGACAGCTCTCCCTGCTGCCGCATAGCAACGCGCCCACCACAAGCCTCCCTTCGGCACTGCAGCAGGCCATATGCACTGAAATTTGCGATGCCCTCCCTACAGTTCCGGCCCCTTACCCATGCATCTTGGTGCAATCTGATCTCTCAACTGCCGGCTACGCACCAACTGTACCGCCTTCACGTCTCAGCTACGCAGCTGTGGTCGTGCGGCCCCCACCGCATCCAGTCGCCTTATCGGCTCCACCTCCTCCGGCCTCGCCTCCAGTTTATAGGTCCCCACCTCGCTTTTTCCGTCCATCTAGTGAGTGGCGCACCCGAGTCACTCATCCTATCTCCTTCGCGTGTGGCATCGCTGACCATATTGCACGCTTCTGCCGCCACCGTCCCACACCTGCGCACGCATACTTCGGAACTCCTACCTACACACCGCAGCAGACCACCACGTCTGCATATGAAGAGGCACTCCGACTCGGATCGCCGCCCATCGACTGCTCGTTTCCTATCACCTCGTTGCCGATCGCCATCGCCTATGCGTCGTCGACCACCTCCTAAGGAGGGAAACTAATCGGTGCAGTTACGGAGGCAAGAACTGCAACTTGTGCGCAATTCTCAAGGCCTCCATTTTCGCTGCAAAATGTTGTTGATGACGATGTTGAGGGAGTCGCCACATTAGCGATAATTGATACCGGGGCCGCCGTTTCTGTGATGAACGCAAAATTTTGTAGGAAACTGAAGAAAGTGACCACATCTCTCTGTGGCATGGTGCTGTCCATAGCTAGCACGCAACGCATTCATCCCTCGGCTGTGTGTACGGCGCGCGTCGTCATCCAAGACGTTTTGTACGTCGTACAGTTTTTTGTTCTACTATCTTGCTCTCATGACCTTATCCTGGGTTGGAATTTCTTATCACATCATGAAGCTATCACAGATTGTTCCCGTGCCGAAGTGTCCCTTGTGCCAACATGTGAATTTCCACCACCCGACCGCTCTCCTCTGCTCTGCAAACTCATCGCTGACGACGACATCACCTGGCCTCCGGAAGCTTCGGTCCCTATTAGCCTTTCATGTGTGGCGCAACCTGATGGCACGGTGGTGTTAATGCCATCTCCGTTTTTTGCTGAACGCAAGGGCATCGTTCTGCCATTCTTACAATTGCGTCTGGTTTAACCGTAATGCTGGTTACCAACTACTGCAACTACCCCATTGGCTTACTTCGTGGTGAAAAGTTAGGATATGTGTAACCTGTCGACCATATCGATAATATTATTCTTCCCGACAAAACACCATGTCACATTGCCGCAATCACTCATGCGTCTGAGGCATCAAGTTCGTCAGTCTTCGACAATGCTAATGCGCAGACCTTCCCCTCTCGCATTACCGCCAACTTGTTTCTCTCCTTAACAAGTTTCGTTCTTTCAACTTCTAAGAACCTGCTTTGGGCCGCACCACGACTATCACTCATACTATTGACACCGGCTCACATTCGCCTCTGCGACAGCGTCCTTACCACGTTTTCGCCGAAGAGCGCCACGTCATTACGGAGCAAGTATATGACATGCTTAAACGTGGAGTCATACAGCCTTCTCAAAGCGCTTGGTCATCTCCTGTGGTTCTGGTAAAGAAAAAAGATGGCACCGTACAATTTTGAGTGGACTATCGCCGCTTAAACAAAATTACGAAGAAAGATGTGTACCCGCTACAACGAATAGACGATGCTCTTGACTGTTTACAAGGCGCCAAGTACTTTACATCCTTGGATCTGCGTTCTGGGTATTGGCAGGTGCCAATGGCTGAATGTGATCGCCCTAAAACAGCCTTTGTAACGCCGAATAGCCTATATGAGTTCAAAGTCATGCCATTTGGGCTCTGCAATGTGCTTGCCACATTTGAGTGCATGATCGATACCAGCTTGCGTGCTCACAAGTGGAAAACTTGCTTGTGTTACCTGGACGACATCGTAGTCTTTTCATCTGATTTCCTGACACATCTTGTTCGCCTCCATGAGATTCTGATGTGTCTAACTTCTGCAGGCCTACAACTTAACTCCAAGAAGTGCCACTTCGCAGCACGAAAACTAACCATCTTGGGACATGTCATCACAAGAGACGGTGTTCTTCCGGATCCCGATAAGCTTCGAGCTGTCGCTGACTTCCCGTTGCCCACATCACTGAAAGCCCTAAGAAGTTTCGTCGGTCTCTGCTCCTACTTTCGTCACTTCGTGCGCAACTTCGCGTCCACCATCGCACCCCTCACGAGTCTGCTTTCCAACAGCAAAGGTATATCTAATTCACACCGATGCAAGTGGCATCGGTCTTGGTGCAGTTTTAGCACAACGGAAAGGCACCCAAGCCGAATACGTAGTCGCCTATGCAAGTTGCGCTCTCAAGAAGGCTGAATTGAATTACTCCGAGACAGAAAAGGAGTGTTTGGCCATAATCTGGGCATTGACGAAGTTTTGCCCGTACCTTTACGGCCGTCCTTTCGACGTGGTCCCAGACCACCACGCTCTATGTTGGCTGTCCACCTTGTAAGACCCGTCCACATACCTGGGGCGTTGGGCACTTCGATTGCAAGAATACGACATCCGTGTCGTATATCGTTCCAGTCGCGAGCATGCGAATGCCGATGCACTTTCGCGATCGACATTAACACCAGATGTGGCTTCTCTGTCACCCCTTTTTGCCACCTTGTCACCAATCGACACCACTGACATGCTTTCGGAGCAGCGTAAAGACCCATACCTTGCATTGTTACTCGACTACATTACCGATCCGTCTGCTGCCCTTCCACGAGAGCGCTACGCCGTCAAGCAGCCCACTTTTCCGTGCGAGACAACATTCTGTACCGCCGCAACTACATGCCTGGTGGTCAGAAGTGGCTCCTTGCTGTCCCAACTCATATGCGCTCTGACATCTGCATGAATTTCCATGCAGATCCCCAAAGTGCTCACGCAGGTGTCCTGAAAACCTATGAAAGGCTGCGCCAACGATATTACTAGCGAGGAATGTATCGCTTTGTGCAGAAATACGTTCAGTCTTGCACCACTTGCCAACAGAACAAGACACCGGGGCACCTTACTGGCATGTTACAGCTGCTCCCATGCCTGGATCGCCCATTCGACCGCGTGGGTATCGACCTCTATGGCCCCCTCCCATATAGTCCCTCTGGAAACCGGTGGATTATTGTCGGCGTCGATCATCTGACACGCTACGCTAAGACTGCAGCTCTACCGGCAGCGACCGCCCACGAAGTTGCACTCTTCATTCTGCGCAGCTTCATTCTCCGCCATGGGGCTCCACGGGAATTACTCAGTGATAGGGGTCGAGTGTTCCTGTCGGAGGTCATACAAGCTATTCTCGCTCAATGCAACATCATCCACCGGAAATCTACCGCATACCATCCACAGACGAATGGTCTCACTGAACGGTTCAACCGCACACTTAGCGACATGCTGAGGATGTACACCTCCTCCAACCACACTAAGTGGGACGCTGCATTACCTTTTGTTACCTTCGCTTAAAACACTGCGACGCAAGCGACTACCAGTTTTTCCCCGTTCTTTCTGTTGTACGGCCGCGAACCATCTCACCCACTCGACACTATACTCCCGTACCGACCTGATGCATCGGAGTGCTCCCGCTTTCGGAAGTCGCCAGATACGCAGAAGACTGCGGTCAGTTGGCTCGGTTTATGACAAGTGAGGCTCAAGGTCTACAAAAGACCCAAAATGACGACGTTCATCACATAGCGCCTACGTTTTGAACTGGCTCTCTTGTGTGGCTTTGGGAAAGCCACATGTTCCTGGCCTTTCTTCTAAGCTTCTGGCCCGGTACCATGGTCCATACTGTGTCATTGACGCAACCACGCCGGTGAATTACATCATCGAGTCCCTAACGCAATTGCCAGATTTGTGCCGTCGAGGACGTGAGACCGTACACGTCGACCGTCTCAAGCCCTACTACGACCCTCTCATTGTGCCTACTCCCTGAGTGGCCACGATGGCTACTCTTCACCCCGGGGGCTATTGTAGTGGAGCATACGCACTAACGCGTATGCTCCTTCCAAAGAGAACGAAACCCCCCATGCTCTAATTGTGCAAGAACCTGTGCCTCCTTTGCCAGACTTGCCGTACGCCCATTTTCCGTCGCGACCGCGTTGCGACTCCTCTGTTCGAATAAACATCGCAAGAGTAACAAAAAGAAACAATAATGAAGAATAAGACCAACAACCAGCAACATTAGATCGGTCATCAGACAGATACTACAACGCTAGGTAAGAAAACATTCATCATCATCAGCCTGACTCCGTCCACTGCAGAACAAAGGCCTCTCCCATAATCCGCCAGTCAACACGGTCCTGTGCTTGCTGCTGCCACTTTATACCCGCTAACTTCCTAATCTCATCTGCCCAAACAACTTTCTGTCTCCCCCTAACCCGCTTGCCTTCTCTGAGAATCCAATCAGTTATCCTTAATGACCAACGGTTATCCTGCCTACGTGCTACATGCCCGGCCCATTTCCACTTCTTGATTTCAACTATGACATCCTTAACCCCGTTTGTTCCCTGATCCACTCTGCTCTTTTCTTGTCTTTTAAGGTTACACCTATCCTTTTTCTTTTCATCACTCGCTGCGTCGTCCTCAGAAAATGTTAGCTAAAGGTAAAGTGGAAATTCACTTCAGATAAAGCAGTACATGATCACATATGACTGTGGTCGACATACTGAAGTATTCTCGGCTCTGCAGTGAAGTCCACACAAAAACAAGGCTAGTAGACATGTGTAAATATTCAAACAAGTATTACAGTATTCAAATTCGCTTCGATTTGAAGTTTTTTTTTTTTAAATTTCAAAGTATTCGAAAAGAACAGATGGGTGTATATAAATCTGCATATAACCTCCTATAAAAGTGGTTGGTTTCAGTGCAGCTGAGGGGTGACAGACTTTGAATACAGCTACCCACGGAAGGCCGCACTGTTGCGAAACGCCAGTTTAATGTTAGATGAACAAATTAGCCTTGCATCAATTCATTTTTTTTTTAAGTTTAAAGGCTTGTTATACTGGCTTATCTGCACTTAGTATCGTAAATTTTAAAATGACATAATTTTTACGGGTTATTATTTTCATTCTATCAAAATTCAAAATCTGCTACTTTTTAAAGTTGCTTCCACTTCGTTTGGGCCAAGAATTAAATATGCATATGCCTTGTTTCAATAAAAAACATGACAAATATGTTCATTTTTCTTTATTTTAAGTATACTGTACTCGATGTAAATTTGCCAAATCCCCATTTACTTCAAATTCGCTTCAAACATAAAATTTACTATTTACACAAGCCTAAAGCCTGAAACATAAGCGTTTTTGCCAGTGTTTTCCGAGTGCCACTTCCCTCGGCATCATCACGTCAATGCTGCCAGAGAGGGTGGCAAACCATGCGAGGAGCACCAAGGCCAGGGTAGGGTGGCTAGAATGGGGAGGTGTGAAAAGCGAGCCGTGTTGCCCTTGCCGAGCGGCGCTGTGGTGCGCGAGAGCTATGCTAGGTCGTGATTTAGCGCAGCAATCGGAGGTGCTGCTGCTAGCGTGGCTACTAGCGCGGCCGAGACGGCTGCAGGTGCAGTGTATGCCGGGGGAGGCTGCTGGTCACTCGCGGCAAGTGCTTCTCAGCATTGTTTGTGTTTCACGTGGTGCGACGACTTTGTTGTGTTTGCCCTTAAAAGACTAAAGGGCTGCTACAAAGAAGAAAAAAACCCTGTGGGCTTGTTTTTTTTTTGCCTGGGTGCAACACGGAATACAGATCGTGCGCTGAAAAATTTTTCCTTTTTTTGTGCGCTCTGGCATGCAAAGACAGGTTAGCAAAAGGAGAGCGCACCATCGCAAGGGCGGACAAAGCACTCCAGAAAAATACCGCCATCAGCGGAAAACATTTCGATGCATGGTAAATGTTTTGAATTAATTTATGGCCAGAAAAG
This sequence comes from Rhipicephalus microplus, assembly GCF_043290135.1. Lineage (NCBI taxonomy): Eukaryota > Metazoa > Arthropoda > Arachnida > Ixodida > Ixodidae > Rhipicephalus > Rhipicephalus microplus. The sequence continues at coordinate 159,589,086 of NC_134710.1, forward strand.
ACTTGTGTGCATGTGTGGAAGGCATCGGCAAGTGAAGATATTGAACACTTTGAGCCGCTCTTAACACTTCGGCCATTGCTCTTCGATAAATACATTTATTTAGCTGAAACTTATGTCTCGTCACTTGGTTTTTAGATTAAGCGTGCGAGAATTCGTGCATACTGTGGAAGGACAGGAAGAATGCAGCGTGGCGAAACAAGTTTAAGAGATGATGCTGCACCCACCTTATTCCCAAGTCTGCCCAAATATATATCGAAGAGTTCGCCTAAAGAACGAAAAAGATGAAATGCTGCTTCATCGGACCACGTACCAGCAAAGAAGTGACCCGATAACCCTAGCACGTTGGAGGATTGCCCAAATGATTTGACGAGCTGCCAAGGCAGGCGACTAGAGATTGGATTCTAAGGGGACTTCTGTATCCGTCATAGTCTCTCTAAAACCTGGTAGAGACTATGGAAACGAAGTTGACACATGTGTTTAGCACAGTGCGCCTGCATTCGAATTTAGTAGCCAGTCTTCTACGATCGCTAAGCAGTTTCCAGAAATTGGCTGCGTTGAACACTGCAAATAGTTGAACAAAGCAGTGGTCAGATGATCTTGCGTGACGACAGTTCTTTTTTTAAGGGCCTGAACCAATCAAAAAGCGAGAAAAAAGTCAAGCGATTGAAGCCTGGTGTGACGTAAGAAAAATTTCCGTTAGTGACTTACTGTAATAAATTTTGTTGCAGCCATAAAATTAAGTGTTGTCTCAGTTTCTACACAAGTTTAAGAATACTGCCTCAAGTGTAATACAAGTTCAGAATTGAGAAAATAGCAATGCGCATCTGCACTCGGTAAGTCGCACTGTCGAGGCAGATTTAGCAGCAAACGTCACAATCTATCGCGGGTTAGCACAAGGTAATGTTGGCAAACTAACGTCATCAAAGATACCCCGCTCCACTTGAGCAAGCTTTTTTTTTTTATTCCCTTAAGACGTAGTTAAATGTTATATAAAATAAAACCCTTTTGGTTTCACCAAGCATATAAAGAGTGGTGCTGTCAGAATGACACTCCGTCGAAAACTTCGCTCTAACGAAATGTTCGTTGAGCAAAAGATGCGTGTATTCTTATTAGGTGAAATTGCTGTTTGATATTTACTTTGACAAAACTCTTGTACTGGCAAAAACCTCTAAACGACCATCGCCGGTTCACTGAAACGGAGAAAGCTGGCAGCGCCTCCGACTACAGCGCCATCGCTGCAAGCTCGCGAGTGGGAGCAACTTTGGAGCGGCTGGTTTTCACACCTCCCAATTCTAGACACCCTAGCCAGGGTCAGCTCAGCGTCGCACAGTGTGTCGAAGAGAATGAACCCACAACCTCACAAAGCAGTGTGCAGTGCCCATCAATACAGCAACAACAAATAATCCTGAAAATCTGTTTCATGTCTTATTTGCAGTTCTGAAGTGAGAAAAACAAATCACAGTACCGAGAAGATTTTGGTTTTGTTATAGCACCAGCTGTTGAGAATAAGAACCAAAAACTTGATATAAACGGCCCCTGAGCATGGAGGTGGTTGTGCATCTTTGAGGCCACCTATTCAGCCAATACACTCAGGCCTGCTAACCCTACCGATGAATTTGAGTATGGCACCTGAAAACTGTTTGAAGAAATCCCAACCGCTTCCTGCCGAAGCTTTTGAGGAACAAGCTAAGTCAAATATAAGCACATGTTGAAACTTTTCGGGTCACACTGAGCAAGGCGACGACTTAATAGATCCAAGGCGGGCGGCAGCCATTTTGGCAGCAGCAACCCTGCTGTTATGTGGCAGAAGTCGCTGGCAGCCGTGCGCTGATTGGTTCTTCATCCATCGACTCTCTTTCATCATCGGCGCCGATGCATCAGATATCTAAATCCTCCAGACGTGGCCGTTTCAGCCACCATCACCGGCAGTGTCGGTGCCAAGTGAAGCCGGGAAAATGCCAGAAAAAGGCTCCATTTGTTTCAGGCTTAAAGGCTAGTATACTGTAGTAACTCCTTTGACTTGACATTGCCACAGTAACATTGTACTTTTCTTACCATAAACCATCCATTACCAGTCAATCCTAGCAATAATGTTTGCAATGTACCACTAGGCCCACAGATGCAATGTTAATTGCAAAAAAAATCCCATTAGGATCACTACATTATTTTATCTCATATTTAAGTTATAGATATATTTGAATTTACTTCAATAAAAGAATACCAACCACAGTTGCATAGTGGTTATGGTGCTCGAATACTGGCATGAAGGTCACAGTATCGAATCCCGGCACCTCATTATGATGGAAGCGGAATGCCGGGAAACTGCATACTTCGATTCAGGCACATGTTAATGAACACCAGATGGTCAAAATTACTGGAGCCCTCCTCTAAGATATCCCTCGTAGTTATATCATGGTTATGAGATGCAAAACCCAAACAATTATAATTATTCAATAAAAAAGCAATAATAAAAATATTAAGAGTGTGCACAGATGAGAATTTTCGACAAAAACTTTATATTTAATTAAAATAATAAATTGATTTGCAATGAAATGTATGCAAAGCAAAAGCAATATTTTAGAGTGATTTCATTTTTTAACCACACTAGGCAAGTGAGAGTAGAACTACAATAATAGTTATTATATTGCTTAGTGATCTAGGGGCTGCACAGAGGAATTTCACAAAAGCAGAACAAAGGTGCTGTTCACCTGTGTAAGTTCAACGGCGAAACCTTTCAGTTCGTCACTTATGGTCCCTGTAACCATAATATTTGACAGACTTTCCATGAACACAGTGTTCAGCACTCGCTGCCTCCTCGTGTGCTCCTGCACCTTTTTGGGTGTTGATGGTACAGCCGAGTTGGGCAGCTACAAGAAAACAAACATGATGTATCAATGACTACTGCACACCATCAATACTGCAAAGTTGATTTATTCAATGCAGCTAAAGATGCAAAAGCTGTATATGGACAAGACAGCTCTGGAATAAGTTTTTATTACTTATACCTATCCAGTGTTGAGACCCAGCTGCTGAAGACTTGACTACTCAGTGGTTGTGTTGCTATTGTCTAAAAGCCTGGGTGCAGCTTCCTTTGTACCATTATATGTGTCACGCTGCCTATACTTTGCTCAACTGACCACTAAAAAAAACTACCTTCAACGATTACAACAGTGACTATTGCAAAATGTGAGTTCAGTTGTATGCATTTTCGTCTAGTGTATATTGAGAGACATACATGTACAGTCATGAGCAAAAGTTAAGAGACCATGGCACCCAAAAAAAATAATTTCTTTTACATCTACAGAGCACAGGACTGATTTAATATATAGTTTTGGTGAAACACGTGCACTAATGCTCCACTAATTATTTAAATGAAAATACTAAGCCTGCCAAAAAAAAAATGCATAGTTTGCACTGGAAACCCAATGCTAAAGAGCCAGAAGAGCTCATGGGTAGTTTCACGTAACTAGAGGTGTCAAGCCTGAAGAATATGTAAGGCTGGGTGGCTTTTTTTCTCTTCAGTTGTCTCCCTTTCTCACTTTTTTCTCTATTTTTCTATTTCTTTCTCTTCCTTTCATTTTTCTTTTTCTTTATTTGTTTCCCTTTATTCTTGCTTGCTTCCACTTTGTTTACAATTTTTTTCTCTATTTCTTTCTTTGATTTTCTTGCTTTCTGTATTTCTATCTCACTATTTCTCTTTTTTTTTTTCATTCTTTATATGCTATGCTTTATTCTCTCCACTACTCCTTACCTTCCTCCTCACTCACACTTCCCTTTCGAACCTCTTCTATACGATTCTATAGAAGACTTTTCGCAGCCGCATTGCCATGTTTGATCACGTGACTGTAACTGGCTTTCCCCCAGCCAGAAAAGCAAGGAAAGTGGGCTTGGCCAGAGGAGTCGCTAAAGCACTAAAAATGCCCGGCCGTTCAGAGCAGGCCATGGGCCCAGTGTTGTTCCCATTTCATTTTCCCTTCTCATGATTCTCTAAGTAGTTTACCTACTCTTCCTTTGTATTTTTCTTGTATTTATACATTTGTTTTTAAGTTCTTTTTTTTAATTTGGTGGCAAAAGTTCCAGAGTAACCTCAGCAAACAAAGAAGAGTGTCACAGCTCTAGATATGCGAGCCAGATCTCCCACTTGATCAATTGCTTTGTTTGTTTTTTTTCTGCTGTTCATCTTTTGTGCATGTTCTGGTGGCAAAGGTATCAGAGTAATCCGGACAGTTTCGGCCAAAAAAAAAGGAGCATTGTGTGGCCCCAGACGTGTGCATTCGGTGAACTTTTAGTATGCTCATTCTCTCAGCTACGGCGGTGGACAATATTCAACCCAGATCAGGTGTCTAACATCTGTGCTCTAAAAACAGCTACTTAAATGTTGGTGAGCTAGAGCTTTAGAATAGTGGGAAACATTATAAGAAAGGGAAACCTGTGTATTGTAATATTAATAGCAAGACAGAAGGCCAAACATACCACATATATATACTGCTGGGGGTGTCGTTTCCTGAAAAGCAGAATACAGAAGTTTGTAAGCAATGTTTCACTGCAAGTCTCTTTGCTGAGCTGAAAATTTCGTCGAGCAAGATGCCCAATCATTTGAAGATTTCGTTTTCTTCTGCCATAGACGTATTTGCAAAATAAAGCCCTCAAGCATATTAACGTCAGTCCCACTGCAAGCCACAATTTGGAACAGGAACATCAGCTCATGCCCTAAAGAATAGTGGTTTGTGCATGCAGACATTACTGCTAGGGCAATACCACTTTGTAACATTTTGTAACTGAAACACTAGCTCGCACCCTAGAGAATAGTGGTTTGTGCATGCAGACAATACTGCTAGGGCAATACCGGCTAGTAATATTTTGGAACAGAAACACTAGCTCGTACCCTGGAGAATAGTGGTTTGTGCATGCAGACACTACTACTAGGGCGATACCGGCTAGCATATTTCAAGCCAGGTGGGGAAGCATTCGAATCTCCCCTTCCGAAATGTTTATGTATGGTGCACGAATACGTAGTACATCTTAAATCCTTGTAGATGGATTCAAGGGCGTCGCCAGGATAGTGCAATAGAGGCACTTGCACCACCTCAAGACCAACCTGCACTTACTCCACACTAACTACAACAACATTCCGCCCCCCCCCCCCCCCCCGCCCACATGTAACACGGCTTCGCAACCCACTCCCCATATAAAGTATAGCCGCCGCCCATGGAAGGATTTAAAAACATCTTCCTTGTAGAAAGCCATCCTTGTAGAAGAAAGACATGTCTCATTCTTCTACAAAAATGGAGCAATCTTGTCACGCTTACTATGCCATCCCTACCTGCAGCTTGTTAAACACCTTTTTTGTTGTCGCGGTTATTATACACAATTTTTTCTCTCGTTGAAGAATGAATGAAAGTACAATTCAACGCAGCAGCACTCGACCGGCACGGCGCAAGCGAGAATAAGTGACACACTCACTTTGATTTGTCGAGAAGTTTGTGCAAAAATACACCAGGCTTTGCTTTCTCATGACCACAGAGAGAAAAATGTCTTCGCAGAAAGAGATAGCTAGACTGTGTTTCCGCAAATTGTCGTAAACAACAATAAATATCACCCATGGCTAGTACACACCACGGAGGCATTGTAGCACACACTAGTACTGGAAGGTGTTCTGTAGTACAACGGTACAACCACAGAACACCTGTACAACGCACACAAGTTGCAGTTCTAGTTCTTGTTTTAGCGAAGAAAGAAAGTTTACGCCTGAGGTCGCTACTGTTAAGTTCAAATCATAAAAACAATATGATGCAAGTTAAAATAAAATATTAACCTTATACATAATATACCTAAATGCTAAATTACAAAAATAAATTTTAATTATACGAAGTGCTTAGTCATTATTTACGTTTGTAGTTTTTGCAAACTTCTTTTTTTTTTTTTTCGCGCGAGGAGCAGGCTTGAAAGACGAAAAGAGAGGGTCGCAGCCGTGGAACGCGCACAGACCACGACTGCCACGACAATCATCAGGAGCTCCTTCCAGTGGATGCGCGCTTTGCAGCGTACAAACTAAGAGATTGCATGCAGTAGCCCCCAGTACATCGAACACAGATCAGAATGATGGCTAAGCTGTCGCTTTTCAAGGCATCTAGCAGCGTGCTCACTGACACTCAAGAGTTCATCTGTCCTATTTGCTTGGATATTTTTCTGAAGCCCGTCACGATCAGCTGCAAACACACGTAAGCATCGCTTTGTTCTACTGCAAGCATGGCTCGCGTCGTAGCACGTGCCTACTGTGTTCGCTTGCACTTCTTGCAATTTTAAATAGGTTTACTCTTTAATGCTGTTATGATCGCAGGGAACTATATCTTTTTTTCTAGTAATCTTGTAGCGTTGGTTGTGCTGCCAGTCCGTTGTGACTAGAATGCGCCGTTGCACGCGCTCCTTTGTTCTTGCATCTCTTCATGACAGTCGAGTATGGGTGCGTTTAATGTTGTTTCCCTGAGTGTGCCGTGGATCGGCCGTAGCGAACAGCTGATTGCGTTGAGCTGCTGGAAAGGAAGTTTCGTTTTTAGGCGTTCTTCCCTTCATTCGAAGCGTGCTGTTGCTATGCGGGGGGGTCTTTGACGATGTTCAGTCTGCTGGGGACCATGTAAAGACCCTCCTTGAGCGGAGACGCGGACGTATACAGCAGTAGTGACTGGCGAAACGCAGTTTAAGGAGGTTTACGCAACAATGCGTGCATTTTACGTTACAACGGTACTCGCATACGCTACAGCTGATATACGCATTTCAATGGAACGGCGGCGCATTACCACGAACTTCCGGCGCAGTTCGATAGGCAGCGCGCGCTAGGCAGTCTTCGTGTTCAATGCTTCTATTTCGGCTCGCCGCCGTATTCAGAAACACTCCTTGATTTGAACTTGACTTGAAACCGCCTTCAATACAGCGCGTTCGAAACGAGTCTGTGCTGCATTGAAGTTAGTGGCAAGTCTAGTTTAGTCAAGCAGCATGTAACAGAAAATGTCGTGTGTGTGTGTGTGTGTGTATATATATATATATATATATATATATATATATATATATATATATATATATATATATATATATATATATAAATAAACACCCTTTAGATGGAAGATACGTCGAGGCTGTTGAGTTAATGATATCCGCGTTGCACGTGACTGCTTTGTGTGCTTCTTGTGTCGCCAAAATAACTTGGCTTACGAAGTTGCTACTACATTTATAATTATTTGCTCTAGTTGTGAGCTATTTGTTCTAGTCATGCCTTATTAGGTATGTCTGTTAAAGATAGAATTGAGAGGGAGCTAGACATGCAAGATTCACAACATTTCTGCGGAATTGACGGACAGCTCTCATGGAAAGTTTGCCAAAACAATGTTGCAAGCTTCTCGTGCCCTTAAGACATTGAAAGTGGTGCCATGTTAATTAGTTCTCACTTATTCATGATCACTGCATTGTATTGTGCAATTTGTTCCAAGAAGCCTTTGCAATGAATGACTTTTGTGTGTTTCAGCAAATGCTTGCAATATTTCAGTAACTTTTGTACCAATTTGATGTCATGTTTTTCATCTAGTCGATTATATTTTGCACCGAACATGCGGGGTTTCAAGAAAGGTAACACGCTGAAAGTCATTAGCAGTGAACAGAGCGATATCTCCAATTTAAAACACTGCTTCCAAGCTAAATTGCGCTATTTTGACATATCTACTGCCAACTATCGAGACTGTTTTGCCAAAAACTGCTAAGGAAACTGCGTATGTTGCTTGTTTGTGTATGAGCTAGTCTACTGCTATATTGTTGATTCTCTGAACGACGAGGTTATTGAATTCAGATTGCCGGTGGTTCGAAGGGTGGTGGCTAGTGGCTTGCCAAGACTATTCCGGTCCAGTTAATCAATTTTGCCTGAAGACTGTGGTCAACAGACGACATTATTCATTCCCACGCCTCGAGGAACCAAGCTGGCAGTATTGTTTTGGTGGTGGGTCGCCTTCATGCCGCTGTAATGTTGGTAGTTTGGTTCAATGTATTCTGGGAAAATTTTAGACATCTCACGAGGGCTGAAAAAAGAACATGTTTAGATGTGCCTCCAGATTGTAGTGTGTCCTCCTGTGAGGTCTGTATGTGGGGCTGTGCGGCTGCATTTCCGATGGAGGCGGAAATGTTGTAGGCCCGTGTGCTCAGATTTGGGTGCACGTTAAAGAACCCCAGGTGGTCTAAATTCCCGGAGCCCTCCACTACGGCGTCTCTCATAATCATATGGTGGTTTTGGGACGTTAAACCCCACATATCAATCAATCATGTATGTGGGGCTGTGTATGTTTTGCAGTTCTCTCTGTAATTAGCAGTAATTTTCTCATGTATTCAACAGTATTAATTGTACACCTGTTCATCTTAGACCATAGGTCATGAGACTAGTTACTGGCTTACATTCTTTAGAACTGTGTATAGACTATTGTTTTTTTTTAACGCGACAGCTATCGGATTTCGCTATCGCGTTCAACTCTTAAAGGTGAAGCTTAAGGTTCCCCCAATTTTTACTCTACATGTAACTTTTTTTTTTGCTACTGTTTTTGTTATTGCATGAAGAGTGGCAGGGACTGTGTTCTTTATTATTGTTATTATTTAATTTGAAATATTGTTGATGAGACTGTGTTTGTATCAGACATATTCTAATTACTGGCTTCATGTTTAGAGTCCTCCGTTCCTGCACTCTCATTTCATGAAAGCATAGATTGTTTCATCTGAACTAACTGCTTGCCATTGTTTTGGTTGCTGTATTGCAAAGTTTCATTGATTTAAGGGAAATGCCATTGCAGTTTTTGCAGTGGCTGCCTGGCTAACTGCAAGCTAGAAGATCCCAAGTGCCCACTATGCCGTTCCATTTTTGATCCCACCAAGACAGTGCATGCCAAGGCCATAGCCAAAAATATTTCTACCCTCAAGGCTGTCTGTTCGGGCTGTGGGGAAGTGGTAAGATTACTAGCGCTGCCCATTGTGGCCACAATGCATTTACCTAATTTTCTTGCCCAGTTCTTGCTGTCAAAGCTGCGGGCCCACCACAACAACTGCTCGAATGCAATGGAGGGTGCTGCAGCCGCTCTCCCTGTGTACCAGCCCCCAGGCTGTCGGTCATCTGGCAATCCAAACCGGGTCACCTTTACTTGCCCCTACTGTGATGTGAGCAACCTGGACGTTGCTGCACTTAGGGAACACTGCAATGCCAACCACTACAACAACCCACTCTCTGTGGTGAGTTATCGATTTGTGGATGTGATGCCCTGTTATAAATTACATTTTGCTTTCATTTTGTTAAGAATGACTAAGAGGAAGGCTTTTTTGAAGGGACACTGAAGGCAGAAATATTGCCACAGGAAATTACCATTGCTGCGCGCAACGCGGACGTTGGGAACCAGAGAAACGCTAATGGCACGACTACGAGCGACAAAGCCAGCCGCAATGCACGAGCCGGCCCTGCATGCGCCCGGTACTCCCCCGAACAGCCAACGCGCGTGAAGAAGAGAACGAGGGTGCTCGAGGCAGAGGCTCACGAGGACTACCGCCCTTGGATCTTCTTGATTGCTGTGTGTTGTTCACTTTGGCCGCAAGTTCGCCCTTAATAAACCGTGTAAATAGAACATCATTGTTGTGAGGCTGCTACATTCGTTACATTTTCTGGTGGAGGTGCCGGGGTAGATGATTCCAACCCCCACGAGAGAGCGAAGTCCAAGTCCTGACGATCCGCAAGCCGTGGAGCTTACGCCGGTGCACCAACGGATCAGTCGCTGTATTCGAGGGGATTCACCAGAATTTGGACCACTTCCCCCTGTGCCAAGGGCATCAGCGACGGAAACAAGAAGCGCGACCATCATGACTAGCCAAGTTGCACCATCAAAGCTTATTGTCAGCCAGCCCGTCATACCGAAGGTGTTCCATGGTGACCCGTTGCCAAAGACTGGCTGGATCATTTCGAGAGGGTGGCGAACATAAACCAATGGAACGAAGCAGGCAAGTTGCGCAACGTATACGTTTCTTTGGAAGACGCAGCGCCAGTGTGGTACGAAAACCACGACGCATCTTTGACGTCCTGGGAAGAGTTCCGGCGGCAGCTACTGTGTACGTTTGGCAACAATGATCGCCAGGAAAAGGCAGAAGCAGCTCTTCGTGCACGGAATCAACGCACAAATGAGACTGTCGCTATGTACATAGAAGACATGTCCCGCCTGTTCAAGCGAGCTGATCCCAACATGACTGAAGACAAGAAGGTGCGTCATCTCATGCATGGGGTAAAACAAGAGCTGTTCGCGGGGCTCGTTCGCAATCCGCCGTGCACTGTTGCTGAGTTTCGGTCGGAAGCAACAACAATAAAAACGACGCTGCAGCAGAGAGCCCGGCAATACAATCGTGACGTAGCCTGTACATCAGCATGGGTCTTCTCGGCAAACGTTTTCGATAATCTTGACACTCTGCGGCAGCTCGTCCGGTCAGTTGTCAAAGAGGAACTACGCAAGCTGCAGCAACCCGCTTCACCGGAACTGTCTATTGCGCATGTTGTCCGAGAAGAAATTCGGCAGGCGGGAGCCGCAAAGGGATGCACCACCGACACGACGCGCGGTAACTTATTCTGAGGTGCTCAGGCGGCCTGCTGTCCATTGTGCGCCTATCGAGACACCTGGTACTTACGCACCGAGTAGCCCGCAACTCTCAGCGCACCTCTTCCGACAGAAACAAGACCTCAGAAAAGCGATGTATGGCGATATGCGGAACGTAGGCCCCTGTGCTTCCACTGTGGAGAGGCTGGCCATCTTTACCGGTTTTGCCGATATCGTCAAGCTGGTCCTCGAGGATTTGCGGTCAACGCACCGTGTCCGCGAAACGGCGAAAGGCCGTCCGACATCGAGGAATACCTGTGCTCACGTCAGAGCTTCGACCAGCATCATCGTCACCAACCGCGGTCACCATCCCCTCTACGTCAGCGCTCGCCAAGCCCACGTTCCTTTCCATACGCACCTAGGCATCGTTCGCCTAGTCCAAACCCGGGAAACTGAAGTGAGTGACCTGTGGAGGCGAGGCTGCTGGTGATTCGAAATACGAAGATCCTCCACTGCGACACCAGCGTGACGACGACGGTCTCCAGGTAAAGAAGTGCAGTAATGAGAAGATGACTTCAGACTTGCCGTTGGTAATTGACGGGCTAGATAGAGCTCATGGCTTTAATCGATACCGGTGCGGATTACTCTGTGATAAGTTACGATTTAGCGAAGTGCCTCAGGAAGGTTCTGACCGAATGGAGTGGACCTCAAGTACGTACGGCAGGCGGTCACCTTATTACGCCTCTCGGCAGATGCACCACAAGAGTTGAGATACGAGGTTTCACTTACGTTGATTACATTGTTGTCCTGCCAGTATGTTCAAAAGAAGTTATACTCGAAATGGATTTTCTGCAAGCAAATGGTGCCATTATTAATTTGCTGAGGTCCAGCGTATCATTTTCGACGGAACAAGCTATAAAGGTAGCTCGAGCAAACGAGCAATACACCACTCCACTGCGCATCGTCAATGATGATGTGACTGTACCGCCGCAGAGCAGTGTAATGGTTCTAGTCAGAAATGATACGTTTGGTGACTACGAAGGTGTGGCAGAGAGCACACATGGATGTTTTCCTGAAAAGAGGTGTTTGTGTGGCACGAGGGATTATCTAGCTATCAAACGGGTACGCAGACATCCTCCTGACAAATTTCGGGAACGAATTTCAGCACATCGCAAAGGGGACAGCCACAGCCTTTCTTCATGAGGCTTGTGAAGCTACAGAAATATACAGCCTTGAAACGTCAACGGATATGAAACCAACATCTTATGTCTGCGACGTAATATCCGTAAATCCTAACCTTTCAGTGTGATCCAATGTCAACAGCTATACAACCTTGTACGGGAATTTGGCAGCTGTTTCTCCAATAGTTCAAAGGTACGACGCACGACCATTGCAAAACACAGGATCGTAACAGACGAGACAACCAGGCCAGTACGCCAGCATCCGTACCGCGTTTCACCAAAATAAAGAGAAGTTATCAAGAATCAAGTACAGGAGATGCTTGAAGATGATGTTATTCAACCTTCTAGCAGTCCGTGGGCATCTCCTGTAGTACTTGTCAAAAAGAAGGATAACACGTTAAGGTTTTGCGTCGACTACAGGAAATTAAATGCTGTGACTAAACGGGATGTATATCCCCTCCCGTGTATTGACGACACATTAGACAGACTTCGGCGTGCCAAGTTCTTCTCATCACTAGATCTGAAAAGTGGATACTGGCAGATCGAAGTTTATGACCGTGATCGCGAGAAGACTGCTTTTTTTACCCCGGACAGACTCTATGAATTCAAGGCTCTCCCTTTTGGTCTCTGTTGTGCGCCGGCAACGTTCCAACGCATGATGGACACTGTACTTTCCGGATTGAAGTGGCAGTGTTGCTTAGTGTACCTTGACGACGTGGTCATCTTCGCCGCTACATTTGGGGAGCATATCAAGTGCCTGCGAACAGTGTTAAAAGCAATCTGTTCGGCAGATTTGACCATCAAGCCAGAGAAGTGCCAATTCGGTTTCGAAGAGCTTCGATTCCTTGGGCACATTGTCAGCGCCCACGGTGTGCGCCCTGATCCCGAAAAGACAGCTGCCGTTGCAAGGTTCCCGGTGCCAGCAGACAAAAAGTCAGTACGGAGATTCCTAGGTCTCTGTGCTTACTACCGACGATTTGTCAGAAACTTCTCGCAGATTGCAGATCCCTTGACGAAACTTACGAGAGAAGATGTACCCTTCCAATGGGAAACAGAGCAACAAAGTGCCTTCAACGAATTAATAAAACGGTTGCAAGAGCCCCCAATCTTTTCTCATTTCGATGAAACAGCTGACACGGAAATACACACAGACGCCAGCAACATCGGCCTCGGATGCATCCTAATACATTGGAAGAATGGCGAAGAAAAGGTGATAGCATACGCCAGCCGGACTCTAACAAAGGCGGAGACCAATTATTCGGCCACATAGAAAGAATGCCTTGCCGTCATCTCGGCCATCAGTAAGTTTCGGCCTTATTTGTATTGTAGACCATTCAAGGTAGTCAGCGATCACCATGCCCTTTGCTGGCTCGCCAACCTCAAGGACCCGTCCGGACGACTAGGAAGGTGGAGCCTCAGACTGCAAGAATTTGTCATAACTGTGGTATATTGATCTGGGAGGAAACATACCGACGCCGACTGTTTGTTATGGGTGCCTGCAGACACAGCACTATCAGATGAAGAGGACTTTCCATTTGTGGCTGTTGTCGAGACTTCTCAGATAGCCGAATTTCAACATGCGGGCGAAGAATTGCTCCCGCTCATCAAACACCTGAAAGGAGCTGACGTACAAGTACCTCGTATATTTTCTCGAAGCCTCGCATCGTTCTGCCTCCGAGGAAATGTCCTCTACAAGAGAAACTTTAAGCACAACCGTGAAAAGTTTCTGCTTGTCGTTCCCGCAACTATGCGGCAAGAAATATTACAAGCGTGCCACGATGAGCCTACGTCTGGACATTTGGGGGTCACTCGAACGCTTGCACGAATAAGTCTGCACTATTATTGGCCCAAGCTATTGTCTTCAGTACAGCGCTATGTTAGAACATGCCGTGAGTGTGAAAGACGGAAAGCGCCTCGTGCTAAGCCAGCGGGCCTTCTGCACCCGATAGACCCACCGAAAGCACCCTTCCAACAAGTTGGAATGGACCTCCTTGGACCATTTCAGACATCTTTACTTGGCAAGAAGTGGATCGTTGTAGCGACTGATTATTTAACGAGATACGCGGAAACAGACTCTTTGCATTGAGGAATGGCAGCTGAGGTCGCCAAATTCTTTGTACAGGGCATAGTGCTACAGCATGGCGCTCCAACTGTTGTAATCACCGATCGCGGACCGGCTTTCAAGGTGGAACTTATGGAATGCCTGCTGAACATGACCCACACTGTTCACAGGAAAACTACCGCATATCGCCCTCAAAGCAATGGCCTGACTGAACACCTTAACAGAACTCTAGTTGACATGATATCTACGTATGTGGACGTCGAACACAAAAAGTAGGACGAAATTTTACCATACGTCACCTTCGTCTATAACACCGCCGTACAAGAGACTACACAGATTACCCCGTTTCAACTAGTTTACAATCGAGTAGTTACCACAACACTGGACGCTATGTTACCTATAGATCAAGATGACTACCCTTCTGATCTCGATGACTATATGACTATGACAGGCATGTATTTTTTTTTTTTTTTTGTCTCATGTATTTCAAGGAACCGCTTAAACATCTCTTCTGTTTCAGTTGGCTAGGCTAAGTCATGAGCTTTGGTATTCACTTGCCAACCTTCTAGTAATACAGTGTATGTAACTTTAAATTTTCAGTACAACTACAGCAGAATATTTCAAACACGTAGTCTAGCCTTTCATCTTCGCATGAAGCAGCTTCCCGTAGAAGTTCTGCAGTACAGTGCTGTGTGTGTGTTTCTTCTCTAAAAGTTCAGTCTTTTTTGCGCTGATAAATCTGTCTAAGTAATCATGAACCAACTCGCCCAAGCAGCAGTTTTAGCGAAGAATATTTCACCGTGATAATTATTTTTTGTGTTTTTTTTGTTTTTTGTTTTTGTAGAGGTCATGTTTCGTTATTTAGGCCTTTGTTATATTGATGTGGTTCAAAATATACTTTATTATGCTATTGTTAACTTGCCATACACAGGAGAAAAGGAGGTCTGAACATCTTGAGCATTCTTGTAAGATCTGATACTGTACCATAAAATCCCGAGCAAGCGCCTCCTCTGTTTTTTAGATTTCAAATATGCACTTCCTTCTCCCCTCCCGCCATTTTCAGTGTTTCAGTTACCATTTTTTTGCCCGACAAGTGTGAACAAAAACAGTGAATGCGGGCATATTTAATAAATCATTGCATTAGCACAGGTAAGCATTCTTTATTTTAAGCAGCTCTTCTGTTGCCATGTTGAATTTCGATCCATGACTTAGCAAGAAGGGACCCCCTCCGGATCTTGTCTGATTATCCTTGACTGTAGGAGGCGCACTTGCTTGGAATTACATGGTAAATGCTTTTTTTTTTTTTTTCACTCGGTATATGATAAAATTAGTGGTAAATTCAAGTAGTATATTATATTATACAATAGTTTTACTTCGAAATGGAAAGTTTTCCTGCTCAGAAACACAAAAAGTGAGTTCTATCACTGATAATGTCCAAAAATTGGCTGTCAGAATTAATAATGAAAGAAGTGACAGAGTGACTGCAATGGACTGCCATCATGCTTATGTTTTCTCCTTGGACCTCACTGGTACAGCTTAGTCATTCACGATGGTGATGTTTGCTATCTATCTAATTTTGTGCACACACCACTGCGGAGAAAGGCCTATTCCACATTGTGGCAGTCTATTATCAAACGAAGAAACTACATTGAAAGTTTCACTTCCGCAGAAATTTCACAGATGTTGGTGTCGGCATCAGTGGCGTTTGTTGTGAGCGAGAAATCGGCGTTGTCTATGAACGCAAAATTCCGAGAGAGCAAAAAAAAAAAAAAAAAAACACCAGGCCTACGCAGCACAGTCACAGCAAAAGCTAGAAGAACGGCATTTTAGAGCCTTTTCTAAACACTCCTAAAATAACTGCTGCAAGCACACTTGCTTGATCCTCACTACAGCATTTATAATAAAAATTTTAGTGTACTAAGCCGGCGTTCGCTATGCTATTTTTCTTCATGCTTCTGAGAAACGTGGTATCCGCTAAACTATTGCGAAGAATTTTGTGCCGATTGTTCATGCAGTGGCTGATGATAATGAGGAATAATGCCTGAAGTGGGTATGCGCCACAGTTTATAGTTAAATAAAAACAAGCTTTTGTAATGGGATAGAGCATTGACGACCCACTCGTTACGCTATTCGCATTGTGTGATGAATGCTTATTATTTCGCTGTTTTAAAACGCTTCGTAAGTCGTATTAACGCGATTGCTTTCCCAACATCAAGCCTGCCTAAGGCAAGTTTGCCAACAAGTCTCAAGTGGCTCAGTGGTAGAATACTAGGCTGGCACCCAGCGGACCCAAGTTCAGGCCTAACTGTGTTATTGAAACTAGTATTTTTTTTTTCTGATTTCACGCCATGTGGTTATGGACACCGATGGCGGCGAACAACTACGGCGCTGCGCGAGGCCAGAGCTGTGATCTCATAAGAGCTTTTGCTGTAATAAAATATCTTGGGTTCAAGCTGGAATCAAAGCCAAGCCTGGGTGGCAAGCTGGTGCTCTAGCAACAAGCCACACTAGCACTTGAAACTGTTTCCGAAATAAGCTTTTTACAGCTTTTATGAAGTACAGTGAAAGCTCGTTAATTCACACCTCATTAATTCAAAGTTTTGGATAATTCGAAATGGTCGCCGCAGTCCGGTCCGCAGTGCATATATGCGACCATGTGTAAAACGATTCGTTAATTCGAACAGAAATTGCTGCCTCTACGGATAATTCGAAGCGCGCGCCGCCGAGCGTCATGATCGTCAAACACTAGTGGAAGCTTTTACAGTCGAACGATAGGTGGCACGACCAGTTTTTCGAGCTTCAAGTGGCCTCCGAGCAAAGTATGGCCTCCAAAATCTAGGGAGCAACCTTTTTTTTTTTTTTTTTTTTTTGTAGCTTTCTCGCTATCTCAGCGCCTGGCGCCACTTGTACGCGGGACCCACGGGGCGCTGAGGAGTCGGCGGAGTAGTCCTAGCAGTCCTAGGCCGCTCCCGGCAGCGTCACTTTGTTCCTCGAGCACGTTGTTCGTTCACGAATGATTTAGTGCGCGGGCGACAGGAAGGACTTCGGCATTACGCTGCTCACTGCCATGCACATGTTGGTGCGCGCATGGGAACAGGTGACCGCGACCACAATCTCAAACTGTTTCCGCCACAGTGGATTTGCAGCTGGAAGTGCGCAAGATAGTTGTGACGTCGACGTGGGTGGGGCTGAGGAGCTCATGCCAGTGGCATTGCGCGACACTCTTCGGGGCGTACGTTTTCCTGATTATGTTGTAGTTGACACCAGTTCATCGGTGTGTGGTGCCCTGACTGATCAGGACATTATCGCTCAAGTAGCCGGTGCGCAGCCTGATGCTGAAGAGCCAGAAGGTGAGGAAGACGAAAATGACGAAGCGCCTGTGCGCCCGTCAGCTTCTGCGGTGATTGAGGCACTTAATGTGGCGCGTCTCTTCTTCAGCTTTGAAGAGGGTGAAGAGGATTCCCTGCGCCGCGTCCGCGCGCTGGAACAGGGAGCTGCAGCTGTGGCATCCAGAGAAAAGAAGCAGATGGTCATCACCGACTTTTTTGGCCAATAAATATTTTTCGTGCCCCTACCCCCGAAATCCACCCATTTTTGCTCACTTTCATTATTTCCAATTTTGTTTAATTCGAAATTGCTCAGCGTTCTCGTGGAATTCGAATTAACGAGCTTTTACTGTACAAGGAGTCGTATTAACACGTGTAATATTGCGTGGTGGAAACACATAACCGTACTAGACATCACACAAATTATATTGCACAATAAGGAGGTGGTTTCAAGGCCTACTCATTACAAACCGCTCAGGCATGAATAATTAACATCTGCAATATTATCACCTGTAACAGCGTAAATGAAGCATGCAGCTCTGTAAGTGCATTCATAAGTCTTTGGATGCATTGTCAGTTCTTTGCTAATTAGTAGTGCGATAAATTTTGTCACAGTGGGCGCTTGACAACGTTACTTGCAGTAGGCATTCTAGGGTAAAATGGCCCATGAGCTTGTACGGATGAAGAGTGAAGCCTGCTTGGCGAGAGTGAAGGCAGTACAAATGAGTTCCAATCAGGCTATTGCGTTTACACATAAAGGCAAGGATCAAGCATTCGTCAAGTTTTTTTTTTTTTACTTCTGTGTGAAAACGTGTGTTAATATGTCAGTGTGATGTTGGTTGCATAATTTGATAGTTGTAGGTTCGGTCCCTGCTGGCCGCAAGTTATCTTTTCGTCCACTCTACTTTGTTCACATTTATAGCGTAATTACAACAAATAATACCCCCTATACTTTCTGCGTAGCATGATTTTTTGTCAGTTCTCATTGATATTGTGTCTAACAAATAAAAAGAAGCCCTTAAAATTCCCCTTCTTTCTTCCATTCATAGCGAAGGTCTCGTTCTGGCAGATTTGGTACCTTTAGGCAGTATGTGAGAGATTATTAGTCAGCTGCCAGCGCATAGAGAGCTCATGTTTTGCGTGACACCAGCAGGCAGAAAAAGTGTCCACTTGCCGCCATGGCTGTGATCAACGCTAACATTCCAAGGTTTAAATGCACAGGCACACCCAGTGAATCGTACGTGTAATGCGAAGGTTGCAGGTTCAGTCACTGCTGGTGGCAAGGTATCTTTTTCTTCTTTTTACATCCTTTGCATTTATATGTGCTATAATTCATACAAATAATATACTCCATACTTTTTCTGGCATGATTGTTTGTCAATTCTCACTAATAGTCTGTCTAACTCAGAAAGAATAAACCCTTCGTATCACCACTCTTTCTCAACACAATGTTGAGAAAGACTGCTGCTTGAGCTGAGAAATCGTCAAGCAGTGAATGTTGCTGGAATCGATGTTTACTTTTTGAGGAGTGGCTCCAGCAATGTTCCTTTCTTGACAGTACTTTTCTTATATAAGTGTGGTGTCACAGATTTTTAAGCTTTTTTGTTTTTCTTGCATGTTTTTTCAACATTATATCGAGCAATCTTCTGACAAATGCTATTTTATGTGTGAGGCTGGATTTTTAGGCACTACAAATCGCATTTTTGGCACCAAGATCAGGCAGGCAAAACACAGATTTAGGCTCCCAAAAGTTGTAAATATGGGCTCGATAAATTTTTTATCACAAATTGAAATTTAGCGAAAACCTTTGCGACATGTGTCTGTGACAGGAAAGCAAAAGAAAAAAGCTAGGTTATGATGGAACAAAGGCATCAATGGTTTAACCTTGCCACTCTATTGTCCTTTTTCCCGCACGGTTTGGAAAAGATGGTCTGTTCTGTTATTGCTGTCCTGTTTATTGCTATATTTTGGTTTTAATTCAAATAAAATAATGAACCGTTGTGAACATCGTGAGCCGATTTGAATTGCTGAGGCTAAAAAGGTCAACCTGGTGAAGCGTAACTGCTAAACTTTTGCTGTACTTCGTCTTGCAGCAAAGCAGGTCCAAGCCTACAAAGCCAAACGGAGATGAAAGAATGAAGATTAGGCAAATCAGTGTACTATCCATTATTTTCAGGCTGGCTGAAGTACCGTGTGTTGCAGCTCCCGTAGACAGTTAGGGCCAGAGTTCCTTCTAGTGTATTTATGTGACAATCTGTGGCTTACCATTCTCTTCACTCTAGTACATACCAAGCACAGTGCTGATTTTGTAAATGCTTAGTTGTGATGACTGGAGTCCTTTTAATACTGTGGTTGCACTTAATGCAAGAAATTACCAATTTCTTAGAAGCAGTGGGATGAGCACCTTTGAGTGGTATGACTTCCAGTAATTAAGGTAGTGCATGTCATCTTTGAGCACAAGTAGAATGATAATTTTTTTTTATTGCATGAGAGGTGTAATGTGCCAACCAACAACATAGAAAAGAGATATTTCACCACCTACATTAAACCTTGCATTGCCAGAAGTGAATTTGCCTAGTTGATCAACAGAATTGGTCTGTGCACAAAAGCTGCAAGGACGTGGGCAGGGCTTGCAATACCCTCCTGTATCCCCCCCCCCCCCCTTTTTCTACTTCTCGCTTTTTTTTTTCATGGCAACCAGCAAAAGGAGATGGGAATAGGATTTCTTAAGGCCGCAGTCCGATATGTGACCATGGCCTCATCGGACCCTGTTCATCAGATTGCATGTGTACTATGATAGCCACATGCAATCTAAAATATGAGTTGAGAGCCAATGGTGTGTGTGTATCATTTGCTTTTTCATGGTGTCCTTTAATATTGCAAGCCTTAAGAATTGTAAGATTTGGTAAAGAAAGAGTTTGCTGTTATTAAATAGTCTAGGTGGTTCTGCTTGAAGAAGCCATGGTCATGGTTTTTCATCACAAGTTGCTGATAATGCTTTTAGAGTAGAGAATAGTTTCCAATTTTCTAATAAGATGCCTCACCTTTGAAGAGCTTTTATTTCATGTCTTTTTATATGAAAAAAAGCATAATAATAGGTCAAGCACATCAGTATTGCACCCAAGTCCTTCAATGAACACTGTTCCGTACATGCTCTGGTGATATGCTGTTTCCTCATCCCAATAGTGACACTATTATTATTTGCTATGTTACTAAAAGCAGCCATTTATAATTTAAAAGGTCTAGTTGACAGATGTTTCACTAAGAAGTGTTTCACATGCATCAGGTAATATGGCTAACCCCCCCCCCCTTCCCCCCCATCTGTTTTTATGAAGCACTATATACTAAAGAAAAGGGTGAACCTTATTAGGGTTGCATTGCATATATATATATATATATATATATATATATATATATATATATAAAGGGAAAAAAGTGCATACTTAAAGGCTCGTTTTTACGTAAGAGCAGTATCTTTGGTCTATATGTGCAGGTGTGCCCAGTGTGTGCCTCCATGCCATGGGGGAATCCTCACCAGCAGTCCATCAACTTTATAAGTCATCTAAATTTCAGGCACCGCTTTGAGTATGACTCTTACGTGGTGAGTGAACTTCCTTGAACAATTCAAAAAAGAATGGTAATGGTGATGTTTAAAAAAATTGTGTGGCCTACCTCTGGCATTCAACAATATAAAAGCTTTTCGTGAAAATGACACTGGACTATGTCACTTTAATTCAGTCTTTCCATACCCACTAGGATCTAATGACATGTTCCGGAAGGCCAGTTGTTTGTTCCTTTAAAGCAAAGAAATGCTCGCAAACAGTACAATATATGCAGACAAAACTCTTCCAAAGCTTACAAGCTCTTGGGCTTGACTCTTAATTGTCAGTTTTAAACCAGTAGTGTTTCTTCATGAATAGTGAACAATGTGCGTGTATTTCTGAGGCATTAGTCTCCCTGTTTTGCATGTTGCAGCTTGGCTAGCACATGCTAATTTACAGCACCCTAAAGTAGAAGCCCAAACTTTTTCTCTGAAAAAACATTCTTCTCGATGCTTTTTCTAATACTTTGCAGGGTATTTATTCATCCTCCGTACCTGGTGGATATGGTTTGCTTTGCCATTTCATTTGTTGCAGTTACCTTTACAATCATAAGGAAAGGACTCACAGTTCGCTCAGCTTTCTTTCTTTGTTTTTGTGGTATAGTGTGATGTAGCTATCAACTTGGCAGTTGATGCAAAGAAGTGTATACTTAAGGGCTCACATTTCAGTATTTTTGACTCAATATTAATGAGATCTAACAGACAATAATGCCAAGTAATGTATAGGAGAAGTTATTAGACCAATTGTTATATAAATGAGAAGAAAGAAAAGTGGGTGAAGAGATCACTTGCCGTGAGCAGTAATAAAGTGGCTCGGGGGTAGCCGCCGTGGTAGCTCAGTGGTAGAGCATCGAATGCGTTATTCGAAGGTCGCAGGTTCGGTTCCTGCTCACGGCAAGTTATCCCTTCACCCACTTTTCTTTCTTCTCATTTACAATTCGGTCTAATAACTTCCCGTATACTTTTCTTGGCATTATTGTCTATTGGATTTCAGTAATAATGTGTCAAAACACGAAAAAACGAGCCCTTGGGTATACACTTTTTTCCCGTGTATATATATATATATATATATATATATATATATATATATATATATATATATATATATATATATATATATATATATATATTGATACATAACAGCCGCTAAACACGGCTGCATGAAAGAGAACGACGAAGTGAGTTGTGTTTGATGCTGGACTGGCGCCATCTTGCTCGTCGAGTTCTGTGCGTTCTAAATAGATTATTAAAGAAGTTACTCGAAACCATATGTGTGTGTGTGTGTGTGTGTGTGTGTGTGTGTGTGTGTGTGTGTGTGTGTGTGTGCACATTATAATCCATATTTTGTAGTGCTGAAGATTGTGCCACAGCTTTGGCGCTCCAAAGTTTTATATTACACATTGAAGGCTAAGCATGCCACAACTAGTACCGATGAAGGTAAGGCTGGGGCGGTGGCATTGTGTTCTTAAGAGTTTTTGAGAAACTTTCAAACTAGAATGCATTCTTTTCAGTAAGGAATCGTAGCTTTCTCTCTCTTTTTTTTTTATTAATTGTTGTTTAAGTTTTATTTGCTCTTCCTAATGTAGGAAATGGCTGTATGGATAAATCCATGCAGCCTTACCAGCATCGTGAAATGTTGCATGCTGCAGTAATGCAAAAATATTTGTGGTGTTTTGATGCAGGACTACGCCTTCGATGATGATGAGGCCCTGCAGCAGGCCCTGGAAGCTTCCCTGAGAGAGCAATAAAGGGCACAGCGTTGTGAAAGACATGGCTTTCCAATGCTTTTTTGTACCAGTCATGTACAGCATGAGATAGTCTTTCTCCGCAGATTTTAGGTGCCACTTTTTTGTTTTGTTTGTTTTTTTAACTATTGCAGTTTTTAAATATAGGTTTTTGTTGCTGCAGGTACAGCATTGTATGTTAGCATTTTTTCAGAGATGCGAGTTTGACTTAGGATATTGTTTGAAAACAGCATCTTGCTTTCCTTTTATAAAAGGACTGACAAAGTTTGTTCAGTACCGCTGAAATTTTATTGGCAAAAAACAGTTGTAACTCATTTAACGCGTGTCTGTCGAACCACCAGCAAGCAGGAGGAATACAGGGGACTGATGGCATATTTCAAAGGTATTTTTACGCACAAATAGTTTCATACATCTGACTATAAACTGCCTTGTAATTGTATGGTGCACATAAGTGTCGACAAAGTTCCACTGTGCATTCTTGCAGCCTTCTCTGCCAATTTTTTTTAACCACCCATCTAGAACTGAGTAGTTAATATAATGATATATTTTACTTTACATCACAAATGTATCGATCAACTGCCAGTCCCTCTTTGACCTGGACAAAAGAATGCAAAGAAGTGTCCGTGCCCTGTTGTCTAGGTACTTTGTGAGCCGTGCATATCATCGACTTAATATCATCCTTGCCCTGAAGAGATGTGAATCCTGGCACTTCATGTCCACCCACCCACAAATGTGCTAGCTGTATATGTAGATACACAAGTTGCTGTTTTCTGTGTTGCTCACAAATGTGATTTGTAGTCCTTTAAACGCTTGCAACACATTTTAGCAAGCATGAAAAACATGGTCAAGTGTGGCCATACTGTGTATCATCATTATTTGCTACTCTTATAAATGCACCCGCTGTTTGGAGTAATATCTCCGGTCTAGTGATTGACAGCCTGCTAATTGCATATGCTTTTGTAAAGGGCATGCTACAGCAGTCTGATGCCAAGTCTGTCATCTTGGTGATGCCAAGATGACATACTTGGCATCACCAAGTCAACATTGTTACAAAATCGTGTTTCGAATAACCACCAATGTCTGTTGACTGTTGGTTGATATACTGCCCACAACAATAGCTTCAAAATAGCTGTGTGTCTTGCTGCAGGTGTCTGTGAAGCTACAGTCGACTCTCGTTGATTCAAACTCTAAGGGACCTCAGAATTTCGTTTGAATTATCAGGAAGTTTGAATTAGCAGAAGTTTTCAGATATGACTCTGGGCAAAGTGACACATTGATTTCATCACGTTGAAAATTCTTTAAACGTTTTTGAACCCTAACTACACCCAGTGAACAGAAAGCAGAAGTGTAAGGTCCACAAGTTTATTGGCCATTTACTGCTTATCAGACCTTTTATAGAAATCGTGAATGGCTGACTGCTTCTTTGCTATACGTGTCTTCAGCATAAAGTTCTTTATACCAGTTCAAGAGAATCATGGTTTACAATGTGTGTGCTTCGTTAAAACATTTGACTAGCAGAGCTTTTTTTCTTAAAGGCCTGAGGCTCTTTTTTTTTAGACTGTTAGGATTATAAAATAGTATAAGGAAAGCAGCCGATATTTTCTGGTATGGAAATGCAAAAAGTATGAATTAACTGAATGAGGGAGTTTGAATTGAGAATAGAGAAAAGAATAGAGGGCCAACCAAAAAATTGAATTTCATTAACCAAAAGTATGAATTATCAGAGTTTGAATTATCGAGAGTCTACTTATATATGTGGGGAGGGACAGCATAACTTGTTATGTTATTTTCCATATGGCACATAGAGGACTTTGCAACAAAGGACATACTTCAGAATTGCATTACATGATGTGTACCACCTCTTGGTTGTGTATACACCACACAAACAAAATTATTTAAGATAAAACTTGCGTCACCTAGGCAAGAAAGAACGAAGAAGTGAGAGTTGCTGCACGAGCTTCGCATTCTTTGCCATCAGCTACAAAGCAATTGCTTCTAGCATGACATATGTTTGACGAGATGGTGCTATATTTTTCATGCTGAAAGCTACGTTTCCCATGAGTGACAGCCGGCATTAAAGGTGTCGCGCATTTCGTGACTTGCTTGCTCAAATTTTTTGGGTATGTCGCGAATTAGCGACACTAAGCACTAAAGAGGTTAAGGAGCCTTTAAGAGATCAGCTATTCGAACTTTCTTGTATTGCAGATACTGTTCATTTATGTTTCTTGATTTTACTGTTACCAAGAGGACACAGGACTATTGAGAGTATATGTACAATACGAATTCTAGTCTCCATTATGTAGCCCCTTTTACGGTGACTCATTTAGACATACAGTTCAAGTGCTGTGGTCCAGGGTGGTACCAGCTTTCACGAACACTCTTCCTTTGACATCATGTTGCAATCTCCAAGGAAACCATTGTATGTTTCACTTGCCAATGAGACACTGTTGCTGGTTTATTGCCAATATGCTAGTCACTCAAGTGATTAGCTGGAGAGGTAGGTTTGTGCATTCCACTTTTTGTAATGCAGGTACATTACATTTTTGCTTGTATTTTGTTACTGCACATTAAAAACTTGCGAATTTTTACCTCTACAAAGTGCAATTGCTTGGACTACTGTAGTCACAATGTACTTAACCTGTAACATACACAAGGTTTTATGCTGTACCATCAATCTACATGAGCGAGCAAGCTGCTGTTGGCCTTGACCAACCTGTATTGTTCAGGCTTTTTATACTGTTTATCCGACATCTCCATAACCTAACATCTGTGCAGGGCTCATATGCCTAAACTGCCAGACTTTTGTTATGGTTATTGCCTAAGAATTCGGTTTTATCACTCCATGTTTCATTTCGTTGATTGCTCACTACAAATGTCTGTAAAAGTGATGCTGCATAGCAATTTCTCATCGAGAAAACATTGTACTTTGGTCAAGTTCATAAGCTCCTCTTCTCAACTGATGTGCTATTGAATGTGCAGAGTATAAAACAAACATGGAGCTTCCAACGCATGCCTACTATGTGAAGATTTGTATCATGGTGCACAAATTTTGTCACTTTACAGTAAAACATCACTGTACTTTTGCAAACAGCAGAACTCATTTTTACAAATCATGCATTGCCCTCCTTTTTTTTTTAAGGTAACCCATAGCCAAATTGCAAGTTCATGTTCTTTGCCCATAAACATATATATCTTGTTCTGTTTCAGCTGCTATTCTGTATCTACTATCCTACAGGTGCCGTAGATGATAATATAGGGATCCTTGTTTATAAATAGAGCTAATTGGCTATGCAAAAAGGGAAAAAAAAGTTTGACATTTCATGTTGAGCCCCCTCTGCAAGAGGTGCCAAGTCTCTCCATAGAACATGTCTTCCCCTTGTGTTAGTGTAAGCTCTCAAAATTCAAAGTAATAGTGATTGATTAGGCTTGACTAAGAATGCCAGGTATATAAAAAGACTACACAGTGGTAGGGTTTAGATAAATTGACCACAAATTTTGTATGCTTTTAAAATCTCTGTATTTCAAAAGCTCTACATTTCAAGTGCACTCTTTAACTTTGCCTTTACAAATTCTTTCCCTTTTGCCAAGCTAACCAGCAGGCAGCCTTGTATATAACAGCCCACTGCCAAACAGAAGTTTGAGGCTCCTGTCGTGCACATATTTTTAGGAGCTTAAAGCAATAATTTGTTTCACCTTCTGTGAAACAAATTATTAAAACACAACCACACACACAATTACGATCTAGTAAGCACTTCTCAGTAAGTTTATCCCAGCTGGTGAATATTTTCATCATTATGGCATGCCTGGCTTTCTCCTCTTGCCACAGTGCAAGATGAGAATGTCGCCATGTTTGCGATATGATTACCTGTAAAGAAAAGTTGGGTGGTGCAAGTTTGGCTTGCTTTTGAAACCGAAGAGTTTGCTTTTTTTTTTTTTGTAAACGGCTTTTGTCGTAAAATGTCACCATAAGTGCATCTTGTGCATTCAAGTGTGTGGATGGCGCCTTGTTTTTGGCTTGCTTTTGAAACCGAAGAGTTTGCTTTTTTTTTTTGTAAACGGCTTTTGTCGTAAAATGTCACCATAAGTGCATCTTGTGCATTCAAGTGTGCGAATGGCGCCTTGTCAGTGTGCCCACGTATGAAGCCTTGTCGGGCATCATTTCAGGCCAAACTTTAGCTGGTGAAAAAGGTTCACTTATAATTTTGTAGAACCTGTAAATTTACAGTAAGCTTCCACACCATGTAGACGTGGTACTTGTTTGATGTTATTCTTCGCACTACATAAGTTGGCCAACAGTGCTGATATTGGTATGCAGGAGTAGCCACTCCTGTAAACATTGTGAAGAGTCTTCCCATGTGTTTGATAGACACTTTTCATTTTTCACTTTTGTACACCATTTGTACATAACTTCTATTCAATAAAACTTTTAAAGAAACTTGTTGCCTGAAAGTTACTTTAAGAAAAGCTCTAACAGCTTTGCACTTGACTGTGAAGCAAAAATACAGCAAATGTTGTGCTAGTAAAGAAGGTCATTTTAACGGAAACTTCCAGATCAGATTAATCGTTGGCAGGTAAGTGCAAAATGAAGCACTAAATGAGCATTAAAAGCTATCAGCGTGACATTAGATCAGATAAACAATTTGAAGACCGCATCAACAGTGGCATATCCAACATTTTCCAGTATCTAGGAGAAAGACAAAACTATTGCAAATCGAGTTCAAACATTGAGATGTTCTGGCTTGTGGGTGAGGAACTCTGCACTAAAGTGTGCACAGAGTTCCTCAGTGCAAGTAGACAATGCTAACCAGGTATTTTGGTGTGTTTGGGTCTTCCAAGATTCTTGATGGCAATTTGTAAGCATTTACAAAAGCTAGCTTGATTTTTTAACCACCTCATTTTTTTGCGCACTTCCAGACTCTGCATCAATAAAGGTGGAGCTTGTTCCGATAGTGTATGCAAGCTTCAATGACACTAAAATGTTGATATTGCATAACCAATACCTTGCCAAGAATGAAAATGCGAACAAAAAAGAATTGGGAGATCCCTAAGCTTCACCTTTAAAAGTTTATTGTGATAGTGATATACTGTCCCTAATGGTTATTTCAAACACTTAGTGCATGAAATCTTTTTGAACTTGCTATGCACCCACTACGTGGCCTTATGGGAATAGGCACAGTGCCTTTGGTAGTGGGTGACCAGCTTTAAATGATGTCTGATAATCTCATGTCCTGACATCTGATGGCAACAAGTGCTTGTTCCAAGTGCTTGATGGCAACAGCTGCATTCCCAAGCAGAGGAATTCATTTTCACTGTATTCACAAGCAGGCGCATGGCTATGTGGTAGATCTCCCGTTTGCCACGCAGACAACCTGCATTCGATACACACAAAACAAATTTTTGCTCACAACCAACGATGCCGTTTTTTTTCTGCAAAACGAGCTCTGTAAC
The DNA here is from genome assembly GCF_043290135.1 of Rhipicephalus microplus. NCBI lineage: Eukaryota > Metazoa > Arthropoda > Arachnida > Ixodida > Ixodidae > Rhipicephalus > Rhipicephalus microplus. The sequence goes on from NC_134710.1 coordinate 159,617,044, forward strand.
GCTATCTTGTTATTATGCAAAGCCATATGTAGCATCCATTTTGCAAGTTGATTGATTGATATGTGGGGTTCAATGTCCCAAAACCACAATTTGATTATGAGAGATGCCGTAGTGGAGGGCTCCGGAAATTTCGACCACCTGGGGTTCTTTATCGTGCACCCAAATGTGAGCACACGGGCTTACAACATATCCGCCTCCATCCTCTTTTCAAGTGACTGCATTGTAAAGGCTTTGGCTTGGCATGTTTTCATATGATGCTGCTGTACCAAAGTAGAAGCAGAAGCTTTGGTCGGCAAGAAATTCAACAGGGGGAGGTTTAACCAACCTTTTCAAAATTTTCTTTCACTATATTTTTCTCATGGTAAATGACAAGGTTTGGGTATTTTGAGAGAACACACAAATGAAATGATCCCAATTTCATGTAACACCCCATTAAGCACATCCTGAAAAATTGCAAACTAGCCTTTCAATGATCAAATTTAAACTGATAAATATATTCTGCAAACTATACTGTAATATTTCAGCATTATAGGTTTAGTAATAGCGAAGAACATCAAGGTCATAGTTTTAACTTTAACGTTCTCGCTGAAACCTCCAAACAGGACATCACAGATTTCAATGTATTTGTACATATTCTGGCAACATTGGCTCAACAAAATTAAAGAAGTTTTGGTTAATTAAAGAAGTTTCTGGCCCCCCTAAGAAGACAATGTACAGCATTTTTTCCCGATTAGGAGCTATGTGAGCCCTAGCATACACGTCAAAATATAAGTCTTTGTGACCAGTGCCACAACTTCAGTATGGCATTGCCGCTTGCATTCGCTTTGTTTTCTCGCTTACCAGTAGTCTTCCCATGCAAGAGTGGCGATTGTGAAAGAGTGATGTACTAATGCATGAAATTTTTTTTTTCTGTTTAGTGATCCTTCAAAGCTTGATATTGTGAACCAATATAGATGGCGCTTGCCTACTAAAAAAAAGAGACTTCAATCTTGAAGCACTGCTATGAACACATGTTTGCTAGCGCATGTTTATTTTCTTAAGTGTGGAATTTATCACAAGTTCCATAAAATATCAATAACATGCTTTATTTAATACTCCCTTAAAATATTGTGCATCTTCCCTTCTCGCTTATGTTTCTCAGATGCAGTATTGTGCACAGCATTCACATTAGTAACATTTATCTTTGAAGAAATAGCACAAACATTTTCAGCACTAAGGTACAATCATCTGTACATGCATAGCAGCTGCAGCTACAAAAGCAAGGTTGAGCGTAATGACAGCAGCAGTGCAATTTTCTGAGTAGCGCACATATGCATTCAACCATACAGACATTTGGATGCCCAGCAGTTTTTACGTATCGAAAAAATGGGCTTCTCCAACAGGGTGACGACTATTTTTCTCCATTTTTAGTATAACCTAAAAATGATTAATGTCTGTCACAGTGGTATTTGCATAATATAATGCATGCAGTAACCTCCTTAATACATGTTCTTTAACTGTTTCTTTCTCTTTACTGAGCATTTACAATTAGTACTGCACATAAAAAAATGTTGCTTTATCTGCTACTTGTAAACCGACAGCACACTCGCAGCTGCGATGTCAATCGTGCTCCAGTGCAAGAGAACTGTAATAAATAGAGCACATATTCTTGCTTACATAACAGATCAACAGTAAAAGCACTCGGACAAATTTATTGTTGGTTGGAAACTGCGAAAATTCAGCCAGCAACCTGTTTTAGTAATGATAAGCAAACATCCATATAACCTTTTTGAAATGAATCGCAACCCAACCATCTCGTACAAATGCCAGTATAGCATGTAGACAAATCACATCAAAGAACTGGTGTCCATAAAAGAAGAGGTGGAATGAATGCAGCAGTCTATTAGCATGTTAACAGAATGCAGTAAATCGTCACATCCGCAGGCTAAATACAAGCTTGAGGAAATCTTCATAGCCAATGGTGATCCACCCATCTTGGTCAGTGTCGTAATGCCGGAAGGCTGCTGTCAAAGTCTGAAAGAAAAAAAAGGAAGCATATTTACCACAACCAATTAGTATGTATTTGTGCACAACTGCATTATGCAGGTCTAAGAGAACATTGAGTATCTAAGAACAATGTGGTCATCATTAGCTCATAAATGTTTGCAGTGCACTGCAGTGAAAGTATAACAATAGAGACAATTATGGTGCCAAATATTATTAACTATATTGTGCAGAAAGTACTTCTTGTGCACTTTTTTCACAAAGAAATAACTTGTCATCCATCTGCAGGCCATATCTCCTCATATGTTCATGCTATAAAGGATCATTAAAAGACCAGTGAACAAAATTTCAGATGAAGAGGTAACTGAGCATTTGTATGACTTGAACATGCTTCTGCAAGAATTCGGCAAACGAGTTCAGTAATAAAGTTTAGGATGTATAACAACCCACTTTGGCTTGTTTTCGTTTCCTGCACGGCCTTCCCACCCTTCTCAGCTATGAAAAGAGGTAGGCAGAGCCCTTTTTTGAGACCGCACCCACTTCAAAAAAGGTACCACGACATCTTCGGTTACCTCATCGCTGTGCAGCCGATGGCGAAACAAGGCATTCTCTACACAGCGCCGCAAGGAAATGGCAAGGTAAACAAATATGCCATGGCGCATGCAGCCTTAGTCTAGCAGCAAAGCTGTGAGACGCCTCTTCATCTGAGAGGCTTTCATTCTGGTGATACCACTTGTTCTGGTACATAGTCTTCGGGCTCTACCAAAGTGGCAGAAAACAGCCCAGGAATATCAAAAAGCGGACTGCACAGCCAAAACTGCATTACCGCAGGCACAAGGTGAAGTTTCGAAGTGCAAGGACCAATTGACAAAGTTCACAATGTTGATGGGCAAGATTACATCACATTGTGAGTGAAAAGAATTGGTCAGGCACAGAAAAGGGGCAACAATTCAATTGAAATGGAGAGTCTGCACTATGATATTGACAAAATGTGATCGCCACTGCTTTCTACACAAATTAACGAGCTTGTTTGTAAGGTGAAAGTCTGAACCTGTTCGCTCGCACATTGGGGACAAGCTATCACAGGAAGATCTCTGGCAGCATAAATAATCAGACTCAATTCCTCATCATCACTTTGTGACACAACTTGGGAAAAAAAAAAGAAAAACGGCTGACAAAAGCCCAGATTCAGCTCATATGCCTAACAATACAAACAATAAAAACCAAATATCAAGCAAAATTTCCCAGCAGTGAAGCGGTTATCTACAAATGATGGACAAGTAACTGGCGACATTGGTCATAAATGCTTTTGGCAAGCATTACTTCACACTGATGCTACTGACAGAGATGCCTGATTAAAGTATTCTCACATTGCTACTTTGATTTGTGCTGAAGCTGCCTCTTTGTATCAGTTTACTTACCCAGAAATTTAAAAACAGGGTCTTTAAAAGTGTGACAGGGCCCCTTTAAACATGACACAGATTTTAAAAATCCAGCTTATCGTAGTTTAGCAAAGAAGCCTATTAGTACAGCTCAGTTTCTATACCCTGCATTATATACAGTTTTTTTGTTTTAAGCAATACAGACTTTCCTTTAAAAAACTATTATAGGTAGGCACTTGTCTTCTTAGTAGACGATTTCTAGGTCGAGGCAAAAAGATTTTGCCACAAATTATATCACTCATGAATGATTAATCAACAAACATAATTGAATCAACTTTTTTATTATCAATATTATAGTGGTTGTTTAATGGTGAAGTTGTTCTACGTCACAAAGTATGGTGAGCCTAGTTTTTAAAAATTGGAAATATGACACGCGATTTCAGAGATCCATCGTCGAATTTGCGTACCGTGGTGCGGGAGATACCGAAACTAATGCGTTGAGGGTGCCAGAAGGGCGGTTACAGTGGGCAATATACCACGCAAAAGCAAAAAAGTTTCTGAAGTTATAAGCTATGACTATGGGCCCTGAACAATTGCTCAACCTGAAACATCAGGAGGAAAAACAGGGGGAACAGACGAATGTCACCTGTAATGTCACACAGCACTGGATGAAGTCATCAAAGTTTATAGAGCCTTTTCCATCCCTGTCAAACTTGACAAGCAGCATACTCATGGTTGGCTCACTGAGGCGATAGCCTGCAACATAAAATGGGCTAACTTTTGTCACATTCTTGAGAAATGCTTTTTTCATTTTATTAGTAAACTACAGCAACAAACAACCACGCATGAAAGATGTTTCATCTTCCTCTATTTCAGAGTAACGAAAGCGTTCAAATGATCCTTCAATTTTTCTTTCCCCTTCTAGTTAGGAGTGATTGTTTTTTAGTGATGTCAAGAACTTGAGGCCCCATCATCAATCTTATGCAATACTGACCCCAAGTTCTGCTAAATGCATATCATCATACATAAATTTCAGCTTGTTTCTCACTTCCTTGCATCATTTCTGTATGTTTGTCTGACAACTGAATGGTAAAGCCAGTGATAGAACTTGCCAACATCATCAAATAAAACAAATATTTTCAACCACAATGGTGCAGCTTCTTTAACAGCTGAAACCTTACTTTTAAAGCAGTTATCAGTCGCACATTTTCCGACAAGCAGTAGTGCCATGTTCAACTAAATCCATATGTATACATACAAGTGTGTTTCTTTATATGTGATATCCTAGAACAGAAGCGTAGTGACCAAACTTTAGAATTTATTTGCACAAGCTGCACTGCAAAATTATACTACATGTCTTGAACAAGATGTAGCACTTAGTTAAGGCTGCCAAAGTATGCAGTCTGGTGGAGGTGCTCCCACCCCTCATTCCAAAAAAACTGGGGAGGCACATAAGGAATGATGTTTCAGCTCCGCTAACATGAAACCGGGGGAGGGGTGAAGCACGCAATGTTTTTTGAGATTTTTTTGATGAGGCACTAGTAGTGACAAGCCTGAAACCGGGCACGTAGGAAAGGGTGTTTCCGCTGAATTAATGTCCTCTGAAAACTACATCAGAACGCAGCTTGCCCTTAAGGTGAAGCTTCTTCCCTACCTGCTAAGTTTCAGTTCCCCATGACAAGTAGGGAAGGTTGTTTCGAATTCACTAACGAAGTGTGGCAGCTTGGGCTAGTTGGTATGGCGTGACGAAAGTTATAGCGCGAGAACAAAGCGACGGCACAGAGACACAGTGTCTTTCGTGTCCTTCTTGTCTCTGTGTCGTCGTTTTGTTCTCACGCTATAACTATCGTCACTAACGAAGTCAATAATTTGTTAGGCTAACTGTTGCCTTCTTCATTTCTAGTGTAACCGTGGCAAGTAGTGAGACTTGCCCAATTTTTGTGGTGCATACCCATTTATGATATGATGAAAGTGACTACATGGCACACCGTGATGACATCAGATACTGACAAGGCGAGACTCTTCGCACCTAACAAGTGTGAAGAGGGGGGGGGGGGAGGCATTCGAAGCTTTTGTTTCATAGCATGAAATTAACTTGCCACTCTTCATTTTCCTGTGCTCTGGGGTGGCTCAGTGATTATAGCCTCTCTTTCACTATTCATTTTCCTGAGGCATGGCCACAAGTTTCTATGGTTCTGTGACCTCAGGTCACCTAAGCTTTACCCCCATATACTTCGTCTTTTAGTGAGGTTTTCCACAGTCAGTGTTTTACTTGCAGTACTGGAAGCACTTGTAGCTGTATAAATCTTCCATGCATTTTTTTTTATTGTTGAAAAAGTATTATTTTAATGATGTTTGTGGTTTCACTTCAAGGTAAGCACTCACATTATTTGGAAATGTGCAGTCTGTTTCACACTTATGGTAAATCTTGTGCGTGGCCTCGCAATGCGGCCATGATGCAACAAGCGCGGCATTCGCGCGCCAGCAGCAGCTCACGCATGCGCGACGCTTGAGGGGCATTTTGCCGAGTGGTTAAACCAAGTCGTCAGCTACGGCGGCGCACGCTGGCGACATTGTCAGGCAGCAGGCGAATTTCATCATTACTTCGGAAACTAGGCTAATATTTCTCATCGTGTGACAGTATGCCTCACTGCTGTCCAAAATGAGCGCCGTCATCGCTGCCACTGGGGACATGACGGTTGATTGAGTGATTCATTCATTCATTGATTGATTTGAGGGGTTTAACCCAAAAGCACCGTATAATTATGAGAGACGCCGTAGTGGAGGGCTCCGGAAATTTCGGCCACCTTGGGTTCTTTAACGTGCACCCAAATCTGAATACCCGGGCCTACAACAGCCGGCATTTGATCCTGCGGCCTGCGGGTCAGCAGTCGAGTACCTTAGCCACTAGACCACCGTGGCGGGGCGGGGACATGGCGGGGTATTAAGTGAAGTTGGTAGCTTCACGCGTGCATTTCGGCGCCAGCAAGTGAGTGCTGCTTTGAGTAATGAAATACTCACTTGCTCAGTATATATTTATCGGTTCAAGCAAAAATAAAAGATCAGCTGAAAGTAGCGCTTTATCCGAGTAAGTTCTCTTGTACGTCCATGTCTGTTCGCGCTTACTCACAAATAGAGGATGCAAACCAACTAGCCGACATTTTAGCAATGAAGTGCCATTGAGAAGTCGTATCAGCTTGTTATTTTATCCTACAGCATTTCTGAACTCGTTCTCATTTGTTTTGTTGTGTTGAGCACACAAAGTTGCACAGCAGTAACTGTGGAGTGCTCCGTTTTTGTTTTTCTTTAAGCGTCCAATAAATAAATACCACGCACGGTAGGTGCTCATTATGGTACACAGCGTACTGTGTTTCACACACAAAAAAACAATATGCATGAACGCCTTCAGTACCACGGCATTTCGAAAGAGCAAACAACGTAAGCTGTCAAAGTGTTTCAAAAACTCCATTATCGCCAACAAAGGCTGAGAGGTTGGCATTGCACAACATTTAGTACAAAATATCGGCCTAGTTCCCTCAGAAACGATGAAATCAACAGGTTGCCCAACAATGTGGCCAGCGCGCACAGCCGTCGCAGATGATGAGGTTCAGTAGTACGCTCCTCAAGCGTCCGCGCAGGCGCGAGCTGCTGCCAGCTCACGACTGCAGCGCTGGCCACATCGCGATGCCATGCGCTCCGAGAGATCCCTTAAGTATGAAACAGACTATACATGCTGTTGCACTCTATGAACAAGTAGATAGCCAAGCAGACAGACAAGTCTAAACTTAGATTTAAGTGCACCTTAAATCTAAGTTTACACTTGTCTGTGGTCAAAATATGGTCAAAACTTTGGGAACCTTCCACTAAAGCGTCCTTCATAATAATTTTGGTTTTGGGATGTGAAACCCTATTAATTAGTATTATGTCTGCACCCATAATCACTCATAACCAGTGATAACTTACACATAAATTTCAAACACCCGTTTTTTATTTTTTGTTTTTTTTTTTTCTCTTTGAAAGACCGCAAAAACGTCTTGGCACACATTTAACACGAATTATGCAATTTTCACCAAAATGTAGCTAGTTTCATTTTTTGGTGCAGTTTGACACATCTGGCACACAAACAACATTCCTGCGTAATGGCAGTCTGCAAGGCTACACACTGCATACCATAACATATCTGTAGCACCTTCCATGGCAACCCTATAGTGACAAAACTCCGTGTAACACCAAAAATAATAATAAAAAAGGTTCAGTAGATGCATCGCAGTATAAAACGTGCTGGTACACACCAAACTTGGTGAGAGCCTCAGTGAGTTCGCCCTTATCTATGGCACCAGAACGGTCTTTGTCAAAGCTCTGGAAGCAGTTGAGCCAGTTGGTGATGTAATTCCAGAGAGAGACGAATTCGTCGAAGTTGACAGTGCCTGTTCGGCTGCGGTCAAACATGCCTGGTGAACGAAACATGTCTGTGTTGGAGGAAGAGGACAGCACACATGATGATGATAATGGAGAGAGAGCAGAGTGATGAAGAGTGCGCCACAAAGTTGGTATCCTTGCATTGTCAAAGTACACAAAGCCGTGCCACAGCACAAGAAACACACTGGCAGAAAGACATACAACTACAGCAAAGACTTGAACAGTAATACAACACATTGGCTTAATACATAGGATAACAAGCTCAGCTAATGTTGATTCGAGTGCACCTACTTGCTGTTGTCTTGCTCTAGGGCAATAAAGCTTGCGGGAACACGTATAGAAAATTAAGAAAGTCAATACTGACTGCCAGCCGAGGTATTATCCAAACAGGCATTCATTTATTGACTAATTTTTATAGGGAAGCAAAAATGTTTACTGTAAAATCAGCCACTCCATACAGTGAAAGCTTAATTATTATACACCCACTTAAAATGTAGCAATGGCTATAAAGTAGAGTAAGTCCATGACCTGGTTTCCATACAGCTAAGTTGATGATTCACACTGTAGCAGTAGAGTTAATTGGCTACCTGTGAGCATAGCACATCCAAGTGTTGTCAGATACAAGCTAGCCATGTTTTCTCAGTTTGTAGTCTAGATTAAATTGCATGGTGTCAAGAAACATTTTCTACCATTCTCTGAAAAGTAGACTTCAATAATTTATTTTGGCTTTTCTAAAGTAGGCTGCTGATCATCAACAATGCAATACAGTTTGTCCTAATTATTTTGAATTTCCATTCGATGCAAATATAGTTACAAGATGTTCTATGCTTATTATAAACATATGGCATATGTTACACTGACAGTGATGGAAGGGATATTTTGCTTTTTGGAGCAGATTCTGGAGAAGGAAAAATCGTGCTATGGAGCAGCCTTAGGTGTTTTCGGAGCAGAAAAAAATGCTAGCTTAGGGGAGAAGATGCATGTTCCTAACAACTCCTGCAGTCTAAAACATCATTTAGGCATCTCATAAATATTTATATTTATTATTAAATAGGCAGTATGCTAGTATGCAGCTAGTACCCAAGCAGTAAGGTAGCATCATTGGCATAAATCATGGGGGGAGTCCAGACTTCCCTTGTGTTCAGGTTGGGAGAACATCCCTTGCAAATGTCCCCCTTGAGATTTAGCTTTAGCACATGACATACCTGAGTTAGTAGTTAAGCATGGTGCAATTAACTTTTTAAAAGGCTGTTTATTTTTCACTGTGTAGTTGTGTTAAATGCCCCTCTGCTGTGTGAATTGTTATAGCGCGAGCTCAGAATAACGAGAAAGGGACAAAAAGAAAAGCGCTACTTTTTCTAGCACTCGTCTTTTTGTCCTTTGTCAACATTCTGAGCTTATGCTATGACAATGGTCATGTCCCTCACACCTTACTAGCCCAAACTGCCACGCTTCGAGGTATGATTTAAAGAGGTCGTGAAAATAAAGTACATTACTTTCATTTTCTGCAGATTAATTTTAAGGCCCACCTTTCTGCTCTCCTTGTCTAAATCCGTAATCATGAGTTGCAATTCGTCCCTTGAGTTACTCAGCAACGCAACGTCATCGGCGAAGCGCAGGTTACTGAGATACTCTCTATTAACTCTTAAGCCTAACTGTTCCCATCCTAGGCTTCTGAAAACCTCCTGTAAGCACGCGGTAAATAGCATTAGGGAGATTGTGTCCCCCTGCCTTACACCCTTCTTGATTGGTATTCTGTTGCTTTCTTTATGAAGCGCTATGATAGCAGTTGATCCCCTGTAGATTTCTTACAGGATGTTTATATATGCTTCATCGACGCCCTGATTTCGCAGTGTCTGCATGACTGCTGATATTTCTACTGAATCAAACGCCTTCTCATAATCAATGAAGGCTATGTATAGGGGTTTGCTGTATTCTGAGCATTTCTCCATTACCTGATTGGTAGTATGAATGTGGTCAATTGTTGAATAGCCTGTTCAAAATCCTGCTTGTTCCTTTGGTTGATTGAATTCTAATGTTTTCTTTACTCTGTTAGCAATTACCTTTGTATATAGCCTGTATACTACATAGAGCAAGCTGATCGGCCAGTAATTTTTCAAGTCCTTGTCATGTCCTTTCTTATGTATTAAGATGATGTGAGCGTTCTTCCAAGACTCTGGTACTCTCCCAGTCAGGAGACACCTCGTAAACAGGGTGGCGAGTTTTTATAACACAATTTGTCCTCCATCTTTCAGCAGACCTGATGTTACCTGATCCTCACCAGCAGCTTTGCCTCTTTGCACTCTCTCCAAAGCTTTTCTGACTTCTTCTATCATTACTGGTGGGGTGTCATCTGGTTTACTGCTAGTTCTTATAGTAATAAAGTCGTGGTTGTTCTGGCTACTGTACAGATCTCTGTAAAACTCCTCTGCTACTTTAACTATCCTATCCATATTGGTAGGTACTTTGCCTTCCTTGTCCCTTAGCGCATACATCCGATTTTTGCCTATCCCAAGTTTCCTCTTCACTGCTTTGACGCTTCCTCCGTTTTTCAGAGCGTGTTCAATTCTCTCCATGTTATACCTTCTTACATCGCATACCTTATGCCTATTAATCAACTTTGAAAGCTCTGCCAGTTCTATTTTGTCTGTTGTACTTGAGACTTTCATGATTTGGTGCTTCTTAATGAGATTCTTCGTTTCCTGGGAAAGCTTGCCGGTGTTCTGTCTAACTACCCTGCCTCCAATTTCCACTGCACACTCCGTAATGATACTACTCAGATTATCATTCATTGTATCTACGCTAAAGTTGGTTTCCTCAATAAGAGCTGAGTACCTGTTCTGAAGCGAGACTTTGAATTCCTCTACTTTCCCTCTCAGTGCTAGCTCATTGATTGGCTTCTTGCGTATCAGTTTCTGTCGTTCCTTCTTCAAGTCTAGGCGAATTCGAGACCGTACCATTCTATGGTCACTGCATCGTACCTTGCCAACCACTTCCACATCCTGCACGATGCCTGGGTGTGCACTCATTATAAAGTCTATTTCGTTCTTATTTTCGCCATTAGGGCTCCTCCATGTCCACTTGTGGTTTCCTCGTTTTCAGTAAAGGTATTCAAAATCCGTAAATCATTGCGTTCTGCGAACTCTACTAGTAGCTCTCCTCTGGCGTCTTTAGTACCGATGTCATAATCTCCTACTGTCTGGTCTCCAGCCTGCTTCTTCCCCACCTTTGCATTAAAGTCTCCCATCAGTATAGCATACTGTGTTTTTACCTTACTCATTGCAGATTCCATGTCATCATAGAAGCTTTCAACTGAAGCGTCATCATGGCTGGATGTAGGCGCGTAAGCCTGTACCACCTTCTTCTTGTACCTCTTACTGAGTTTAATTACGATACCTACCACCCTTTCATTAATGCTATAGTATTCCTATATGTTGCCAGGTATGTTTCTGTGAATTAGGAACCCCACTCCCAGTTCTCTTCTGTCAGCCAATCTCCGATAGCAAAGGACGTGCCCATTCTGTAGCACTGTATAGGCCTCATCTGTCCCCCTAACCTCACTGAGCCCTATTATATCCCATTTAACACCCTCTAGCTCCTCGAATAGTACATCTAGACTTCCCTCACTAGATAAGGTTCTAGCGTTAAACGTTGCAAAGTTCAGGTTCCAATGGCGGCCTGTCCAGATCCAGAGATTTTCAGCAACCTCTGCTGTGTTGCAGATCTGACTGCCGTCGTGATCAGTTGCTTCGCAGCTGCTGGGGACTGAGGGCCGTGAGTTATTTGACGTATGCATGTGGGAGGTAGTGGCCAGATACTGCACCAGGGTGGCCAATCCTTCTCTAGTGAGGGAGTGCGTTCCTTCTCCGGTGAGGCCGCACCCCAGACCTCTTAATGCAGTTCCATCACCACGCAGATTTTTTTTTTATCCGGTTGGGAGCTGCGCGGCACCGGGATTTGAACCACGGACTTTTTGTATGCGAGGCGGATGCTCTAACCACTACGCCATTGCTGCACTATGCCATCGCTGCAGAAAACGAAAGTAATGTACAACAACTTCAGAAAAGAGCAACGCTTCGAGAAAGGTAATAGTGCACTTCAAGTTGTAAAAGACTATGTCTACTTAGGGCAGGTAATAATCGTGGAGCCGAACCATGAGATTGAAGTAACTAGAAAAATAAAAATGAGGTGGAGCACAATTGGCAAGCACTCTCAAATTATGACAGGTAAATTGCCACTATCCCTCAAGAGGAAGGTATATAACAGCTGTATCTTGCCAGTACTTAGCTACAAAGCAGAAACCTGGAGACTTACAAAGAGGGTTCAGCTTAAATTGAGGACGACGCAGCGAACAATGGAAAGAAAAATGGAAGGTGTAACCTTAAGAGACAAGAAGAGAGCAGAGTGGATTAGGAAACAAATGGGGGTTAAGGATGTCATAGTTGAAATCAAGAAGAGGAAATGGACATGGGCCGGGCACATAGCACGTAGACAGGATAACTACTTGTCATTAACGGTAACTAACTGGATTCCCAGAGAAGGCAAGCGGGTTAGGGGGAGATGATGATGAAAATAAAGCTCGCTTTTGCACAACAATGCGACATCATCGAAAACCGCATGCACTGACCAGGTAACATCAGCCCGAGTATACCTGCATAGACGCTTTGCCTAACGAGAAAGGTGGAACTGCATGGCATCTGCGAGCACATGCAAGGGACACCCATTGGCGTCTTTGCGGTACAAAATCCGCCTCCCACAAGAACGCTGCTTAATATGACGCGAGCTGCAGAGTTGAGGCTAGCGGGGATTACGTATGGCAAAAATGCCAATGGGTGTTCCAATTGCACGCACTTGCAAGTACTGTGGAGTTCCACGTTCCTCGATAGGCAAAGCGTCTATGCAGGTTTACTCCGCTTACACTGACATCACCTAGTTAGTGCGTGTGGATGCCGGCAGTTACGCATTATCGTTTTGAGAGCAACCTTTTCATGACACCTTTCGTGCTGATATAAATAAGGATACAACCCCTATTTTAAAAAAATGGCCACCATGGCCTAATTTATGTCACCCCTTGTGATTTTTCAGGATTTACGCCACTGAGTAGCATATCAGGATGATAGTGTATACAGCTTGCTTTTGGTTTTCTTTAGACTCACTGGATGGTCAAATGGTTCAACTTCATTGTTTTTAGTTTGCCAACACCATTTCAGAGCAGCTTTGGAGCAGTTACTACAAAATATTTCACTGTGACAACAGTGGGACAATCTTTAGTTCCTTTGTTATGTGTGATATACACATACATGCATACATGAAGGTTCAGCTCTATAATGTGGCATTTGCATTAGGATAAAGTGCAATGAACAAAGACTGCCCAAGCAGTTCTATCTGTTCTACTTCAAGGATTAGAGAAAAATAAAAGTAATGCTTGAATGACTTCAATATCATTAAGTTTAATGCTCAGTTTGCATCAAGAGTAACGCCATGTTGTTGTGAACACTGCTGAGCCAATCAAATACTAGTTATTCAGAAATATGTCCTAAACATGTATATATAGATATCTCTAAGTTTTTTATCACACAGCACACAATTAAGCAGATTTCACAGCCAAAGTCAAGGCAGCTATTTGGTAGCAATCCATTAAGGTTTTTTTTATGCCTGTTTAATCATCACACACTCATGATCGGCTGAACTCATTGATAATGTGAAAGAACTGTCATTCTGACCTCTGGCAAAGTGCAAAAAGCATGAAAAATGTCCCCTTCATCCGCAGTCTACCTTTTTTACACTTCAGCTGTAAAAATGTGGAATACCAACTAGCCCGCTCCCCCACTATGCTTGAGAATGACAAGGCGATAGCATTAGAAATGTTATCACTACAATATACTGGCCCCGTATTCCTGTATTAAAGCATCATCATTTTCATCGTAGTCACATAAATGTAAAAAATGCATGGAGTTTTGCATGTGACTTTGTTTGAGTTATTGTAAAGCAACAACAGTGGTCTATGCAACTCTCTCTAGTGCAACACACCTCGAATTAGCCCTATCCCAGGTGGTGATTAAACCCTGGAACTACATCAACCAAGGTGGGTGCGCTACTTATTAGGGCAGAGCTTAGTAAATAAAATACCTAAACCTCACTCTACATAAATAAATTTCAACAGTCAAAAATAGCCTAAAGGTGAAACATTTAAATAACAGCCATAATTAACATAAGATTGCAGGTCCTAGTGTGCAAGCAAGCACAACAATCAATGAATTAATAATAAGGACTTACCTATCATCATTCGCACCGTTTCTGGGTTAAATGGCTTCCAAGTTCCTATGAAAGATAACAGGATTCAACAAGTCAAGTTAGTAGACTGTACTACTAATGCTTGTGTTGTGGGTCACAAGGACAATTAACACATATACATGCTGGCACAATCTGTAGTCGAAGAAGCAGACATTATTAGCTGGAGAAACAAATACTTAAGGGTAGAAATTTGGCCTTGTTGGTAATATATAAAACAATATTTAGTGCAAACCAACATAAATACGAAAATACAACATGCATGCTCTGTCCTCCCTTTTGATCCTTCCATTGCTTTGCACTAAGTATCCTTTCACATAAATATATAATTGCACAAGTAATACGTCACTAATCAGTACAGCCATCAGTGCACTTCAAGGCACATATAGGAATTCACAAACTGCAGACAGCATATTCACAAGGTAAATCCACAACAACATCCCAAGCTGACACCCATTTCTATACTTTTAGTTCTTCAAATTAGTTAAGAAATAAACTAGTGACCCACTCACTGTTGTGCATCAATACATTAGGAAAACGTTTTAAAAATTAGGTGCAATGAAAATGCATTTGAACCTCGAGCCTGATAGTGCATATATTGATTTGTGTCATTAACAAAATTATTTCAGTTATTTCTAAGCAGTTATGCATTGCAGTCTCACCAGCTTGTATTTACAAATTGCAATATTTTGCCATAAAGTAATCAGTTAATTATGCATTTCAATTTCTGGCACAATGTCCACCTTTTTTAGTAATCAACTGTGAGCAGAAATGCTCCTTTACTTGAACTTAAATGTAGCAGTAATAAAAATATATTTGATGCATTCCCAGGCATCACAATACTCATTTTAGGTTTCTCAACACCAGTACTTTTATTTAGGGCAAGAATCCAAAAATTTTTTTAATTTGTTTCATTGCTCCTTTGACACTCAATCGGGGGCGAGATTTTTTTATTGATCCACCTAGTGGGACATGTCCACTTCGGTAGACCATGTTCAGTTATTCGTAAAAGTGGCAAGCTATGATGTCATGATGCTCTTGACCACATCCATGCACTGTAGCCACCAGCATATCCCAGCATAAAGAGAAACAACAGTAACAGGACACTTAAAGGAGTCATGACATGGTCACCCAACAATTGACGGTTTTCGGTGAAAAACGAAGGTAGGGGGTCAGATATGCTTGTACACGTGTCAAAACTGGACTGTAAAAGATTATATCAGTTCAAAATAAGCCGTAGAAGTCATCAGCTGTAAACTCTGCCCACCGCCCTCAACCGCGATTTTGTCATGGCGTGCGTGATGTCACAAGCCGAAGGAGCAGTGTCGTCGTCTGCTACCTAACAGCACCTTACGTGGTCAGTGTTGTGAGTATTGCTTGCCGCGTGCTCCACACATATCAGTGGGTTGCAAGTGTTGCAGTCTGTTATCGGTACCATCATCATATGCGGGAATGACATTGTGTACGTTGCGCATTTGACTCCATCACCACCAGCTCAAGCAATAAAGAAAGCGTCGAACCAAGATGCCAACGACCCCGCCATTGTGGCAGACGTTGCAGACAGCTTTCCGCAATAATAAGTAGCTTTATTTCAAGTGTGTCAGGTTGAAAAGCGAGCTTGGGATACAGGGGTTCGTCGACACTGCATTTGCGAGCAAGTGTTACTTAGCGCCGTGGAATTGGCAAAGCGTGCAGATTTTTGTTGCCTAGCATACGAGCATGCAAGACTTTCAGTGCTGAATATAATAATTAGGTAGTTGTTACAATGCTGCACGTTGGGACCATTATTTTTCTATCGGTTGTTGCATGTGGCATATGTAACCATAAGCCGAAGCGAACGGCATGTCAGTGCAGAACTAGGGTTACTCACGCTACACATTTTGGCCGAATCTTTGCTTGAACTTTGTCGATTGCATTCGGTTCCGGTAAAAAAAAGAAATAACAAGTGTGATGCTCAATCATGGCACTGCCTGCGACAAGTTTCAAAAAATATTTATTCGTAGTGGCAAATGGCATATGCATTGGACATTCACAGGACACTTTTTGACCTCCTAAATTGCTTGCTGCAACTACCAGCGCTACATGGGTGACTTGGTGGCATTGTTTAAACCCCTAGAAGTCATTTAGTTCCAGTGGCAAGTCGAACAACACAGAAAAAGTTCGACTGCAAGCGCACGATCGTCGTCTGGAATGCAGACCATGCACCAGCTCACCCAGCTAGCGGTTCATGACGTCACGGTTAGTGATTACGTCAGTGTTGCCCAACTCTCAGGCCACTTGCTCGTTTATAAAAATATTCAATTTTAAATTAACAGCTTGACCGAATTCGCTCAAATTTTGCCAGCTTGTGTGTGAACGTACAGGAATCAACCCACACAACACTGATTATAGCTGAAAATTAGGTGTAATGACCCAATATGACGAGCCTGAACTTGCGCCTGAATGTGTACAGACAATTCATCATGATGCAGGGAATGACACACCTTCCAGGTGCGTAAGGCGAAGGTGCGTCGTGTGAGTGACTGCATGAAACCTGATTCAACGGCTCACATGATAAGAGTTCATGCACAGCCTCCGAGAGGTGCATCCAAAATCAGATCTCGGGGGGCAGCATTCGTTGCAGTAAAATGCATTCCGTCTTTCTCATTTGTGTTGAGAGTTGTGAAAGCTTCGTAAAGTCAAAATGACGTAGCGGAAGAAAGACCTGGAACTGGAGGCGCACTGCTTGGCAAGCTCCAGCTAATCGGTGGAGGCCGGAGTGGACAGCTCACTAAGTGGACCCATCAAGAATCACGCCCCAAATGCTGGTCAACTAGCTTAACTAGAGCTAATACAGCTTGTCAGAAATGGTTCAGCTTTACACTGGCCCTACCAGGAGCATTTTCTCCTGTGCATTCGAAGGTCATCTATTATATAGCATTGAACTTCATAAAGGATCAGAAAGGGAGCATCACAAGCAATGCAAACACAATCTTAGGCACAAGATGTTCATGTATGTTACAGTGCATTTCCCTCCAGTATGCACACACGGCTAACAAGCTCACGCCACTGCTGATGTGTTCAAAAAGAAACAATAAAAGATTGATGAAAAATTTTAAGAGAGCTTGTCAATGAAGGTCAGCAATGTGTGAAGCACTGCAGAGGACACACTGATTTTTCCAGGCCAGACCGTAATATTTACAGTAGTAGTGCAAACTTAACGAAAGGTGTAAATATAAAAACAATAGATAATGTGAGGTGTACCAGCAACTAATCACATTAATTCTTCAATTACTTCACTGCTTCTCTGGACAGTCATCAGTAACTTCAGCTATGGGATTGATGTAAGTGGTTGTAATTGGTTACTTTGTTCTGTTATACTTTAACATCTGCCTAAAACTTTCAGATATCTGAACTTTTGAACAAGCAAACTCAGTATCTTACATACCGAAGGCCAGTCCTATTTTACATAGTTCTGAGCATGCACTTACCCAGTAGCAGATGAGCGGCCTTCAAACCCGGGGAGCATCATCTACCAACATCGCTTTATCCACATTTATAGCTACGGTGTTTTGATGGCAATGGGTAAGGTATCTTACCCACTGCCATGAAAGCCGCTAAACTGAGCATTTCAACACCAACTATACCGTTGCGTAATTGTAGCACAGCCCACAGTCATGGTATTCCATTTAGTCTAGCCCACAAGGTTAGTAACACGTGAGCCCCTGCCAGTAGGTGTACTAATGCTGGCGTAGCATTTAAGGGCGTTACCCAAGCCATTTAAGCAGGCCAAGATAAGGGACGTCAACCCACTCACCATTTGACAGGGCACTCTGGAGCTCCGTTGCGCTTATGTTTCCGCTTCGATCTTTGTCGACACTGAAACAGTCATTCGATCGTGTAGCAAACTAGTAGAATCTAAAGTGCAATACTGCCAAAAACAAACTTGTCAACCGATTAGGTTTTGCCCACTTCAAGTTACATCGTAGCGGGCTGAAGGGGCTGAACCACGGGCGACCACTTTAGATACTCAATACCAACGTTTACCTGAATACAACTATGCTCGAAATAAATTTGCTCACACCTACAGAGGACAAATGAAACAAGATCACCGTACTTTCTGAAGAGACCCTGGAGGTAGCCGACATCAGCCTTCGGTGCTTGAGGAGTGGCTTGTGAATACATGATCTCTCGCGCCCTTTCTGTCTACAACAGCAATTTATCGAAATGTCTTTCCTTATGTGCACCACTTCAAAGGGAATACAGAACCAGTACACGAAAACTAGAAACAATCACCACGACCACACATTCAGGAACTGACCACGACGATGACTTCGAACTGGATTGGTTCGGATAGCAGGACCCTGCCAAACATGGCACGACGATGACTTCGAACTGGATTGGTTCGGATAGCAGGACCCTGCCAAACATGGAGGAAGGAAAAATATGATGCTGCCAAAGCCACCATACCCATATAGTTTCATACAATAATACAAGTCCTTATCATTTGGACAATTTGGTCGGTTCAAAATTATCTGCTGCAAAAACGTAGCGCTACGAAAGCTTCTGAAGCAAAAAAAAAAAAAAAACACCAGGTCATACAACGTTGGTGAAACACGCTTATAAACACGCGGCCTGGAAAGGTCGAACTTACAGCTTACGCTGTGATTGTAAAATATATTTGATGAAAATGTGAAATATAATCGAATGACCTCAAGAAAGAGCTAGGTTTTTGTGAGCTCTCCCCGGTACAGCGGAAAGGTATCCAAAACGTCATAAATTATAATTATTGTAAAACAGAAAGACATTATGAGCACATATTGTCACGGGCTAAGTAGATGCCTGAGGATGACGACTACGAAGTGCTGAACGTGACCGTGCTCGGACTGCAGCAGCGTTGTACGCATTAGCTCGCCAGTATATTCGCCAGTACGCATTTGCTCGCCAGTGTATACTTTATTCCCCGTAACATCATTGGTGGAGGTGCGGGGTACCACTCGCTATACAGCCCAACGAGCTGGATCTTCGCAGCGGACGGCGCATTGCAGCTACCCCGATGACTGACCAGGCTACTCAATGTCAACAAGATCCGTCAGCCCCACAGCCGATCGTTGTGGTGCAACCTCGTGACCCAGGCCCATTCAACGGCACAAGTGGCATAGACGTCCATGACTGGCTGGTTCTATATGAGCGCGTCAGCAGCAGCAACCATTGGGATCCGACGCTTATGTTGGCGAACATCATCTTCTACTTGCATGGCACGGCAAAACTCTGGTACGAGACACATCAAGAAGAGCTGACTAGCTGGGACGTCTGTAAGCAGAAATTGCGCTATCTATTTGGGAAACCCATCGGACGTCAAGTGGCCGCAAAGAAAGAGCTTGCGACTTGTGCCCAGACATCCACAAGAGCCATACATCGCGTACATCCAGGACTTGTTGGCTTTGTGCCGCAAGGTCGATAAGGACATGTTTGAGGAGGGCAAAGTCGTACACATCCTGAAAGGAATTGCCGATGACGCCTTCATTTTCCTGATGTGCAAGGACTGCTTGATGGTGAAGTCGGTCATCGAAGCATGTTGTCGTTTCGAACAGGCGAAAAGTAGGCGCATCGTTCACCGATTTGACCGCCTTTCCAACACGGCGGCTACGTCCTCCTGCCAAGATTTGCCCACACTACATCAACCACAAGCGCCGGAAAACGTCACCAGAATAGTCCATCGGGAACTCGAGGCTATGGCACCCGCTATTTCTAGCGTCATTGCTCCAGGAAACATCCTCGCTGCTGTTTCAATGATAGAAGCCGTGGTTCGCCAAGAGATCGCGAATATGGGCATTTTGCCACCTCATCAAAATGCCCCTGCTACTTCTAGCTCGGCTCCTCCAGTTGTTGAGGCAGCTACTCCGAACCGCACCTTCACGCCACGACGAAACCCAGCCGAATGGCTCACTCATGATGATCGGCCCATATGTTTCACGTGCCATCAGATAGGAAACATCGCTCGCCATTGCCGCAGCCGCTGTACCTCATCACCTCGACCGAGCTTCTATGATTGGCGGCCTCGCTCTGAACGTGCACCTTATGCCCCATCCTACCGTGCTGAGACAGGTGCAGATCATAACCCAGAACGTCGGACCAGCCGCTCGCCATCGCCCGTGCGTTGTCAGTCCCGCTCGCCCCAACCCCGCCGTTCTCGGTCTCCCTACGACCGTCGCTCGGAAAACTAGCCGGTGCAGCCCCCAGAGGTGACGCTGCATACACGACTCGAACTGCTAATCCTCTGATTACTCCCGACCAGCGGTGCAACCTTCTTACAATTTTGGTTGATGGTTTACCTGTGACTGCTCTTATACAAATATCTGTGATGAGCTTAGACCTCCGCCGCCGCCTCCAAAAAGTTCTGACGCCTGCGATTGCACCTACCGTTCGTACAGCGGATGGGAGTACTCCTGCTGTGCTTGGAATGTGCACTGCGCGATTAACGATTTCTGAGCATCAAACTTCAGTTCTGTACTGGAAAATTGCCCTCATGACCTCATCCTTGGACTCGACTTTCTGACTTCACACGCTGCGCTCATTGACTGTTCCAAAGGTCTTCTTCGGCTCGAACTACCATCCTTCTCAGAGACCGTCTCTACCAGCCCACCTCGTCTACGCTCTGTCGATTTCCTCAGACTTCCGCCGCAAGCCGCAGTCCAGGTCCAACTCTTGCCATATTCTCCAGTACCCGATGGTGATTATGTTGCTGCCCCAATTTCTGACGTGGCCATGACATGCAATGTTGCACTCCCCAACACGGTGGTTACCGTTAAGGACAACCGAACTTCATTTCCCGTCCTCAATTTCGGCTTCTCAGCGCAAGTTATTCTTCGCGGCATGTCAGTTGCGCATCTGACACCACTGGTCGACCACACAGTTTCCGCCCTAACCACCGATTCGCCACCCGATTTTTCATCAACGTCGCTCTCGTCACGTTCCTGTTCCGACCTTTTCAAGCCAATGCTATCTGACAAGCTCACCTCTGAACAAGTCTCTGCTTTCTGCCGTGTGCTTGCTTCTTATCAGGACATCTTTGACTTCGGTGACCGTAATTTGGGCCAGACATCCGTGGTAACCCATCGCATCGACACCGGTGACGCTCGACCCATTCGCCGACGACCCTACCGTGTGTCAGCCCCGGAGCGTGCTATTATACAACGAGAAGTCGATAAAATGCTTGATAAGGGCATAATCGAACCCACATATAGTCCCTGGTCCTCACCCGTTGTACTTGTTAAAAAGAAGGACAACAGCTGGAGATTCTGTGTAGATTACCGTCATCTCAACCATATTACCAAGAAAGATGTCTAACCCCTACCGCGCATAGATGATGCACTCGATTGCTTGCACGGTGCCAAATATTTCTCTTCTATAGACCTTCGCTCAGGCTACTGGCAGATCGCTGTGGACGACAAAGACAGAGAGAAGACGGCCTTCGTGACTCCTGATGGACTTTATCAGTTCAAGATGATGCCTTTTGGATTATGCAATGCCCCCGCGACATTTGAGCGCATGATGGACTCTCTCCTTCGAGGCATGAAGTCGACCATCTGCCTCTGCTATCTTGACGACGTTATTGTTTTTTCGACTGATGTGACTGCGGAGCGAGAGCATGCGACGGACGCGAATCACATCGGCTCCGGCTCAGGTTCAATTTCAAGAAGAATTTCTTCCTGGCGACCTAATGCAACGATAGGAACTTGTTCCTAGCATCACCACTGTCAAGCCTATACCGGACTTCAACCTGTGAGTGCGCTTTTAAACGTTTTAACGCTTTCGAAAGTTCTTGAAGAGGTCCACCTCGCTAACCCTAACAAGCCGGAGACGCGGCTTGGACAGAACGCCGCCCCGCTCTACAGCGGATGGCGAGCGTCTCTGGGAGCGTCGCAGCCGACGAGAAGCACTCATTGCCCTCTCGCTCCACGGACCACATGATGGATACGCAGACCAGTCAAGACGCCGATACGCAGGTGAGCGATGAGCACAACGCAAATCCATGGATCGTGCACTGTTACCAAGAGAGCGAACAAACGCCGACAGCTGCAACCCCATACCGTACCGACTCAACAGCTGCCCAGCACGCCGTCTGAGCCCGATATACGCCAGAGCCGGCCTAAGACGCGTCTACCAAGACTCCCACCACTCTCTGCCGAGGACTACAAGCTAGCAATCCGTCCCCATGGTGGATTAAATCTCAGCCAGGTTAGCCCCAAGACATTACTTCTCGCCGTAGTTCATGCCGCAAATATACGCAGTGAGAAGCCTGATATCAAGCTTCGAGTTGACGAAAATCAAAATGTGCTAACAATAAGCACCTCATCTGAACACATCGCCATGGCACTTAATTTTGGTCATCTGAACACATCGCCATGGCACTGTAATTTTGGTGATTTGTCCAATTGGACAAATCACCAAAATTACAGTGCACGCAGCAACCTACGACACAACGTCTTATGGTATTGCGCCTGATAATTCGTGCAAAGGGGTGGTCTCCGGAATAGGCCATGAAATCACACCAGACGACTTCCTGACAGAAGTTGAAGTACCGGGCTACGAGGTCCTTACGTGCAGACGCCTCGGCAACTCCGGAGCAATGGTGCTCACATTTTGTGGCAAGCGAGTCCCTTTCTTCGTGAACGCGTACGGACAGGCTCTCCGCTGCTACCTCTACAAACGGACTATTCCCCACTGTAGAAAGTGCAACAAAATTGGACACCGCGAGGATGTGTGCCCACAGCCTCCTGACACACCGAAATGTCGAGTGTGCAGGGATTCACTATCACCCAACAACCACGAGTGCCGCCCTTCTTGCATGCTTTGTGGTGGCGACCACCCGACGGCTGCCAAACCATGCCCAAAGCGGTTTTTGCCACCTGTCGACCGACGCAAACCACCCCGGTCAGCTACTCCCACCAAGAAGGCCCAGTCACCATCTCCCAGCCCCGGACGACAGAGCAGTGCGTCCGGGAGTGCAGCCAGGCGAAGGAGCTATTCCAGGGATAAGTCGGGGCCCAAGCGAGGAAACTCGTCATCGCGGAGTGGTTTCGCTGGCCAGCCGGGATCTCAAGGCTGGCACACGGACGGGACAACGCATCATCATGGCCAGCAAAGCGGTTCCCACAAGAAAGCACAAACGGTAAGCTGGGCAGGGCAGTTCCCTCCTCTCCCTCCCTCTCCACACCAGTCCCACTCCCTCACACAAACATCAACGCAGGAAAGAACACCACAACCAACGCCACCTAGACTACCACAACCCATGTCAGTAGACACTCAGCTTCACCCTGACATGTCGTCAACTACGGCACGATCCGACTATTGCACACGAGAGGCGTTGAATGAAAGGGCTACTTCTTTAAGGAACGAATTCGCAGCTATGATGCAGGTAGAAATGCAGAAAATGAAGGATAGCATTATGGCTGAACTAACAGCTCCACTCCAACAATTGATCCAGCAGGCCCTGCAACCTGCTATCCAGCAGATTGTAACGGATGTTAAACAGCAGATATCGGCTGCACCTGGCCAACTTGATATTTCGCCATCTGCACCAAAACGCACCACGTCTCCGACACGTGAAACACAGCGACCGCATCCTTACATACGCCCCTCCCGTTTCCTATCACCGTCCCGAAAAACCATCCCAACAGCCGCAGCTGCTGCAATCCCGCTTCCCACCACCCTCCACCAAGATTTAGCACAGTCCGAAATGCCTCCGTGTACTACCGAGGCCCCGCTATTGCATGATCATGGCGAGAAACCGTAGGTCAACGCGTGACACCCCTCAACTCCTACGTGCGTGGCAGTGGAATTGCAGGGGGTATCGTAGGAAACGCGGAGCTCTAATGCAATTCATTGCGACGCAGCAGATTACTCCCGATGTCATAGCGTTACAAGAAGTACAATGTACCCCTACGCTTCCGGGTTACACCACATACACGGACGTAACGAACAATACACCACATCGCACAGCTACATTAGTTTCTAAGCATGTCACTGTCATAGAACACACCCTTCAAAGCACCTCCATCTCACACGTACTTCTCGAATTAGTCCCGTGCTCTCGTTCCAGTAGCAGCCTGTACGTGCTTAACGTTTACAGTGCACCTAACGCCAGGAACGATGACTTCGGTAATCTATTCGCACAAATCTGCAAGTTGGGTAAACAAATAGTTATTGTAGGAGATTTCAATGCCCCCCATCCGGCTTGGGGCTACGCAACAGAAACGCCTAAAGGCCGACGACTCGCACAGGTTCTCGCGATTCATCGCATGACCCTGCTGACAGAACCTGATCAACCCACTCGCCTAGGTAATAGTGTGAGCAGGGACACATGCCCCGACCTCACGATAGTCAAGGGCGTTAGTCACCATTCCTGGTGCAACCTCATGGTGAATCTAGGCAGTGATCACCATATACTAACTACAGAGCTCCAAGTAGCAGCCACGCGTGCCCCAGAGCGCATCATAAAACTAACGAATTGGGATGCATTTAGGCGTAATCGTACAACTACCCATCAGGACTCTCCTTCCCTAGAGGCTTGGATATTAAAACTTCACTCCGATTTTCAAAGAGCTACCAAACTCATCGCTGCGACGACAGAAACGCCGGATGTGGACCGGCATCTGCTACATCTCTGGGATGCCCACAGAGGCTTGACACGGCGGTGGTGGCGACAGAAACATAACCGAAAACTTCGTCTCCGAATCGCCAAACTAGCTACTGAGGCACAGGACTATGCGAACATCCTCACCAGCAACAATTGGCATAACTTCTGTGATCGACTCAACGGCTCACTAAGTACACCTCGAACGTGGCGTATACTCACTCCGTGCTCTTTTAAATCCCACGCAGATAAAATCACACATTGCTAACGCAATCCGCACCATTCTCCACAAATCAGGGCTCGACGATAACACTCTGCTGCACACCTTAAAGCAACACTATGTATCCACGGGCCCCCGTCCCGCCTACCGTGATTATCCACACGTACACGATACGTCTCTAAATGAGGACATTACAGAAGCAGAGGTTAGGGCAGCTTTGCAAAGCATTAAGCGCAACACAGCACCCGGTACAGACGGGATTACGTACACACTTCTGCGTAATTTAGATGACCAGTCCATCGAATATTTAACCGCTTTTTACAACGAACATTGGAAAAACGGCACGCTACCACAGGAGTGGCGACACGCAGAAATCATACTTATTCCAAAGCCTGGCAAGCCGC
This sequence comes from Rhipicephalus microplus, assembly GCF_043290135.1. Taxonomy (NCBI): domain Eukaryota; kingdom Metazoa; phylum Arthropoda; class Arachnida; order Ixodida; family Ixodidae; genus Rhipicephalus; species Rhipicephalus microplus. The sequence continues at coordinate 159,642,361 of NC_134710.1, forward strand.
TATCCCTCCAGAATCTTCGCCCTATATCCTTAACTTCATGTGTAGCTAAACTCTTTGAACGCGTTGTTCTCTCTCGACTACAACCATTTCTCGAAGACAATCACTTTTTTCCTGATACACTATTCGGCTACCGTCCTGGTATCTCTACACAGGACGTATTTTTACAGCTTAAGGAGGACGTGTTGGATAGCCCCACTTCAAACCAGGTCCGAGCTATTCTGGCCCTGGATCTGAAGGGTGCTTTTGACAACGTCTCCCACGACCTTATTCTTGACAATCTCGCTTCATCTCAGTGTGGCTCACGTATCTACAATTACGTCAGGTCCTTTCTTTCTGACCGCACGGCCACTATTGGGATTGGAGACCTCCGTTCGGACGTCATTCGTCTCGCAGGGAGAGGAACACCACAGGGCTCGGTTCTCTCGCCCACTTTGTTCAACGTGGCTATGGCTAAACTGCCTTCCCTATTACAACAGGTTCCCAACATCCAGCATGCCATCTATGCAGATGACATTACAATTTGGGCGACCAAAGGATCAGACGGAACCATTCAGGACGCCCTACAGGAAGCTGTGTCTGTGGTACAAGACTATGCTGCTGCCGGCAGCCTTACGTGCTCAGTGGATAAGTCGGAGTTATTAGTATACAAGCGGCGCCGCAAAACCGCTGATTCTCCTGACATTTCGCTGTTTCTTGATGGCCATCCTATCCCTCTGGTACCACGAATTCGCATTTTAGGCCTCTACCTTCAGTCCGACGGCAAGGCCTCGTACACTACACACCTTCTGGCTCAGCAGATAACTCAAATTACACACATGATCCAACGCATCACCAATCGCAGGAGAGGCCTCTGTGAGAAGAATGTCCTCCGCTTAGTACAAGCACTCATAGTTAGTCGGCTCACCTATCCTCTTCCCTTTCACAATCTCACTCTAGCTCAAATAAAAAAGATGTACATCCTTCTACGGACAGCTGTGAAGGCGGCTATCGGCTTGCCTCCACACGCATCTACACAACGCCTCCTTCAATTAGGAGTCCACAACACCATAACCGAACTCATCGAGGCCCAGCACAATAGTCAGCTCCAACGGCTCAGGCAGACCCGTCAGGGCTGCGCCATCCTGTCTCGTCTTGGCTACCCGATTCCTCAAAAACCCGCACAAGTACCGCGATATAAACTTGCTTCTACTGTCCGCGCACTCATCAAAGTGCCTCCGATTCCACGCAACATGATTTCCTCCCGCCACGCCGGTCGTCGACGTGCCCGAGTTCAGGCTATGACACGCGTCTTTGGTGATGGTACATCAGGCTTACAAGTACTTTACACTGATGCAGCACGCTACCCAGAGAAGTCAGCCATGTGTTTAGCCGTGACAGATGACACAGACGCCCTTGTGGCGTCTGCCACACTTCGCACTACAGACAGTGGTCTGGCAGAGGAGGGAGCTCTCGCTCTGGCAATTGTTTACGCTACGACACTGTCACATGACTCCCCTGTCACTATTGTAACAGATTCACAAGCTGCTTGCCATGCTTTCGCTCAAGGACTTGTGGCTGCACATACACACAATATCCTCTCTTCTGTCTCACCGTCCGCATTACGTCCTGTGCGTATCGTCTGGACTCCTGGACACGCCTCTCTCCATGGTAATGAACGCGTTCATGCGGTTGCCCGAGAGCTGACTGGCCGGGCTCCATTGGAAGAGCTGTCCAATCCAGACGACGCATCGACAGAACCACTAAACTACAACGCTACGCCGCAGTACTATCGACAGAGCCGTTATACGTATCCTCCCCCTCATCCTTCACTTAACAGAGCAGATGCTGTCGCTTGGCGGCAACTACAGACCAATTCATTTCCTTGCCTTTATATGCTAAATCGCTTTCATCCGACTCTCTACCCCTCCTACTGCCCCTTCTGTGGATCCGTACCGACGGTGTACCACTCCACGTGGGAATGCTCTGCCCCACAGGGCGTGCCTCCCATTCCCAATCCCACCCCTTCCTCTTGGGAGTCTGCACTGCTCAGCTTGCGCCGGCAGGAACAGCAGCAGCTGGTCCAGCGGGCTCGCAGGGTCGCGCAAGGCAATGGAGCCCTGGACTGAGGGCCCCACCCAAAGAAGGCTCAGTTTCCATTTGTTATTAATAAATGTTTATTCTCTCTCTCTTTTTCGACTACTTTCGACGACCATCTTACCCGTCTGTCCACAGTGCTTGATGTTTTTCGACGTGCCAACTTGCAACTTAACTCGTCCAAATGCCGCTTTGGGCAACGCCAAATCTGCGTACTCGGCCATCTTGTTAACGCTGCGGGCGTTGAACCAGACCCTGCGAAAGTCCGAGCAGTTCGCGACTTCCCCACACCCCGCTCAGCCAAGGACGTCCGAAGTTTTCTGGGACTGTGCTCTTATTTCCGTCGTTTTGTCGAGAAGTTTGCTGAAGTAGCCCGTCCTCTAACCTGCCTCCTCAAAACGGATGTCGCATTCACCTGGGGCCAACAGCAAGCGCCTTCTCGTCGCTCGTTGACATTCTCACCAATCCACCAGTCCTAGCACACTTCGACCCATCTGCCGCCACGGAGCTTCGCACTGACGCCAGTGGCCACGGCATAGGCGCAGTGCTGGTGCAGCGGCAACAAGGAATGCACCGCGTCGTCGTGTACGCAAGCCGACTGTTGCCGCACTCCGAACAAAATTAATGGATCACAGAACTCGAGTGCTTAGCTCTCGTCTGGGCCATCGCGAAATTCCGACCGTACCTGTATGGCCAACCAGTCTCAGTTATTACGGACCACCATGCGCTTTGCTGGATCTCCTCACTCAAGGACCCTACGGGACGCCTTGGTCGCTAGGCACTGCGCTTACAAGAGTACACTTTTTCCGTATCCTATAAATCCGGACAACTTCACAAGGATGCCCACTGCTTGTCCCGTTACCCAGTCGATCCCCCTGACACGAAGGAAGATGAACAAGAGGCCCTCATTCTTTCAATTACCGACTTCACCGACATAGCTGCTGAACAACGCCGCGACCCCTCTTTGCGTGCTAATATCAATGGTCTGCACTCTCCCCACCCTGACCACTACTTACAACTGTTCGTTCTTCACAACGACATCTTGCACCGCTACAACGCCCGCCCTGATGGTGCTGAGCTTTTAGCTGGACACCTAGGGGTGTCACGCACGTATGACCGCATTCGCCGCCAATTCTTTTGGCCTGGCCTCTACCGTTCTGTGCGACAGTACGTTGCGACATGCGACCTCTGCCAGCGCCGCAAGACACCTACTCTGAGACCTGCTGGTACCCTCCAGCCCATTGAAGTACCAGATGAGCCATTTTTCCGAGTCGGCCTCGATCTTCTAGGACCTTTTCCCGTGTCAGCCACCGGTAATAAGTGGATTGCTATTGCTACCGACTACGCAACGCGGTATGCCGTTACACGCGCCATCCCCACCAGCTGCGCTACTGATGTAGCCAATTTCCTTCTTCATGACATCATTCTGCGTCATGGTGCTCCTCGTCAGTTGATCACCGACCGCGGCAGCTGTTTTCTATCTAAAGTAGTCGACGAGCTCCTGCGATCCTGCTCTACCCACCACAAGTTCACTACAGCGTACCATCCGCAAACCAACGGCCTCACGGAACGCCTCAACCGTACCATGACGAATATGTTAGCGATGTACGTCTCCAAGGATCACAAAGATTGGGACATCCACTTACCTTTCATTACCTTCGCATACAACAGTTCACGTCATGATACAGCTGGATTTTCACCTTTTTACCTACTGTTTGGTTATGACCCGCCTTTGCCCATGGACACCATGCTCCAATCTGACGCCTCCTCATCGACTGCTTATGCTCGTGGTGCCCTGGCCCGAGCTGACATCGCCCGCCAAGTCGCCCGATATCGTTTATGTGCCTCGCAGCTTAACCAAAAGAGTGCTTACGATCGCCGGCACCGCGACGTACAGTACTCTCCGGGGTCACTCGTCTTGCTGTGGTTACCATCACGTCGTGTTGGTCTCTGCGAAAAACTGATGTCCCGTTACGTTGGCCCCTACCGCGTCATACGCAAGGTCACCAGCGTGACCTATGAGATAGCTCCACTCCATACCACGTCAGTACCAGCTTCAGTCCCGACCGATATAGTGCACGTCTCACGGCTTAAACCATACTACTCACGCCTCGAGAATTGATCGCACTGGGACGGTGCTTCTGCCGCCGGCGGGTAATGTCACGGGCTGAGTAGATGCCTGAGGATGACGACGACGAAGTGCTGAACGTGACCGTGTTCGGACTGCAGCAGCGTTGTACGCATTAGCTCGCCAGTATATTCGCCAGTACGCATTTGCTCGCCAGTGTATACTTCATTCCCCGTAACAATATTTCCACTAGTCAGTGCCTTGCGAATTCCCCACCTCAATAGTATGAAACTATCTAGGAAAATATAACAAACTCGGCAGCACCCATCGGCCAAACAACCAACAATGCCTTTGCAGTAGTTTTAGCATGTTGTAAATATTCTTTGCAACCGTTTTTGTTGTTTGTTTAAAATGTTCGAATTTATGAAAGACGCTGAATCACACGCGCTGAATCTTATTTTTACACCAAACGTGAAGTACCTTTCGTACCTTCCATGTTTTCTGGACTTTAACATAAATTTATCCCTCGAACATCGTCGCAGGCGAAAATATTGAGCGGCCTTGCATAAATAGACGTTTATGTAGGTGTTCTGTGTAGACGTTCTCTGGTGCAACTTGTAAGTTGTACTAGTGCTCCAGACTTAACGTCGTGGCTGAGACCAGCCCAGAGACACATAAAACTCGGCTAGCGACCCACCAAAAGGGCAAATGTGCTAGCAACTGTGTTTGGCGAAACCAATGATTGTCGCATTTCACTGAGCAGTCTATAAGTCGCCATTCAACAATGCGTACCACAGAAATTGGCATCAGTAACGTTCCCGCTTTTTTAATTAAACTATGGAAGCTTGTTGAAGACGAAAAATGCAACGATGTGATCAGCTGGAGTTCGGTATGTCTCACTCCTCGCCGTTTATCGGTTAGGGCTAGGCTAACGAAGCTTGCTCCGGTTTGGAATGGTGTACCTTGTTTAACTGTCACTGTCATTGCATCAGACGCTCGTAGAACGGATCTGCTGGTGTTTGCAGAACAGAGTTTGCACTACTTCGTCAGCTGAAGACCGCCGGCAACCGAATAACGCGCATGCACTGCAAGTCGACACACTTGTCTAGAGCGCTGGAACGGTACACTCCGGCACGCTCCGGCGACGTATATGCCGATAACATGTACTTGGATATATCCCACTCTTGATCATTCAACCTGAACGGCCGTGCTTGCTATGATTCGGGCTCATTCAAAGCAAGTGTAATCGGCAAACGTTGTCAGTGCGGCTTGAAGTGCGCCATTCCACTAGAGAGAGGTGCTGAATGGCCGTGCTTGCTATGATTCGGGCTCATTCAAAGCAAGTGTAGTCGGTAAACGTCGTCAGTGCGGCTTGAAGTGCGCCATTCCAGTGTTCCAAGGCAAGTATGTTGACCCAGCGCCTCATCTATTTTTTAGAAAGAAATCAAGGCGGCGCTGTTTGACCTCGCCTCTTACCTCGTGAGCTTGTCATGCAATCTGATTCGTTAGGTTCGCTGCGGAGTCTCTGGCTTGCTTGCTACGCGGCATTTCTGGACTTGCCACTCGGGCACGGGCGCACTCTTTCCTCTGTTTCGATCATTTGTTGTGCATGCCGCTTCATTTTCTTTAACGATTAACTTTTCTCACACAAATCCATTAGTCGTATTGCACAGATAATTTGCGCCTATTACCCAAGCGCGATTTAATTTAGTGGACATGGTGCTCTTGACACTTTTCTATTTGAATGAAATAAGGGAATTATGAGGGCTGGATTCGTCGTTTGACGCAACTTTAATGAACACCAGGAGATAGTGAAGCCAAGGAAGGTAAGGAAAAATTTATTTGAACGTTAACTGTTACTTTGGCACACTTGTTTCGTCATGAAGCTGCGACGCTTACGTGTCGGCTTGGGATGCCAGCCGTCTCTCGGGGCCCCCGCATGCGATTAAGAGATTCCAGAGCTTGTTTAGAGAACCTCAGAGGTTCAAAATTAATTTGAACTCATCTACTACAGTGTGCTTCGTAAATATGCTGTAGTGCTTAGGTTCAAATGGAACTTGTCACGAGTTTTAGTCCTCGGTGGCGGCTACATAGTACCCGAAAAAAAAAAAAAAAAAACAAACCCGGCGAATATCTTTGAAAGTGTGCCGGTCACATGCATATATGTATGTGCCATTTTCCAATAAATGATGTTCTCTCACTCGTGCGCTTCTCAGAAATTGGCCATTTCCGATGTGGCAGTGTGGCATCTTATTGAAGTAGCTTCATTTCACACATTGCCACATTTTATTGTTTCCTGAATATAAATGCATGATAGATGTTGGCTGTAGCAACAGAAGTGTTTTGAAGCATGGGAGAAGGAAAAAAAAAACTTACGAGGGAATATTGCACTGTAAGATGCAAAGAAAATGAGTAATCAGGCACACAAATGTCAAGCTTTGCTTGTCATTATTTTCCCTATAAGGCAAGAGCTCATGACTTATTTTCCTTGCATGCTCAAGTCATACGAATGATTTGTCTCGGTTTGCTTCGGCAAATTTTGCGACAACCCCATAGTATAGCACTACAGAGATTCAACTGCAACTGAAGGCCTTTAGCCTATAATTCCATTACAGACAAGAGAAAATGAATTTTTTGCATGCATATGGCAGAATTCGGTGTTCAAAAACCAAGATGTGCAAGCTGCATGTTCACTTAAAGGACCTCTATACATGATAAGCTAATTTGTTGGCCTTTTCTCAATTCTCTCTAGCAAAGCATGGGGCAAATTTCTGTTTGTGTAGTAGAACATTTACTATTGAATCGGCCTTTTGTTGTTTTTTCCCCCACATAAGATGCTCATTCATATGTTGCTGGAGAGAACCAATTCTGTAAACATTCTGCAAGCCATTTTCATACTGGAGCCTTTCACTCATATATCTAGTTGCTTAGAGAAGAATTTAACCAACAATAAAATGAATTTGGTGGAACAATGACAATGCCTATAACAATTGTTTAGACGAGGAGTCTCTAAACTACAGCTCATGTAAAACTTCTAACTGACTTGCAGATGGGTCACTTTTTTTTTTTTTTTTGCAACGCGTCCACAGCTTTTTCACCTGGAATAGAGGCTTAATATGCTAAGCTATTGTGTTTTACACTTGCTGCAAAAAAACTAGCAGGCCACCTTGTTTGAGTTTGTAATGATAAATGGAAGAGTGTGATGTGACTGCCGAGAATTGCCGATATTGGCCAGACTACGTCAGTAGCAGTGTAGCTTTTCTTAGTTCATGCAGGAGATCTGCTCATCCCATAAAGCTTTCATCAGCTTTTTCACTAGTAGACTGCAGGGATAACATGCTCATATTATTCCTCATTGTTACGCCTCAACTTGGAATTTCAGCAGACTTGAACAGGCCTGGTAACAGTCTATAAATCCTCATCAGAGCAGAAATAGATGTATCTAGATTGGGCTCAGCTGTAGATAATTTTTCAACTATGTTTGTTTGTTGAACCACGCAAATGAAGTTACCTTAGGGTACTATCATAAACTGCTTGTGCACTTCTAAAGAAAGCTGTTGACAGAATTGAAGGCCAAAACTATCCAGTACAGCAGTGGTTTTTATTCAGAAGTAGCATACATGTAAACACACTAATTAATACTCTATCACTGAAATCATAGAAAACAAAGAAAAATAAGGGGCCTAATGATAACCAACATTTTTTTCCCATTTTATTAAAATAAGCTGATACTGCAACTTACAGAAGTCTTAAAGGGACACTAAAGAGCAGAACAATTTTCCGCATATTAGTGAAGCATAATTTGAACTCCTGAAAACATGACTCTTACTACGACACGACGTTTAGTAAGCGAGAAAATGCGCGAAAAGAAAATACGGGTGGAACCGCCACCTCGAGGTTCACGCACCCACTGTGATGTAAGAAATTTTGAAGCCGTCTACTGGGTCCTACGTACCTTTAATCGATAACAATAAAGTACATTGTGATTTGTGGGTGCCAGCGACTTAGCATATGAAGTTTCAGAAAATTTCATCGAGCCAACGCCACGAAAATACCAAAAATACATTACGAGTTTCTGAAATCATGCATGGACATTTTGGTGCATGTTTTATGAATAAAACTTCAATTATGATTTTCTCCACTAATAATGAACCTATGCTAGAGAAATATATGCTATTAGAGCTCTCAGAGTGCAGTTTGTCAATCTAGACTGAGTTTCTGTTCCTGTTTAGTGTCCTTGTAAGACAGAAACTCTGTCAATAATATAATATTGCAATTTGCCAGGTAGGAAGTTAGACAAAACAAGATGAGCACTCGCCCTCCTGTGAACTGTGTAATCTTATAATGCTATGCCGACTGCCATGCATGTAACAAGAGAAAGGTGGCACTGTGCCCAGAAAACACAGATTTCTAGATTTTCCAAGCTCATTGTAACACCACCCAAACAAACATCTCCTAAGTTCTCCTCTGGCACATAGAGAGTGCAAGGGTGATAAGTGGTATTAGTGGTTTTGAGGATAGGAAGGATGCCTGTTTCTGCAACTTCTAAGGGAGCATGTTCATAATGGCATAAAATCTAATGCTAACAGAAGATCAAATAGACATAACAGTAGTGTTGACTCTTTGCAAAATTTTTATTGCATGTTATCATTAGACCAAATTCATCACCACACGAACAATAGCCAATCTTCCCAATTTGCACATGATTGGCCTTTCCTTTGTAGATACAGCCATTGTCTTTTCCACTTGTTAAGAACCTGCGGCATAAATTACACTCATTTGATCCAGAGTGAAAGTAGACCCAGGAAGCATGCCTACTTTCCCTAGGTAGAGTGTATCTGCTTTATTTCGCACTACTAAAATGCAGTTGAGTATTGCACTATCTGCAGGATCAGCCCGCACTCGCGACTGCCTGAAATTGCCATTAAACATCTTCAAAGGTTGTTTTGTTGTCCACATATACAATAGACATTGCCTAATATAGCAAAGTAGCGCTGAGAACTTTCTCTACATTTACCATCTGAATTACTTCGTCATGGATGCATGGACCCCACCAGCTAGGCACGTTTTGGCGTTTCGTTCCAAAGGATTGATAGATGAGCTAGTTGGTACTTCATGTTTATTCAGCAACTTGGAAGTGCTGGAACAGACAAGGGATGATAGAAGTAACAACTACAACAATCGCAATAATTCACTGTATGATGATACTGAAAAGTTGCTTTTTTTTTCTGCTCGAAAGGCTGTGAACATCTTTCATAATATATCTGCAGCATGTAATAGTAACAATTAAAATACTTCTATCTAATGGACACTGCCATTAGATAGGGCGTACATGCTGTAGGGCGTACATAACAAGGTCATCAATTGTGACTTAGTGTTCCTCATCAAAGTGCTGATTCTAAGAGGGCGGATTCAGTCTCTGCAAGGTCTGCATTCCTGTGATGGCAGATCTTAATAAAGCTCATGTGTTTAAATTAAATGCTAATTAAAAACTGAGGGGTCAGAAGAGCTACACAGATTTCCAGTACAGTGAACTTGGTGTACTGTGCTGCGTCACAACATTTAACACCCCAAGTATTGTCCTTGCGAGGTGTAGGAGGCCCCAAGTATGGAGTCCTCCATCCCATTGCATTGTTTAGTTTGCCCAGAAAATTGCATGCCCCAGCACTTGGGGGCACCCTAGGTAAAGCTTTCTTCTACTGTAAGTAGTAAAGCCACTGTTGCCGTTTTGCATCCCTGAATCACGTGCCTCATGGAACATTATACAAGTTTCAGATTGAGAATCATGGAAATTTCCCTGTGAAATACTCATCTGTATTCTACGCCTAAATCCATGAAGAATGTTTTTGTGTCTGTGCAGACTGGCCGGAGCTTTATTATACACAACCAGATACAGTTTGCCAAGGACCTTTTGCCAATGTACTTCAAGCACAGCAACATGGCAAGTTTTATCAGGCAGCTTAACATGTGTAAGTATCAAACTTATGCCACTCATTGCAATCACAATTTGGTGTGATGAGATATTCCAGGGTTGGGGTACAGCTGGGTACAACATAAGGCTGTGCCAGTTGTGCCCACAAGTGCTACATTTCTAGCATCCTGCTCCAAAAGCATAAAAATACGTCATAGTCTAAAGTTTGTTGAAAACTCGTCAGGCGAGGGGGGGGGGTCATTGGAAGAACTAAAACAGGTGCTTGCTGTCGTGGACAGCTTTCTTGGGGGTTTCAAGTTCGTGAAAGACTTTCACATTGAACATACAGGCCCTGGGTTCGTGGCCTTGGACAACCAAAGGCACGCTTCGCTCGACGGCTACTGCTCCCCTCTGAAGTGGGCTACAAAACAGGCGACACGTGCATCACTGTCTGTGGGCATTTTTGTGTGTGTGTATATGTGTAGTGCGGGAAGAATAGCTCAGCGGACCCCGAAGGCGAGTCAATCGCTAGCGAAGCTCTTGAGCTGCGTGGACATTTCCTTTCTCCTGCCAATAAATCAGTTCGTTTTGTTTTTAATCAATTGGCCTTGTTTCATCCATCAGTGTCTCAGGACTTGAGCCATCGAGTTGTAGGGACACTACACTCTTGATTTCGAAACCCGGGACTTTCTCGCCGTGGACTTTGTCTTGTGAATGGAACGTGAACAACTCCATGACTTGAACGCTTTGGCAATGACGGACGTGAACCTAGTCCGGTGAGTGAACTATTTAGCGGATTGGTCTTAACAATCGAACATCTCGTAAAGAAAAGTTATGCGCACGTAAATCAAGCGACTCATTGAAGACTTCGAGAGTCGACCAGGACCTCTCGATGAAAACGAAGCGGCAATCCCGCTCACCAGGCCTACCAGTTGATATAACAAACTCAACAGTGTAAACAACGACATCGAGCCACTGGTATCTGATGAAAACACGGAGAATGAGTTCCAATAGATGTGCGACTTACAAGATCGCATCAAAGCCTGCCTCACTCATTTGCAGCAGTAAATGACTGTTCCAAGTCACACAATGAATGCCGAAGCAGCAGGTAATGGCAGCGCTTCACCAATAACGCCGGAGCTCAAAACAAGAGTGAAGCTCTGAAAATTTGAGCTCATGAAGTTCGGCGGGCGGCGCTCAAACTGACAGTCATTTTGGGAAATGTTTGAACAGGTGGTCGACAAGAACAAAGAGTTGTCACTTACTGACAAAATCACTACCTGAGGTCATCCGTCACGGGTGATGCAGCTTCCGCTCTTCTGGGTCTACCATCGACGTCTCGATGCTAGCGCGACGCTGTAGCACTGCTTAAAGGATGTTTTGGGAACAAGCTACTGATGCAAGAGCATATGAAGAGTCAGCTAGACATCAAACCAGTGCGCTCTTCAGATGACGTACGGAGCGTTCGCTGCCTCTGGGACGCCGTGCCAGCCATACTCAGAAGGAAGCTCCACGCCTACAGTGCAAGGCTGCTGCTGGTGGTTTAGAGGGCCACGTCTCGTTACATTTTCATCTGGAAGGAAGTGTCCCACGGTCAACAACTCTACCTTCGACGATCAGCGGAGCTCATCCTCCAATAAACCGGAGCCAAAAATACCAGAAGGAGACAGAGGTACAATAAAAACCTTCAACAAACTCCTGTTTTTCCTTAAAGTCGAAGTTGAGAGCCACGAACGCCTTGCTGCACTTCAGAGTTTCGACTTAAAGCAGCCCTCGAACAAGATTCCTAGTCCAAGGCAAAGAATGCATGGCATAGCTATTCAATTATTGGCAATGTTGCATCAAAACGAGACACCATGGGACTGCTTCTTTTGTGGAACGAGCGAGCATGCAACGCCAAACTGCGATGCCGGAAAATCACTTGAGAAGAAAAGGCAGCTTCTGTGATCGTCCGGACGATGTTTCAGATGCACGAGACGAGGTCACTTATCAAGTGTATGCCGTCTGAATGTGTGATCCGCTTAATGTCAGCGGAGGCATGCAACAACCATGTGTGACCCTTCGTACCCAAACAGACCACCAGATGTTAACGATGCCATCACTAGCACTCAAATCTGTCTCGAAGCTGTCACAAAAGGTGGGACCAGGGACCACTCCTAAAGAAATTATATTGCTACAAAAAGCAATGGTTAGATGTGTTGGAGAGGCTTCAAATGCTCACGTGCAAAAAATGTTTGATGGGGGAGCCACCGCTCCTATATCACTACAGTGACCACATAGAAGCTTGGATGTGAGCTCGTAGGACAAGAGAGATTGAGTGTTGGCTTCTTTGGAGGACACCAAAAAGGACGGCCATTTCGAAAAGTGAGGGTGTTTCTTGACACTAAAAGGGGCGACAAGCGCTAACTTGAGGTGCTAGAAGCGGATGTGATTAGCGACCAAACGATTCTCAAACCACCAAAACAAACATAGGAGAAATTGGAAGCTTTGGGCTATAAATGTGCTGATCCCAGCAATGGTGGCGGTCCCAAAGACATTGGCATGCTGATCGGAGCCGACCACCTATGGGATCTGACCACAGGCCGAACGATCAAGTTGTTGAAGCAGCTCAGAGCAGTGGAACAAGGCTGCAGAGTGGACCGTTCAGGGTCCCGTCGAGGGAAGCAACGACGACAGTAACTGCACCCAGACTGTGATACTGCGCACCTCGATTATCGAGAACAAAAATGACCTGCTCAGCAAGTCTGGGATGATGGACTCAATTTGTGTCAGTGAAGGGAATGAAACAACTGGAGGTCCCACACTGGAATTTTATGAACGCGCTGTTGCAACGGCGAGGTGGAAAGTCTATGAGCGCAGAGACCTCTCTACAGCAGAACTGAATTGAGCTGAGTTACTTTGGGTCCATCACGAACAGAAGGAAGGGCCACATAGGCAGTTTGAGATTATTCTAAAACAATAGCAGCTTCCCAGAGATTCACCCTTGAAAAACATGTCACTCATGACTGACGAAGTTGGCGTACCGAGAATCAGTGGAATACTGGAGCAAAGCAACATGAGCTACGGAACCGAGCAGCACCCCAGCATGTTATACAAGGATTTCGACTCTCTTTGGTCGGTATTCCGAAGCGAGGAAGTTAGCAACATTATCACGAATTCTCCAGTTAAATGGAGGTTCGTTGCTGAGAGTGCACCATGGTGTGACAACTTTTACATGTGCCTCATAGGACTTACGAAGAAGGCAATGAAAAAGACATTTGGAACGAGCTTCATTAGTTTTGTGGAAATGGACACTTTGTTTGAAAGCGTTGAGGCTGTTATCAATCATTGCCCCCTCACTCGTGTTTGCACAGAGCAAACCGAGCCCGAACCGCTCTTTCCAGCATCATTTCTCGCAGGAGGGCAATTGCCTGTCCTGCCTGCATTGCTGCCACGAGAAACCAGCGCTTTATCCTGTATTAATTTGAATGAAGTGATTTCAAGAAGATACAAGCTCTAGGCGGGCTTTTGGCACCAATTGGCGAGAGAGTACTTGCAAAAACTACTGGCGACCGGGAGGAAGCGGAACCAACGCCTCAAACAAGTAAACATGAGCTACAGGGTGCTACTAAAAAAGACCGCCCAGCCAAGACAGCGGTGGAAAATGAGCACAATAGAAAGGGGACTCACTAGCAGAAATGGCAGAGCGAGGGTTCTTTCAAGTGCATATGCCCGGCGGATCATCTCTTTGTAAGCCTATACAGCTGGTTTACCAGCTGGAACTAACAGCCTAAAGAAGAAAATGACTTCGTCATTGTGGCTGAAACTGTGTCGCGGACAGCTTTCTTGGGGTGTTTCGAGTTCGGGGAAGATCCTCACATTGAGCATACAACCTCCGGGTCCGTGGCCTTGTACCACCGAAAGCGCGCTTCACTCGATGGCTACTGCTCCCTTTTGAAGTGCGCCACAAAACAGGCGACACATGCGCCACTGTCTGTAGGCGTGTCTGTGTGTGTATATGTGTGGTGCAGGGAGGAGAGCTCAGCGGACCGCGAGGCGAGTCAGTCGCCAGCAAAACTCTTGAGTTGTGTGAACGTTTCCTTTTTTTTCTCTGCCAATAAATCAGTTCAATTTGTTTTTAATCAACCAACCTTGTTTCACCCTTCAGTATCCCAGAACTTGAGCCATCGAGTCTTAGAAACACTACACTCGCGTTATCAGAATTAAACCAACAAACAAACATATTTTGACGTTTCGGGGCCGCTACAGGTCCCTTATTCACTATAAAGAGCATGCACGAGGGCATAAATATTTATTGAATGGGTGGCGCAGAGTGCACATGTATATCTCGCGGAGATTACCCCGTGTCCTGTTAATCGCGTTTTTGGTCGTTCGAATGTGCTGTGATTCTTAAAGTAGCCATGTCGATAGGGGCTTCTCTGTCACAATTATGCTCGCAGAATCTTATTCGATGATGTGATTACTGTTTAAATGATGATCTGCCAAGGCATTCGAGGCATTGCCTTTCTTGACATCATTCTGGTGCTGCTGGATTCTTCTTTTAAAAGTTTTAGTTTCACCTATGTAGGACGCGTCACTATATTCGCATGGTATCTTGTAGATAACTCTTGGAAATCTTGAGCTTTCCAGACAGTCTATCACGGGTAGGAGTTTTCTGCTTCAGCTTGTTCATTGGTACATGTGCGATTTTTATGCCATATGTGCCGAACACTCTTGCTAGTGCCGTACTGATGCCTTGTGCGTCAGGTACAGCAGCACATTTTGGCCCGTTTTACAAACCTCTTCAGGGCAGGCAACTGAAAACAGCAATTGTAGAGTCCTCAGGAGCAGCAAGGGGTAGCCGTTGCTGCAGAGGTCCTTCCTTACAACCGTTACCTCTTGCTTTCGCAGACCAGGCTCAGTGCAGATGTGCATCGCGTGAGAGAAAAGAGCAGCGGCAACGAAGCGTTTTCGCCCTATAGGATGCACAGAGTCAAACTGTGTAGGTCGGCTTCCAATACACACTAGTTATAAGCCCTTTGGCAGAACGTCTTACAAGAATGACGAGGAAGAAAAAATTTCATATTCTTGTTCCAAGGTGAACTGGATGCTTGGAACAAAAGAGTTCAAATGCTTGAGGAAAGGCATTACGTCTTGGCGACGGATGACACAGAAAAACTCATCAACAAATCCGACATGTAATTTTGGAGCCGCCTGGAACGAACTAGACGCAGAATGTTCAAGTGCTTCAAGGGTGATGTTCGCACAGGCCACGAAAACAGAAGCACCATTGCTGTTCTAACTGCTGCTTGTAAAATTGTTCGATGAAAATAAAATGCGTGTTTTCGATGCAGACTTCCAGTAGCCGACATAAGTGCTGCGTTTCAAAGGGTGTACATAAAGGCAGAGATGCATCAGTGTCAAGTAGGTTCTTTCAACTTCGGTCTGTGTAATTGATGGGTACGCCTGTAAACATTTACTTAAAGGGACACTAAAGGCAACTATTAAGTCGATGTTGATTGTTAAAATACTGGTTCAGAAACTTCGTGGTGTTACTTTATGTGCCAAATAAGTTATTATTTCGAAATAAAATTGCGTTTCAGTGGTCTGCATTGGGTCAGCGCACTTCAAATTACCTGCCTCATGCAGAACGCTTCACGTCGCTACAGTGGCTAGAATAGGGAAGTGTGATGAATGCGCCGGCTAGCGCGTAACGCCTTGGGAGGAAACCGCCAGATGGCGCTGGCACACGCTTGCACGTCACCTAAGGCGGCGCTGCGCTGCGCAGAGACGGCGATCGACCACGCGCGGGGCAATGTGAAACATTTAAAATATATTTTCTTGCTCGTGGATGGCCTCAAAAGGCGACCGAGAAAATATGTTAATTAGCTTCTGAAAAACAGGATGCCTACGCGGTGCACGACTGATCTGAAATATCGTCAGGTCGACAGGAGGCCGAAAGTGAGCGCGTAACGGTACTGAAACATTTTATCGATGAGAAGTGGTAGAAGAGTGGAAGGATGAGCTCAGTTGTGAGCCATTGTTTGCAACACTTTTCACGGCGAACCACCATTTTCTCAAGCACTAATCTGTGAATAATTGATTGATGATTGATTCATATGTGGGGTTTAACATCCCAAAACCACCATATAATTATGAGAGACGCCGTAGTGGAGGGCTCCGGAAATTCCGACCAACTGGGTTTTTTTAACGTGCACCAAAATCTGAAACCTGTAAATGAAGCCTCATCAATCAAAGCGTCATAATCATGAGACGAGAACTACGAGCGGTGTCTGAATGAAATCCTTTAATTTCTGCACACAGGTGATACAACACATTTCCGAGTAGTGACTCACTATCTGTTTACAACAATGCATCCTTAATAATTTGTTGCACGTCCTTTTTTTATACTCAAGAAAAAGTTTATTAGTTCACAAGCGCCCCACAGAACATTGGGCTGCAAGCCTAGGTTATGTGCCTGAGCTTCAGGCACTTCCTCTTTTCACGGGAAGATGCTCGCTTTTTGTGGAGTACTTTGTGTAAAAACGCAAATGGGTGAGCAGAAAAAACTTGTTTACTTGATTGGTGAAGCTCGGACCATGTTGTGTGCAGCCCAGTGTGACATTTTTTTTTTTTTTTTTTCAAGCAGGAAACAAGCTCTTCCAAGCTGTCACTGTGAAGCTCGTTGTAGCTAAAGCACTTTGAAAAAGTTATTTCAAAGGCGTCGACAAATACGAAGAGCTTCTCCGAAAGTCCTACCCATAGGCGTCCACACGAGGGAGGCAAAAGGGGCTGGCCACCTGGGACGGGGGCGCTAAATCTGTTCTATCTAGATGGGTGGCGTAAAATCTGCCTCTGGCAAGCACGCCCATGGGTGTACCCCTTTCAATGCGGACAGTTTCGCCTATCTAAGTGTGCTCGAAGTGCCGGGAGATGTACCTCTCGCTGAAGTGCAGCTCGCACACAGTTGAGTTATCTTCAAGCAGCTTGTCAGCGCGCGGGATCGCTCTACGCCACTGCGCTAACAGAGCTTTGTCCTTTGGAACGCCAAACAATGCATGCTTCTTTTCAGCTGACTAATAGCCTGCAGTGAACCCGGGGGATGAAGAAATGACTTTGCTTTCGCACCATCAGAGTGCATACAGAAGCACTGGTGTCAGAGTGCCACCGCAATTAAAAAAAAAAAAAAACTAGGACGAACGCGCCCGACAAAACTGTCGGAAACATGCAAACGACGTTTAAACGATTGCGTGCTCCCCCACGCGGCTCCTCTTCGAAGGCTTCAGTGCGCTCCGTAGGCGCCGCTTGCCACTCATCACACTTTTCTATTCTAGCCACTGTAACGTCGCTGTTGCCGTGCACAGCGTTGCCCGGCTTTACTGCACGGCCACAGACACCAGTAGCAGCAGAATGAAAGTAGCCGGAGCCACAGCAGCAACTCTGGCCATTGAACAATTTTCTTCCATGGCCTCGGCGATTGCAGACGTGCTTGGTTCAACTGGGCACCGTTAGATGGTACAACCTCTCCAGTTCAACTAGGGGAAAATTGAACTTTTGAACCACTAGTGTCATTCTCTATAGCAACGTCTGGCGGTTCTTTTTGCCATGTATCAAACAGAAATGAACAAGCAGCATTTTGTTAAATCTCTTGAAGGATGGAAGGTTCTTCATTTAGTGCAGCTAGTTAGATTTGATTAATTGTAGGAGGTATGTCTGACGTCATCGGGATTATTTTGTGAATGTCCTAGTCGTGGCGCATGTATTCTCGTGAATTGACCTTAATTTCTCGGTAATTAGGGCACTGCTGTTGATAATACTGTTGTTTTAGACAATGTGATATATTGAGCTTTCACTTTGAGTTAAATTGTTTTTTTGACTGTAGTGTTCCTTTAACGTCAAAGGAGAGACCATCACCTCGTTGTCGTCAACGGTGACACTTTCAAGAATTACACATTATCGACTGGAATTCTGTGAGCATAATTGCGACAGAGAAGTGCCTATTGACCTGGCTACATTTAAAATCACTGCACATTCAAATGACCAAAAACGCAAATAATCGGACATGGGCTAGTAGTCTCCCTGAGATATACATGCACGCGGCACCCATTACATAAATAGCCATGCTCTCTTGCATGCTCTTCATTGTGAACAAGGAACCTGTAGTGGCTCCGAAACGTCAATATATGTTTGTTTTTTCTTTGGACAAGGCGAGTGTCTGTTTTATTTCTTTCAAAAATCACCTCAAATTACACCCTAAACACTTCGTGTCACTGCCTAAAGAGTATACTTGAGTGAATTTTTAAAAAGTGGCAGTAGACAGATAGCCGGAATTTTTGTCAAAATCATCCAAAGGATATTGGGAATTGCCGTAGTTGTGAAGTTTTGTGCCATTCCAGCCTGAATTCTGCCGCAATCACTAGAAGTAACAGACTACCCACATTTATAATTTCTTATGGGCTGAATAGTCTAGAAGTAGCATACCTTCGCACTGCTAAATTTGTAAGCACCTTCCATTTGGGCCGGTAGGCCAAGCTTGCTGCTAAAGTCCAAGCGATAAAAAATGCCCTTAGTTTTCAGATGTGAAGCAGCTCTTTGATTTGACTAGCCTGTGTAACGCTGGATGTCCATGTCTCCGTGCCAATGCACCGCACCGCGCTCCCTTTGTCGCACGTGATGAGGCAATGACAAGTAAGGCATGCTTTCCCTAGCAGCGCGTGGTGACATCACTCTCCCTCGCCTGCCGCGCTCGCCGTGTCTCGCCTCTCTTTCGATTCACCCTCTTCACCGCTCGCAACGTTTGAACGCACATCGAGTAAACACTCCTTCGGCTTGTTTATCTGCAATGGACAGGACGGCGAAAAGCGTAGCTCCTTCGCCCGCTGAAACATGCGCTGAAGTGATTTGGCCTAACCCGGTCGTTGCCGGTGTTGCGAGAGTTAGCGGATCCGATCACGTTCGCCAATGGTGACGTTGCGCCTGCAACACTGACGAGGCGCGAGCCAGGGAAACCCAATGCAAGCGTCGACAGGGGAAGACCAATGACACCGACGAGGCGCAAGTCAAGCGCCGATCGCATTCGAGAATGGAGATAGTGCACTGGTAACACCTATGAGATGCGAGCCGAGTGCAAGGGTCTTCAACGAGCGCAAGTGTCTTCAACACGTCGGCAACACCGGCGGGGCGTGAGCCAAAGAAGCCGAGCGGAAGCACTGACAGCGAAATGCCAACGCCGGTGAATCCTCCACGTCGTTGGCGTCAACGTCTCCAAAGCGCCGAGCGCCCCTTGCTGAATCGTCCCTCGAATCACCGCGCTCAAAGCTGCTACTTTGCATCCCTACAGGGTTTTCTTAGGGAAGATGTCGTTAATTTTTTAAATGAGTTTTCTTGTAGCAACTGGCAAAACTCTCATAAAACATCTATTATGCGCATACTTGCTTACATTGGCACAAGTACTCATTATCAAATGTGTAGGGGAAAGCTTCCTATAGGCTCTGCATCGCCTGTGAAGAACAGTGCAGCAGCATATAAGCTTTATTTCAGTAAAGCGACATTAACTTTTAAGACATTTGGAGCATCTGTGTGATAACGACACCTTTATTGAATACAAACACATTTCCTTGTGACCAGTGAGACGACAGAGATGGAAGTAATAGTAGTCCCTTAGTAATAATAAGAAAGGTATACTGAAATCTGTGAATTATGGCATGGCAACTGCATAACCACAATTCAAGCACGTTAGTAGGGGCCTCATCATAATTTTGCTGCCGAAATATGGCTGTGACACTTGCATCATTAAAGGGGCCCTGCAACACTTTTTGAGCATGGTCAGAAAATGCTGCCGATTGGTAATAGAGGCTCCTGACAATACGCGAGTCAAATATTATAGTGCAGCACGTGGCCTGGAATTCACAATAAATTATCAAAGTCAGTTAAAAATTGCTTTCTCTTCTCTCTACAAATCACGGAATATACCCAAAAATCACACCTAGCAAGCTTATCTATTAGCCATTGGCTTATTTGAACATGGTGCGCTCGCTTGTTACAAAGATCACCGCGGGAGGCCACTACTTGTCCACGCGTGCGTGTGTGACCACACTTGAAAAGGCGTGCATTTGAAAAAAAAAGAAAAAGAAAAGGGGCTCAAGATCACGAGACGCACGTGACGTTTTTCTGTGGCCCTGCCATTTCTCCTTGCTTAGCTTCCAGCGCTTTCGTCGGGACGAGAGAAGAGAGAATGCAATTGCAGCATGCTACAAATTTTGCAACTTCACTTGCACTGGACGTATTCTTAAACTTTTTGCGACGTTGAATTCGTGATGCAATAGGCTCTCCCAGTGAATTAATTTTATGGTTACTTGAAAAGGTGTTTCAGGGCCCCTTTAACCCACAAAAATGTTTGCCATGTTGGTCAAGACTTATATTGTGCAAAAGAACTTATATTAATTGGAAACCCAGCATTTTTACAAATGTACCTTGAGTAACCATGTTGACTGCTGTGTTAGTAATGCATTTGTCAGAGATGCTGGCAGATTAACCTTTGTAACTCTTTTGCTACCTCTCAAAGAAAAGTAATTTTTCCAAATATAGCCAAAACTTTCTTGCTCAGTTTGTTGAACTTTCTTTCCTGAATAAAGCAGTACAATACTTTTCATTCAGTTGGGTTTTGTTATCATCATTTCATTTAGTGGGGTTTTGTTATTATCTCTATCACCATTCGGGAGAAATAACTGGGACAAAATAACGGTATTTATTTATGCTGTGATGAAGCCTTGTGTTGGGGGGATAGTCACTAGTACTAAAAACAAGTCAGGGCTTTCCCCCGTCCTCAGTTTTACTAGCAAACCCCTTTCTCACCCCCCCCCCCCCCCCAAAAAAAAAAATATAGTGACTGGATCCGCCCCTGCCCAAAACATATTTTAAATCAATTTTAAAGTGTTTACAGTTCACGTGCACACGAAACGGTCCACCTCATGACACCTACACCCACATTGTTTTAATGTGAACAACCAATGACCACATATGTAATGAGCTTGTGCTAGCTGCCATGTGCTGCTTTGACATACTCTCCTCTGCACTTGTCAACGTGACCAGCTTTGTTTACACAAAAGCCCTGTTGGGTGCCATCTCTTGCAGGACTAAGAAACTGAAACTGCAACTGGGCTCCATAAAACCACCTCTGAAGAATTAACTGTCACATGCTTAAGCAAACAATGTTTTCAGCTATGAGAAGTTGGTCGTTAGCTACTTATAGTAAAACAGAAAGAACTAGATATCAAATTTTTGTGTCAGTAACACAGCTTGGTTTAAGTTAAAACAGGAGTTGTGTAAAACGGTATTCTTTCACAATATTTATTTAGCTAATGTGCAGATTATGTACTCGAAAACTTTGACATCAAGAACTGGGTTGTACAAGTGAAAAATTGGAAAAAAAATTTCCAACTCGTATTTTGCAGATGATTCTTCAGCTGCCGAAAGCATACAATACTTAAAAACTCATTTGAAGGAAGCAAGTGGGAAAACTGGTGATAAAGTAGTAATAGAAAGATATATATTTCTTGAATGGTTTTCTGTTCTTTGTGATAGTAATTGCATGCGTAATTTCCTAGCTGTGTGTGAAGAATGAATTGCTCCAAATCGTGGTTTGCCAGCTCCAAGTGGTAGTTTTTCTGCTCTAAAGAAAACAT
Source organism: Rhipicephalus microplus (assembly GCF_043290135.1). Lineage (NCBI taxonomy): Eukaryota > Metazoa > Arthropoda > Arachnida > Ixodida > Ixodidae > Rhipicephalus > Rhipicephalus microplus. Next base: position 159,664,076 of record NC_134710.1, read on the forward strand.
CAAAAGCCACTTTCATCATTGCATTCAGTCTTAAAACTCATAAACACGCTTTAGCAATATGCTGATAAGTGGTTTACATATTGTGTAAGAATGTTCAAAGCTGCATGCTTTGGAAGGAACAGCAGTGTAAACAAGTGTCGAGTATTACCAAGTGTTTTTTTTTTTTCTGTAAACTGTTACCAAACTTCACAATACACCATTTTGATAAGTTCTAAAGAGGTGAGAAGGATTGTCAGTCAACACTTGCTAATTTTCTGAAGCTTTGGCCAAGATTTCATGTCGTTTGTACAGTACTAATTGTGAGTGACAAATGGCAAAATGGCAGCTTGCTGCTCTGCACCAGTATTATGCATTGCTTTTTTTTTCAAATACATGCTGCGGAGGTTGCTTATAACAACTGGTTTGTATACCAGTGTGTAATTAAATGTGCAACAGCAACCACAGGTGCATGGTGAAAATGGTCAATGGACTATTTTCAATAAGTGCTTGGCATGCTACAATCCAGTGCAATTGCAGAATTTCCGAATTGCAGTTACGTGTGGTCAATCTAAAAATGTTGTTTCGAAAGCCGATTTTTTCGCTAGCATCACTGTTTACATTAGGAAGAGATTCAGCCGCAGTAGATTCCCAGAAACGGAAATCTGTTAAATGAAACTGCTGCTTAAACTAAATAAGTGCCTCTGGCAAGATTGGTTTCATTTTTGCATTCTGCACCCCTGGTCAGCTCTCTGTAAACAGAACTCCCGAAATGGAACAAATTTTCCAGTCCCTTCAGGTTCCGTTTAACAAGAGTCTACTGTACTTTTGTGCCCCCTCTAACGTTGTTTTTAATCCCCAGATGGCTTTCGCAAAGTGGCAAACATGGACCAGGGATTGAGGACAGAGCGAGAAGACATAGAATTTTTTCATGACTTCTTTGTTCGTGGTCAAGAATGTCTTCTTGGTCTCATCAAACGGAAGGTGAATGCTAGTTTTTCTTTTACCTTGGTGTCCACTTCACTCAGACCCATGTGCTCTACGAAGTAGCACACTAGACGATGGTTATAGCGCGTGAACAGAAAGACGACAAAGAGACAAGAAGGACACCACGAGCGCTCAGTTCGTCGTTCTGTTCTCACGCTATAACTATCGTCATGTCATACCAACTAGCCCAAACTTCCGCACTTCTAAGCACACTAGAGTTCTATACTCCATCTCAGAAGTTTCCTTCAGCCTGTGAAGACTACAGGGTGTGGGAATCGAGGCTAGCTCGCCACCTTTGCGCGGGCTTTGCCGCCTCTTTCTGTCATTCTGATGTCCCGACATGACTCCCCTCCTTTGTGGTCTGCCACGCTGGGAGAGCGGGGAGTGACGTTAAACACCTCTCACCCGATAGCGGATGTCGACTTTGGCACCGCACGCAAAGTCTCTTGGGGACGTTTCGCGCACGCTCGTCGGGAGTCAGAGAGAACCCCTTTAGGACGACATGGGGTAAGCATGTATTTATTTTCTGCCCGTCGGCTCCCTTTGTTTCGGGCTCGTTTGGACTTTGAGGACTTTGCCAACGACGCCTTGCACCCGCAGCGAATGCTTACTTCTTGTCGCCCCACCTTCGTATGCTAGGCTGAAGAGTGGTGCGGTGTCTTAGTGCATGGCCAGGCTACGCCGACCCATATCTCAGAAACTAACATGAGCGCCTTTGCCCTCGCTCGAGAAACCGGGCCCTTTGTCCCGGTGTCCCCATGAATCACTTTTACTACAGAGATGTGCTCATGGCACCTTTGTGTAGTAGTTTTTTTTTTTTTTTTGTAGTAGCCCATTTGCTTTACTGCCACGCCTTTGCAACTGGCTCTGTACTGCGTTCTGGTGTTGCCGCAGACAATAAAATGTTGCAACATTGAGCAGTACCGTGTTCTCACCACGGCAATGGGTAATGCGTGCCCTTCGGCTCGCTAATACCGGACCCACGCTAGTGGCCGTACTCCTTCGGGATACGTGGGCACTACACTGGGGGAGTCTGGTAAGACGTTCACTCAGGACTGCAGCAACCGCTGCGTGCACGGCGTCACGGGTTCGCTCTGGGCACTGTGGCCTTCGGAAAGCTCCCTCGCTCAGCCGCTACGCAGTGCGCCACTTACCTGGTTAGCAGCTAAAATCGTCCGCGTGGGGACTCCCCCTTTTCACCGCTGTTTCGTTCCCGACGCTTGCATGTGCGAAGGCACTGCGAGCGGCCATCGTACCAGAATAAATGTTCTCGGCAGACAACAGGGGCATTAGATAGCGCGTCAGCTACCACGTTGGTTGTGTGTTCATCACAAGAGGGGGTGACGACATGGAAGGGTGCCGAAAAGTTTCCGTCGATAGAGGCAATGGTCTCTTTGTGCAACGCGGCATCTGCCTAAAAAGGTCAGCAGACAAAAATGTAACGAAGCAGGCATGTTGCGACGAGCACGAATCGCGCAGGCGAACTGACTTGGAGCTTTTGATACCGCGTTGGGCACCAGTGTAGTGTACACATATCCCGAAGAAGTACAGCCACTAGCGTGGGTCTAGTCTTGGTGAGCCGCAGGGCACGCATTAACTGTCGCCGTGGCAAGAACACGGTACTGCTCAAAGTCGCAACATTTTATTGTCTGTGGCAACATCGAAAACTCAGTACAGGGCCCGTTGCAAAAGGCACGTCGGGAAATCAAATGGGCTTATCCATGCCACGGGCGAGAAGTAGCACGTCTCCATGGTAAAAGTGATTCATGGAGACACCGGGATAAAGGGCCCGGTTGGTCGAGTGAGGGCAAAGGCGCTCGCGTTGGCTTTAGAGGGATACGGGTTGGCGTGGCCTGACCACACTAGGACACCGCACCGCTCTGCGGCCTAGCGTTCGCAAAGGGGCAACAAAAGGTGTGCGTTCGCCGCAGGTGCGAGGCGCCGTTGGCGAAGTCCGAACGAGCTACAAACAATAAGAGTCGAGGAATGGAAAAGAAATGCGTGCTCACCCTCGGCTCTTCTGGAGAAATCTGACTCGATCCCGACGCGCGCGCACACAAGACGTACCGAGAGACTTTGCGCACGGCACTACAGTCGGCATCCGCTACTGGGTGAGAGGGGTTAAACATCACTCCTCGCTCTTCCAGCGCGGCAGACAGGGGAGGAGGCGAGTCATGTTGGGACATGAGAACGGCAGCAATAGTCAGCAAAGCCCGCATAAAAGCGGCGGGCTAGCCTCGATTTCCACAAAGGTTTCTTAGCCAAAATGAGGGGCGATGAGCCCCTTCTCCTGTATTCATTCGCGCCTGCTCAATGTCTTCCTGATTGATGTCTATTCGCACACGCAGGGCAAGTAAAGTGAACAGACGGCACCGCTGATTAAAAAAAAAAATGGCTGCACACATTGCACCTGCTGCCTCTAATTCAAATTTATCAAGTCATAATTATGCACTGAGTGAAGCTTAAATTACGAACTGACGCTCGTATTTGCTTTATATTAAAATGTTGACACTTTGACAGCAATGTTTTTGTGGCTATATTGTGCTAATCCAAGAGTCCTTATTAAGTTTTTGGTGCATTAGGCTTAGCAGGCCTAGCTAAAGAAACTGCTGATCTTGCAAATAACAACAAAATATGCCTGATGCTTTGTCCTAAGTGTGAAACATTGCGAAGCGATGGTTTTTTTCACTATTTATTTGTTACTTTGAGCGCACTGGGCGAAGACGAAGTGCAAGTTCGGATCGAAGCGAGCAGTTGCATGGGTGCTGCCATGGCAATTTGTAATCACAGTTACAGCCAGTTATTAACGCAGCTATTGAAACGGACATAATATAAAGGTAAATAATAATAAATATATCACCCACTAACGTGACATAGACATCCCAAACAATCATTAATGTCTAAAACCATCCTGTTGTAAAATAATTATATTTGGAATGAACTATATTTTGCTGTGCAGGAGTGTGACTTGCTTACACCCCGTAGCCTTGGTAGTGCTTAACGGTTGTGGTAAGATGAAATACAAAGAATATGCAGTATCGTTTGCTACATTCAGTGTGTATGATCATCCTATGCAGCTCTACAGGACAGCACGTAGTGTTGCCTGCTAGGTCCCATATTGCCCATGTGCTACACCTTGACTACTAAAGTGCTTCGGCGCATCATGTGGTTGTTTTAGAAGTTCGGAAGCATTGACCTCTCAGTCTGACTTAAAACATTATTTACCTTAGGTGTCCTTTAAACGTTGCGAACCCAAACATTGCAGGATGGAATCTTAACAACGCTGGACAAATTTCGATGAAGGCAAAATATCGTATTTACTTGCGTAATGAACCAACATTTTTTTTTTTTCTCAGAAAAGTTAATGCCAATTTCAGGGAAGGGATCATTACACGGAAGAAAAAGGTCATGGGAGTTATAACAGCGAAAATTTAGCATGACAGTTTTGCTTGTTCTGGCCCGCAAAATGCTCAACGAATCTTTTTGTAGCCCAAAGCTCTTGTTCTCTCCCGTAACGAATGCGCATGGATCGACTCGAAATGTTGTCCAGCCGCTCGTTTACCATGCTCCATTGCATGCTCGACCTACTTTAAATTTAAAACCAGCCGCGTAGCTAGCGTACCGACCGAATGCGCCCTGTGCAACAGGTGTCCTCAACTAAGTTCACTATGACAACTCCGACAGCAAACGCGCAGCGTCCGATGGCGTCGTGTTTTGTGATGATAGTAACTAGTACTAAAAACAGGTCAGAGCTTTCTCCCGTCCCCAGTTTTACTAGCAAACCCCTTCCTTACCCCCCCCCTCAAAAAAAAAAAAAGAGTTACTGGATCTGCCCCTGCCTAAAACATATTTAAAATCAATTTTAAAGTGTTCACAGTTCACGTGCACATGAAACGGTCCACTTCATGACACCTACGCCCACATTGTTGTAATGTGAACAACCAATGACCCCCTATGTCAACAGCGCGTCTCTCGCGACAAGAGTCGCGGAAGACGCGCTGTCGGTGCGGTGGATACTTTGCATGGCCTCTAAGATGGTGGGCACGTGGCATAGAAACTCGCCACACGCCTGCCATCCCGGAGGCCATGCGTTTGGTTTTTTGCTTTGTTCTCGAGCCGCTGTGCTTGCGTGACCCGAGGCATTCGACAGATGGCGCTTTGCCGCGAAAGACGCGACTTCTAAATTTTGATTGACGTTGCCCGCGTTCGCGCTGTTCGCAACTGTTTAATATAGTTGCAAAACAATGCTTTGATTTTTATTGCGTCATTATTTTGTTACAAAACGTTACAAAACAAGTGTCGTAGTGTTTGTCTCGAACTAAATGTAATACGATGCTCACTTGCAATTGTGAATTGCAGCACGCCAAAATAACTGAAACATTTTCGGCATTATAACCGCATTTGGCTTTTATGAGCTTCCTACTTTTCTGAAGCGAGGGTGGATTGACGAAAGAAGTTTTCCTGGTCCTTAATTTTCAGGAAACCGCGCCTCGACATCAATGAAAGGGGGGGGGGGGGGGTAATGCACATTCGCTTTCGAACGGCTCTCTTTGCACTACCCAGTTATGGCCAGGGCAGCGATGAGGGCGTTAAAAGCCGTTCGGTGACCTGTCGTCAGGTTTGAGTGTTAGAGGGACCGCAGTTTAAGAGGGGAAGTCCTCGGAGAAAGGGACTTCACACTCGCAGCCAGTTGGACTGCGCTCGCCTGCACGGCGAAGCGCATGCCTGGCGCTCGTCCAAAGCATCCAAAGATAAGTTTCCTTGCGCGAGCGTGGGCAAGCTGGCTTGGGTGGATTGGGGAGTGCAAAATATGCAAGTAAAAAATTTTTTTAGTAAAGCTGCCACAATATTAGGGGTGCGCAAATTATGCGAGTAAATGTATTGAACCTGTATGTACACTGGTGAGCAAAAGTATGAGGGTCATTTCTGTCTTTACCTTTATCGTCTGTGCCGCTTAGTGGCAAGCCGCCTGCTGTCGAGAGCATTTCTGTGATGAATTCAGTCTGAGTAATGCGCTCAACAGCTATTCTGTTAAAGCAATGCTCTCGACAGCAGAGTGCTCGCCATTAGGTGGCATAGGTGGCGATTTTGGCTTGCACTTCCATGGTCCGTAACTTTCTCGTGGGTGTCCAGCGTTATAAAGTATAATAAATAGTTCCGTAGGTAAGAAACCAGGGCAGAAAGAGTGCCAACTTATAATAACTTTTGTTCAATAAAACAGTGGTCAGTACACATATGAGTGATATTATGTGACAGCATAAAGCACCCTTCTAGGGATTCCATTGCCTTATTAAACAGCCACAAATGACGAAGTGCTTAGATAGTCTGGGTGAAGGCCTGAAATGAGATTGGCTTCGGTAATTTCGTATGTGAGCTGGTCACGATTTTTATGAACTACTGTACATGCATTCAAAGAAGGCTTGCAACCACAGAAAGAAACACCGATCAGTCATGATAAGCATTCTTGTATTTATTTTCATGATCACAGAGCTGATTATTTAGACATTGACCTGTCCAATCTACGTACACATTACTGCATAAAAGGGGAATATTATAAACTATGTTTTTCTGTACAGCTGACAAACTGCACTCTTGTTTTTTTATTACAGCTCTTCATTGTATCGAGACCATATTTTAGACACAAACTTCCATATTAACACAATTGTAAGTTGTTGGGAATGTAGGTCGACCACCGAAAATTGCGCATAAAAAGAAAAGTGAGCTCATTTTGTAACGGAAATTTATTTAAAGTGGTCGCTAGACTGGCTACACAATTTCACTTGTCATCATGAAGCCAGCCCTTAATTTGCTCAGCCAGGTCCCGCCATCCTTAGTACATCATCGGCATTTCCATTTGCATAATGAAGATTCAGAGCTTTTGCATGGCGTTTTCATGTGTCACCAGCAGAGACCAATCACATATAGTTCCTTGAAAGACGTGGCACAAGCTTAAAAACAAGAATAAAGAAGATTGGCACTCTTTCTGTTCTTTCTTCGTTGTTCTCATTTTTAAGCTGGCGCCGCCACGTCTTTCAAGTAATGATGCACCAACTAGCCCTACGTAGCATATTATTATGCATATAGTTTGTCCATCTGTGTAGTAAGGTCTAGAAAGTGTCCAGACTTAAACTCTCGAAACCCTTGGTGCTTGGCATTTAGTGAAACTTTTAAAAAAACTATGTCGAAAGGACAAACTCTTCCACCATCTACCGTTGCCACTGCTGATTGGAACAGTGGCTTTTCTGTCAATGATTCACACTTCGAAAATGGTCTACATGCAGCTTTTATAGGAATGTTAGTTGTTGTTGGAGGAGTTGCTTTTCCAATCAGCAGTGGCACTCTTGGCAGCAAACAGTGATTTAATAAAAGTTGGAAAGAAAAAAACTTTTTTTTTTATGTGCTTGCTCATGGTCTCAAAGCAAACAATGTTGTAACCACACCACAGTGTCCCAGGTTTCTTGTTTGTTTTGCCATTGCTTAGTTTTTGTTTCGATTGTAAGTTGACTCCCAATTTTGGATTTCAAATTCACGTCTAACTGGTCAATCTACAATTGTATAAATGTCATACTAAGTTGGCAGGAAGTGGAGAATGGCATACCTTAGCTTTGGAACACAAACCTATCTTTTAAAGGACAGATTGTAAAGATGAAGGATTATAGCTATACTTTTTCCACTGCTTTAATCGAGTTGCACATCATAAAGTCAGGGCTTCAAATATATCAGCGTAAACTCCACTATTCAAGCCTGAACATAAAGACGATAGCCAGCATTGGGCAACTTTAACGACTGCATTTTCAGACTGAAAGCCACCTTGGGAACACACAAATTGACAAGCTCATCGTAGGAACTGCTGTTAAGGATCTATGTCTTGGAATGGGCTGATTGAAATGAGAGCATGAATTTGTTACTATTTGGCTGGTAGCACCAGCTGGTTGTGTCAGTATTAAAACACACAGGTATGTCTAAAAATCTGATTGTGTCTTGAGTGGGCAATTCATGTTTAAAAGAGCCCTGCCACACTTTTTTTTAGTGAACACATTGAATGACTTCATTTAAACGAGTTTATCGCCTCACGAACTGACCTCCTCAAAAACTTTTGGTATCCATAAAGTACGATCAAGGTTACTGAGATTTGTTGCACGCTGTAAATGCTTTCTCTCTTCTTTTGCCCCCTAGAAGCAGGCTGGAAGCTAAGGAGGGAAGGATGGCATGGGGGGAAAGTAGCTATGTCTCGCGCTCATCATGACCTGGAGCACTTTCTATTTCTTATTTAGCCCCTCCCTCCTCGAATGCGCAACCTACTTGAAATGTTATTGTGAACGTGCACACGGAAATGTGGTAGCGTCTTGTGGTGGCAATGGTAACTATGAAGCCAACGGTGCTAGAATCAGCCAGTGGCCATGAAGATGGGTATATGACCCGGTCATTTGGCTGCATGGCATCACTTGTTCAGACAAGAGGGAAAATTATGTAGCCTACTTTCAGAAATACTGTAATTTCCAGGCTATATGCTGCGCTATCCTGCTTGGCTTGCGTGTTCTCTAGGGCCTCAACTACAGATGAGAAGCATATAGCGACAGCGCTGAAAAAGGGTTGCAGGGCCTCTTTAAGAAAAGATGATGTCTAGAAGTGTTTAAAACGAATAGGATATTATGAACCTGTGGGGATGACATCAGTTGCAATAGGTAGTCATTTACATACCTAAATTTGTCTAGGAAAAAATTGCCTACAATTTTTTTGGGGGGGAGGGGAGGGTACCAATGAGCGACAAATAAGTTGTTTGTGTTGTTATATACACATGGCTTTGCATGAGTAACAGGAAAAAATATTACTATGCATTGCAATAAATGCCTGTAGAGTTTATAAACTTACAAAAATAAGGTCACAAAGTGGCGTCAAATGGAAATTCGAAGGTAAAAAACCCATTTTCTGTCTAGTCAGCATCATTTTGCTACGTATGCTTTTGCAATGTTGCTTACTTATTAACATCTGAATCTTAACTCATAAGTAACACCTCGTATGATGGGCAGACATTTACTGAATAAAATTCTAATTTGGCAGTCGAGTATCAATTCAGAAGAATGGCCACTAGACACTTGCGATAGAGAAATCGGCACAAACTTCCATAGTGCAAGTACACTGCGCAGGTGAGCACACTGAAGAAAACTTTATTGTGAATGTGCCGGTAAGCAAAAACAAGTCTGAAACCTATAATAATCATTTGTGTTATCGCCAGCGAGATGGACGCCATGTATGTGAGTCCCCAAAACAGGATATGCAAGCAACCACAGCAGCATCGTTTGCGTCAGTCGGCGCTTGAAATTAAGCCGACGTATTCGTGTACTGGGGAACAATAAACACGAGAGTAACAATTTGGTCACCTTTTGAAAGATTCTAAAGCCATCAGTTCTGTAGGCACAATGAGCGGGAACATTCCATAGGACGAAGCCGAAATTAGCCAGCGCACCACTGTATTTTAGCATTAAAAAAATAAGCGAGCGACATCAGGGTTAGGAAAAAATTTCATGCATTTTCATAATGTGGTAGTGCTTGCCAAGCAAAGAAAATTATCAAAAAAGGCACACATTTTAAATATACAGGCAATGACGTACATGTACATCGTTGGCCCTCAAATTAAGGTAATAATTGTAGACAAGCAAGTTGCAATCACATTGTCAGTGTTGACCAAGAACATGTCACTAAGAATGGGAGTGATACATGAAACAATACAGATTTTATTATTCTAAATGGGAGATGAATTTATTTGAGAAATGGAGTATAATAAAAATTAAAATGACTGGGAGTTCCGTGCAGCTATAACATAAAATGAAGTGGCAGACCATCCAGAGACAGGACTGCCTTTGGTGGAAGGTGATTCATCATGATAGCCATGTAAATGTGGCATGTTCTTCCTAATTGCAGCCAACATTTTTTTTTTTTAATTTGATAGAATTTGACACTGAATTATCTCTGCAGAGTAAAGAGGGTATTGTACAGAATTGGTGGTGGTAGATGTGAAGTGACTGAATACAAACAGCTTGTTCTGCTTTTCCTTGTGATAATTTGGGGGATGGATAACAGTCTTTCTCACATCAGCAATGTGCAGCATGCGGTTATTGCTGTTATAATATAACATGTGTCTCGTGTTTTGACAAAGGGAATGAAAAGAGCACTGTTAGGTTTTTTTTTTGAATATTTGATGCTTCATGAGCAATGTATGTATTGGCAGCCATAATGATAATACATAATTATCTTGATAATTTTATCTTTTTTAATATCTCCAATCTTGGCTATCATCTGTGCACTTTAAGTAGCCTTTCCATTTTTAGAAGTACTGATCATGGACTAACAAGAATTGTCAAATGCTTTTCCAGGTGCCATCAAGCAGGCCTCACTGTGCTGAAGATGGACAGGCTGACGCTGAAGTCCTAAAAAAACTATTAACTAATGCAGGCAACATGCATGAACGCCAAGAGAAAATGGACCGATTGCTTGCCAACATGAAAAAAGAAAATGAGTCTCTTTGGCGGGAAGTTGTCCGACTGCGCGAGAAGCACAATAAGCAGCAGCAGATTGTTGAGAAGCTCATTCAGTTTCTTATCACCATGGTGCAGGCCAACCGTAACATGACTGTAAAGCGCAAGATACCACTGATGCTACATGATAGCCCAACCTCCAGCTCCAAGAGGTGTCGACTGACCAAGAGTGCCTTCATTACCGATTACCAGGTAAGTTCAATATGTTTTGCTGATGAGACTGTGATGGAAGCAATAGCTTTTACTGGGACCTAGATCTTACCTTTTTTTATTTGTCTTTTTTTATATTTAATTGAAAGACCCCTAAACATTTTGTCAAGACCAAAGATGTGTATCATTCTAAGAATATATTTGCAGTGCCTCCTCTATTTTTTTCAATGCCAGCCAGATGCGCCCAATCCAGCCATTCACCACCCTCTTCTCTAACTCTCTCCTGCTCTCACCTATCGCTTAGCCTTTGCGTGTGCTTTACAGTCATCGGATAGAGAACCGATTATGTGGTGCCTCACGGCAGAAATTATATGAAGTAATTTTTTGTTCAGTTGTGTACCGATCTGTGGAGCGGTGTCTTGTATTTCTCATGTTCACAATGTTGGCAGTCATGCTGCCTCTGTAACAGATATAGTGTTTTGAGATAGTGTGTTGCCATTCATGGCGCTACGCGGGCAACCAATAGGAAAGCATCCTAGCAACCAATAGGAATGCATCAATAAGACGCATCCAATAGGAAGCATCCTGCGGCATGCACCATCTTTAAGAGCGTTGTGATGTGGCGGCGGCAGCATTGCTTCAAGCGCCAAAGAAGGAACCCAAAGGAACAAATCTGACAGACGTATGATATTGTAGAAGGAAAAACTTCTTATCACATCTCTGTGGGAAAGCACTCGGATGCACGTGTGATGCAAACAGCCCTACCCTACATGTGGCGTCGCATCATCATCACTCCCTTAACTAGACCGATCGAAGGCTCTAGTTGAAGAGCGTGTGTTTTCTCTGGCATTGGAAGAAATAAAGGAGGCGTTAATATTGCCAAAATTATTTTGGCATAGTTTTTGCTATGTGCTCAGCAGTGCTTGAATGCACACACCTGCACACCAGTCTCACCAAGCTACATGATTCAGGCCAGCTTTGTTCTACTCCAGCTTCATTGGCATGTTGTAGCCATATTCTTGTTGTACATTTTGAAACACTATCAACTGACTCAATATGTAGCTATGTGTGCGCTTAGATGTTTTGATCGTTAGGGGCTAAGAGAGCTAGCATGCATTGGCAAGGCATATGTGATGTCTGAGAGGCAACAAGATGCAGTGGTGATTACTTTTTTTGGTGAACTATACTGCCTTTATGTTTCTTCTGTTTGCGAGTGGTGGGTAGAGTGGAAAGGTCGTGAGTTGGTCACTAGCCTCATACGGAGTTCACTATAACAGTAATCACCACTGCATCTTGTTGCCTCTGAGACATCACATATGCCTTGCCAATGCACGCTAACTCTCTTAGCCCCTTTTTCAATGTACGTGTTGAAATGTACGCGTTAAAACACCTACAAGACCTGCGCTAGCCATCAGCCCAGCCACGGTGGTCTGATGGCTAATGTACTCGGCTGCTGACCCGCGGGCTGCGGGATCAAATCCCGGCTGCGGCGGCTGCGTTTTCAATGGAGGCGAAAATGCTATAGGTCTGTGTGCTCAGATTTGGGTGCACGTTAAAGAACCCCAGGTGGTTGAAATTTCGGAAGCTCTCCACTACAGCGTCTCTCATAATCATATGGAGGTTTTGAGACGTTAGGCCCCACATATCAATCATATAATTCAATATGCCAGCCATCACTTTAAACGAATCTTCCCACGTGCAACGCTGCTGTTTCGCTTTCCATCAGGGTTCTGCCCAAGTTTTTCACTTTGTGAAATGCCTGGGACTTCGCAACATCACAGCATAATATCTCAAGGTTTCTCAGGTGTAAATAAATGCTCTTTAATTTAGTTCCAGCAAGCACTTTGCCTTGGTATTTATGGTGCATAGAAAAGTGAGCCCATGACACACACATACACTGACAATAAAAAAATAATAATAAATTACCCACATGCACATCTGCAGCAACATATAGGTTAAGGGGAGACAGGGCAATGAAAATTATTTTTCTTATTAATGGGGGATAAAGTGAGGAAATGTGGCATGCAGATGTGATTTGTTGTGGTGATATATTAAATGAGTTTATAGCTGTCTGTTGCAGTTTTTGAGCTACAACATTTAATTAGCTCTCATTGTAATCCCAAAATTAACTAGTTAGACATAATTTCATCAGGATATTTGTGTAAGAAAATTCATGGAAGCTCATTTTGTGCCGTTATGTCATTGGTTTATTTTTTAGTATTCAAATAAACGCACAGAAAATCATCGTCATCATTATCAGCCTGACTACGCCCACTGCAGGACAAAGGCCTCTCTCATGTTCCACCAGTTAACTCTGTCCTGTGCTTGCTGCTGCCACTTTATACCCGCTAACTTCCTAATCTCATCTGCCAACTTGACTTTCCGTCTCACCTTCACCCGCTTGTCTTCTCTTGAAATTCAGTCTGTGATTCTTAATGACCAGCATTCATCTTGCCTTTGCGTAGTGTGCCCTGCCCATGACCATTTCTTCTTCTTGATTTTTTTATTATGATGTCCCTAAAGGGACATCAAAGTAAAATAACAGTTTATGTAAGAGTGAAAGCGCAATGTACAACATTGTATGCAATGAGCAGGACATTCGCAAAATGATCCCGATATTGTCAGACTTATCGCCTACTACTAATAATCAAATTAGTTGCACTAAATAAAGAACCTTCCATGCATCAAAAGACATAATGAAATGCTTCTTGCTCGTTTTTGTTTGATTCATGGAAAAAAGAACCGCCGGACCTATGGGAAATGGCACGAGTGGTTCAGCAGTTCAATTTGAACCACTCGCGCCACCTTCCATTATTCGTTGCCAAAAAGCCCCTCTGACGTCTTGTACTGACGTGCTATGCAGTGAGGGTGAGGCAAAGGCAGGCTTTCTACTACCTTATGATTGCTCAGATGAAACTTTTTTTTTCTCCCTTAAAGCAAAATGTAGCAATATACAAGCCATATTTTTACTTGGACCGCTGAATTGCAAAAATTACGTCGCACTATGAGTCAAATTGCTATTCTTCTCAACTTTTTGACAATATTCTGCCAATATTTTTGCTGCATTTGCTCCCGAAGTATTTTGTTCATTTAATATAGGAGCATATAAAACAAAAGATCTAAATATGTTACTTTTATGCTTTTATAAAAAATAAATTGAGCATTTATGCTTTTTATAAAAAACGCTAAACATGCAGCATATTGCAACTTTTCACCAAGGCAAAAGGTAAACAAGTTGAAAATAAAATGTATAACCTATAGTCTTAAAAGAGTTGCCCCTTGGGATTAATGAAAACGTTGTTTCATAGTAATTTCTCAAATCAGAGATATTATATAAATTATTTAGTACAACACAATTTCACTTGGGTGCCCAACGTTTGAAGTGCTCTTTAAGCAATATATTGACTACTTCTCATATTCACATATACCTGCAGGATTTTTTTAGCATTATCGGAGATGGTCGAAAATTGACTGTGGACACTTGTTCTTTTTTTAAACAATACAGCTTAGCTTTTGTTTATGAAATTCTATGCGCCAAACTCCACATCGAGATGGAAATACAGGTGAGAAGTCAAGACAATACAAATGCCGGCATTTCTGTTTACTTGGCTTCTTTATCTCTTGCTTGCGTGTTTGCATGCTCAGTTTTTTTTATATAAGCTCTGCAGGTTAAAAGTTTTTTCTGATTGTGCAGCCTGGAAGTTCCCAGTATTCTGAAGGCCCTGTAATTCATGATGTTACTGACCTGATGGAAGAACTTGGTGACACAGACAGCATCATTGTTCCTGAGCTGATGAGCTCTGCCCCAATGGCAGCTTTGGTTTCTGCACCCTCGATGCCTGAACTGCCCTCGGCTTCATCAGTGACCTGTAGTGAATTGGACACTATTCCTGTAGTGTCCAGCCCCCTCAGTTCAGATGATGTTATCGAGCCTCTGTGTCTGCTCGAACCCTTACAAGATCCTCAGAGGTGAGCATGTGCTTTCAGTTCTGGCTGTAGCGGGATTCACTGTATGATCACCCTTTATAATATCAAAGTAATGCAAAGTGTGATATTAGCTCTACCCCGCGGGTGCCGAGATTTCACTTAAAAAGCTGTGTCCAACTTGGGACTGTCATTCGAGAATTCAGCGGCCTGGCTGTACCTTTTGCCTTCACTACCAATGACTCTTCGAGTGTCTTGTGTTTGAAAGCTGGAAATCTGCAATGTTAATCTGTTGTAGTTATTGTTATGCAGCATTGCTTAGGTACATGCTCAATTTGATATTTTAAATATGAGTGCGTAACATAAACATGAACTTAGTAAGACAAGGACCAGCGCGTAATCTTGCCAACTCGCTTAATCAGCCATTTTAACATGCTGAATGACACGCATATGTTTTTGAGTAATGACATTAAACACACTTGTATGCAGTTTTAAGTCACCTCTATCGCAAGTTACTGAATGTGAAAACCTTTCTTACTGATGTGTTACTTCAAAATATTTGGATTCCCACTCTTTGTAGAGTGCATGTCTTGCTTAAAAAGGAACTGTGGTGTTTTTTCGATATTCACCGATTTCAATAAAACTTTGAAGATGTGTTCTCATCGGTACCATGGTGATATTTGCCAAATTATACTATTGTATAAGCCATTTAGTTTTTTAGAAAACACATTTTAAGATTGGTAGCCGATTCTGGAATGACACGTATAAACACGAGCCACCCTGTTTATGTGACGTAAGGGCTTATTCTTCTTCAAAAACCCTACCTTTCCCTGCAGACGGATGCAGCATGCGCTGCTACGAGGCGACGACAACGCGAGCATAGTTAAGTTTTGTCAACTCCATACAGCGTGTTAGTCCTCGTTGACGTCGGGTTTTGACAATATTGAGCAACGAGGAAATCGATTGAGACATGTCAGATGCTTCACGCGCCGGCGGGTCGAAATCAGAAAGCGATGTTTCCATGCTCAAGTAGTAGCTGCAATCATTGCTTAACTCGCACTGGTAAGTTCAGACAAGCTGTCACAGCTTTATTCTGCGTCGGATGACATCGCCAATTTGCTTTTCGCGATATAAGAAGAGGCTCGTGAGCTGTGTTTACACCCTGGCCAGCCACCATAGCAGGGTGTAGCGGATCTCATGACGTCATCGGCAACGGATTTTTGTGACGTCATCCGATACCTTCCGTGGATGACGGAGTAGCTCTGTGTTTCGGTTTCTCTTTTGACTCGTTTATTGCTTAATTAAAATTATTGATGAGTGTCTAGCAAAATGAACCACGCTAGCTTTTGCAAGAATGTCAGTACTCTTTGAAAACAGCATTGTCTCAGTATGGTTGAAAATGTACCAGAGTTCACTTTTAAAAAAGTCATCAAGATTACCGTATAACAAATATAATGAAACTGTACAGTCTTGTTTAATTTTTTTTGTGTGGATTCTAAATATGTAATTATTTCTAAAATATTCTCTTTAGTTTCAAATTTAATTAAAAATTAATTACCACTATTTTTGGGAACAATAGAGCAATAATTACTCATCCAAATTTTGCTTTAGGCACATAGCTAGATATGGGAAAAGAAAGCTTTGCAGTGGGGGGAATACTTGTTTGATATAAAAACTATTGCCAATTATACAGCTTATCAAAGTTTTCTGTTCAAAATATATCTAATTATTTGGTTAATGAATGTACAATAAAATAACAATAAAACATATGCAAACATATGTTCCTACCCCTCCGGGCAATAATCATGTCGCTCAGCACTGCAAGTAGAATTACCATTTTAAATGCTTTGATTACAGAAAATTGTTCTGAAAGTTCACCAAGAGTTACAAATTTAGGTTTTGAGAAAATTCAGGAAAGCAAGTAATGCCTATCTTGAACTTATTTAACACAAAATGTCACAATTTTTTTCTTTTAGTGGTTAGGCATATAAACTGCTGCACAACACATCATTCAACAACAGCATGGCATGAATTTGGGTCTTTTTAAGTTAGAATATAGCCTTTTCTGGTAGTATAAATGTCTGTTGTGGCCAAAGTATCAACACACCATAAAACAACTCACTCAATGCTTGCGGCAATGCCTGTACATTAAAAAAAATGTTTTTAGAAAATTGATTCTTTTATTTTGCATCCTGAAAGACCAGTGTTCCCGGGGGGGGGGGGGGGGGGGGGGGGATTTGGGATGGACGTTGCAATGAAAACTAAACTCATTTTGTTATTTATAGAGCTTAAGGAGAAAATTTCACATACAGTTGTGATTTGTTCTGCTGATATTGCTACGTAGCTGACGTATCAGCGGTGAAAAGACGACAACGAGGAAGTGCTCTGTCGGTTGCGCCTGCTGCTTCCATCTTAGTCGACGCCATACGCATCATTTTGAATATAGATTTTAAATAGACACACCTCGTGTCATTTTTACGTAACATCTTTGTGGTGGAAGTGCTGGGTACTTCCCCGTCTTCATCACGAAGCTCCGCAACGGCCGCATCATCATAGGTCCAACCATGTCACAGGTTGAACAACCATCGTCTTCGCCACCTGCCCCTACCGTGACTTCTACATACGTCGTTCTACCTCCTGCTCGGGATCCTGGTGTCTTTTCCGGTCAGGATGGCGTTGACGTCGACAAATGGATCAACCGGTACGAACGGGTCAGCGCAAGCTATAGGTGGGACCCGACTCTTATGCTTGCCAATGTGCTTCTTTACCTCGATGGCCCACCGCGCGTGTGGTTCGAGACGCACGAAGCGGAGATTACGAGCTGGGACTCCTTTAAAGAAAAGATCCGCGACCTTTTTGGCGACACCATTGGACGGCAGATCGCAGCGCGGAATCAACTGGCGGCCCGTGCACAGACGTCGACGGAGTCGTACGTCGCGTACATTCACGACGTCATCGCCCTATGCCGCCAGATTGACGAGCACATGAGTGAGTCGGAGAAAGTGGCCCATGTGCTGAAAGGCATAGCAGACGACGCATTTAATCTACTAGTTTACAACAACGTTGCCACCGTCGACGCCATCATTAAAGAGTGCCGGCGGTTCGAAGAAGCCAAAAGCCGCCGTATCACTCAGCGATTCACCCGGCTGCCCAACACGGCCGCGACCTCATCGTGTGAAGCCGCCCGCCAGTCCCCCACGTATGACAACGTCACACGTATTGTTCGTCGGGAAATCGAAGCCGCCTCTCCGGCTCCTCTTCAGCCACCCGTTTTTGCAACGCTCGCCTCTGACCAACAACAGCCGTCAGTGGCGTTAATACAAGCTGTGGTGAGGCAGGAGTTTGCGAACCTCAGACTTCCCTCAGCATGTCCCCTGACTCGCCCTGAAGTCCCGTCCTACTCCCGAGGACACGCTCGCCGTTCACCTCCAACAATGCCCTTCCGTAACCCTTCGGAATGGCGAACACCCGACGACCGACCTATTTGTTTTTCCTGCCACCAGCCTGGGCACGTTTCTCGCTATTGCCGCCGCCGTTGGTCAAACCAACCACGTCAGACTTTCTCTACCTCGGCGCTCATGCATCCGACGAGCCCTCGACGTTCAGACGCCACACCCTTCAATTTCTATTCGTCGTCATCTTACGAGCCTTCCACTGACGCCCCTTTGCCCGGTCGCCGCTACCCTGACGCCCCTTCGTTCGGTCGCCGTAGCTCTCGCTCCCCGTCGCCGTTACGTCGCCAATCCCGCTCTCCGCCACCTCGGCGCTTTTCTTCGCCGAGCTTCTCTGGACGACCGCAGCAGGAAAACTAGATATTGCAGCTTATAGAGGTGAAGCTGCAATACCAATGACGACCGAAAATTCTCTACTGACGCTTCCCACGCACCATAGCCTGCTTGAAGTACAAGTCGACCATGTTCCTGTGACCGCCCTCATTGACACAGGTGCGCACCTGTCTATTATGAGCGCTTCTCTACGCTGCCGCTTACAAAAGATTATGACGCCATCTACGACGCAGGCAATACGTGTTGCCGATGGTGGTACTGTACCAGTAATCGGAATGTGCACTGCTCGTGTCAGCATTGCCGGTCGTCACGCCGTGGTCCTTTTTGCCGTGCTAGCCTGCTGCCCTCATGACCTCATACTTGGTCTTGATTTCCTTTCGGCACACTTGGCCTTAATTGATTGTTCGTCTGGTACCCTCAGCCTTGATCTACCAATCTTTGCCAACTACTCTGCAAAGCCCACCAGCCGCTTGAGCCCAACCACTTTCGTTCGCCTGCCACCTCGAGCCGTCACGTACGTGTCTTTGTCATCGACCCCTCCCGTTGCTGACGGGGATTATATCGTTACACCAATTACTGACGTTCGGCTGACGCGCAGTGTTACTGTGCCCTACACCATCGCGACCATAGCGGATAACTGTGTGTTACTTCCGCTCCTTAACTTTGGTTTCACCCCTCAAGTGTTGCCCTGCCAGATGTCTCTAGCCCAGCTAACTGCCATAACAGAGGACGATGTCAGTGTTGTCGCTGTATCTGCTCCTGATCGAAGCGCAGTCTCACGGTCACCCAGCTCAGACGATGGTATGTTTCGAAACATGATTGGATCGGAGCTGTTACCTCACCAGGCCGATGCTCTCTGCCAAGTTTTGGCCTTATACAGTGACATTTTCGACACCTACGATCGTCCCTTGGGCCAGACTAAAATTGTCACTCACCGAATCAACACTGGTGACTCTGCGCCCATTCACCGTCGGCCGTACCGCGTGTCAGCATCTGAGCGAGAAGTG
This sequence comes from Rhipicephalus microplus, assembly GCF_043290135.1. Lineage (NCBI taxonomy): Eukaryota > Metazoa > Arthropoda > Arachnida > Ixodida > Ixodidae > Rhipicephalus > Rhipicephalus microplus. The sequence continues at coordinate 159,683,441 of NC_134710.1, forward strand.
ATTCAGAAAGAAGTGGCCAAAATGCTTACGAAAAACGTAATCGAACCATCAACGAGCCCTTGGGCATCTCCCGTGGTATTAGTAAAAGAGAAAGACGGCTCATGGCGTTTCTGCGTTGATTATCGCCACCTCAACAAAATTACGAAAAAAGACGTGTACCCTCTACCACGCATTGACGATGCCCTTGATTGCCTCCATGGCGTCACCTTCTTTTCATCTCTCGACCTCCGATCTGGATACTGGCAAATTGCTGACATGGACCGAGAAAAGACCGCCTTCGTTACCCCTGACGGCCTTTACCAATTCAAGGTCATGCCGTTCGGGCTCTGCAACGCTCCAGCGACCTTCGAGAGAATGAGGGACACGCTCCTACAAGGATTTAAATGGTCGACATGTTTGTGTTACCTGGACGACATGATCATTTTCTCACCTACCTTTGCAACCCACCTTGAACGCCTTTCGACCATTCTATCCATATTTCGACGGGCCGGCCTGCAGCTCAATTCCTCCAAGTGCCACTTCGGTCTTCGTCAGATTACCGTATTGGGTCACCTTGTTGACGCTGCCGGCGTTTGGCCAGACCCGGCGAAAGTACGCGCTGTAACAAACTTCCCAGTCCCACGCTCTGTTCATGATGTTCGCAATTTTGTGGGCCTCTGCTCCTACTTTCGCCGGTTTGTGAAAAACTTTGCGGCACTCGCACGGCCGCTCACCGACCTTCTCAAACAAGATGTCCCATTTTCTTGGGGCCCTCCTCAAGCTGACGCCTTCTCTCAACTAATCACCGCTCTAACGACACCTCCTATTCTTGCACATTTCGACCCCGATGCTCCCACAGAAGTGCGAACAGACGCGAGTGGTCACGGAATTGGTGCAGTTTTGGCGCAAATTCAGCGGGGCAACGACCGTGTAATCGCTTACGCGAGCCGTCTGCTTTCTAAGTCTGAACGCAATTATTTTATAACAGAACGGGAATGTCTCGCTCTTGTTTGGGCGGTTTCGAAATTCCGTCCTTACTTGTATGGCCGCCCTTTCCGTGTCATCACAGATCACCACGCGCTGTGTTGGCTTTCTTCTCTGAAGGACCCCACTGGACGACTTGGTCGTTGGGCATTACGCCTACAAGAGTATTCCTACTCGGTTGCTTATAAGTCTGGACGTCTCCATCTGGACGCCGATTGCTTATCCCGCTACCCTGTTGATCAGCCCGACGAACCAGACATCGAGCCTAGCCTCAGCGTCATGTCAATGTCCCAGTTTCTTCAGATTAGTGATGAACAACGTCGTGATGCTTCTCTGCGACAACTTATTGACCGTCTCGAATCTGCTCCGAACGACACGTCACTTCGCATGTACGTCCTCCTGAATGGCACGCTGTACCGTCGTAGCCTCCAGCCAGATGGCCCTGAGCTCCTTCTTGTCGTGCCGAAAAATTTGCGTTCAACCGTGCTGCACGAGCTTCACGATGAACCAACTGCTGGTCATCTGGGTGTATCTCGGACGTACGACCGCGTGCGTCGCCGCTTCTTTTGGCGCGGTCTCGCCCGGTCCGTTCGCCGTTACGTGTCCTCCTGCGATAAATGCCAACGTAGGAAGCGACCTACTGCGCCCCCGGCTGGACTTCTTCAACCGATCTCCATCCCAACCGAACCTTTCTTCCGTGTTGATATAGATCTTCTCGGTCCTTTTCCCGAGTCGGAATCGGGCAACAAGTGGGTCGCTGTTGCTATAGACTACGCGACTAGGTATGCCATCACTCGAGCGCTCCCCACCAGCACCGCTACTGACGTTGCGAACTTTTTGCTCCACGACGTCATCCTACAGCATGGCACTCCTCGCCAATTACTCACAGATCGTGGCCGCGCATTTTTGTCCCGTGTGATCGACGATCTTCTGCGCTCTTCCTCGACGCACCACAAGCTGACCACTTCCTACCATCCCCAAACAAATGGCCTTACCGAACGGCTAAATCGGACCCTAACGGACATGCTCGCGATGTATGTGTCCTCCGACCACCATGACTGGGACCTGGCGCTACCTCACGTGACCTTCGCGTACAATTCTTCGCGCCACGACACCACTGGTTATTCACCCTTTTATTTGCTTTATGGCCGTGATCCGACGTTACCACTCGACACCTTACTTCCAACCACTACAACGCCGTCAACCGAATATGCACGCGACGCTATAGCTCGTGCCGACCACGCACGTCAGATCGCCCGCTCTAGACTTTTGGCTTCGCAAGCCACCCAGAAAGCCATCTACGACAGCCGGCATGCTGACGTTCACTTCTCACCCGGTTCCCTTGTTCTCCTGTGGTGCCCAGTTCGTCGAGTTGGCTTATCAGAGAAGTTATTGTCTCGCTACATGGGTCCTTACCGTATCATCCGCCAGGTAACCGACGTCACCTATGAGATCATTCCTGCATCTGAGACCACAAGCCTGCCTGCAACCACACCCAGTGATGTTGTGCACGTCAGCAGGCTAAAACCTTACCACCTGCCTACTGAAGACCGTAGTTAATGTGCACCGAGACGGCGCTTTTACCGCCGGGGGGGTAACGCTACGTAGCTGACGTATCAGCGGTGAAAAGACAACAACGAGGAAGTGCTCTGTCGGTTGCGCGTGCTGCTTCCATCTTAGTCGACGCCATACGCATCATTTTGAATATAGATTTTAAATAGACACACCTCGTGTCATTTTTACGTAACAATATTATAGATGAAATCGCTTTTGAGCTATTTGTTGGTAGTTTTTGAGTAGCAACACTTGATAGACTCCCATTGTTATCCCAAAATTAGACATAAGTTTGCCAAGTTTTTTTTTGTGGAAATATTCACAAGGGCCGATTTTGTGCTGTAAACCCATTGGTTTATTCTATAATATTGATATAAGGCACCAAAAAATATTTTTGGAATGTCCTCTGCATATTGTCATGCTAAAAACTTACAGCCAATTATAAAAATATGTACGGTGTGCAAACAGATATGGGCAGCTTTTATGCACTCACCCAATGTTTCAGAGTTTAAGTGTGGAAAACGAAATGATTTTATTGTTATTTGTTGTGAAATGGCACAGGGGATGTCAATGACAGCAACTGCTCAAAGAGTGTAAGCTGAGAAAATAAAGCTAAAAAAAAATGGGACTCAGAAAGAAGCTGGTTTTATTTTTCTTTCGAGAAATGCAGCTTTGTGGCTATATTGAGGTTCGATCTGTATACAATAATCTCGATATGGTGGCACTATGCCAAGTGAAAACTGCTGATTTGCATTTTCAGAAGCCTAATTTTCTTATAGTTTTTCATGACTGCACACTAGTGAAATGCTTTTTTTCTGAACTTCTACTGCTTATTTTGGTTAATATTTCACAGTGATGTAAACGCCGGTCTCTGGATTGGGAAGTGGGGAAGCAACCAAATTTATCGTTCCCATCTTCATGTCCCCCCTTAATTGTCAATTCAAGCCCACAAGTGCCCCCATTGCTGTTTGAACGATTTGTCTTTTTTTTTTTTGCCTTTTCTTTCGTCTCGTTTTCAATAGCTTTGCCCAACTGTGGGGCTATTGATTGCGTTTTGATGTGTCAGTTTTATTAATACAAGCAGATGTTTTTTTCATTTTCTGCAGTTCAGACATTGAAGAAGTCGTGGATTCAGCTGTACCTAGTCCACAAGATCCACATGTAACCTCTTCTAAAGGCATGCAAGAACTTGTTTTAAAGGCTTCACAGGCTGTGACACCTGCTGCTTCCAACATAAAACTGGTCACTTCTCCAATATCTGTAAGTTGTTATGGCTAAGCTTAGTATTTATTGAATGTGTTTCGAAAAGTTTGTGTTTTAGATACGTGATATGGCTTTACACACCTTTTCAGCAATGCCTGTGTGGATGATATTCTAGGGGTCTTTTATACTTGCGTCACACAGGCGTTTCAGTGTGTTCTAACTGATGTTCTATAGGATTATTAGGGAAAAGGGTACTGCCACATAGTTGGCTTTAATCGTCACTGAATCAGTAAGTCCATTGAGTCAACAGCATGGTTTTGCTGTGCTCGATAAAAACCTGAAAGGCTTTTGAACTGCTGGCACAAGTACCCTTGTCAATGACATGTTTACACAGGTGCACCACATTGTTGTACAGAACAATGTTCCAGGAACTAGTTCCTTTTAGCAAGTGTAGAGGAATGCCACTCTTTTGCTAAAGATTGGTGGAACTGTAACAAGAAGTCGTTAAGTTTACGAAGGAATGGCTATACAATCTTATGTCGCATTGTTGTGCAGTAGTCAATGCAGGTCTAAAACAAGACTAACAATGCTCACAAGACTAACAAAACCCTGGAGATTGATATCTGAGGTTTAACGTCCCAAAACCACCATATGATTATGAGAGACGCCGTAGTGGAGGGCTCTGGAAATTTCGACCACCTGGGGTTCTTACGTGCACCCAAATCTGAGCACACGAACCTACAGCATTTTCTCCTCCAACGAAAATGCAGCTGCCGTAGCCGGGATTCAATCCCATAAGCTGCGAATCAGCAGCCGAGTGCCTTAGCCACTAGACCACCGCGGCAGGGCAATGGTTAGAACCAGTTTAAAATAAAGTAACAATTTCTGAAATAATACAAGCTATATAAATAACCAAGAAATCACAATGATTTACTTAAAATTGCGAAATTTCTTAAACATCTGGCTGAGACCCGCGCCACGCGAGAAAGGGCGCCACTGCCTTGGTAAGTGTGTAGTTGCTGAGTTTGTGGCAAGTGTGCATTTACCAAGTAGGTTATTGGGTTGCCCAGGCTACTAACTTCTTCAGGTTTCAGGGGAGCTGCATTAAGCATTAGATGTAGAAATACACCAAGACCCAGAGAAGAAAGATATTAGCCTTGGAGTTTAGAACTATACAAGGGCCTACACATATATGAGATAAGCACAAGATTTAGCATGGGATTTCGAACTACACCAACACCAGACTGTAACGTATATCAGGAAGCAGCATTCTCAAGCAGGACCGCTGTGAGAGCAAGTCTAGATTATACTCCCACCTTCTGTGGGTGAGTGTGTAGGCATGTGTAATTTCACATTTTGTGTGCTTTTTATTGGACGGAAAAAAATTGGCACGCAATTAGTACATTGATAAAAATTGCACAGCTAGATGTCATTCTAGCATGCCTACATATGCCTCATTGCCTACATGCCTGCATGGGAGTACTTCTTGAGTTATAAACATAATTAGAATTAATAAATAAGACTCATTAACACAAAAATTAGTAGTGGTGATTACAGTATACTGGGAACTGTATGCACTAGGGGCCTTGTTGCATTCTGCAGAACAAACGAGCAAATATTAATTACAAAAGAGTTCCAAAAGAAGTAAAAATATGAAGTATCTCATTATTTAAATTATTTTTAATTTTTATTCTTCTAATGTCACTACAGTGGTGGAAGGGCTGCACCAATTTCGCCACCCTGTGCCAAGTCACTTTTGCTGTGCCATCCTTCTCCAAAGTGCGTTGCCAAAACTGCTTCTATGCGGTCTTTGGTACCTGCATGTTCTATTATCCACAACGTGGCAAGGCCAAGCGAGCTCCTATCATCATCATAATCATCTCCTGACGCGCCCTCTGTTACGTTGGTGATTGCTTGAAGACTGTGTGCAACAGCAGTCTTGCCTCGAGGGCAAAGCAATGAATGCTATAGCAACAAATTGGAATGTTATATAAAGTAAGGCTATCGGCTAACTCTTTTGGATCTGGTCTCGCGTAACTCTTAAAACGCCCGGGTATATGGGAATATGGTAGCTCCATGAAGCAAAGTGGTTTTCGTACTCTGTAATCTCAATGCGTAGTAAGCAGGCCTTTTGTTGATGTCTGCTGAAATAGAACGAATGTTTGTGCCAGTGACCGTGCCCTTATGGTCAATGTGCCAAGTTGCTGCTCTAACCACGCAGTCTCCCCCCACGCTTCTTCACCCGATGAGAGACAGGTGAGGCCTTTCCTCCACTTAAGGGGCCATCAGTAGCATGCCTAGCACACGGGGCGATGTTATCGCTTGCACCTTCCATGCAACGGAGATGGCCGGCTCATTTTACCTGCCTCATGCAATAAATGCATAGAATATTTACACAGCTTGCGCTTCCATACAGTAACTAATAGGTTTATGTCAATATGCGCATGTTTCAAATATTTGAACGATTATTAAAGTATTTGAATTCACTTTGATCCGAATTTAAGTTATTGCAAATTTTGAAGTATTCAAAATGAACGAACAAATGTATATTATACCCCTGTCACACGGGCACCCGTGAAGACCGTTTAACTCCCTCGTCTTTACAACAACGAAGATGCGGTTGGTGTCACACGGCCACCTTTACGCGAACGAAGGTGATATGTGTTTGTCCATAAATATGTGTCTGTTCGTACTCAGGCCAACTCCAGCAATTTTTTTACGATTTCAATGTAATGGTAGTTTTATGTTCCCCAGATGCTCCTGTCATAGACCTGGTAGCAGAAATACTAGGCAAAGTATAGAATAATTTTAAATAAGCAAAAAAGTGCAACACCAAAACTCAACCGCAGTACTATCTTCGCGTAACGTAAGTGTTGGTAAAAATCATGCAAACCGAAAACCGTGCAAGGCATGCCGGTCCGCCAGCACGGAGTATGAAAGCTGCCTGCGAAAGCGGCGAAGAGCAGACTCTCAGGGGAAAGGTGATCCCATCACAAGAGCCGCACCATGTGTGTTACTGACTATGCTATGTGTACAAGCTCCTTGGAGATGTCAAAAAATAATAACCGAGATTCGGACGCATGTGGAGGTCAAGTAAAATCGCTGAAGAGGAATGGCAATTGCTGGTTGTGCATCCCACTATCAGATGGTGCCACCTGTCCAGGCCGCTGAAGTTTGTGGGGTCGGTATCGGTAATACCCGTGTCACACGGGCACTAAAAGGTCTTTTAAGCAAGAAGACTTTTTCCGAAAATGAGTTCCACTCGCAGACACACGACAGAGAGCAATCTCTTTTTCAGAAGTGGTCTTTTCTGGAAATGACGTTCGACGAACTGTTTCATGGCGGTAAAAGAGTAGTCTCGAAACCAGTGGGTGCCAGCAATTTTGAATATGGCAGCGGCCATGCAGACTCAACCGCCTGCTTCGATCCGGACTTGCCCTTGACGCTCACCCAGAGCATGCACAAAAACAAATGAATGGTCTAATTAACTATCGCTTTGTGCCATGTCACGATCAGGGCAGAGTGTCAAGTAGGCTCTTTCGTAATTGGTGAGAAGAGCTTATTTTTTAACCACGCCTGCTAAGCCTAAAGCACCGAGAATTTGATAGTGGATCATGGGGAATTGTGCAGTGTTCTCATGAATGCATTGCTGCTGAAGCGCCAAGACATGAATATAATGCAAATACAACCATCAATCTGGAACTTGCGGCTCATAGAGCACAGGACGATGATGTGATGAATTCAATGCGGAGAGTACTAGGGTCTAAGGTTGCAGCCATGTTTTATTTTTTCCGCTGCTGCTACTCGCCGAACGTGTGCAAGCACATGCCAGAGGTGTGCTTAGCAGACGATGCGATAAAGCCCGTGAATTAATACAGGGGCTTTACAAATACATGTGGAGGGGCTAATCACTTGTAATATTGGCTAAGGAGCTCTGTAGCCTCCACAGTGCTAAAGAGAACTTCTGAGAAAGAGTTATACGGATGCATCGGGAATAACGACATCAGGAATATCACATTGTTACACTCAGACTCCTGCTGCGTCATTTTGCACAAGTGGGAAAAGCGTGTTCGGCAGTCGTGTTTGTAGCAACTATGGCCAACCCCGGGGGCAAAGTAGCCGGCGGTGCACGAAAAAAGCAGCATCTACAACGGTCCAAGGCAGACACCTGGAGTTTGATTTAATCAGACTGTGGCAAGATTACTGCTTCCTTAACTAGTGTAATGTACCTTCGCATTGGGGTTTCTTCATGTGTTATTCGTAAATTTATTTGAAGAAACGAGAACGCTACAAGTCCTTAATTTCTATATCGAGATGCATCGTTTTATTTTCATTGCTTCTCTTTTAACTGCTAGCGCCACGCTTTGGAAGTGTTTTCGAAAGAAAATACTAAGAGGAGATCCTTGGTGCCGTGTGTCTGCACCGCAACGCCTCTTTGTTGAAAGTCTTTTAACTTCGTGAAAGACCACTAACGTAAAAGACTTTTTGCATGCCTGTGTGACACAGGTATAAAATGCTATCGCTAAAAAGATTGTGGACTAACTGAGGCTTCTTAATATTGCTATAGGAAGAGTGCATATTTCTTGCAAAAGTGATAATTTAAAATTGCGCTGGCAGGGTTGTGGGAAATTAATTTAGGCCAAGTACACGCCCCCTTTTGCACAACGCCCTAGGCTCGGTCATGGTGCGCCCTGTGTATGTTAATAAAAAGTGTCTCCATATGGTAAAGTGTTCACTTAATACACTATCGTAATGTTCACGCATAGACCCTCTTCTGCTGGTACGGTATTAACACAGTTTCCGTGAAGTGAGCCGGCACTGCTAGCTTAAACAATATATAATATCAATACTAAGGGTAATTGTAACCTTCAAGAGTTTTCTAAATGTTCAGGTAATTATACGGGGAATCGTATGCTATCACAATGCAACACTACCTGCTACACAACACTTGTAAGCAAGCCCACAACGAACTGAAGTTGGAGCACCGAACCAACGAAACGTTGGCTAAGCAATGCACACGATCATTGTCTTGTGAACAGCAGAAGATGTAGTGGCGCCTTTGTTCAGTCACTTTCGACGTAAACCTTGGCACACATACACAGTGTTGCCAGTAATTATTGAAAGCCAGTTGGGAGAGTCAGGGCAATCTATAAAATTTATTTGTAAAAAAATCTGTGTATCTCTTCAGCCTGTAATTGGGTATTAATGATGGAAACGTGCAAATGAACGTACCCAGCGAATTTTATTGAGATCTGTTAACCTCGAAAAATCGCCGAATCGCCCTTAATGTTGTTCTTGTAAAGGTGGTTTTGCTGCAGTGAAGTAGTGCTTAGCCTTGAAAACATGTATCCGGAGGGGAACTGCATTGCTGCGAGGCCCCACTTCAGGGCTAACTAAAGGTGTTGTTACGTGGCAATAACAGTCACTCGCAAGCCACAGTCCAGCTCACACATGAATGTCAGCTTATTTCACTTTCTCCTAGACATCGTTTAGGATCTGTCCCACTATACACATAGATTGTCATAGAAAACCACGCAACACAACCTTTGGTGGCAAAAGCGCTGACATGATATCTGCAGATGACTGTGATAAGCTCGCTGGCAGGGAGCCAAATGACACATTTATCGCCACCGCCCACCTCGCTATCACTCTTATTTATGCTTATTCGTTAAGGCACTGCCGGAATCACGCGGAAGTCATCACTAATCGACCAGTCTTTGCTGTTACCGAAAGGTGGAAAACTTTTAACGTCACATTGTTGTGTCGGAGAGCTCAGCGTGACAGTGAAATTTCACACGACAGAAGTTATCGCTTCTCGCACTTATGGCTTCTTGAGTTTGAAGGCAGTGTTGGTTTATTGTCGGTGGTCGTAGATGCCGAGAACGGCGTCAGAAAAGTTTGCCGTGCAAAAGCTGACCGCAGTTCTCCATGCTGCCTCCTATTTTTTCTTTTTATTTTTTTCTCCCTCACTTTCATTTTGCCTGTGAAGAAACGTATGGAAAGTGAGTGACCTCGCTCGCGACGTACGAAATCTACGTGCGGTGCTCGCCGCGTTCTGTGATATCTTTGTCGTAACTAAACTTCAGTGGTGCACATGCGCACACGCCTATCTCATACTTCAGAATGCCTGTTCTAACCTTTCGTTTTTGCTTCGTATGCGCTATATTTTTGTCGTGACTGTGTCAGAAGTGTTCGTTGTAGCCCCGCCGCGGTGGTCTAGTGGCTAAGGTACTCGGCTGCTGACCCGCAGATCGCGGGATCGAATCCCGGCTGCGGTGGCTGCATTTTTGGTGGAGGCGGAAATGTTGTAGGCCCGTGTGCTCAGATTTTGGTGCACGTTAAAGAACCCCAGGTGGTCGAAATTTCCGGAGCCCTCCACTACGGCGTCTTTTATAATCATATGGTGGTTTTGGGACCTTAAACACCACAAATCAATCAATCAGTGTTCGTTGTAAAAGTAGGAGGCTTGAAAAATGTTCGCTGTATGTGGAGTCAGTTTCAAAGGGTAGTATAGGAAAATCGTAAGTGCACCGAAATATGGTCATTACAACCGATACATCGTTATGTTTGGGATCGCTATAAATGGGATGGACTTTAGCATGTAAGCCGTCATAACAAGCTTTTAAGCTTTAAACTTAATAATAAAATTAGGAATTGATTTGAGGGTAATAGATTCATTTAAACATGCCCTGCAACACTTCTTCAAGTAGCCATGGAATGGATTCACTAAAGAAGCTTATTGCCTCACAAATTCACCGCCACAAACATTTTTAGAATCCGTCCAGTACAAGTGGAGTTGCTAAGATTTGTTGCACGCTGCTCTCTCTTCTCGTCCCGATGAAAGCGTTGTGGGAAAAGACCACATGCGCCTCAAGACCTTTGGCACTTTCTCTCTCGTTCTTCGAATACGCGGCTTTTCATTGTGAATGCGCATTACGCATGGACAAGTGGCAGTCCCAGGAACGACCGAGCGCACCATGCCAATGGCTGAGACAATGGCTGTGACAAGGGATTTTTCAGCTTGTGGCGTCATTTGCCAAGAGAAGAGGGCAATTTTTGGCTCACTTTGAGATTTATTGTGAATCGCAGACCGCGTGCTGAGGAATAACATTTGGCTTGCATTTTCTCGTTAGCCTCGACCACAGAATGGCAGCGTTTTCTGACCATGCTCAAAAAGGGCCTCTTTAAATTTGAAGGGGGCTTCTTGGCAGGGCGGATTCTTCCTGCAGAGGTGCTTTCACGGTTTAGCACTCTTACACTGCAGTGAAACCACTTTAACAGGCAGTTACATGTGGACTAATATACACCTATTCGTTCATTGCAAATACTTCGAAATTTTCAATAATTTAAATTCGAATAGAAGTGAATTCAAATACTCTACTATTTGTTATAATATTTCAATCATTCAAATATTCACCCAAGCCTAGTGATTTGGCCTGGCTATCAGCTGTAAGTGAGCACTGCAACATGCTCACCAGCACTAAAAATAGATATCATATGTGTTCTAAAATTTTTTTCTTTTTGTTCTAAATACTTTCAAATTATTTATTTGTGAAGTTTGAGTCAAAGCAGACGCTCAATAGCTTACATGTTTTTCTATATTAATTTGCAAAGGCCTATCAATTTGCTAATACGGCTTAAACTGACGTTTTTTAGCTTCACAAAAAAAGCTGTGAAAATATTGCTTTGGCCAATAGAACTGACATTAAGAAGGCATGTGAGGTGACTGCCGCTGTAATAGGTTCTCTTTTTTATATATCCAATAAAAAGAAATCGTATTGAATTGCTTATGAACATTGCTTTCTTAAGTATTACTTTTTTTTTTTGCTATGCAGGCTTTTTCAGTTAACCTAGGTAATACTCGGAAGCTGTACAAATTTTCGACACTTATTGAGCATCCCTTGACTTGTATTGAATTGTAATAGCATCTGAGTTGGTATGACTTTAGCAAACTGTGCCTTGTCACATGCAGCACCTGTGCTAATGCATGACTGAACATAGGTAATGAATCATAGATGGTGTCATAAAGCTACAGCTTATGCTACTCTCAACTATTTCTTCAGTATGCTAGGCTATGTGTTGTGGAAGTGTGCCAGACCAGTCCTGAAAGTGTCGTTTCTAGATCTGCGCATGCTATATTCCTTCATATTCCCTCTTCTTTTTATTATATATCCTAACAGGATTTTTCATCTCACTTGATTGTTGAGGAAGACGCAACACTACTTGGTGACAAGCAGAGTACCAATGGCACTTCAAATGTGCTGAATAGCTGTGCCACGTTGGAAGACCTTCCCAACTTCGCAGGCAGTGTGCCTGCAACTATTTCTACATCAACCCCTGCTACTTCCGGTACTGAGCTCACCACAGAGAAGAGTCCCACACGGAAGGAGGATGCGACAGACACACCATCAAGCCAGGTTATGCAAGTGGCATTGCAGGACAAAAATTCTGGCACCACAAAGTAAGGGAAGCTCCTGGATTCTGTTGTGCCTAATTAATCATGCATGCATTAGCTGCTAAAGTGGCGCAGTGACTGTAATTGCTTTGCTGAGCTTGAGGTTGCGGGTTCAGTAGTAGCTGTGGTGGCTGAAATACGAAAATGCTGATGTACTTAGGCATGCGTGAAAAAATCCTGAATTGTCACAATTATTTTGATGTCCCTCACTGCAGTGTAGTTCATAAACAGATCATAGTTCTGATACGTAGGACTCCAGAATATTCAGCAGTCTATACGGAGGCATCAGGTGTCTGTTAGTCCGCTATGTGGTGAGTGCTGCAAGCACATAATTTCTTTCATACGAAGTTCCAAAATGTTTTTTGCCTTTCACCACTCTCCAGAACTAGAAAGAATTTTGTCCTTACTTTTTTATTTACTATTCTGCATCATTAGGCTAGCTGTAACTATAATCACTAGTACATAGATCTGACACCAGATTGATGACCACTGTTTACTACTGAGTAATTGTTTACCAGAGTTTTACTTGCTACTCCAAAACACCAAAGAAATCTGATAGAGCCTTAAGACAGCGTCAGTCTATTCTTTAGCAGTTGTAAACTTTCCTTATTTATTTTACATGTCCTCAAATCGCCCGCGACGTATACACTCAACGTAACAATCACATAGAAGTAGCCGCATAGTTCGCAAAATAGGAGCGCACAACTCGCCAATAGACAGGAAACGTCAAATTAGGAGTGCTACTTCTCGAAACCAGCAAAATTTCAACTCTGCGGACATTCTGAAGCCAAAAATAACAAAATTGCGCAGACAGAAAAAAGTTAGGGGGAATAAACGCGGGATAAGAAGGGTCATTAATAGCACTGAGGTCGCAAGGTTAGAAGTTTGAAGTCGTCACCCACCCCTTCCTTCTTTTTTGAGCAATATGGTGTTCCAAACAGCTATGAGAAGGCCAGATGAGCTATGAGGAATGTGAGGTTGAGAACAGATGGGCAGTCGTGTAGTATTCTACAGTGTTAAGAGTGTGGGACAGAACGTCTACTTAGAGATAGCGCATCAGCCTAGCATGCAAGAGGTCCTAGCATGCAAAAATTCCTAACTGTATACAGTTAAGCCTGCTTATAACGAACCTTCATATAACGAATTTCTCTATATAACGAAGTTTTTCTATTCCCCACCATTGCTTCTTAGAAGTACATGTATTTACGACCTTTTTGTAACAAAGTAACAGTGGGAGACAACCTTGATAAAACCAATTTTTTCCTTGGACGATCTAGTGACCACACGTGCTGGATCTGCGTGAGGCGAGCAGTTGGGCCGGCACCCCACCAGCCGGTATTGCCACCGTTCTCGCCGCCGTGGTCGCATATGCGGGTGTACCCCCCCCCCCCCCTCCTCTCCTTGTTCTAAACCAAAATTTAAAAAAAAAACTACTTTTGCGCATTGGCAGTGCTACGCTTTTACTTAATGGTCACATTTTTAGGGCCACACTGCATATGAAGGGCAGGTTATTGAATAGTTTTCCAGGGTATTTGTGTCTGTGTCCATATCGTTCGCTTTTCATTTTCGACGCCGTGTGCACGTGCATAGTGTCACTGCGCGCGCATGGTGTGGCCCCCAACGACGTTCAGCTTTGATTTTTTTATTGCGATAGCAATTATGTAATATGGACAGTCTCGGGGCTGGTTTTTTGCCGCCAACACCGTCATTCACCGTATTTGTTACGTATCTATATATGAAAACTCAAGAACAAAAAAGAAAAACCGCCCTTGCTCGACGCCCAGCTCGCCACGATGCGCTGACGTGCGCTTGATCTCCCACGAGTACCTACTTTGTTCCGCAAATGGGGGAGGGGGGTTAGATGCTTGTGCGCGCGCGCTCATTCTTTGGTGGGGAGAATCGCGCGCCTTCGACTTTGACCAGAACGATTGCTTTTAGTTGCCGGGCACACAATGATTCCTTGGCTCGCTGGAAAGGCGCCGTTTGTGAAAAGCGTGCACTTTTCAAACACAGTGAAGTAACAACTGGGGCACTTTATGGTACGCACTCATATCTGTACCCAAGATTACGTTTTGCGCCTCGTCACCACCAAGGGGATGTCAGATTAGGCGCTGATGGAAACTCTCCGAGACCACGGTGACGACGGATCTTCGGAGGTCGACTCGTCACGCGCTTCCGTCTTGCGCCGCGAGCTTGCCAAGATAGCATGTGCGCGAGCCATTGCGACCTTAAAATAAAAGTTCATCGCTGCTACTCCAGCCCCCCCCCCCCCCTGCGTCTTTTCATGCTCGTTCAAGACTGGTGGTTTCTTTTTTGTTTGAGCATTCGACAGCAGTTTTAGCACGCAGGGGAATGTTATCGTATTGTGCCCTCGAAGTGATAGAGAAAAGGGCCAGCTTATTTTATCTTTGTTTCAACAGCGCTCGCGCACTTTTATCTGCTCGTAAAAGTTACAATGCGCAGGGGCATGTTAGTAATTAATTTGGACTTGGGACAGAACATGGCGGCGACGGCAAAAAACCCACCGAGAGTGTCCATATAATTGCTATTGCAATAATAACAACTGTTTTTTACTGTAAAATAAGTGTTTCGGGTTAGCTCTGCCTTAAGTCCCCCTTTTTGTTTAATTTGTGCGTTCATTTTCCAAATTTTCGTACCAAACCTGCATATAGCGAAATCCTTTTTATAACAAATTTTTCAAATAATTTATCAATTTTTTTGTATCCCTATATGTATTTACAAACACATGATGAGGAAATCGTTGAAAAAGAAAAAAAGACGTCTCAGGAGTGCAGCCTCACTGGTGATCACCTGCCAGTAATGCACTCCCTCACCAGAGCAGGATTGGCCACTCTGGTGCAGTACTTGGTCACTACCTTTCACATGAACACAACAATTAACCCTCAGCCCACAGTCCCCAGCAGTTGTGAAGCAACTGACCAAGGTGGCAATCAGACCTGCGACTGTGCTAAGAATCTCTGTGTCTGGACAGGCCACTATTGGAATCTGAACTTGGCTGCGTTTAACCTTAGAATGCTATCTAGTGAGGCAAGTCTAGCCGTGCTATCCGAGGAATTAGAGGGTGTTAAATTGGGTGTAATAGAGCTCAGTGAAGTTAGGAGGATATGTGAGGCTTATTCAGTACTGAAGAAGGGACACATTCTATGCTACTGTGGATTTGTTGACAGAAGAGAACTAGGGGTGGGGTTTCTTACCACAAGAATATCGCTGGCAACATGGAGGAATAGTATAGCATTAGGGAGATGGTGAAAAGTATCGTAATTAAGTTATGTAATGTAAATTAGTTACATAATTAAGTAACAAAAGGTACAGGATGAAGTTGATACTGGCCTATGTGCCTACATCGAGCCATGATGATCACTTGGTTGAACGCCTCCATGAAGACATAGTATACTATTTTGATGGGTGACTTTAATGCCATAGTAGGTAAGAAACAGGCCAGAGACCATGCAGTGGGGGAATATGGCATCGGCTCTAGAAATACCAGAGGAGAGTTAATAGTAGAGTTCGCAGAACCTAATAATTCACAGATCTTGAATTAGTCCTCAGAAAACTGGCTAGCCATAAGTGGACAGGCCGAAGTCCTAATGGAAAAACTGAAAATGAAATAGACTTCATTCTGTTTGCGCACCCAAGCATCGTGCAGGATGTGGAAGTACTTGGCAAGGTATGATGCAGTGGTAAGGTCTTGAATTTGCCTAGACTTGAAGAAAGAACGACAGAAACTGACACGCAAGAAGCCAATCAATGGGCTAGCACTGAGAGGGAAAGTGCAGCAATTCAGAGTCTCGCTTCAGAACAGATACTTGGCTCTTATGAGGTAACCGATGTTAGCATTGGCACGATGAACGATAATCTTTCTAGTATCGTCAAAGAGTGTGCAATAGAAGTCAGAGGTACAGTCACTAGACAGGACACTGGCAAACTGTTCCAGGAGATTAAAAATATCATTTAGAAACAACAAACCATGAAAGCCTGAAATGCAACAGACAAAAGAGAGCTATTGGGGCTTTCAAAGTTAGTAAGGTAGCCGACCTAACAAGGTATAACATGGAGAGAATCAAGCATGTTGTAAAAGGCAGAAGAAGCCTAAAAGCTGTGAAGGCAAACTTGTGACAAGCAAAAATCTGATGTATGCATTAAGGGACAAGTAATGCAAGTTCACAACCAATATGGATAAGATACTTGAGGTGGCAGAGGAGTTCTACAGAGATCTCTACAGAAGCTGAAATATATCATAGGATGATATCATAACAAGCAATAATAGCCCAGAGGAATTTCACACCCTACTAGTAAAGACACGGGATGTAATGAAAGCTCTAGAAGGAATGAAAAAAGGCAAAGCCGCTGGTGAGGATAATGTAACAACGGACCTGCTGACAGATGGTGGAGAAATCGTGTTAAAAAAAAAACTGGGCACTTTATATTATAAGTGTTTTTTGATGGGAAAGGTACCAAAATCTTGAAGGAATGCCAACATCATCTTAATCCATCAGAAAGGAGACGTCAAGGACTGGAAAAATTATAGACCGATCAGCTTACTGTCTGTTCTCTACAAGCTATTTACAAAAATAATGGAAAATAGAATTAGGGTGACATTAGAGTTCAATCAGCCAAAGGACCAAGGAGGATTTCGTATAGGCTACTCCACAACAGACCATATTTATATTATTAATCAGGGGATAGAGAGATGCACGAAATACAACCAACCCCTATATGTAGGCTTCATAGATTATGAAAAGGCATTTGATTCGGTCAAGACATCAATAGCGATGCAGGCACTATGGAATCAGGGAATCGACGAACCGTACATATACACCCTGGACTAAATCTACGGCAGATCCACAGCCATGATAGTCCTCCATAAAAAAACCAAAGAACCCTAATGATGAATGGTGTAAGGTAGGGAGACACGACCTCTCCAATGCTATTCACCGCGTGTTTACAGGAGGTTTTCAGAGCCCTATATTGTGAAGAGTTAGGGATAAGAGTTAATGAAGAGTATCTGAGTAATTTGCAATTTACTGATGACATTGCTTTGATAAGTAACTCGGGGGACAAATTACAACTCACGATAACTGAATTGGACACGGAAAGCAGAAGAGTTGGTCTGAAAATTAATATGCATAAAACTAATGTATTGTGCATCAGTCTCGGCAGAAAATAGCGCTTTGCAATAAGTGGCGAGATGCTGGAAGTTGTAAAGGAATATGTCTACTTAGGACAGATACTAACTGCGGAACCGAACCATGAGAGTGAAGAACTAGAAGAATAAAGATGGGGTGGAGCACATTTAGCAAGCATTCGCAAATCATGAATGGTAATCTACCACTATCCCTCAACAAGAAGGTATATAACAGCTGCATCTTGCTGGTACTTAGTTACGGAGCAGAAACCTGGAGGCTTACAAAGAGGTGTTCAGCTTAAATTGATGACGACGCAGCGAGCTATGAAAAGGAAAATGACAGGTGTTACCTTAAGAGACAAGAAAAAAGCAGAGTGGGTCAGGGCACGAACCGCAGTTAAGGATATCATAGTTTAAATAAATAATAGACATGGGCTGGGCACGTAACGCATAGGCAGCATAACCGCTGGACCTTAAGGTTAACAGACTGGATTCCCAGAGAAGGTAAATGCCCAAGGGGGAGACAGAAAGTTAGATGGGCCGATGAGATTAAAAAGTTTGCATGTATAACATGGTAGCAGAGAGCATGAGACCAGGTTGATTGGCAGGACATGAGAGAGGCCTTTATTCTGCAATGGGCATAGTTGGAATGATGATGATGATGAATATGTTTATGACAATTTTGAGACAAAATTTTCGGAGCTAGATTTGTCAGTCTCTCTCTCTTGAGATCAATTGCTAGTATCTGACCCTGAAACACATACAAGCCAGAACAAGAATACCTAAATGTTAAGCGCTCTCTCATAACTGTGCTGTTGTAGGTCTGGCTAGGCTAGTAGAGTAAAAGCTCGTTAATTCTACCTCACTTAATTCTGAATGACACCCTGGTTAGGTACAGCCTTCTGTATTCCTATGGGAGAAAACTCCCAATAATTCAAATGTGTTGTTTGCCACAATGGTTAATTCAAACTTGGGGGCCCCTGGCTTTCATCACTCTTCTCAAAAGTCTACCCAGAGTGATCACAATATGTTTCAAAACCAAGCCAAGCCAAATTTACCAGAGATGTGAAACAACAAAAGAGCAGAATTTCTGTGCAGATGAGAATACGAATGCTGCTTTGAAGCTCTTGGGAAAGCTATAGACGATGCGCATAGTCACAGCAAAAGAAGCTCAAGCTAATGCAAATTACTGATTACATTTAATTTTGATTGAGTTAACTCTATCATGTAAATAAATGTGTTTTGTAGCATGAATGGCGTAATACATTTTGACATTAAAGCTCACTCTCGCATGAATGAACGTTGCTGTTTGTTTACGACAATCACTGATAGTTCATTTCTGTTCGCTATTATGGCTCCATAAACTTCATTTACAAAATCACCTGCCATAAATGTGTAGTAGCGCCTATTTCGCTATAACTAGTCCTTGACCAGTTCTGCCTATGCAGTGTAGTCTGATCATTCTAACAACAGCCCACTTAATTCGAGCAATCTTATAGTCCCCTTTGAGTTCTATTTCACGAGCTTTTTAGTGTAGTAACTTTCATCTAATAAACCGGAGGCTCCTAAGCAAGTGCTACTGCACTCTGAAGAAGCTTGGATATGAAAGTTATTTTTTGTTTAGAAAGTCACCTGTAGTATTGGGGAAACTATTCATTTCTATGGCAAATACAAATAATTATGACTTAAAGGAGCTCTGCAACACTTCTCTAAGCTCTAAGTCATCATGAAATTGCCTCACTATTGGAGTTCATTGTCTGATATGACTGCTTCAGAAATTTTTTTAAATCCGTCAAGTACGAGTGGCGTTACAGGGACTTGACGCACGCTTGAAGGCCTTTTTCCCTCCTTTCGTCCTAGTGATTGGCTGAAAGCTACACAAGGGAGGGGATGGTATTAAAGGGTGCTCTTTGTTTTCTTGGTTTCTTTGAACTGACATGCGGCCGACGTACAAGCATTGTGCTGGGCTCACTTGACTATGCTGCAATGTGCCATGCCATGCTGCAACATGGGCATCTCGCAGCACATTGCGGTACCCACAATAGCTATGCAGCTCACAGTGTTCAAATCGACCAATGGCCATGCTGCTCTATGATATTTAGTTCATATGCTTCCACATGTTTTTGAGCACGTGATGCAGTTAAGTTCGGTTCATTGTATCTTTTGTCAAGAAAAGAGCAAGCGATTTCTAGCTATTATTGGCTTTAATTTTAAGTTCGCTTGTGCTCAGCTCACTTAACCCTACTGCAGTGTGCCATGCAATGGCGCGACACAGGCATCTTGCAGCATATTGTGGCAGCCACAATAGCTATACAGCTCGCAGTGTTCAAATCGACCAGTGGTCATGCTGCTCTATGATATTTAGCTCACATGCTTCCTCGAGCCTCGTTTATTAATTGACAGCATTTTATGACCATGTTCAAAAGCTGTTGCTGGTCCCTTTAAACTTATGGAGCTTTTGACTTTCGAACATCTGCATGCTTGTTTTAGACCTTGTTGCACCATGCAACCTGAATGAGATATTGTAACAAATGTAGTAGCCTCACAACAAGGATGTTCTATTTACACAGTTTATTAAGGGCGAACTTGTGCCCAAAGTGAACGACGCACAGCGATCAAGAAGATCCGAAGGTTGGTAGTCCTCGTGAGCCTTTGCCTTGGGCACCCTCGTTCTCTTCTTCACGCGCGTTGGTTGTTCAGTGGAGTGCCGCGCGCATGCAGGGCCGGCTCGTGCATTGTGGCTAGCTTCGTCGCTCGTAGTCGTGCCGTTAGCGTTTCTCTGGTTCCCAACGCCCGCGTTGCGCGGAGCAATGGTAATTTTCTGTGGCATTATCCCCCCTCTCATGAGGCATCGTCCGATGCTTTCGATGATAATGTGTGCAGCGTTTCCGTCTCGGAAGGTTTGTAAGAGTGAAATGGTTGTACAGCAAGCAAGTGGGGTGGCTAGTCTTCGTGTTGGTCGTAATACGGTTTCATGCGCACAATGTGTACATGCTCGGTGGGGTTGCGTCGTTTAGAATGCCCATGTCCTGTAGGCTTGACTTCATAAACGAGGTCACTGAGTCGCTGTACTACCTCGTAAGGACCGAAATATCGACAAATGAGTTTTTCAGGCAGGCCTCGTTGTCGTACCGGGGTCTATATCCACACTTTGTCACCGACTTCATACCGTGTTTCACGTCTTCCTCGGTTGTAGCGGTCGGCATCGATTCGTTGTTGGTGACATATTCCGTACCTTGCTAATTGGCGGGCCTCTTCCGCTCTCTCTATATAGTCATCGAGATCAGAAGGGTAGTCATCTTGATCTATAGGTAACATAGCGTCCAGTGTTGTGGTAACTACTCGATTGTAAACTAGTTGAAACGGGGTAATCTGTGTAGTCTCTTGTACGGCGGTGTTATAGACGAAGGTGACGTATGGTAAAATTTCGTCCCACTTTTTGTGTTCGACGTCCACATACGTAGATATCATGTCAACTAGAGTTCTGTTAAGGTGTTCAGTCAGGCCATTGCTTTGAGGGCGATATGCGGTAGTTTTCCTGTGAACAGTGTGGGTCATGTTCAACAGGCATTCCATGAGTTCTGCCGTGAAAGCCGGTCCGCAATCGGTGATTACAACAGTTGAAGTGCCGTGCCGTAGCACTATGCTCTGTACGAAGAATTTGGCGACCTCAGCTGCCATTCCTCGATGCAAGGAGTCTGTTTAGCGTATCTCGCTAAACAATCAGTCGCTACAACGATCCGCTTCTTGCCAAGTAAAGATGTCTGAAATGGTCCAAGGAGGTCCATTCCAACTTGTTAGAAAGGTGCTTTCGGTGGGTCTATCGGGTGCAGAAGGCTCGCTGGCTTAGCACGAGGCACTTTCCGTCTTTGGCACTCACGGCATGTTCTAACATAGCGCTGTACTGAAGACAATAGCTTGGGCCAATAATAGTGCAGACTTATTCGTGCAAGCGTTCGAGTGACCCCCAAATGTCCAGACGTAGGCTCATCGTGGCACGCTTGTAATATTTCTTGCCGCATAGTTGCGGGAACGACAAGCAGAAACTTTTCACGGTTGTGCTTAAAGTTTCTTTTGTAGAGGACATTTCCTCGGAGGCAGAACGATGCGAGGCTTAGAGAAAATATACGAGGTACTTGTACGTCAGCTCCTTTCGGGTGTTTGATGAACGGGAGCAATTCTTCGCCCGCATGTTGAAATTCGGCTATCTGAGAAGTCTCGACAACAGCCACAAATGGAAAGTCCTCTTCATAAGTCCTCTTCATCTGATAGTGCTGTGTCTGCAGGCACCCATAACAAACAGTCGGCGTCGGTATGTTTCCTCCCAGATCAATATACCACAGTTATGACAAATTCTTGCAGTCTGAGGCTCCACCTTCCTAGTCGTCCGGATGGGTCCTTGAGGTTGGAAAGCCTGCAAACGGCATGGTGATCGCTGACTGCCTTTAATGATCCACCATACAAGTAAGGCCGAAACTTACTGATGGCCCAGACGACGGCAAGGCATTCTTTCTCTGTGGCCGAATAATTGGTCTCCGCCTTTGTTAGAGTTTGACTGGTGTATGCTATCACCTTTTCTTCGCCATTCTGCCACTGTATTAGGATGCCTCCTAGGCCGATGTTACTGGCGTCTGTGTGTATTTCCGTGTCAGCTGTTTCATCGAAATGAGAAAGGATCGGGGGTTCTTGCAGCCGTTTTCTTAATTCGTTTAAGGCACTTTGTTGCTCTATTTCCCACTGGAAATGTACATCTTCTCTCGTAAGTTTCGTCAAGCGTTCTGCAATCTGCGAGAAATTTCTGGCAAATCGTCTATAGTAAGCACAGAAACCTAGGAATATCCGTACTGACTTTTTGTCTGCTGGCACCGGGAACCTTGCAACGGCGGCTGTCTTTTCGGGATCAGGGCGCACCCCGTGGGCGCTGACAACGTGCCCAAGGAATCGACGCTCTTCGAAACCGAATCGGCACTTTTCTGGCTTCATGGTTAAATCTGCCGAACGGATTGCTTCTAACACTGTTCGCAGGCGCTTGATATGCTCCTCGAATGTAGCGGCGAAGATGACCACGTCGTCAAGGTACACTAAGCAACACTGCCACTTCAATCTGGAAAGTACAGTGTCCATCATGCGTTGGAACGTTGCCGGCGCACAACAGAGACCAAAAGGGAGAGCCTTGAATTCATAGAGTCTGTCCGGGGTAACAAAAGCAGTCTTCTCGCGATCACGTTCATAAACTTCGATCTGCCAGTATCCACTTTTCAGATCTAGTTATGAGAAGAACTTGGCACACCGAAGTCTGTCTAATGTGTCGTCAATACACGGGAGGTGATATACATCCTGTTTAGTCACAGCATTTAATTTCCGGTAGTTGACGCAAAACCTTAGCGTGTTATCCTTCTTTTTGACAAGTACTACAGGAAATGCCCACGGACTGCTAGAAGGTTGAATAACATCATCTTCAAGCATCTCCTGTACTTTATTCTTGATAACTTCTCTTTCTTTTGGTGAAACGCGGTACGGATGCTGGCGTACTGGCCTGGTTGTCTCGTCTGTTACGATCCTGTGTTTTGCAATGGTCGTGCGTCGTACCTTTGAACTATTGGAGAAACAGCTGCCAAATTCCCGTACAAGGTTGTATAGCTGTTGACATTGGATCATTGAAAGATTAGGATTTACGGATATTACGTCGCAGACATAAGATGTTGGTTTCATATCCGTTGACGTTGTTTCAAGGCTGTATATTTCTGTAGCTTCACAAACCTCATGAAGAAAGGCTGTCCCTTTGCGATGTGCTGGAATTCGTTCCCGAAATTTGTCAGGAGGATGTCTGCGTACCCGTTTCATAGCTAGATAATCCGTCGTGCCCCACAAACACCTCTTTTCAGGAAAACATCCATGTTGCTGTCTGCCACACCTTTGTAGTCACCAAACGTATCATTTCTGACTAGAACCATTACACTGCCCTGCGGCGGTACAGTCACATCATCATCGACGATGCGCAGTGGAGTGGTGTATTGCTCGTCTGCTCGAGCAATCTTTATAGCTTGTTCCTTCGAAAATGATATGCTGGACCTCTGCAAATTAATAATGGCACCATTTGCTTGCGGAAAATCTATTACGAGTATAACTTCTCTCGAACATACGGGGAAGACAACAAAGTGACCAACGTAAGTGAAACCTCGTATCTCAACTCTTGCGGCGCATCTGCCGAGAGGCGTAATAAGGTGACCACCTGCCGTACGTACTTGAGGTCCACTCCATTCGGTCAGAACTTTCCTGAGGCACTTCGCTAAATCGTAGCTTATCACAGAGTAATCCGCACCGGTATCGATTGAAGCCATGAGCTCTAGCCCGTCAATTACCAACGGCAAATCTGAAGTCATCTTCTCATTACTGCACTTGTTTACCTGGAGACCGTCGTCGTCGTCGTCAAGCTGGTGTCGCAGTGGAGGATCTTCGTATTTCGAATCACCAGCGGCCTCGCCTCCACAGGTCGCCCACTTCAGTTTCCCGGGTTTGGACTAGGTGAACGATGCCTAGGTGCATATGGAAAGGAACGTGGGCTTGGCGAGCGCCGACGTAGAGGGAATGGTGACCGCTGTTGATGACCACGATGCAAGTAGAAGCTCTGACGTGAGCACAGGTATTCCTCGATGTCGGACGGCCTTTCGCCGTTTCGTGGACACGGTGCGTTGACCGCGAATCCTCGAAGACCAGCTTAACGATATCGGCAAAACCGGTACAGTTGGCCAGCCTCTCCACAGTGAAGCACAGGGGCCTACGTTCCGCTTCTCACCATACATCGCTTTTCCGAGGTCTTGTCTCTGTCGAAAGAGGTGCGCTGCGAGTTGCCTCTACGATATGGCGCGGGCTACGTGTGGAGGTAATTTCCTTTGGCAATATGATGATCACTGTTGCAAATTTGATGTTGGGGCATGTGATGCTGTTATATATTCTGAATTACTGCAAAATGTAAAGAGCTGTACAAGAAGGATGAAAACATTGATAAAAAGCACAGCACAGAGAGCAATAATGTAGGAAGAAAAAAAAAAAAGGATGGGTCTTAAATACAAAAGTGAACTTGAACAGTGAAAGGAATGTCCACAACTACTAACATTCAGATACAAAGCAAATGTTCTAAACACTCGCAACATTTTACTGCTGATAACACAGGACTTGGATTAAAATCATTTGAAAACTATCTTCATGGTAGCACTTAGCAACTCGACTATCATGTGCATGTTGTTATAGAGGGCTCCAAGGATAAGCTACTGTATGTCTATTATCCTGTTTGTTTCTGCTGCTCTTGTCATCCCAGTGAATGCCATCTCCAAGACACTCATGTCACACTTATTCTTTGTTTGAGGTTGTATTGCATAGTTGTTGACTTAAAAGCTGGACTAAGTGGTGATGGCTGCCCTCAAATCTCAAATAATATTCATCGAAATGATAAATTCACTAAAGAATAAGAGAATTATTAAGTTTACAAGAGACAAAGGAACACATGTCAAGATATATGAATTTGTGATAAGATAAGCATCTCTATTTAATAAGCGCTACCTGTATTTTGACAATTGTCATTCTTGCACACACCTTGAAGTATATTAAATGCCATTTGACTTCATAGGACATTATCTGATTCGTAAATGAGATATAATACTAACTTCTGTGGCCTTACTCAGCCTCGTTACTCTTTGCGTGCAGGATTTTTGCAGATCACGTGGAATCTATAGATTATGACCTGGACTGGCTACAGGACCAGCTGTCAGGAGGAGGGCTGAACTTGGACACTTCCACACTCATGGGGGTATGTCCAGAGTGGACAGGGCTTCTCTCGGGATCACCAAAGGTAGATGGGCTGAGTGACCACAGCGCTGCTCTTGTGCTTTTGCTCGCACATTATATTGTGTGAATTGCACAAAGCAGCTTGCTCTAGTTGTCCACTCAAATATGTTGTTATTCTTAGTCATACTTATACACTGTGTAGATTTGATGTTTGATGTAATCATAACAAGACCGGTGAAATTGACTAAGGTATTTAGCTCATCTAATTGAAGGAATATAAAAAATGCCCAGCACAGTAATAAGTAGAATCTGGGTTATATGATTACGGCTGATGCGAATTGCGCGATGATAAGGTTTCTTTGGATGGACTACATTATACAAAATATGCTGTGATTCGGTGTTATACGAATGGGTTCCCCATTCACAACAAATGATACGAACGTGGGATTAACCACTGCACGCCAACGACGCAACGGGGCTTGTCTGTGGAGGGAAGGCCCGTTCACACTGTGCCTCGAAGGAAAGGAACGCGGCATGACTCATGGGAATTTCCCCAGCATCGCCGCCTAAGTAGCCTGAAAACCACGTCGCAAGGCTGACATGAAAGAATCCACCCGAGACCAATTTGCCGCCACACGATAGCAGATCGCCTATTTGCTTCACAGCTTGGGCTACACCGGCTGCACTAGGTCTCGAACCACGTGATGTAAACCACGAGCTGCAAATTCAATATGGTGGCAAAAGCGTCAGCAGTGGCTCGTCTCCGCGCAATCGCGAACTACCTGTGCAGCGCGACAAAGCTCACGACCTTGAAAAGTATGCATTCATAGGGAGCCTGGTTTGTATTACCATTGCTGCGAACAGCGGAAGAAGGTGCAGCAACAGCAAGTCGACATGCTCTATAGTGTCTCGTTCGCTTTTGCACTGCCGGCTGAATCCGTCACCACCGCTGCTGGTGCATCCGCTCGTGTTGTTTCTGCTGGAGTATCTCCCTAAACACAATAAACAATTGTATCAGGCCAGTTGGTAAGGATCCATCTTTATAAACCCTGACGTTTGTAAAAAACGTTTAGTTGAAGTTAAGCGCTTGTGTTGTGTGTTCTTTGTAATAGTGGCTGCGCTTCCTAGAAAGATGGCTCCCTAAACATTTGTGCCGAGGTAAACCGTTTCTTTTGAGTGCTTTGCATGCATAACTAGAACTCGGTACGAATTTTAATGTTCAGGAAACGGGCAAAACAAAATGAATTCTCAAGCGGTGAAGGCAGAACGAATGTGAACAATTTTCGGCGGGTGCGGAAGTTTTTTCGTGGCTGCTCTGTCGTTTTCGCTTGAATTCTACCATGTGACTGATTTTTTTCGAGTCGACTTCGCACCGTGTTTTTACGGCCACTTAAGCGGTGAAGCGAGTGAATTTTCAGTAAATTTTGCCTGCATGCGGAAACCGTGGCCATTTATGAAGAGGTGATTTAGGCAGGAAAGTTCAAAAGAAAATTATGTACTTTTTTTAGCAAGTAGTAGCTGACCCCAATAAAGTTCCTGTTCATCTTCATGATCAATTTTAACTGGATTTTGGTTCATACGACTTCAGGATGATACGGATATTTTGCGTGTTCTCTTCAAATTTGTTTCATTGAGGTTCTACTGTACTGTTTAGTTGAGTGTACTTACCAGTAACCTAGAATAATTTTTTCTAGGGGAGGTTTGGGGGGGGGGGGGGGGCTAATTATACCTTTATTCATCTTCGTGCATGCATTTGTGTCTGTGTATATATATATTCACATGCAAAATTTTTAAAATCTTGGGGAAGGGGGTTGAGCCTCCAACCTCCTTCTCTGGCTATGTTGAAGTTGAAGTTTATTCAAAATAATACATTTTTTTTTCATACATGCATATTTTTTTTTTGCATGGCGAATGAACAATCAGAAGTCCCAAAGTAAGAACTGCCAGGAGAACCTCCTAACAAAAAGTAAAAAGAGGATTAGTTTTTTTAGTCAGCAAACAGTGACGAAATAGCAGCAATATATAGGAAAAAAATGTGCGAAAAAATTAGGGCAATGTGAGCAATAGTGACAATTTGCTTGAAACAAAGAAAAACAAATGAAAACATTCAAGTCATAAATCGTTTAACAATAGGATTTTCACACGGTTGCAAAATTAATACATTGAACATGACTTGAAATCAACGGGAAGCATGTTCCACAGTGTTACGCATAAAAATCTTGCCGTCATTTGACTATAGTTGGTACATACTTTAGGTAAAAGTTGATGACACTTTGCTGAAAAACTTGTATTGTTAGTATTTACAAGAGTAACGTCAGTGGTATTTAGCAAAATCTATCATGTATGAACCTAATGCAAACCCATTTTATGGTTTCATAGCAGAAACTTGTTTTCAAAATCACATTAACACTCTTTGATAAGCAAAGTAGCAATAATATTTTACAGATGCTATGTTTTAACATGATATATGTATCCTGCCTTCACTTGTGTTCACAGAAAAAAAAAAATCAAATGGTTCAAGAATGGCAGTGTCTCGATATATAGCACAAATTGTTACCATTCTCAAACATTCTCTTATCGCTGTTCATCTATCATTAGATTTTGCCCGTTACTGAATAACTCCGCTCACATTATTACCGTGATTTGAATGCACAGTTAGGAAATGGATAACAGGGCATAACACTAAATTGAATACAGAAGTGCCAGCAAATACTCAGGACACATACAAAAGAAAAAAAACATTAGGCAAGGTCAAATGCTGAACTTTCGACAGAATTTTATTGGAACGCACATTGCAGCACCAAACACCCCATGCGTACATATTCTCATCATTTATATTTCATGTTTGAAGGCAGCACCGAAAGGCAGCAATAGTGATTAAGCCTAGCTCAAGATTTGACATGTTGTCACAGGAAGTGAGATAATATTGTCCCGGCTAAAGGCCGGGCAAGAAGACAGAGGACGACGAAGTGATGAGCGTGGACAGCACCCAGAATTCCTCTGAGAAAGAAGAAGTCGAAGTGGCTGCTCTTTTGTTCTGTTAATACAGACCTCGTTTTTCTGGTCGCACCGTCGTTCTGTACTCTGTTATTTTCACCTAGCGACATTGGTGGAGGTGCTGGACTTCTCCAACTGATGCTTGGGACACCTCCGCGCCCTAGCACATCGAGTCCACCACCGCAATCCGTTCCTGCAGTGGATACACCCGTCCACCGCTACAGTCGCCAACAGCGAGGCCTTAGTCCCGAGGTGATCCCGCTCGAACTTCTCCAGCAACACACCATACCGGGAGAAATGGCTACCCGAGGGCCTTCACAGCTTACTGTTGATCAGCCTCTAATTCCTGAGACCTTCCACGGTGAGGTTTATGAAGACGTCGAGGAGGTTAGCCCAGTATGAGCGAGTCTCCAAAGCCAACCGCTGGCCAACTGAACAAAAGCTATCGCGCGTCTACTTTGCTTTGGCAGACAGCGCTCGTACGTGGTACGAGAACCGCGAGTCAACGCTGTCTTCGTGGGAAGAATTTCGGCAGCAAATTCTCGGGACATTCGCAAACACCGACCGCTGTGATTCTGCTTTGCAGCTCATCGAGGCACGCATACAGAAATCAAACGAGAGCGTCACCATGTTTGCGGAAGACATGACCCGCCTATTTCAGCGGGCCGACCTCGAGATGCTTGAAGGTAAAAAACTCCGACATTTGATGAGAGGCGTCAAGTTTGCCGGTCTCCTACGCAACCCACCAACAAGCGTAGCCGAATTTGTCAAAGAGGCTACAACAATCGAGCGAGCACTGCAGCAACGGCGCGGATACCATGACCAACCAATCAAAACATCTCCCAGTCGCTCTGCTTTGAGTGCCGGTAGTGAGTGTTCTCTGCGTGAACTCATTCGTGAGGTCGTTCGGGAGGAGATCCGAAACCTCCTTGTGACTCCACAAGAAAATACCATGGCTTGCGTTGCAGAAGTTGTGCGGCAAGAACTCCGCCAGGCATTTTCGTTGCCCGAATCGCCCTCAGACCAGCGGTCTGTGAGCTACGCATCAGCTGTCCGTCGACACACTCCAGTGTTCTACAACTCGTCACCACTGGCTTATCGTGACGTGATCCAAGGGCCTTACAACGAGCCGTGGGCCCCAGCTCCCAATCCGCCGCAGCCGTATCCACAGTCCAACATGCCTATGCAAACGGCGCCAATGTACACTTCGCCGACATCTGCATCTTGGTCGCAAGGTATGCCCACCAGTCGACCATTCATCCGTAAGACGGACTTGTGGCGCACCGTCGACCGTCGACCACTTTGCTTTCATTGCGGAGAAGCCGGCCATATTTTCCGCCATTGCCCGTACCGTGACCGTAGACATCATAACTTTCTACAAACCTCCCCTCGTGCCTATTTCGATAACCGCCGTGACAGCAGTGCAGGCCCGCAAGCACAGCAACCCGAAGTGCCGTATCGTCGACCCCGCTCTCCTTCACCTGCACCGAACTCGCCGCCGCAGCGCAGGTACTCCGAGGTGGTCCGGGGCAGATCTACAAGCCCTCGTCGGGGAAACTAACTGCTGCGACCTTTGGGGGGAAGGTTGCCGCCCGTCGAGATGCTAACACACCCCCAACATCTTCTCTACGACGTGATATGACGAATGATACCACGGATCGTACGACGCACGATACCAAGGACGATATGACGTCACCGACATCAACGGAAATCGTAAGCGCCAATCTAGACATTTGTATAGACGGACGCCCAATAACAGCACTGGTAGATACTGGTGCGGACTTCTCTATTATCAGCCGTAAACTCGCCGACTGCCTAAAGAAAGTAAGAACAATATGGACGGGACCAAACATTAGAACCGCAGGGGGTCAATTGGTGACGCCGACAGGCAAATGTACAGCTCGAATTAATATCGGCAGTTCAGATTTCGTCGCTACTTTCGTAATTTTACCGGAGTGCTGCAAAGACCTGATCTTGGGCATGGACTTCTTGCGTGAATACGGTGCCATTATCAACATTCCTGAGAAATCGGTTACGTTTTGGACGGCCCCAGATCAAGTTTCGGATGTGCCCTGTACAGACCAGCGACGTCAGCCTTTGCGTGTCTTCGAAGACGACGTGACCATCCCACCGCGGTCGAGTGCACTCGTGTCTGTGACATGTGACACGTCGTGTGATTCTAAAAACATCGCCGAGCAAATTCCAACACTGCTATTCAGCCATGGTTTATCTATCGCAAGAGGCGTCGTAAGCATAAAATGCGGACACACGCACGTCCTTATTATGAACTTCAGCTCTGAACGCCGACATCTAACGAGGGGCATGGCAGTCGCGTACGTGGAAGAGCTCGCCGAGATGACAGACTGCCTAACTCTTGAAAAAGATAATTCAACTGATCTCACCCCTGCACCTCTATCTGTTGATATTGGCCCAAGTTTGCTGCCAGCGCAGAAGCAAAGTATCATGCAGCTTATTAACAAGTTTGAAGATTGTTTCTCTTCGATTTCCAGGGTCCGTCAAACGCCGCTGACGAAACATCGAATTATAACGGACGACATGACCAGACCCATCAGGCAAAACCCGTACCGGGTAGCTCCGCGAGAACGTGAAGCCATCTAAAAGCAGGTGCGACAGATGCTTGAAGACGACGTTATTCAGCCGTCGAAAAGCCCTTGGGCTTCGCCGGTTGTATTAGTGAAGAAAAAAGACGGCACCTTACGTTTCTGCGTGGATTACCGCAAGCTGAATCAGGTGACAAAAAAAGACGTCTACCCACTTCCATGTATCGACGATTCACTCGATCGACTACGGCACGCGCGTTATTTCTCGTCGATGGATCTAAGGAGTGAGTATTGGCAGATAGAAGTCGATGAAAGAGACCCGGAGAAAACAGCTTTCGTGACTCCTGATGGCCTTTTTGAATTTAAGGTACTTCCATTTGGCTTGTGCTCACCACCGGCAATGTTTCAGCGGCTAATGGACACCGTACTATCAGGCCTCAAGTGGCAGACGTGCTTAGTGTATTTAGATGACGTCATCGTATTTTCTGCCACATTCGACGAACACGTCAGGCGACTGCACTCAGTATTTCAAGCTATCCGTTCCGCCGGACTAACACTTAAGCCGGAAAAATGCCATTTCGGCTTCGAAGAGCTTCTGTTCCTGGGGCATCTTGTCAGCAGTGAAGGTGTGCGGCCTGACCCTGAAAAAATAGCTGCCGTTACGAATTTTCCAGTGCCAACTGACAAAAAGGCCGTCAGACGGTTTTTAGGACTGTGTGCTTACTACTGACGCTTCATTGAGAACTTCTCGCGCATTGCCTCGCCGTTGACTCGCCTTACCAGAGAAGACGTTGCATTCGTATGGAATGAAGAGCAGCAAAAATCATTCGCCGAGCTGCGGCAACGCCTTCAGAAGCCACCAGTCCTCGCACACTTTGATGATGACGCACCGACAACAGTGCACACCGACGCTAGCAATGTCGGCTTAGGAGCTGTACTCGTGCAGTGGCAGGATGGCGCCGAACGAGTAGTTGCTTACGCGAGCAGAACTCTTTCACGTGCGGAAGAAAATTATTCCACTACGGAAAAAGAGTGCCTTGCGGTGGTGTGGGCGGTTATAAAATTCCGCCCATACCTGTATGGTCGTCCTTTTAATGTTGTCAGCGACCATCACTCCCTCTGCTGGCTGACGAATTTAAGAGACCCTTTAGGACGGTTGGCGCGCTGGAGCCTGAAGCTTCAAGAATTTGACATGACGGTGGTCTACAGATCGGGGAAGCGACATTCAGACGCTGATTGCCTTTCTCGTGCGCCATTCGAACCTGCGACGGCAGAAGATGACGATACAGCCTTTGTTGGAGTTGTAAACACGGCAACTGTCGCACAGCTGCAACGAGACGACCCCGAACTAGAACCCATAATACGTTTTTTAGAGGGTCGCACTTCAGCTGTACCTAGACTGTTTGCGAGAGGGCTTTCGTCATTTTGCTTGCGCAACGACGTCCTGTATAAGATGAACTTCACGCCACACGGAAACGACTACTTACTCGTCGTCCCAACATCTCTAAGGGGCGAAGTATTACAGGCATGCCACGATGAACCAACATCCGGCCACCTGGGTTACACGCGTACGTTGTGCAGAGTGAGGCAGAAATACTACTGGCCACGACTGACGGCAACCGTTCAACACTATGTTCGGACGTGCCTTGATTGCCAGCGCAGAAAAGTTCCACCCGTCAAACCAGCAGGCCTCCTCCATCCTATTGACGTGCCTGTTACTCCATTCGCTCAAGTAGGAATGGATCTTTTCGGCCCATTTCCAACCTCATCAGCAGGTCGCAGATGGATTATAGTAGCCACCGACTACCTCACTCGTTACGCCGAAACCAAGGCTTTGGAGAGGGGCACGGCAAGTGAAGCAGCCCGATTTTTCGTAGAGAATGTGGTGCTGAGGCATGTTGCTCCATCAGTGGTAATAACTTACAGGGGAACTGCATTCGCAGCAGAACTATTACAGACAGTTTTAAGACTTAGTGGCACATCCCACCGGCGAACAACGGCGTATCATCCGCAAGTGAATGGTCTTACGGAACGTCTCAACAAGACACTAGCGGATATGCTCTGCATGTACGTCGATGTGGAGCATAAAAACTGGGATGAGATCTTGCCGTATGTCACGTTCGCCTATAACACGGCTTATCAAGAAACAACAAGAACAACGCCATTCCTTCTTCTTCATGGTCGTGAAGTCGCCACTATGCTGGATGCTATGCTGCCGCACGAGTGCGAAGACGCTGAAACGGATGCTGATTATATCACTCAGCTGGCCGAAGAAGCCCGACAACTTGCACGCCTACGTATTAGTCGCCAGCAGGACTACGATTCAAGACGGTACAACCTTCGTCACCGACCAGTCTCCTACGAGCCAGGAGAGAAAGTTTGGATATGGACACCTATTCGGCGCCGTGGCCTCTCAGAAAAACTGTTAAGACGGTACTTCGGTCCCTATAAAGTTCTGCGAAGTCTCAGTGACATTAATTATGAGGTTGTTCCTGATACTGCGCACTCTTCAAGGCGTCGAAGGTATGCTCCAGAAGTTGTGCACGTGGTACGCATGAAGCCTTATTTCGCCGAATGAACTCATGCGTTTCCAACGAGTACTAACCACTTTGATTATAAAGCATCGGGACGATGCTTTCTTGAATGGGAGGCTAATGTCACGGCTAAAGGCCGGGCAAGAAGACAGAGGACGACGAAGTGATGAGCGTGGACAGCACCCAGGATTTGCTCTTTTGTTCTGTTAATACAGACCTCGTTTTTCTGGTCGCACCGTCGTCCTGTACTCTGTTATTTTCACCTAGCGACAATATGAAGATTGGACGTCGAACAGATTGCACTCAAGCACTGATGCATTCAAAAGCGGTGCGCGTTATACGACATTAATGTTTGCGGTCAGGAAACGAACGGCGACAGCATTCATACTTCTTTTCTATAATCTGTGTTTTTCAAGCTTGCGTTACTATGTACATAAGTCTGCCGAGCTTGTGCGAGTCAGCGTAATGGCAGCAAAGGCGAAAGCTCGCGTGTCAGAAAGCCGAAAAGCTTTTAAATTTGCGGACAAGGTAGCAAACGCGATAACGACAACACTTTTCTCGACTAGAATTTAGAATCTCAAAGTGCACTTGATGAAATCGCACGTTTCATGGGGAGCGCGTGCGGTGGGAGCCACAATATTTTTTCTTTTTTTTCTCCTCGCTTCAGTTAACGTAAGAGGGCGTCGAGTTGCAACCGTGCAAACACAGTACAGAACTTCTGATCACGGCCAAGTTTAGGGTGCACCTATTATGCGAGTGTGCCTATTATGTGAATAAATACGGTATCATCATTGGGATAGAAATATGTAGAAAGTACAGCAGACTCCCATTAAATAGAACCTGTAGGGACCAGCAAAATATATTCTATTTAACAAGTGTTCCATTTACTGAGAGATAAACATGAGTGCAGAGTACAAGTACTAAATATCAAGTACAATCAAGTACTAAAATACAAGTACAATCATATCAGAGGCTCTTGTTTCATTCAAGCAGCAGTTTCGTTTAAGGGCACAGACTGGTCTTAGGCATTTTTTGTTTATTTCTTCAGTGATCTTGATCAAACTGCATAGGGTTGTGCAGTTTTTTTTTCTGCTGATTTTAAATATTTAGTTAGTTTTGTTGTAACTCTTCTTGTTCCTGAGATAACTTAAGTTTACCCTCTATTGTTTAAGGCCATCATAGAAAAAAAGTGCTCAATGAAACGTGATAGTTAAGATATGCCAACATAGACTTATGACTGTAGGGTGAAAGTATGCAAGAGTTTTTTTTTGTTTGTTTTTAGGCCTTTATTGGTAATTTTACAGCAAAATGAACTACCCATTTTCAAAAGCAGTTGGAATTGTATTACAATTTTGATAATTCATTAATTAAAAAAGCTTGGGCTGTAAATTCTGCTCCCATACTTACATTCTACACACATACAGGTTTCCATTGCAAAAAGAATTGTTGTTGTACCTGCCCTAGCTGCAGAGATATTGAGGCCTCAAAATCAAACAGTCATAAATTTACTTTTTTAAGCAAAATGGAAAAAAAGTGAGAACACAGCTTCTCGAAAAAGCAACACTCATGGTGCGCATGTCTTGCAATCTTGATAAAGGTGCTCATAAATTCGTAGCAGAGCTTCTAACACAGGTGCCGGCCAATTATAAAGAAAGAAGCCTCAAAGTTGGTTTCCCATTTTTTTGCAGGTTCTGCATGTTAACAGCACAAGAATCTGGACAGTTATAACGACATTACAAAAAATTACTACTGTTTGGTGTGTGAAAATTTGCAGAGAGATAGAAAATTACTTGCAGAAACCAAATATATTAGTTTTAATTTTTGTCACTTTTTGGTCCCAAAGACCAGTCTGCCTCCTTAACATATTTCTGTTTACTGAGATTATACTCTAGTTCAAAGGAAAAGGATAACAAAATGTTCAATAATCTACAAAGTAATGTGGTAATTACACAATAGAGAACATTTATAATGTTTTTGTAAAGCAGACGATGATGTCGAAGCTATTCAGAAAATGCAAAAGCAAATGCAAAATGATCTTATAGAAATAATTTTCACAGCATCAGAAATGTGACAAAACCTTGAATGTGGTAGCTTAGCATGGAATTTTTAATTTTGCTTTTGTAATAAGAACTATAAGCAGTGCATTGTCCTCTTCGTATATAAGAACATCTGTCACCATCTTACGATTTGTGAAGATAGGTTTGCAAGAAGCTTACCCTGCTAGCACGACCAGGATCAGATGCAACACTCTTCTACCACCATAGCTAACAAACACACTACAGCACTCAAAGAAACTTCGGCCTGGTTCATCAGCTCTCTGACATGGTGCCGAAAAGGCACTTGAGGCAGATTGCCAACAAACACTGGTTTATTAACCCAAGATACAGCACAGTGCGATGCGGGCCGTACAGGGTAACTCCACAAGGGCAATTGAGGGCAGTGAAACCGGTAATATGTACATACTTGCCCGAAACGGGGCATGAGTGCGCGCCTTACGGTAGTATGCGTTAGCTACTTAGTGCAGGTGTACATCTCCTTACGTGTTCCATCACCACCAATAAAGAAATGCAGTGCAGTGGCAAGTAATGCCTCAAGTACCAACCGCAAAGCTTTTTCTTTCTTTTTGTGGAAGTACAGAAAAGATTCTGGTACTCTAGCACGACCATCTAATAGCACGCGATGGCAATGCCAAGGAGCATTTCGTAACAATTGCAAGATCTGAGATATGCTGGGACTGGAATAGCGACAGAATGGACAGTACCGACTTTTCGTGATAGATGTAGATGCATGTGCACCACGATCTGCTACTGAGCAAAAAGTGACCCAGTTTAATTGGAATGTGGTACGGCTGCGTGGGGCTTGTCGTCACATGGCTAGTTGCATGCAGCGCGTTGCCTACTCAGCAGATACCATTGCTGTAGGGCCGCTGCTTTCTGTACCACATGCGTGCATTTAGCGCAATAGCAACAATGCAGTAATGTTTTTGAGCACCCATGACCCGAAACGCTCAACTCCGCAACAGCCAGCAACTTTCATTTCTACAAAGGGGTGCACGTTCGAACATGGTCCTGCACAACGAGGCAGCAGCAATTGACGGCCCAGCGTGTTCAGGCTGTCTCCCTTTAAAGGTGTGCAGCAGGCTTGATGTAGCGCTACACCACAGGTGTGCTCGATCAAATATAGCTGAAGATACCTATTGCGATGAGGTTACCGTGTTTGTCTGCATCCGCCACTATGCCTTGCAAAGGCAGCGCCGTACATGCGCTTAATTTCAAAGCATTGGTCGACATACTTCTTCACCTCCCGAAAACCTTTTGCCACACATTGTGTCTTTGGCTAGTTCAGCGGCGCTGTTACTTTTTGTGGCACGTAAAGTTATCACGTTGCACAGGATACGCACTAATCGGTAAGCATAGGGTGAACCACTGTGGCTTAAAGGGACACTAAAGGCAGCTATCAAATCGACGTTCATTGTTGAAATAGTGGTTCAGAAACCTTATAGTATTACTTTTGTGCCTAGGAAGGGCCTATTTTGAAACAAAATCACATTTTAGTGGTTCACACCGAGTTAGCGCGATTCAAATTACCCGCCTCAAGAAGCGGACCGACCGGATTGTCTCACGTCACTGTTGCCGTACATAACGTTGCCCAGCTTTACTGCGCTAGTAGCAGCAGACCGAAAGCAGCGGCAGCCACAGCAGCAACAACGACCATTGATCAATGTTCCGTCATTGGCTCCAAGATTGCAGACGTTTTTCATGATTAATTTGTGGGGTTTAACGTCCCAAAACCACCATATGATTATGAGAGACGCCTGCAGACGTTTTTCAGTTCAACTGGGCACTGCTAGATGGCACCTCTTGTCGAGTTTAACTAGAGTCATTCGAAAAATTTCAGAGTACCGCGAAGGTAGGCTGCATGCGGGCAACATTGAGCGGCGGCGGCCATTTCTCTTCCGGGCCGTTCGACGCATTGCTAGCGAGCGTTGAGAAGACCCGAGTTCTTCACTTGAATATCGTGTTCTGTTAGATGCAATATTTTTCGTGTGTTTCTGCAAGGGGATACCACAAGTGATTCAGGAGTATCGATCGTTATGAATGTAACGATTGTTATGAGCGGTAAGCGCCGTAGCTGTATATGACATCTGCGGCGATGGTTGCAATGCTGTCGAACGCTCTTCGTGGCATTGCAAGGCTTGTTTTGAGTCAACTGCTCTGTTCGCAAAGTCCGGGGCTGATAACAATCGTACACCCACTCGGTGCATTCGTATTAAATGCTATGTACTTGTGCATTGGGTGGATCACGAGGTTATGATCGCGTGAGATTGTCGTGTTTGTGGTTTGTGCGGTCGGTGTTCATGTACTCGTTGGCGTACTGAGATTGATTGTCTAAGTGTACAAGAAAGCAGATATATACAATGCTTGCTTGTCTGCAGGTTCATTTTGGTCATATCAAAGTATTATTACGACACACTTATTAGTTCACTCTCCTTTTACTGTACCGTTGTTAGAAAATGACAGACGAGGAAAATTAGAGACATAACGGCTATTGGGATCTTCAGGCTTTCAATATCTTGCTGGACCAGGCGTGGAAGAACAGCTACTTGCTTCTAGTACTTTTTACAGCTTTCTTTTGCTGGGAGGGCACCTTACTATTCTGCTCAATTGCTTTATGCAGCGGCCAAAATTAGCACCTTCAGAATGGCAAGCGTATACAAACTGTGCGTGCAGCTGTGTGCCTTGGCGTCATTATCTGTTGGTTTTTATTAAGGATGCAATCACAATGACATACGTAAAGGTAAACAATCATTATTTATTTATTGATACACCAAGTACTCACATGATTGCGAGAGCACCTGAGAAAAGCAGATATTATCTGGACTTTCTGTCATATCCGCAGGCAACAAGGGTGTAAAAGCGAAAGCAAGATTGTGGGCAATTCACATGCACAGCGCAGTGAAGCTACATTGACACAAACAACAACAGAATTTTAGCACAATGTCGAGACATTTGGTGACAGCTACAGCTGTAGTGATGGATCGAAGCTACAGAAATTATGGCCGCAGTTTATACATGGTAGCAAGCAACTGACACGAGCATTATCAGACGTGCTGGAAACAGCGTTTAACTCCATAACATTACTACTTGAGAATTCTGGGCAAAACAAGGAAAGCATTGTCCTGAAGTTTGCATCTCAACAAGAGGACTACCTTGTTGAAATTTAGGGTCAAGGCTCTGGCTGCTCATACTCGCCAGTTGTTATCCAAGTAAACCTTCTATGGGACTCTGCGTTTTCTAAAGTGCAGAATCATGGTTAAAAAACACTGGCAAAGTACGAGGTTCTGACATCTCATTGCCCACATATATCCTTCCTATAGAGCTCACTGTTAAGACCTGTGCAAAGAATAACTTATCATGCTTCAGTAATCATGGACATGCATAACAAACTCTTAAGATTGAATAAGTACCCTTGTATATTTTGCCCAGTACTATACAGTTGCGAGTAATGAACAGTTTGCATTTTCTCATGTTACTGATTAGGGATTTGTGAAGCACTGCCGGCTTGTGTGCTCTCTTGTTCCTTAGCTCAAGAGAGAGTTAGCAATAATTAAGCCCGACAAAAAATTAAATATCCAGAACATCTGCCCCAAGCTGTGCAAATGCTTTTAAAGGTGCCGTGTTACTGTAGCCCTTCTATTCTCAGTATTGTAACAAAGTAGAGAGCCCAGTTTGATCATGCACAAACAATTCTGGACTCTAAGTTTACATTTTATGAAATTTCAAAACGCTGCTGCAACTCTCTTCTCACAAGCAGCAACTTCCATTTTGGCATGGAGCATCAAAGATGTCACCCCTAAATTGTGTTGGCAATTCACTCAAATGCGTAGTGGATGGCAAGCGTGCAGTGTGTATCTTGGAGGCCATGCAACTCTTGCTTTAGATAAAGAACTTGTATGTACTATTCGCGTGCATGCTGGTACAATCTACTGTGTGTGTGTGTGTGCGTGCATGTGTGTGTGTGTGTGTGTGTGTGTGAGAAAGAGAGAGAGAGTGAGTGAGTGAGTGAGAGAGACAAAACACATTAATAAGTATGCACTTAGTGGTTGAAGGGTGCACTAGGGGCCGGATTTAGCTATCGCATTCAACTCTTAAAGGCGAAGCTTAAGGGTCCCCAAATTTTGTTTTACAATATAGATTATTATTTGGTCATGTCATAAAAGCAACCTGTACACTTGACATAGAATGATTCATGCATGTATGTATGTTTATTTGGGTTGACTAATGTAACTTGGGCTTAGACTGTACAAATAAAAGGCATGTCACAATCAAATTGAACCAAATGCATTCCTTCATGCTGGCCATTATCTTTACCTTATCTCCACCCGTTCTCATCGAAACATTTTGGCCATAAATGATTAAAAAAAAGTTATTATGCCTAGTTAGTCTACACATATATTTTTTTTTTAATATGCTAAGGACTCAAAAACTGTTAGAGCCTCTTTAGGCCTCGGTGCTGAAAATGCCTCTTCAGAATTTTTATGTAAAAAAATGCACAGTGGCAAGTGAGGCCATGAAAATAAACCTTGGATGCTCCAACGGCATTTCGTTTACATCAGTCGGTGTCCACTGCTGTTACATCGAGACGCGGTCATCATACGAATCTGATAATTCAGGGGAGTTATACTGCTTTGTGCTGTCACAGCTGCTCTCGGAGGACTACAGAAATATTTCTTCAATCTCTGAGTCTGACAAAACTTTTCATATAAACGTGTGTGTTTTTTTTTCTTTCCACTCTCTGTCTCTCTTCTGAGTGCAGCTGTACCTGGCTTAAGTTTTTTGTGGAGCCATCTGTCGAAGCCAAGGACAACTCAGCAAAATGGATCAGGGTAGCTTGATTGAGGCACCGTGAAACGCTTGTTTCAGCATGGAGAAGCTCAGCTAGTCTTCGATAGGGAAAGGTTTATTATGTCTATATTTAATATTTTATTTTAATAAATAATTGTATTTAATTAATAAGCTGTTCAATTAGTCTGAAAACCCAAAGTATGAGGGCATACTTGTAGAGCACCTTGATAACCATTTATTGAATTGTTTCCTGCACATGATCCTCACGTAGTGTTTTTTTTGTGCATTGCAAAGAAAGCCCACGAAATATTAAATACAAAACACATGACTAAGCACTGGCACACTGCTATCGGAGTGCTTTCAAGCACGCAGTCTGTGAAGCAGGTTCCCTGCAGCATTTTACCGGCACCTTATTGTATCGGCAGTGCTCAGCCAGCAGCACGCATTTGCTGTGTCATCCGATAAAAGGTAGAGGCCCAGATGCTGTCCACTATCAAACACCATAAAACACTCTGCCACTTCCCCGAGGTCACAGTCACACTGCATGTGGCTTTATTCACCAGTTGTACGCTTGACCACAGCATGATAGCAATAGAGAAGTGCTCAGTTATCTTTTTTTTTTTTTTTGCAAGCTTTCTTTGCAACATAGAAAAAAAAGCAATTAAGTAGGAGTTGTATCGAAAGAAATTTATTTGATGGTTTTTGAAGGAGTTCTACAATTATGCACTCATGTTTTCTGCCTTCTGCAAATATTGAATTTTTGAGTTCAATATTAAAAGCACTTAATCAGTTCTCTCAGGATAAAACAAGAATAACCTGACTAACTATAAAGCAGTACAAATAGTATGCATTTGGTTCAGTTCGCTTCCAGTGCACCTTTCATTATTATGGTGTCGGCCCAAGTTACACAGACAACCTGTGTGTGTGGGCAGGGGACAGGGAAGTAAGAATTGTTCTTTATAATTCTACTGTGAAATAATATGCGACAAATGTATGGGTTCAGTAAGCACTTGTACAGGTGTTCACAAAATAGTTTGTAACGACGGACAGGTGGCCACTTGCCGGTGAAATTATAGTTGTGGTCTGTGCATGCATGCTCTCTCTGCTGGATACAGAATGGGGTGTCTCACACTAAAAGGCAAGTGTTAAGCCTGACATTAGGTCTGAATTATTTTTATTTTATCAGAAAGGCAGGACAGAAGTGTGTAATGATGTCCATTTAATGTTACAGCTGATCACCATGCCCTCTGCTGTTTGTCGTCTCTAAAAGACCCATCTGGTCATCTAGCTCGTCGGGCACGTCTACAATACTATGACATCCACGTCGTCTACAGGTCAGGGCGCAAACATTCAGGCGCCGACGCGCTCTCTCGCTCCCCGCTTCCCTGTGACTGGGCAAGTGCGCCCGGTTCTACCTAGGATTTGGCGTCCTTCACAATGACAACCAGCTGAGTGCATGATGATCAGTCGCGACACATCAGTTGCAAAATGAAATTTATATTCTACACCGTTTGATGATTTCCTTTATTTCTTGTAGCAGCGTGCTTGTACAGCCTGTGAATATATATACCTGTTCTTTTACCATTAGTGAAATCACTTGTCAATTTGCATTCATGTTCTCCTTTTCTGTTGCTCGTGCCTTTATGTCATTTACCATGAATTTAATGTGTATATGATGTCTGAAATGATGTAGTCAGAGAAAAACGTGTTGCATCTTCATTTCTTTTCAGTTGTTTTCTCCAGAAGAAACTTTGACATCTCGCTTAGGAGTAAGTAAATTTTTTTGCATGCTTCATTCTTAGCAAAATTATTTTTGTTATCTTTCTTTAAAAAATAACATTTTGGCAAGAACCTGAAAATTCATTTTCCAGAAGTTGTTCTGTTTTATATTAAATGTTGAACTCTATAATTATAAATAGAACTAGTCGTAGAGCTCCATACAGGATGATATATATAAATAGTACGCATTTAGCGTTGAGTCCGTGACGCGTTTATTAAAGAGCGAACACAGGTCGAGCGATCAGCGGTCCGAATCGGAGCAATCACGAGCACCGAGAACGATCCTTGTTTTAATCTTTTGCTGGCACTGCTGTTTGAATTCTATAAGTTGTAAAAATTACTCCCCCGCAAAGAAGGAGCCATTCTGGCGACCTAGGGAACAGGTACGACTGGTGGTTCGTAGTGCAGCTTCACTCAGTCGACGTGAACAGTCTGCGACGGCCACGGTCTGTGGATGACTGAACGGGCTTGACAATATAGTTTATTGAGGATGCTTGACGCAGGATGCGGTAAGGGCCTTCGTACTTAGGCGGTAGCTTTGAAGAAAGGCCAGGAGCTGAGGAGGCAACGTGAAGCCATCCCAATGTTCCAGGCGAATATGACTGGGGATGCAGGTCGGCGTCATGACGGTCCTTTTGGTGTTCTTGTTCTTGTGTGGTTAACGAACGTGCTAGCTGTCTGCAGTCTTCCACATAGGTGGTAACTTCAAAGAAAGTTGCAGACTTTGAAGTGTCCGGGTGATACAACAAAATAGTATCCATAAATGAGAAGGGTTCACGGCCATAAAGAAGAAAGGAGGGAGAAAATCCTGTCGTAGACTGAGTGTTGCTGTTGTAATCATACGTAACAAATGGTGGTATGCGGTCCCAGTTGGTCTGGTCAGCAGAGACATACATGGAGAGCATGTCACCTAGTGTGCAGGTAAAGCGCTCAGTCATGCAGTTGGTTTGGGTATGGTATGCGCTGGTCCTTTGGTGCACAATGTTGCATTCACGCAGGAGGGCTTGTACGGTTTCTGAAAGGAAGTGCATCCGCAGTCTCTGAGTAGCTCACGAGGCGTGCCGTGGCAAAGCAGAAATTTGGGAAGTATAAATGTGCCGACTTCACATGATGTGGCCTCTGGCAGCACGGCCGTCTCAGCACACCGCGTCAAATGATCAAGAGCGACAATCACCCAGGGATTCACGTCAAGTGTGTACGCAAGGGGGCCATACAAGTCCATTTCAGTGGGATCGAAAGGTCGTGAGGAACAGGGCAACAGTTGGAGTGGTCCAGTGGCTATACACGGTAGACTCTTCCGGCGTTGACACTTGGAGCATGAATGCATGTATTGTCGAATAATTCAGTACATTCCACGCCAGTAGTACCGCAGTTGGAGGCGTACATACGTCTTTATTACAGCAGCGGGGCCACATTGAGCGTCTGCATGGAAGGAAGCGCAGATATTAGCACGTAGATGGCAAGGAATCACCAGCAACCACTTGCGACCATCAGTGAGGTAGTTGTGGCGGTAAAGTAGCCCATCGCGCACGGTGAAATGGCAAGCTGTGCGCCGCATTGAGCGACTGGCGGTACTCGATGATGGCTTGGATGGACACTATCTAAGGGTCTTGACACTGCTTAGATGGTATGTCAGAGTGTGTGAAGGACGCAAAATCATAGGTGGAAACAGCCGCATTTGCGAAGTCACGGGAAAGCAGAGAGTGAGAGAGAGTGTGGGCGTCTGAATATCTGCGCCTTGTGACCTGTAGACGAAGTGGATGTCATAGTCTTGGAGATGTAATGCCCAACGGGCTATATGACCAGATGGGTCTTTTAGAAACGACAGCCAGTAGAGGGCATGGTGATCAGTCACGACATCAAATGGGCGGCCATATACGTAAGGTCTAAAGTTAGGGATTGCCAAAACGATGGCTAGACATTTTTTCTCTTCGAATAATTCTCTTCAGCTCTGGTCAAAGTGTGGCTCGCGTAAGAAACCACGTACTCATCGAAGCCAGACTATCGCTGAGCAAGGATAGCACCAAGGTCGACTCCACTAACAACTGTGTGGATTTAGGTAGGGGCGCCTGGGTCGAAGTGACAGAAAATTGACGGCAATGTCAAAAGATGACATTATTTTTACAAATGCGTCGCCACAGGCGGACGGCCATGCCGACCATTCATTATTGGAGCATAGTAGCATATAATTCAATAGCATATAATATTGAAGCATAGTAGCATAAAATGTGATTAAATGTAGGCGTGAAGATTGATTTTGTCCTCGAAGTAATGTTACCGTCAAGGAAATTCAGAGAAGCTCTAATACAGTGAAATTTAGTGTCAAATGAGGCCTTGAAGCCAGAAATTCGACGGCAACCATTGCATGCTGCTTCCACTGTAAGATATGCTACCATTGTAAAATCATGCTTCTTTTTTTTTCCCGAGGCGTCTAGTGAAAAATTGTGGGCAATCCAGAGCTCTTTAACGACTCTGGTGGATCTTTGCGCATCACAGAAGTGCACTGGTTGCAACTTTTGACAGCGCGTATCCAGTCTTTCATGGTATATATACATTCGGCGTTTCTATATGAATATATATATCTTAGAATAGCCTCATATACA
This sequence comes from Rhipicephalus microplus, assembly GCF_043290135.1. Taxonomy (NCBI): domain Eukaryota; kingdom Metazoa; phylum Arthropoda; class Arachnida; order Ixodida; family Ixodidae; genus Rhipicephalus; species Rhipicephalus microplus. The sequence goes on from NC_134710.1 coordinate 159,727,866, forward strand.
GTTATCAAGCAGTTATCTCATATGGTTTTACCTGCTTTCGTGTTTTGTTTTGCGTTGATTTATCACTACGATGCTGTAGCGGGTTTAAAGTTCAATTGGTCATGCAGTGTAGTTTCCCAGTCCTTTACTCTGCTATGTAACTTACTCATGCTGTTTTTCCTCTGTCCTTTATTGTTTTTATCATTTTTACCGTTCAGGCGAAAGCTTACATGCCTCCTCAAACGACAAAAATGACCGACTGCATCTCACGCCGGCTGGGTCAACATGCGACGCAAAAAATTATTTACTCGTGTTTATCGATATAAAAAATTAATTCTTCATGCTTTTACAGTTTGCCCAAGTTTTGTACAGTTTTTCGGTGCATCCTTTTTTGCCCCGTCCCCATAGCCATGAGCTTGCATGATGCAAGCTGGCGTGATAACACAGCAGTGTGTTCCATTCCCTTTGCTTGATGGTGTTTTCACCACCTGCCAGCAATTTTTGCACATGAAAGGTCCGCAAGAAGTGATTCTCTCTGTACTTATGTATACAAACCTTTTATTTGTCCAGGTGTGTGCATGCAATGTGCAAGGATTTCAGTAAGTTGACTCTATGGCATAATGTTACTGCCTTAAATTGCAGAATCGTGTATATGGTTTTTAGTGGAGCTTAGATTGAGCAATAAAAATGGTTATTGAAGTTTAACCTATCAAGTACTTGTTCCTAAAATTCTGCATGCGCTTGCGCGTGTGTGTGTTTGGGGAGGGGGAGGTGGGGGTCCGAAATGTATTCTTAATAAATTCCTGTCTCAGGTTTTTTACCAGCGTTTTTATTTTACAGAATTCTCAAACTTTTTTCTAAAATCTAAGCCTTTGTTTTTTTATTTAGGACCTGGCCACTGAAAGTAGATCATCAGATATTACTGGTAAGTAGCTGTAGCATGTTTTTTTTTATATTATAATATATGTTTACTTATGAATAGATGATGAAAAATATGTAGAAGATAGTGAATATATTAAACAATGCTGCAACAGGGATGCAGAAGCAAAAGAAAAGCTTTCACATCCATAAACTGCTCGTGTGCACATTTTCCTGCACGCGGAAACCACAGGCGAGAATGTGACCAGCATTTACATATGTGTTATGCAGTTATAGTGCTTTTCTTTTTCTCTCTCTTTCTTTTTTTTTTCTATGGCCATATGTATTCGCATTAAAGGGGCTCTGAAGCGCTTTTCAAGTTCACTGGAAAAGCTTATTGCCTCACAAATTCAACGCCACAAAAATTTTAAGAATCCATCCAGTGCGAGTGGAGTTATAAAGGTTTGTCGCATGCTACAATTGCATTCTTTCTTCTCTCGTCCCGACGAAAGCGCTGGAAGCTAAGCAGGGAGGGATGGCAGGGCCACAGAAAAATGTCACATGTGCCTTGTGACCTTGAGCACTCTTTTTCTTTTTTTTTTCTTCAAATGTGTGCACTTTTTTGGTGTGATCACGCACGCACGTGTGTGATCACACTGCATGTGATCACACACGTGATTTGAACATGCACGCTTGTTCAAATCAGGCAATGGCTGATAGATGGGTAATTCACATGTGATTTTTGGGCACATTCGGCCATTTGTCGAGAGAAGGGAAAGCAATTTTCAGCTGACTGTGATCATTTATTGTGAATTCCAGGCCGCGTGCTGTGCTATAATATTTGGCTCACGTGTTGCTGGGAGCCTCTACTACCAATTGGCAACGTTTTCGGACCATGCTCGAATAGTGTTGCAGGGCCCTTTTAATAAGATAAGTGTGTACAGCAAAAAAAAAAAAACTTTAATTTAGCCAAGCAGGCACAGATCACCAGGCAATTAGGGCAAGGTGTATGCCGTATGAACACCGACCACGTATGAATCGAACGAATTCGATATGACCGCCGTCAGATCAATAGCAAACAAAACTAAAACAATATCTAAAGGATGATATTGTTGCAGTGAAGTGGTTATCTGCTACTTTCTCCTAACCAATCAGAGATGAGTGACTTCTGACATTATTAGATACTAAATATGTTCATGATGCATTGACCTATACTCAATACACCTCTAACTATCAGTCTTTGTAAGGAGGGAAAATTCTAGACACCTAAAACACCACAGGAAGAATGAAAAAAATACAGAGAAAGCCCAGTCCAGCAAAAAGTACTAGCCCAGTAAAACTAGCCCAGCAAAAAGTACTTCTAAGTTACGGTCTCTGTAATGAGCAAATAAACACCGGAGGCTGACAAGTGTTCAAGACCTTCTAGTGGCATGTGATTAAATCTTTTACATGAACCACCCAAAGCAAACAGCCAGTGCCAGTTTCTTCCGTTGTTTTCACCATTATCATAATCATAAACGAAGTGTCTTCTTTCAAGAGTGTTGTAACTGGTGCTGTTACGCAGCAATATGAACTCTACGAACAAAGTGGTAAGGGCAGAGGAGGTAGTTTTATTTTTAGAGTGCCATTGTGAAGTGTGCATTCAAGTGTTTTGCATTGTCCTAGATGGCATATTGAGCATACAATTGGAACACGGGAGGATGAAGAAGAGCAGATGCAGAGTGCAGTCGAGATTGAAGGGTAGTGAGTGAAGGTAGTGAAAAGAAGGAAAGCTGAGGGAACGTACAGCGGGAAGCATGATGAGAAATGTAGCAACCGATAACATGATACTAGTACTTAGTTGTGGGTGCAGAGAAAGCATGCAGGGTGTCTAGCGACTGGAGAAACATGGAAAAGTTGGAGAATTTCGAGCTACTGGGAAAAGTCATGGCATTCATTGACCGTTTCTGGCCCAGTGATTCCAAGCGTGGGATTGGGCTAGTTGGTATTCTAATAATGAGATGTGCTGGTCCTCATCTTTTCTGTGTGCGTTGTCTAATTTTTTCGCTGAGCAGTTTAATAATGGAATACCAAATGACCCAAGTTCAGTACATTTCTAGTTCTTCAGGCACTGTTAATTGTGTTTCCTTTTCCCCTTTTTACTTGTGACCCTTACTGCGCTGGCCTCGTCATTTTTGTGTGCGTTGTCTAATTTTTGGACGGAGCAGTTTAATAAAAAAAAAACGTGATTTCAATTGTAATCATAAGTTTGTAGGTAAGTCAGCATGCTCCTATGAAACATAAGCATTGTTCATCTTCAAGAGCTGTTATTTAGTATCTTCTTTACATGCGGTGCCAACCTTATGTACACAACAAATTAGGATGAATGAAGAAATTGCAGAAGTACGGTTCATGCATTTCACTGAAGCAGCTTCTTTTGACAGTGCAGTAGTAGGACATTTATTTTAGTGTCGTGTGAAAAATATGAACTTTGGCTGTTGAGGATTGTGCTATTCCATCCAAATAGTGTTAAGTAAGAAATCAAGAAAGAAAAGATCAAGATATTACAAAATATATAATTCATAAATTAATTTAGTTGCTAATTACTCTTGATTGAAAAGTGTAAGCATAGATTTTTTTATCTGTTTAAAACTACTATAGTTATACATATTTGTAAAAATTAGACTGAAAAAAATAATATAATAAACTGGGGACTGACAGGATTAATGAAACGAGACAAGTCAGAAAAATGGCCCTTTTTTTTTTTTTTTTTTCGGGATTGCCCATGTATAGGTGGTGTATAAAGCTGCATCTCAGCAACAGTTTTGTCTGAGTAACAGTTACCAACTTGAAAGGCTATTTTCTGGGTACACTTGAAAGTAAGCAGTAACCTGAAATAGTGAGATGCAGGAACAAGCACAAGCGCATCGCCGGTGCTCTCACCTGCACAACCTTAGACGGCTTTGCTTTGCTCTCATGAAGTTGCCGACATTGTACAAGACTACACAACTGGTTCGACTTCTTGGTCTGGAGCGATCCATGGATCATCTGAGCCTTTTGATAAGCACGTCCCATTCTTCGCCACATATAATTAGATTAGGGTTTTTTTTTTTTTTTTTTCAGTTCTCAGTACAGCACTATGCGATTCTCGTTTTGTAGTATTCAAAACACAGCGACTGCTGCTCTTTACGGTTGCGAAGTTATACATCAAAGCAGCGGCATATTGGTGAAGTTTTCAAAGGAGGTCTATAGGTTAGCATTCTACCTGTGACGTTGGCGCACAATGTACCGCAGCCACAGCTGTTCAGAGGTCTACATACATAGTGAATTTCGTCACACCTGCCTTCTTCACCATTTTCTTTTTTTTTGTCCCTATTTTTTTTAATCTTCAGCCATTGTATTGGACGGCAACGTGAACGGTATGGCAAAAGTATGAGCTTTTGAACAATTCCAAGACAGCGGTACTGAGTGGCAGGAAAGACAACGAACTGATGGTTGAACTTAGGTGCACGATCTCGAGCTCACTTTTTATTGTCTACACTGACTCAATTACATTTTTCGGCATGTTGTGTTTTCAGCTAAATCATATTGATATTGTAACGCGGACTGAAAGAGCGAGGAAGAAGAAGAGATCGGGCGCTCTTGAGCGATGTTGATTCAGCAGTGACGGTAGAGCGCTGACATTTTTCAGTGTAAATAAACCCATCACATCCGTAACAGCTTTGGTGGAGCGGTGCTGGGTTACTTGCCATCCTGGACCCCGCAGCAGAAGTTCTTCGAAGAAGCAGATGCTTAGCTGGCCTACTCCCGGACAACATCAGCATGAACGACGACACAGCAATCTCATTGACATACTACGCTGCTGCATCCACCAGTGCCACTGACACGGCACAAGGTGGTCGTCGACCTCGACAACCATGCTACTGGGCACCTGAGCCACGAATATTCTAAAGTAAAACTGACGAAGACGTGGACGCTTGGCTAAAACACTTCGACAGAGTGAGCTGTACTACGAATGGAGCGCACCGGCAAAGCTCGTGAACGTAGTATTCTTTCTTGCCGGGACAGCCTTGCTTTGGTTTGAGAACCATGAACATGTCCTCCCCACTTGGGATATATTTGTTAAGGAACTGAAGGCCTGCTTTGGGGACACGAGTTCTATAAAAAAGAAAGCTGAGCAAACGCTGTCACGTAGAGCTCAGTTTCCCGGCGAAACGTGCACAACCTACATTGAAGAAATATTGAAGCTTTGCGGGATTGTCAACGCAAATATGTCTGACGAACACAAAGTCGGTCATTTGTTAAAAGGCATCGCCGAGGACGTGTACAATTTTTTGATAACGAAAGAAAACTTGAACACTCCTTCTATTTTCAGGCAGCAGTGTCGTGCATTCGAGGCGTTGAAGACCCGGAGAATTTTACCCAAGTTCGGGCGTTTGGACAATGTTCCCACTGTTGCAAGTATGGACGTTGCCACCTGCGAAGACATTTCGTTCCTCGTACATCGGGTAGTTCGAGAAGAGCTCCTACGACTTCAAGCAGGTGACGTTCACCACCAATGCTCGTTCGCTGCGTGTCCCGAACCATTTCCCTACTGGATGCGAGAGCGCAATGTTGAAAACCGACCACGCTCATTAACTGCAGATTTTAGCCCGCGGGTTCCGTTTTCCCTGACGGGTCACGGCCACCACCGGATGTCATTATCTCGACGTGCCGCTGCGGACCTCCGACCGTCTTCAACCAGGCCTCTACCAGGAGATTACTATGTGTCATCACAAAATGTTCCTGCGGAGCACGACCCGTCTCCGCCTACTTCTGCCACCTCTGCTCCTGCTAATGCAAGCCGACAAGTCCCTGTTTGCTACACATGCGGTCTCCCAGGGCATATTTCGCGCTTCTGTCCCAGACGGCCGCCTGCACCACCATGTTTTTCGACGTATCCAGCTCGTATGTACGAAACGCCTGTGCCGCCACGTGTTTCGGCGTACCCGCCTCGTATGCACGAAACCTGGACCTCTCACTCGGCCTACCACCGTCCCCGACAGCAATGGCCTAACGAATTCCGCAGCGAGTTTCCCGCCTCCGAGCGAAGCCTGACACCGCCTCCGCCACGGTCCCGCCGGTCGCCATCTCCGCGTCGTCGGTCACCTTCCCCGCATCAGCTTGGAAACTAACTGGTGCGACCGTTGGAGTGCGGTCGCGGGACGGTCAGTTTCGCCAATGCCTCCTTCTGCAGTGATGTTGATGAACAAAGTGCGTGTGCGTATAGACGGTGTAGATACTCACTCTTGTAGACACTGGTGCTGCTGTTTCGGTTATGAGTCTTCGTTTCAAACATCGTTTCTTGGGTCACAATGTTATTTTCGCGTGTAATCGTAAAGAAACTTTTCGTGGTGTTGGAGGCGAAGCGTTATGTCCTGTTGGTATTTGTTCAGTTGTACTCATGATTGGTGGACAAAATTTCCGAGTTGAATTCACGGTACTGGCTCGCGCAACTCATGACGTCATTTTAGGGATAGACCTCCTTCATGAATGCGGCGCTACGCTTGACTGTGGAACTAGAGAGATTCTTCTACAAAGTATGTTCTCCGCTGCAATAGTTGACGATTTTTCGACTCTGCCCATCGATGCGCTTTCGTTGTCTGAAGATGTGACGATCCCTGGTCGGACAGCAGTGTTTGTACCCGTGTGCTCTTCTCATGTTTGCTCAGGACTCTGCACTGGACTTGTGGAGCCTGATCATGCAAACGCCATCAAGAAGAATGTGCTGGTCCCACAGTCTGTCCTTACAGCCATCGACGGACATGCTTGCTTGTGGGCGCTCAACGCAGCCTCAGAGCCTGTTGTTCTACCAGCTGGATTCAAACTGGGAAGGTACGAGGAGCAGGCCACAATTGACTTCAGAATGGTCTCAGAGTCTCGAGCCATCAGTCAGACTGCGCCCAACTACTCAGCCGAGATTAATCGTATGATCAATAAGTCGTTGCCTTCTTCCGAGCAGAATGTCCTCGAGGAGGTGCTTACACGCTACGCAGGAGTCTTTGATTTCGCTCAAAACAAGCATTAAGCATTGTTCCATGTTGCCCAAATCCCATATGCACCACCGCATCGACACGGGAGATGCTACACCGCGATTACACCATAAACCCTATTGCGTATCCCCGTCAGAGAGGCAAGTGACTGCCGATCAGGTCAACGACATGCTGCACTGCAGAAAGGCGTTATTCAAGAGTCAAGCAGTCCCTGGGCAGCTCCAGTTATATTGGTAAAAAGAAAGACAACTCTTGGCGATTTTGTGTAGACTACCGCCGTCTCAACGCCGTCACAAAGAAAGACGTGTATCCGCTACCACGCATCGACGATGCTGTTGATTGTCTACACTCAGCCGCATACTTTTCGTCCGTCGACCTAAGGTCTGAATACTGGCAAATACCAATGCATCCGTCTGACAAAGAGAAGACTGCTTTTGTAACGCCTGATGGGTTATTTGAATTCAACATTTTGCCGTTTGGCTTATGCAATGCCCCAGCTACCTTCGAGCGATTCATGGACTCCATCCTTCGCGGTCTCAAATGGGAGATATGTATGTGTTATCTTGATGATGTAATTATTTTTGGCAAGACATTCCACGAGCACAACCATCGGCTTAGCGTTGTTCTAGATTGCGTCAAACAAGCTGGTCTCGTTTTAAACGCAAAGAAATGTCATTTTGGTTAGCGGCAAGCCCTTTTGCTTGAATGTCTAGTCCACAGGGACGGTATACGACCAGCCCCTCAAAAAATCAGTGCTGTCCGAGACTTCAAGCAACCAACGTCTGTGAAGGGTCTCCGTAGCTTCGTGGGCCTGTGTTCTTATTTTCGTCGGTTTATCAAAGACTTCGCCCAGCTTGCTCATCCCCTGACAGAGTTGCTCCGCAAAAACGCCCCATTCCGATGGACTGTTGAGTGTGAGGCTGCTTTCGAGCAGCTGAAGTATTTGCTTACTTCTGGGCCCCTATTGTGCCATTTCGACCTGGAGGCACTCACGGAACTGCATACAGATGCTAATGGTATCGGTGTTGGTGCCGTGCTAGTTCAGTATCACGACAGCCGCCAGCACATCGTGGCGTATGCAAGTCGTACTTTGACTAAGGCGGAGAGGAATTATACGGTCACCGAGCTGGAATGTCTTGCAGTTGTTTTCGCCGTCCAAAAGTTCAGACCTTATTTGTATGGCCGGCAGTTCAAGATTGTCACAGATCATCATTCGCTTTGTTGGCTTGTCGAACTACGTGACCCAGCTGGTCGGTTGGCTCAATGGGCCTTATGGCTTCAAGAATATAATTATTCTGTGACCTACAAGAGCGGTCAATGTCACGCAGAGGCCGACTGCTTATCTCGTCTTCCATCTCCGACTGTGGATGTGCTGATGATGATGATTTCGACTACTACCTGGCTGCAATCTCATCCTACTTCCCAAATTTAGACGTCTTCCGTCACGAGCAACAGCGTGACCTTTCGCTGAAACCAATGATTGATGTGGCTCGTAGCTCTAAACGCGCCACGTCATTCGTGATTCATGACGCCCTACTATATCGCAAGAATTACACCAGCCATGGTTCCACACTACTCCTCGTCGTGCCAGAATGCCTGCGTCTTGCGCTATTCCAAGCCATGCACGATGACATCACGTCTGGGCACCTTGGATTTGCCCGAACGCTTCACCGTATCCGACGTTTATACTGGCCTCGACTCTGAAAGACCACCAAGCACTACTTCGCAAGTTGTGATGTCTGCCAACGCCACAAACAACCTACCACACCATAAGCCGGCCCACTGCAGCCGGTTAAGCCACCGACATCACCATTCGAAAAAGTCGGCATAGATTTACTTGGCCCTTTCCCCAAGTCTAGCACCGGCCGCTGCTAGATTATTGTGTGCGTAGATTACCTGATACGGTATACTGAAACGATGGCAGTTGCTTCAGCCACATCATCTGATGTGTCATGGTTTCTTCTGCACTCGATCATACTCCGTCACGGGGCCCCTCGTGTGGTGATAAGTGATTGCGGCCGGCAGTTTACCGCTGACGTTGTCGAAGAGTTGCTACGGCTTTGTGGGTGTCAGTATCGCCATTCCACGCCATACCACTCTCAGACCAACGGCTTCACTGAGCGCACCAATCGTACCATCATCAACATGCTTTCAATATACGTCGCAGCGGATCACAAGAACTGGGATGCCGTATTACCTTTTGTTACATACGCCTTTAATACCGCCAAACACGAAGTCACAGGTTATACGCCTTTCTTTCTTCTCTATGCTCGTTATCCCCAAAGTTCCCTTGACACCATACTTCCTTTTTCGACGAACGAAAACGCCAGTGTCGCGCCGAAGAAGCTCGTCGACTTGCTCGGCTCTGAACTCTTTCCGCCCACGCGTGCGCGAAAGTGACACAAAACACCTGCACGTGACTTTCACTACAGATGATTTGGTCTGGCTGTAGACGCCTGTTCGAAAGAAGGGACTTTGCCAGAAGTTTATTTCTAAATACTCAGGACCATTCGTCATTGCTCAGTGCCTAAGTGACATTACTTACGCTGTTGCGAAAGTGACAGCTTAAAACCGGCGTTCGCGCAAGACGCAAATTGTTCACATTGCCCGATTAAAGCACTACAACAACCGATCGCTTCTACTCGCTCGGTGAGCTTCGTCTGGCCTGGAGGAAAATGTAACGTGGACTGAAAGAGCAAGGAAGAAGAAGAGATCGGACGCTCTCGAGCGATGGTGATTCGGCAGTGACGGTAGATCGCTAACATTTTGCAGTGTAAATAAACCCATCACATCCGTAACAATATGTTATAGATGAAAGCAAATATGCAGACATGAGAGATAGTATAAAGAAAGCTGGCTTCTTTTTTTGTTCATTGTTGCTTTATTTGCTATCTTACACATTGCACGAAAGAATGAATATCAACAGCATGAAATTCTTTTTTCAGATATTCCACGGTATCTACAAAACAAAGATAACAAAAATTTTCACTCTAGACACGTCGCATTCGCGGACAAAGCACACCAAACACATTAAGCCTCTGAAGCATAACACAAAATCGTTCAAGAATTCTTTTATTGTATCCGCTATTGACACATGGAATAAGTTACGGAATGACGTTGTACTGTGTAACAATGTTAAAGATTTCAAATGCGCGTTTGAAATGTTGAACTGAGCTGTGATAAGGCACTCACTTGCTCACCTGTGTTCTGCCGAGTTATGCTGCAGTGTGCGCATTGAATGTTGGATTTTTTATTTATTTTTTTTGCATTGCTTTTGCTTTCTTTGTGTCAAATTTTGAGATGTTCTATTTTTGCATTGACTTTTGAAATTTGTGTGCCCAGATGAGCGACTCCTGTTTTGGCATGTATGCTAACAGTATGAATAAATAAATAAAATATGCACAGTGCTTTCCATGAAAGCAAATCATGCGACACTTTGTCAGCAAAGCTGGTATATTCACTCTTTCTAATGCTGAAGAATTGCAAAAAACTGTGATTAATGTAGCTTCATCAGACATTGGATTCCCGGCAAGAGATGAGCCCTGCAAGAACAAGAATTTGTCACAGCTTGCAATTTCAAATTTCAACATGGGCAACACGTTTTTTCTTAACGCTTGTGTGCAGAAAGTCGTGCAGAGAATGCCATTTAATGACACATTGATTTTGGGTGCGAGCTGTTTAAACCCTCTATGTGCACTGTCATTGGTGGCAAGTCCCAGGCGATTCCCTCTGGCGCTCGGAGTTCTTACTGACTTTCAGTGAATGACTGGCTTGCAAGCTCAGTTACTCCATCATTATTACATGAAGCTGTGCTCAGAATGCACTGCAGCAACACAATTTGCCCATTTTGACGCTAAGCAACAGAGGTTTCATTCTCAGTGCACAGAGCTAAATGTGCTTTCAACATCACAAGAAGGTGCATCAACCCGTAACATTGCTTCACGCGGTGACACAGGCAAGCATTCTCGGTTTTTTTTTTTTCCCTTTTGATTGTTCTTTAATTTATTTGCCCTCCAGTAGGTGGTGCCACCTTCTAACCTGGGGCACGTGAATCACGTAAGCGCTATCCCGCTAAACTATAAGACGCTGTCCACAATGACCGTTTTGCTGTACGGTAACGCTATTCCCATAATTGTGGGGGTTACAGCTAGACTGTTGCGTCTAAAACGACTCCCAATTTACAGCAACGGGCCCCCTCATTTTTACCGATACACTACAGTGACGGGCCCTCTCACCGTAGTCATTGCTTTAAGGTTGCGAGGCCCGTCGCTATAGCTACACCGCGATTATGATGGGCCCCCTCACTGTTAAGATTACACTATGCTGATAGGAACTGGCACCATAATCACGATTATATAATGCTGGTGGGCCTCCTTACTTTAACGATAGTACTGTGCTGATAGGCCCCCTCAATCTAACAATAGTACTGCGTTGATGGACCCAGTTACCATAATCACTGCCTTGTACAAAATGGTTTCCATTGCATTGGTCAGGGAATTTGATTTCTTCTATGTGCTATGACCCAAATGTGAAGAGAAGAACAGCCTGAATGTGGCTACTAGAGAATACCATCAGAGTGGGAGACATCAAATTTCATGTTTGCACCTTGTTTTTGAACAGTGAGTGTTTGAAAAGTGAGTGATGCAATTAGCGAAAGTGCTTCATCTTCCTTTGCTGCTAAACAAACTGCCCAGACAGAGGCTCACCTTCGTTGATACAGGAATCCTGATGCCCTCAAATTTTTTTCTAGAAAACATCGTAATCATTTGTTTTGTTTTGTTTTCATGTCAATTTCAGCATTTTAGATGTTTTTTTGCATGCAGACATCTAGGAGTCAGGTTTAATTGTCGTAACCTGGAATGTAAACATTGTAGTAGGCGTATATTTTATAATTGAAAACATAAAAGTTCACAGTGCATTGGATACTCATTTTATCTAGTCTGTTCTTAAAAAATTGGCATTTTGATAAGTTTGTTTGACTGAAAGTTTTGATTCACTAGTTTTTCAGTTCTATGTGCAGCTGAGGGCTCGAAGTTGTGGCACTAAAAGGGACTCTAAAGAGCAAATCGTTTTTCTCGTATTAGTAAACTACTCTTTCACAATACCGAAGACTCCACTCTTGCTGCAAGAAGAAGCTGATTAAGCAAAAAAATGTGCAAAAAATGAAATGTGGTTGGCTACGTCACCTTGAAATTTCTGCGCCATCCGCCGTGATAGTGCCTACTAGGGCTTACGCGGTTCTTAATTGGTAAGAATGAATTGCATTGTTCTCTGAGGTGGCCAGAGATTTGGCACACCAAGTCTGAAGAAGTTTTGTCATGCCAATGGTGCCATAATATGATAAATACTCTTTGAAATCCGTGCGAGATTTCGGTTCGAAATATAAAATAACACTTTGAACTTGATTTTCTCCTTTGATTTGAAACCTATGATGGTGATATTGATGGCATTATGGTTCTCACAGAACAGTTTGTCAGTCTAAAACTGATTCATTATTTCTCTTTGGTGCCCTTTTAATTTCAACACCTATTGTACACATTGGAAGGAGCAACAGGCAATCAACTCAGCAGTTTATGTCACTGAATACTTTTGTAGGAGAGAGGTGATCAGAGAAAAATTTGACTTCACAGCCAAGTCATTAAAACTGGACTGATCCAGAAGGCCCATAATTAAAAGCATTATTATTTTTTAAACTTGTAGTACCAATCTATATTTTCAATATGCCACATAATCTTATCGTAGTTTTGGGAGATAAAGCCCCAGATATTATTATTATTATTATTATTATTATTATTATTATTATTATTATTATTATTATTATTATACAAATGTGCATGTAATATTTAGAACACTTTTATTTTTCGTTGTCTAGAAAAAATTGATTACTATGGCTTATCTTTTGTCTTTTTTTCAATGCAGGTAATGAGTTAGTGAAGTATACACCAAGCGTCCTCGACCTGGGCATTGAAGAATGCTCTTCATTCCAGCCTGAAAATGAAATACTGCTGTCTGATGACGAACTTCCAATAAGTTCAGCTGCATTCAATGCTGCTAATAGCAAATCCTCAGCCCCCAGGTCCAGCCCACTAGGTACATGTGAGCAAAGTGATAGCTCGCAGTCAGCATCTCCCTCCTCTCTGTTCCAACAAAACTTCAAATCAGTTTTGCCAACTAAATCTCGCCCAGCTGGAAAGAGGGGCACATCATCAGGCAGAAAACGGCGTGGTGGTAGCAAGAAGTGAAGTGGACTGTAGTTTCCACAAGATATAATGTGTACCATGCTAGCCCTGAGGTTAGTATCCAACACGCTGGAATGTTGAGTCAGGCTCGTGTGGTTGTGCATTTGCACCTAATTGCTAAATTCTATCTAGAGCAGAATTCTAAAATGCTCCGCTGTTAACTATACATTCAATAGCAGTGGAAACATCACATACAGTGATGCCGTCAAAAAACAACACTAGTTCTAGACTGCACCAAATGCACGGCACATTATATGCACAATTGAAATTTGGAGCTGGCCCCCCTTTATTGTAGCCGTTGTTGTAGGCCAAGCTCTGGTTGATCAAGAATGGAGAGGACACTTGTCAAACTGTACACCACAGTCAAGAAAGATTAACTGACAAGATTGACGACCACTGACGTGCACCTCTATTGTTGTTCAGGACTGGAAGCTTGGACAAAATAATAAAGGCAATTTGAATACTACTGGAGGATCTCTTCATTTAGTTTAATCCAAAAAAGCAAGGTCAGATACACTCTCTCTATTAAGTAAGTTGTACGTCTACAGAACAAAGAAATAAATTCATGCTTTCACCCACGTATGATTGGGAAAATGTCTCCAGAATTAGAAGAATTATCTGAGGGACTCGTTTTCTGTATTATAAGCTAATGACACCGACCAACAATTTATCCAATGAAAGCACAGGGGACATTATTTGTAGTTTCTCGACTGTATTGTAATGATTATCACTTGTATTGAAAATGAGTGCATGAAGAATCTTTGGACTAATTGTCTGTTGATTTCATTAGTTTAAAATACAGAAAACAAGCCTCTCGGACAATCTCCTGCTTTCGCATTTTCATAGTGAGGGCCTCATCCCAGAAGACTTGATGCTTTAGGTAGCATGCAATGTTTTGTTGGTCAGCCTTTATGGAAATATCACAGGCCTCTTGCTGCAAAAAGAAGTGTTCCACACTCGCCACCTGGGCTAGGAGCGGTGCTAGCTAACTCTCCCAAGTAGTAAGCACACATGAATACCCTACAAAAAAAGTGGACGGAGGAGCACCCTCCATTATAGAGCATTGGACTTGTGTGTTCAAATCCCACTGAGAGAAAAGGTGATTTTTCCTCCACTACTTTCTTTCAATTTAAGTTAGAATTGTTACAACCGAGTTAAGAAATCACAAATCTGTGCTTTCTTAGGATGTGTAGTCAACCTTTCAACAAGTAGACCTGCATTTGTCAAGGCAGTAACCGCTCTCCTTAGTACTGTGCATGTGTACATCATGCCTGAGGGAGTAGAGAAAATAGGGATGGTGGAGAGAAGCTAAGTAGGGTACCATTCGTAAACATGGTTTCAATTTCACTTTTCTATTTGAGGTCATTACTGTCAGAAATGACCGTAGGTTTTGGCATTGCTGCACATGAAATGAATGTTACATGGCAAATCTGCACTCCTCTTTATTGTCGCGTGCCTCTTGCTCTTTGCAGCATCTTGAAACCAGGTCAGTATTTTCAGTAAAATCCATCAATTGACAAGACCAAGATTTCGTGTCAAATGAGGCAGTAAGCAGGAAAAAGTTCAATTTTTAATTTTTTCTCATTTAGTTTTGTGTTTTCATGCTAACGTAATTTTCTCATGGCTGTAATAACCCCTGTGTGACAGTAACGAAAAATTGAGTATGAGACACCTACAAAACCTCTGTTAAATGAGTGATAAATCAAGCTTGTTCATATTGACTACTTGTGGAATAAGTGGCCGAAGTTCACAAAATGCAGAGGTATAATTTTTTCTTTTGAAGTAAGTGTTCACATTGTCTGTTTGCCAACTTCCTTTTTGGGACTATGCATGAAAGGTTGGCAACATTAAAATGGTGCTGTCGATGGAAGTGCGTCACGCTGTCGGTAAGTATGCATATTGGATGATAGTTTTCAAGTGTCTGGTGTGCATAGAAAGACGGCACAAAATGTGGTGTGTGACCTCATGGCAGAATCGTGTTTGAGTGACCTGCGTTATGGCCTTGGCGGACTAGTTGGATGAGGAGGTTGTCGTGTGGGGTTGAAGTTCAATAAAATAATCTGTGGAAAATACCAGAGATGGGCAATGTGACCATGAAGATTGAGGGTAGGAAGTCTTAGTTGAGTTTTTATGGTGGAGAGATGCTGCAGTAGTCTGAATGATCTGAAACTATGACCTGTAGTTGTACGGTTCTGTGCCGACTCCAGAACTCAAACGGGGCCCTGCAACACTTTTTCAGCATGTTCATAAAACCCTACTGATCAGTACTTGAAGTTCCTGAAAACATGTGAGCCAAACATTTTAGTGCGGCTTCGAATTAAGAATTCTCAGTCTTCTAGAAATCACTCATTCTTCTCTCAACAAATGATTCCATAACCCAAATGACCGTATAACCTTTGGGTCATTCAGACATCGTGAGCTGCACACCTAGTTACCGTGGTTGCCGCGAATTGCCCGCATGCTTGCTTGTGCTTACACACTGGAAATAAGCAGTGCGTTTTAAAAGAAAAAAAAGACAGAAAGAGGTCAATGTCGTGACATGCACTGACGAACGGATGTAGCTTCTTGTCTCCTTATTATTCCCCCCCCCCCCCCCCCCCTGCATAGGTTTCAGTGCACTTGTCAGTACGCAAAAAGGGAGGAAGTGCTTAAGGCGTGCTACAAATCCCGATGCTCTGCTCAAACTAGGCAGATTCTATAAAAATTTTTGCAGTAGTCAATTTGCAAAGCAATAAAAACTTTAGTGAAACCATTTGAATATTACTTATAAAAGTATTGCAGGGCCCCTTTAATGAGGTTAGTTTGGTGGTAATCAGATACTAAAGTTTAGATTTGATGACAGTATAATGTAGTTATAGGCACGTCTATGAACTCCTCTGACTACACCTATGCTAGCATGAAAAACATTGATGGATATAGTTGTGCCCCAAATGTGGCCATGACTTATATTCTTTAGGTCACATGCTCTAGCTGTGCCGAGCCCTTACTCCGCCCAACACGAAGGAGCAATGGCATGCATCTCTGAAGAGCAGCAGTCTTCAAAATCAACTCCAGTCCACCCAGAGGGCCCACAACATAGAGACAGACGACTTCCGGTCCCATCTTCGGCGGAGCCACCGACAGGATGGGGGGGGGGAGGGGGAGCTCTGGCTTTCTTAAATATTAGTTTTTCAGGACTCCAATAAAGTTCTTAACATGTCATGAGAATTTTATGGCGTGAAAAAAGGGCAGTTTCAATTTTTAACACGAGTTGCCACCTCCTCAGCCATTTTTTCAAGTTTAGCACGAGTTTCATGTGAATCAGAGAAAAGAATCTTTTGAGAAGAACACTGGTGAGCACTGATAACATGCTGTGGGGAGTTAATGACAGGGAGACTTAATGAACCTGCAGTCAGTTATATTTCATAATGACTGGTCAGCATTAAAGTAGCATGTGACTAAGGAAAATAACAATGTTCACCAAGTCTCTCTTACTCTGTGAAGAATTGACATATCTATAATCAAAGCTGTGAATGCAAACCTGCACTAAAACAAGCTAAGGACTTGTTTTTCAATCAGACTCTGCTTTGTATATGAATAATTGTTAGCAGTTCAGGAACACTATTATAACAAAACAAAAAAATGCCAGGCCTGCGCGGGAGGTGCTGCACAGTCGCAGCGATACCGAGAAGAGCGGCTTTTCAGAGCCTTTTCTAAACACTCATTGGGTAACTGCTGCAAGCACACTTGCCGGGTACCCACTATGGCATTAATGATCATAATTTTTGGGTAGTAGGCCGGCATTTGCTATGCTATCCTTCGTCATTCTTCTCAGAAGTGTGGTATCCATTAAACTCTTCCAAGGGATTTTGTGCCAATTGTTCATGCAGTGGCTGATGATGAGGAGTTATGCCTGAAGTGTGCATGTGCTACAGTTAATAGGTGATCTAGAACAAGCATTACTAATGGGCTGGAGCATTGGATGACCCACTCTTTAGGCTATTCGCATTATGCGACACCTGGTTGTATTTTACTGTTATTCTTTTCCCGACATCAAGCTTACCTAAGGCAAGTTTGCAAACAAGTCCCAGGCACTAGCGTGGCTACGTGATAGAATACCGAGTTGGCATGCAGCGTTCGAGAGCCATCGTGTCCTTGGTACAAGGTTTCTTTTTTTATTTTGCATGAAGTGGTTACGGACACTGGCGACGGCGTGACCAGAGTTATGATCTCATAACAGCCTTTGCTATAAAACTGCTAGCAGAAATGTCGGAGAATGTGCCTATATTATTGCATTTAATGATAATTTACAATTACTGTAAGTTAAGGTGTGCACTAATGGGTATGAATATAAACTTGGGTAAGTACAAAACTGTGTAGCGCCATCATTACATCGTAACTGTTCGATAAATCTGCCAAGTTTAGTTTGTACTCTTTATAATGATAAAGGGGAATGTTCACCTTACAATTAATACAACATTATTAGCATCGTGTGCTAGATCATGGAACCTGTCATCTGTGCACACCTTGCAAGCTTCCTTGAGGCTAATTCATTTTTCGCTCATTGCCAGCATGGGATTCATTCTTGATTAGGGTTTCATCACAGACCGCATAATCCTCCATTTATCAGCGAAGCTGCTCTCCTCCTTGTTGATCAAGATTCTTCATTGCATCCACCTTGCATGGTGTAGGCCCACGTTAACCCATGGTAAATCAGAAGCAGGCTTCAAGCGCTCCACACCTAAGCATATATGATAATGTAATAAATAACTAATATGCTTTAATTAATGAAGAGAATGGACATTAGGAACTTCACATGAAAGCGCTTTGCGTGGGTGAGACAAGAACGAGAGTTGTTATTGTACAACTTTAATGTCGATCTTGTGAAATACCAGATGAACCGATTCTTGTAATTTGTCAGGGAAAAAATTTTTATTTGAATGTTGCACGGACGTGAATCAACCAACCATGAGGTAAAAAGATTGCGTTTAGATTTGATCTTGGCTGTAAAAGTAGTGAAAGTGATGGCAGAACCCATGACTGCGTACCACACCAATTATGAAACCTGTCACTGTCATTACTTAAAAGCAATAAACTATTCCATACCCCCAATCCTGGTGCCCGCAGGTCGTGGGATCGAACCCCAGCTGCGGCGGCTGCATTTTTGTTGGTGTTGAAAATGCTGTAGGCTCGTGTGCTCTGATTTGGGGGCAGGTTGATAAACCCCGGGTGGTCGAAATTTCCGGAGAACTCCACATCGGCATCTTTTATAATGGTATGATGGTTTTGGGATGTTAAACCCTACATATCAAGAAAATCGTCAATCAACTCCCAATCCTGGTAGTTGTAGTGGAAGTTTTCAGTGGCTTTGCTGAGCATTCACTTTTGCTGGGCTCAAGTGGAAAGCAAAGTTTTTCAAAAGCATTTGTTGAAATTTTCACACCAGTTGATCCTTTTCAAAGAAATCTTGATCGATATTTGGGCATGTTGGAAATGTCTGTACGTTTTGAAATGGGCAGCATGAAGAACGACAAGGTGCTGTGGTGTGTGCTCTTCCGTCTTGTGTCCTTTGTTTTCCGCGCTGCCCATTTGAACATGTATAAGTAACCCTGACTAAGTTATATTGCAGCAGCACTCTTTCCTCTTGAATATATTCAAGTGACCAGACATACCGATTTAGGCGGAACATGTCCCTGTTTAGCGGCTGAGGTCCTGCTGTCCTCCTAACCTGTTTTTGGGACAGTGTTTTGTCGCATTTTCAACCAAAATCTAGTTTCCACTTGCAGTCAGTTAGCCCAGCCACCACACCCATTTGCTATGCTGTACTATGTGTGCCTCTGATCTGCTGTCCTTCTATCACTTTGTTTCACTCGATCTCTCAGTCCTAATTTGTTCCTCTTTCTTTTTGTTCTCGCACCAAGTGCAATGCAATCATAGTCCATATAAGCTTGTTCACCTACTGCACCTAGTTAGCCACGGGGTTACAACTCTCGCCTTCTGACCATGGTTACCCATGTTTGAATCCCGCCTTCGAATTTCACTGCATTTCATTTATTTCTCCCCTTCTCCCTTCAATTTCCACTTTCTTCTCCACGTCGCCAAGCAGAGTTCTTGCCGCAAACTTCTCATTTTACTATGTTTTACTCTCTCTTACCACAGACAACAACTTCCTTTCTCGCCTTTCTCATTCACTTTTCTCCGCTACGGTCTCTCCCTTCAACGTCTTTACAGCTGCAGCAGTAAGTAGTGGGACTTGTTCAATCCCTGTGGAGATACATACAAGCCTGCATTTTTGTGTACACAGACTTGCACTAAGCGAGAAATTGCTTGGCTGTTTCCCCCCATCCAGCTTTGGATTGTCTGTTTGCGACAGCTGATAAAACTGCGGTTCCTCACTACTGGACTTCTGAATTTCCCAAGCAAGGATCGATTCATTGTCCTGAAGTTTTTTTTTGTTGTTGTTATGACTTGCCTAGTAGTATTGCTTCCCAGGTTTTTGCTCATGAATGCTTATTGTGAAATCAACATCATGTCTGACATATTGACCAAGTTCTGGAAACAATATTTTGCTCTTTAAGTTGACTTTTACAAATACCTCTGTTTACATTATGTTGGACTACTTGTATAGAAATATCTACCAACCTTCTTACCCAGGAAGTTAACTTCGTTTAGCCCATTCTAAATAGGGAACACACAGCATTCTTATAGAACATTTGTTCACTAGCATTTTAAGTTTAATCTGGCCGATACCGAGCATTGCCTTTCATATTTGGTACAGTGTCTGGGTTATTCATAAAATTATTGTTACAACAGCCGCAATGCAGAATAATTGCCGGTTTTGTTTTTTTACGAGATTTTCTACATGAATCCTTTGCATGATTGATATGTGGGGTTTAACGTCCCAAAACCACCATATGATTATGAGAGACGCCGTAGTGGAGGGCTCCGGAAATTTCGACCACCTGGGGTTCTTTAACGTGCACCTAAATCTGAGCACACGGGCCTACAACATTTCCGCCTCCATCGGAAATGCAGCCGCCACAGCCGGGATACGAACCCGCGACCTGCGGGTCAGCAGCCGAGTACCTTAGCCACTAGACCACCATGGCGGGGCCATGAATCCTTTGCAGGCTTAACTACACCTGCCTACCAACTATTCAGCCTGCATTAATCATTCCATAAAAGAAGAGTTCCTTTTTATCCAACCAAAAATTGTTTTAGACGTCCTTGTTCCAAACACTTCTGAGCACTTAAGACCCCCTTTACCGGGCTCTATTATCACCAACTTTTCACTTTCATCTTACTGAATTACATCAGTTGTACAATCTCACAATTTATTCGTATTTGTTTTTCTTCATCCAATGTTCCCTAAGCCTGCTAACATTTATGTTTCCTAAGAGTACTTTACATCTAGTCCCATTTCCCTTAAATGTTTTTGAGGTCTAAGGGTAAATGAACTGATAAAAAAATTACACAATGCGAAGGTCAGAAATTTAAGATTCTTCCAACACTTCCATCACTGTAATTCAACAAACTTAAAAAATATCAACTTGAGAAAACCGTTTATTGTGTATACAGTAAAAAAGTAATCAGATCATTGGTAAACTGAACAGCATCAGCCAACAACAAAATCATAATTTTAAGTGACTAGTCACTAAAAGGCTGCGAGAGATTTGGGCCTTCGTGACTATTACATAAACATTACAACTTGATCAAACAAACATTCTAAGACTAGGTGCAGCTAGCATCAATACAAATGTTGTGTAATATAAGCATAATTGCAAAACATGCATCACAATACATCGAGGTTACCAGAGATTGCTTCTCAATATAAAAAAGTGACCCTAAAGTCCAGATATTCAGAAGCCGCCACAAAGTTCGGTTTGACCTTTGCAACTAGTTGCCTTTTAAGAGACAAGTAAACCTAAACTTTCTGGATACAGAAATACTGAAATGTTCGCACTGGACACATCAAGGAACTCTTGGAAAATACTGTACCTGTCAAGCGCTCGTGACCAGTGACAATGCCCTATCACAAAACAGCAATACAACCTGTGAGCGACAGACCATTCGTAAAATGTGGGTGCAGAAAACTTGGCAACAGATGTGTCAACCCTACAAAACACTTCAACAGTGGCACTAGACCTAAAAATCACAGCACTATAAAAAAAACGAAGTGACAAGCACAAAACAAAGACTTTGGTGGTGCAGAAAGTATGCAACATTCTAACAAATACACACACCAAATGAATGCAATTCAATCAACTTTTTTTTTTCAACGTAAGTTGCTATTGCTCACATGACTTTGGCACAGCCAATCAACATGATGTTGACACTCATACCAGAGAATGCTGCACAAACTTCCTGATCACAAAATTTATGCAGTGACTAGACGACATTAAGACTTGACCAAGAACGTCCTTTTTTAATGCAAATTCATAAACGAATGATAGCAGATCTGCCTTCAGAAAGTGAGCATCATGCATAGTCAGACGAATGGGCCAGGGCCTCCTCTATTTTTTTCAAAGCAGACCAGACGTGCCTGATCCAGCCGTTCACCACTCCCTCCTCTAGCCTTTTCCTGCTTCCGCCTATCGCCCAGCGTTTGCGTGTGCTTTGCAGTCATGGGGGAGAGAACCCAACATGTGGTGCCTCAAGATGGAAACCTTATAAAGTAATTTCTTGTTCCATTGTGTTCAGATCGGTGGGGCGGCATCTTCCATTCTTCATGTTCACAATGTTGGCGGTCACGCTGGCTTAGCAAGAGATATGTTTTGAGACAGCATGTCGACGTTCATAGCGCTTTGCGGGCAATGGCAAAGCGTCTCTGTAACACTGCTGCTTGCACGGAGTTAAAGAGCGCTGTGAAGCAGTGGCGGCATAGCTTTGAGCGACAAAGAAGGAAAATGAAGGAAGAAATTTGACCGACACATGATATAGGAGAGGGAAACACGTCAATCGCACCTCTGTGGGAAAGCACTCGGACGCACATGTGATAAAAGCAGCCCTACCTTACCTGTGGCATCGCATCACAACTACTCCCTGAACTAAGGCGGACTGACGGCTTCCATTGAGGAATGCGCATTTGCACTGGCATTAAAAAAAATAAAGGAGGTTTTGAACAGGCATATAGAGTTGAAATGAAGCACATGCCACTTGCCCACATATAAGGGTTAAAAAGTTTGGTTTAAAACAACCCTGCTGGTGCCAATCACTACTAAATATGAAACAAAATGCAGCATGTGTACTCTAAAGAAAGGTAGGCATGGCCACAGCCATATCCACTTTTAAAGGAGTACAGACACAAAATTCTGAAGGAGAGAACTTTTGGGAAAGACTTGAGAATATACACACACTACATACGAAATGCAACAGATAATATATAGCCTACAACATTTTTAAAATCAATATTAAAGTGCATGACACACCACTGCAAGCGAAATGATCCTTTGGTTTTCGCGTTAACAAACCAACCGCCACCTATGTCACGAGTTTGTATTGGCTGCCATGATCTTTGCAAGCACTCTCTTTTAGCAGACCTTTTCAATGAAAAGAGGGGTAGCCTCATGGGTGTACAAAGACTCGTGTCCTAGCCTCAGCAGTGCATTTTTAGAGGGTGATGCATATTTGCAATGTCTTACATGAAAAGGCTGCCTTCCTTCTCATGGTAAGAGTGACCTTCCTGGCACAGGAGAACAGTAATTTACGAACACAGGATGGACAATCGTTTTCTTTAGTGTTTCTTTAAAAGAATAGCTGGTCTGGTCAGATTGTCAAACGGCAACCTTTTTACTTCTCTTAAGCTACGCAATGCATAAAATCGATTGACTTAAGTGTGCCACCATGAGACAACTTTACCATCATTAAATTAGAAGCTATGATGTGACTTATGACTCTTCCATCTAATTGAGAATATTTATGTGTATAGTAACACATGATCAAGCACTGACCTTTCAGCAAGCTCATTTTGCACAAAGTGATTTTAAAATACAGGCCGAGACATATTAGCGTAAAACAAAATGCCAAAAAGAAAGAAAACAAGGAGCCGTGAAGGGTGAAGCGATTGCTTCCATACGATTTTGCGCACTTAGAGGAGCTGAAGAGAGCAATAGCTATGCTTTGCTTGGAGTCTGCCCTCCGGAAGTCTTGTACCCACAAAATGCAGGCGAGTTTTACTAGCAAAGTAGGCCACCTTTTGGCAGCTGGCTTCCCTTTGTCGGTCATCAATGCTGTGGCCAAGTTGATTCTGCAAAAAATCAAGCTCGGAGCACAAAGGGTTGGAGCAAAGGTTCAGCAATATAAATGGAAACCTGAAAAGATACCATATTCACACAAGGTGTCTCAGAACCTTAAAAAGGTTGCATACCGTCACGATATTCCCTTTGTGTTTTCTGCCCCCAACAAGCTTTCCAAGCTGTGTCCTTGTGTGCTGCGAAAGTAGATGAGGCTGCCGTATTAGACACGAAACGTTAAAATGCTCCAAAGAAGTGCTTTATTCTATTCCCCTGTCCTGCGGACGAATTTATATCAGACAAACTGAATGTTGCATGAACGACTGATAAAAATAACACGTTTAAAAATATAAATGAGATAAGGGCATGCATATAGTAACGCACAACACTGCATGTTGTACTGCTAGATTTTTGGACACATCCACTCCGGGAAGAAGCAGTAATGCTTTTTTGAGACTTGCTTTGCATGCTTATTTAACAAAGATTGATGCATGAGTGAACCGTCCTTTGCTTTTCAGGACCCCGCATTTGAATTTAACTGCAATCACCTCTGATATACACAGGTTGGTTATACATTTATACGTTTGTGTGACAAAAGGATCTACAGTAGACTCGTTAAACGGAAGCTGAAGGTATCAGAAAGTTATGTTCCATATAACAGCAGTATCATTTACTGAGAGATGAACAAGGCTGCAGAATACAATCACAAAACCAATCTTGTCAGAAGTACTTGTTCCATTTGAGCAGCAGTTCCGTTTAACAGATTTTCCTTTACTAAGAGTCTACTGTATATGCGAAATCATTCCCTGCTAATAAACAGTTGTGATTAGTGCGTGTCATCGTCTTTGCACTAATATGTCTCAGCCAGTTATGCAACACCAACTAGCCTGGCAATGAACTCTTTTAAAATTTTAAATTCAATGTGTAAATACTGTTTAAAGTGAACATGACAGTGAAATGCTTCTCAGGAATTGTATGATGCTAAGTGATGCACAGGGAGTGTTCTTTCTAGTTTAACTGAAATGTCCTGCATTTGCATTACACGTAAAGTAAATCCAAATATTGTGGGTTCAGACCTAACAGGTGATAGGTTTTGTTTCTGTCTACTTCAATTCATTTTCTTTTATGACATAACTACAACAGTTCAGTTAAAAACTACAATCCGTAAGCTTTCCCTTGCATTCCCTTCTTTAATTTTCAGGAACGGAGTAATCCAAGGTTCCTTTGCTTAGAACTACACATGGAAAAAGAAATTATGAAAAAGTGTTTTAACACTGCGAATCAATGCAAACTGCAATAAAAAATAAAATTACTTGCTTTACCCTGTTACATGAAGCTGGTCTAATAGATTTCCCTGTGCAACAAGCTAAAGATATAAGTAAGATGAAACACTTATTACCACATCTCTTACAGGACTAACAAACGTCCTTAGGACATTACAATTTTTTTTCAACTCAAAAGCTGTGCTGGTAGCCATTGCAAGGCCAAATCACAACTTGCACCACATTTTCACTACTGTGAGCAACAGAACTAAAATCCGACACTAATGCAAAGCTTAAAAAGAAAAAAGAACAATGCAATAAGTAGGAACTTGTGCAAGCAATGGTGTAACAGTTCTTGGCATTTATAATTTGTGGTTTTAACATAAAAGAATCAATGGAAGCATGCTTACAACAGAAAAGAGTCATCAGTGTATATAGCTGTAAGCCTGAGTTCCAATTCAAATAACACAACGAACTCTAGATAAAGCATCCACCAGGCACCCAAGCAATTCTTACTTTTGCATCCATTTAGACTGTTGTTCATTTCTGTATTAGTATTGATACATTCGAACTGAAGTATTTGCTGTGGTACGGAATAGTCACCCCTAACGACTTTTCTTTCATACTGCGGGTACTATAGAAGAGATATTTTTACCAGCGCAAAAAGACTCAACGCTCAAGGACATACATACACACATAAATAGCACTGTGTGTGTTTCTTAAGTGTTTCGTCTTTTTGCACTGGTAAATTGTTCTTGATTGATTGATATGTGGGGTTTAACATCCCAAAACCACCATATGATTATGAGAGATGCCGTAGTGGAGGGCAACACAAAGCAGGGCACCGATTAGTCAACAGTTGTGAACACAGCTTAAAGACAATTTTTAACCACAAATATGCAAAGCAGGAGTTAACTTCACCTGGCATTGAATTTCACAACTGAGCAATTTCTCGCATTGAATTTCCCAACTGAGTGATTTTCCAACATTAAATGTAAGCAAATTTGTTCTATGAAAGATAATAAACCAGCATGAATGTTATTTTACAAATATCACTATCAGATTAAGTGATGAGCAGACATATTTCTTGATACAATGGAAAAAGAAAAGTTGATTAAATGAACAAGTTGTGTACATAAAATTAAGTGCTCCAAAGAAATTTCAGAGGACTTCCACACAAAAGTAGACAGCTGAAAAGAAAATGCAACAAAATGCTTCCAAAGCCGTGCCCATGATTCGAATCATGGTTGAAAATTGCAATGACAAAATTCACTAAGTAATAGAAGACAAAACTGGTCTATGTAAAATATAACCACCTCAACCAGACATCAGAGGCAGCTGAATTATAAAGGCATATAAACTGGAAATAAAAAATCGGCGTGCAAGGCAATACAAAGCACAGAACACAGAACATAACCATTTAAAAGTATACACCATACTTTCCAGTCGATGTGCTATGCTTCACCTTCATATTTCTTTTACTCCTGCCATCAGTGTAGATGTGTCAAACAACTGCTGCAAAAAACACCTTTTTTGATGAAATTGACAATTCTGGCATTGTAAAGATAAAAAGACAATAAAATGTTTGCAGCTTACTTTAACTGCCTCATTTTTAACTACTGCATCATTTATGTGTCACTTCTGTCAACAGCACTCGTATGCATGTCTATCTGATGCCACCAGTTAGTCAATCTCAAGAAATAAAAAATACACCATCTAGTGGCAGCAAAGTATGCCATACAACAAAATATCAATTTTCTCACTTTTTTACATGAGATTCTTCCACTTTTAGAAACGCAAGAACAATGCTCAGTACAGAACATCTATCAAACCAGTCAAGCCCAGAAGGTATTGTAAGCACATGCTCAGGCTTGTAGAGAGAACACTTGATTGAGTTGCTGGGTCACTCTGATAAAGGTCGTTCGACGTGTGAGCTCCTTGAGCCGGCCAGCCCCAGTATAGGTGCAAGCCGAACGTAGACCACCCAGGATATCGAGCACAGTCGCCTGGACATCACCACGATATGGCACCTGCACGGTCTTTCCCTCAGATGCCCTGTATCAAAGCGAAACCAGTTTACAACAAAATAGTGCAGAGAAAAGAAAGTGCTCGTTCAAAGGACGTTAATACAAGCTTTAAAGAAAACTCCAATCAGATTAAATCAATTATTCCTGCCAGCAACAGCCACAGTGTCTAAGAGGGAAATAAAAAAATGCAAGCAAGTAAAATCTTCACATGAACATTCGCCTCAGCACTCATGTACCAAAATAAGAAAAGCAACTTAGAATCCACTAAACGTAGACTCTCAAAGTGCTAGTCATAAAAAAATGTAGGAGTAATGTTTTATGATACTTGAAGCCATTTCCCTGCTGCTTCATTTACTACTTGGTACACCAGCAAATTTCCGAATTAGCAACTTATTTACAGTTATGATCTTCAAGGGTTTATAATCTATCAGTGCAATAAAAAAATGCATAGACCACATTCTCACGATGATGCCGGAAAAGTTTATGAACTTGTGTTTCATGTGACATCCGCAATTTCAAATGAAAGGCAGCGCACGCTTCCTGGACGAGACAATCCCACTTCCTAGTAAAGACAAGAACGAGGGCATAAATGCCTCTGACAAATATACTGCATGCAACAGTATTCATTATGACTTGCAACATGAGTAATTCATTAAATGCTGCAGAGGTCACTTGTTTAATACATTTTGCTCTACTATAGCCAGTTACCACTTTAGAAAGCAGCAGTATTTCCACATCAAAGAATGACACTCCAGAATGACATGAGCCCAATAGCTCATGTCATTGCCATTGATTGATGTGTGGTATAGCAGACGATGTTCAGCACTGTAAAAGCCATGAGGTTATCTGTTTCTCTTGAGTCAGTGGCATTCCCATCTTGAGAGCTTCAACAAAACAGTAATAAAGACATAAATTATATATTATAGTCATATTTACACCTAGAAATTCAAGTTATAGAAGCGTGACATTTTTTTTATTGCGATAGCAATTAAATTGAACATCTCGGCTGGTTTATATAGGGAAAGAAGTGTGTACTTAAGGGCTCATTTTTCCATGTTTGACACAATATTAATGAGATCTAACAGACACTGATGCCAAGGAAAGTATAGGGGAAGTTATGAACTTGTGGCTTGATATATTATAGACCATAACTACTTCTATACTTTCCTTGGCATCAGTGTCTGTTAGATCTCATATATATATATATATATATATATATATATATATATATATATATATATATATATATTGTAGCGAAGCTTCCGAACACTGAAATGGGTCAAACTGGTAAGTGTTCTGTGGGTCAAACTCTAGTGTACCTTCTAGTGGGGCTACCCAACAAGGACGCTGTTCGCGCTAGGAGTCCGTGCTTGACCGTCACTGTCGCCATAGCGTATGATCGCTGGTTGCCGGCTAATAAACGCCTTAACAAATTGGTGGAGAGTGCTGCGTTCTCTTTCGATGCCCTTGGAGCTTCGATCACGTACCCTGCCACCTACCATGCCCCACGACGCCTCTCAGTAAACGACTCCTCCCATGCCACCCCCTTGTCCCGGTGTCCCCAGGATCCGCGATCCACCCATCTTCGTTGGCGCCGATGGCATTGATGTGGAGGACTGGCTCGCCATTTATGAGCGCGTGAGCGTCCCCAACAAATGGGACACGGACGGCAAGTTGACGAACTTGGTGTTCTACCTCGCGGGCGTAGCCAGTTTGTGGTACAACAACCACGCGTCTGATTTTGCAACCTACCCCTCCATTCCTGACAACCTTACGTCAGTACAGCGTTCCCAGCTTCTCGACACGTTGCAAGAATATCCTTCTTCTTTCAATGTCAGGCAAAGTTCTCTTGGTCGCACGTCCGCTCTTACGCATCGCATCGACACTGGTGCCCATCTACCATTACGGCAACATCCATATCGCGTGTCGCCTGCTGAACGTCGGGTAATTAACGAGCAGGTTGACGATATGCTCTGACGTGACGTTATTCAGCCCTCGGACAGTCAACGGGAGTTTCCGGTTGTTCTTGTTACGAAGAAAGACGGCTCTGTCTGGTTCTGTGTGGACTACAGACGGCTCAATAAGATCACTCGCAAGAATGTTTATCCACTCCCATGCATCGATAACACGGTTGACAGCTTTCATGGAGCCGAATTATTCTCTCAATCTGTGCTCGGGGTACTGGGAAGTACCCATGGCTGACGGGGGTATGGGAAGTACCCACGGCTGACGACACTTGACCGAAGACTGCCTTCGTCACAACCGACGGCTTGTACGAATTCAACGTCATGCCGTTTGGTCCAATGCCCCTGTGACCTTTGAGCGCATGATGGACACCATTCTGCACAACTTGAAATGGCACACGTGCTTGTGTTACCTCGACGATGTCGTTGTCATCGCTCCAGATTTCTCCACTCATCTCCAACATCTGGAAAAAGTTTTCGCACGTGCGAGCAATGCTGGCTTGCAACTAAATCTGAAGAAGTGCTGCATTACAGCATGGCAACTCACCATCCGAAGGTATTTTGTGTCCAAGGACCGCATTCTTCCTGATCCGGCCAAGCTTCGAGCCGTGGCCGAATTCCCCAAACCTGCGTCCGTCAAAGAACTGCGTAGTTTTGTGGGCCTGGGCTCACACTTCCGACGCTTCATACGAAACTTTGCCACTATCATATCACCGCTGACGAGGCTCCTTGGAAGTAACGGGCCCTT
This sequence comes from Rhipicephalus microplus, assembly GCF_043290135.1. Taxonomy (NCBI): domain Eukaryota; kingdom Metazoa; phylum Arthropoda; class Arachnida; order Ixodida; family Ixodidae; genus Rhipicephalus; species Rhipicephalus microplus. The sequence continues at coordinate 159,757,165 of NC_134710.1, forward strand.
CAATTCGTGGTCATCCGAGTGCGATGGCGCGTTCGCAAAGCTCCAACATTTGTTGGCGTCTCTTCTTATTCTACGCCACAACGACCCTACGGCCCCAACAGAGGTGCACACGGACGCCAGCGGTGTAGGCCTCAGCGCTGTCCTGGCACAGCGCAAGCCCGAATCCCCTAAATATGTCGTGGCATATGCAAACCATACGCTCACAAGAGCCACGACAAACTACACCATCACGGAAAAAAAAGTGCCTGGCACTCATCTGGGCCCTTACAAAGTTTCAACCTCATGTGTATGATCGTCCATTCTATGTCACCGACCATCATGCACTATGCTGGCTGTCATCACTGAAGAATCCCTCAGGCTTTCTCGCCCGTTGATCTGTTCGCTTACAAGACTACATCCGCGTGCTGTACCGCAACGGACGCCAGCATGCTGACGCCGACGCCCTCTCGCGCTCCCCTCTGCCTGAAGACGACGTGCCCTGCTCAGTATCCTCAATCGCTGTATCTGCCATCGAAGTTGACATTCTCGCTACCGAACAGCGAAAGGATAATTGGGTTGCCTCGCTAATTGACTTGCTCTCTGATGTGTCGGCAACACCATCCACGTGTGCTTTGCGTCGTCAAGCTCATATTTCGCCATCCGTGACGGCCTCCTACACCGATGCAATTACGACACTGATGGCCGGCAGTGGTTACTCGTGGTACCCCGCAGTCTACGGTCGGAGATGTGCGAATCTTTCCATTCTGATCCGCAATGCACGCACTCTGGGGTATCTAAAACTTGCCACCACATTCGACAATGCTACTTCAAGCGCGGGATGTACCGCTACGCGCAGCAGTTCGTTCACTCTTGCCTTGCTTGCCAAAACGCCGCAAACCATCAGCACACATGTCGCCAGCCGGTCTGAAACTGTTACCTTGCCCTGACTGTCCGTTTGCGCACCAAGGTATTGATTTGTATAGACCACTTCCTCTGACGTCGACTTGTAACCACAGGGCCATCGTCGCCGCAGACCATTTAACGCGATGCGCCGAAACCACCGCTCTCCCTGCGGCTACTGCACGCGATCTTCCGTCCTTCCTGCCGCATCGATTCATACTGCGCCACGGTCCACCCCAGGAGCTTCTCAGCGATTGAGGCCGTGTCTTCTTGTGAGAAGTCGTCAAAACCATTCTCACGGAGTGCCATTCTGTCCACCACAAACTACTGCTTACCACCTGCAGACGAATAGCCTCACCGAACAGTTTACCGCACCCTCGGCGACATGCTTTCGATGTACGTCGCCGAAAACCATACAAATTGGGATAATATATAATATACTGCCCTTCGACACCTATGCCTACAACACCGCCCCTCATAGCACGACCGGTTTTTCACCTTTCTTCTTGCTGTATGGAAGGCACCCGTCGCACACCATCGACACGATACTCCCGTACACACCTGATTTATGTGAGTGTGCACCTATATCTGAGACAACCAGGCTTGCTGAAGAGTGTCGAGAGCGTGCCAAGACTTTTAAGACGCACGAGCAAGAGCGGCAGAAGAGTATTCGCGATGGCTCCGCCACTTCTGAGCCCACGTTCCTTCCTGGTGCACTCGTATGGTTCTCAATCCAGACCCCTGTAGCTCGCCTCTCTTCCAAACTACTCCTGAAATACGAAGGCCCCTTCCGTGTCATCGAGCACAGATTTTCAGTCAACTATCTGATCGAGCCCATTGAACAATCTTCGGACATGCGCTGTCGCGGGCACGACATAGTCAACGTGGAGCGCCTGAAGGCTTACTATGACCCGCACATAGTAACAAGCTGTTCTGTCGCCAGGCGGCTCCCTCTTCGACCCCGGGGTAATTGCAGCGAAGCCTTCGAACTCTGAAATGAGTCGAACGCTCAAATACTTTCTAGTGAGGCTACCCAAAAGCGGACGCCGCTCGCACTGTGAGTCCATGCTTGGCCATGACTATCGCCATAGCAAATGATCGCTGGTTACCGGCTAATAAACGCCTTGAGTGTGTGTGTGTATGTGAATGATGGCGGCGGCCAAAACCACTTGAGACTGTCCATATAATTGCCATTGCAATAAAAAGAAATGTCATGCTTCTATAACTTGTCTTTCACGTATATGTATCAGCCAGATTAACTTTATTTGTGTCCTGAGAAGAAGGTTCCTAAGAAACCACCAAGGGCTGCATCCGTGACGGGATCGAGGACCAGAGGTTCCCGATTGCTTCTCAGGATCCCTGAACCGCCCAGAGTTGTTTCGCAAGGTGTGGACTTGCGATACATTCTAAGAAGTCTGTCTCATTTATGTGATGACTCCTTGCTGAAACGCGCAAGCGGGGGCACCGCCACATCAAATGAGGTCCCATTTCAGTGTACAGGAGGTCCCGTTTCAGTGTACACTACGGGTCCTCCTTCTGTATATTCTTTTTCTGTATATTCTTTTTCTGTGCATCTTATCAAATAATAAAACTTGATTTGATTTGAGGGAAAGTGGGGAGCTGATCGCAGGCCAAGCAGTAAGGGGAAATGTCCGTATACAGCGCCATAGTGGCCGGCAACAGAAAGGAGTTTGTAGGAGTCTGAAGGCTATCTCCTATTTCCTTGTTCGCTCTCTGTGCAGATCTGGAAAGGATTTCCTGACTAATCTGTAGTGCAAACATAACTCATGAAAGGTTGTCAACGGGTCCCTGTTGGCACCATCACCACTCCCCTCCCCCGCAGTATATGGAGGGGCTCGTTAGCCCGGAGCAGAGAATGAGTCCCCGCGCCCGAGCGTGAGCCATTTCATTAGGGTTGGCGACGCAGGAGGCGTATATATATATATATATATATATATATATATATATATATATATATACAGTCCCAGTATAACGGCGCCACTTAAAACGAACTTTCGCTTAAAACGAACAATGTCCGCGTGATCGTGAAAATATACATTGGTTCAATGGCACAAAATCGCACTTACAATGAACGTGTCCGAGCGCCACTGATCAGATACAGCAAACAGAGATAATGGCCAGCCGACTTCCCGGGAAACCACTTTTGACCACCAGTCAGGCATCGGCGAGGTGCCCATACATTCTTATTGTTAAACGCCGACCCTGCCTCTGCGACCCTCTAGTTGCCGCTCTCCCCAACCCATGGAGAAAGGAAAGCTGTTTGCTTCCTCCATGCCAAGACTGCTTTTGATTAAGCACCCCTCCGTCTTTTGTCCTCCCGCTACACTGAGCTCCCCGCATCGCCAGAGGGTGGAAGTGATTTTAAAATTAAAAGAAAAGTGAGCCCGGTTACTGTCTCTCAGAGGGAGGACACCTCAACAGTAGCTCACGAGGGATGGGGGTAGAGAAGGGAATAAAAGGATAGGATTAAAAGGTAGAGAGATAGACAGGAAGTAGAGAGCGAGGTGCAGGGACAGGGAGCGAAAGAAGGATACGGTTGCAGGAGTCTGAGGATGGGGCACCACTGGCGAGAGCTCTTGTTGGCGACAGGAGATGGCGTCGGGCTAATTTAGTCAGCCAGAGCTACGCTGTCGTCGTCGTAGGGGACCGGCGGCAGGAGGTGGCGCAGGACCAAACCAGTCGGCCAGAGCTGCGCTGTCGTCTGAGATCGCGAGGGCATAACCTGTCGGCACGGAATCCAGCGAGCGAGTGCCGCATTGCCAGACGAGGCTTGTGTTTTCATACTGCTACCAATCTTTCGAAGACCGGTCGGCCATCTACCCTGTTTTTGATCGCTGGTACTGTCATTGGCATCACCGGCCTGGAGTGACCAGACCATTTGCCAACATCGTCGGCCACCGACTGTATCTGATAGTCTGCGCCTAGTGCACGCGTGTACGCTACCCCACCGACTCTGATAATTTGCCATTCGTTTCGTGTTGAGGACTTGTTCTCACTCACTTTGCACTCAGCTCAGCATGCCTTCTGCACGCGTGCGGAAGCGCGAAAACGACTGTTAATTTGCGCGGAACGAATCGCGAAATATTAGTTCGTAAGACCACACAAACCCATCGCCGCAACAAAACGATTTTTTGACCACGGCCGCCGATTCTTCTAGCACTGCCGCGCGCACCAATCCAGGCGGCCATGCTTTCACTTCTGCGCGCGTTGGCACTCTTTCCAAGTTTTTTTACGTCCAATTTCGCGGACCTTTCAAGCAAGCTACCCAACCTGCCCCCTTCCCATCTGTTTTGGTTTTCAATGTCGCCCTCCCGCCACACCCTCCTCTTTTTTTATCGCAACTCCTTGCTTTTCTCTCGCAAGTCTGCTCTCCTTTCTTGATTACAACCCCTTTGCCCATCTCCACCGCTCCGCGACGCCTGCCACGCTCGCTCAAATTAGTTTCGTTTTCTGATTGGAAACGGGCCCAGAGCAGTTCCACGCGTTCTGGCACGCGTGTCACGTGTGCGCGTCTTGCTCGCTCTTGGTGTGCGTGTGTGGTCATGATGGCCGACGGGAGGACTAGCACGCTTTTTCCTGCCACTCAACAAAACGTCGAAAGTGTGACCGCTTGGCTTGAGCGTAATCCACGTGTTAGGTGCCGCTTTGCGGAGTGCTTGCTCATGGCTGTTGACCACCTGGTAGCAAATTTGCCGCTTCGGGCGTCCCGGTATTCAGCTGTGGAAATGGTGAATATTTCGTGGGCGGCGGTGACGGCTACATGCGCGCGAAACTGTTCTCACGAGGCCAACTTTGTCGGCTCAGCTTTCGAACAGGACCACTGCGGCAGCGATCTGTGGCAGCGCGTCGTCGACTCCGACCTGGGAGAGCGGGTGGGACATCAGTTGCGATGGTTTAATTACAGCCGATGATGATGCCGCCACTGCGGAACCTTGCACAGATTAGGGCATTGTGAATTAAGTACATGGCGAGAGTCATTTGGAAGAATCGAATTGTGAGAACGACAAAACTTTGGAGCCAGTGCCTCATGCAGCTTATGCCATGAGCCTTGGCGAACGAGCACCCTGCCGTTTTAAATGAACTCGAGACCACCCTTATCGCTTCTGCTCTTTGAGACATGTGCATCACGGATTTTTTGGGGCGAAAAAAGTTTGTGTTTTCACTCGCCAATTTTTTTTTAAAAGCTGCGTTTCATTTACTACGAACTTCGGGATACAGCGAACGAATGCCGCGTCACGCTCAGGTTCGTTATAAGCGGGCTCGACTGTATATATCGAACGCATTATTCGAAGGTCGCAGGTTCAGTTCCTGCCTACAAGTTATCTTTTCACCCACTTTTCTTTCTTAACATTTACATTACAATTCGGTCAAATAACTTCCCATATACGACAGAACCCATACGGCGTAGCACCGAAAGAGCGTGAAGCAATCCAGGAACAAGTGAAGAAAATGCTCGATGATGACGTCATCCAGCCGTCGAGAAGCCCTTGGGCATTGCCAGTAGTGCTGGTTAAAAAGAAAGACGGAAGCTTGTGATTTTGTGTCGACTACCGCAAGCTGAACCATGTGACAAAGAAAGACGTATACCCATTACCGCGCGTCGATGATTCACTCGACAGGCAGAGGTATGCACGCTACTTCTTGTCAATGGACCTCAAAAGTGGGTATTGGCAAATTGAGGTCAACCAGCGAGATAGAGAAAAAACAGCTTTTGTAACGCCTGACGGGCTTTATGAATTTAAATCGGATTGCGCTTCGGATCATGCTCAGCCCCCGCAACATTTTGAAGACTAATGGATACCGTTCTGTCAGGCCTTAAGTGGCAGACATGTCTGGTCTATTTGGACGATGTCAATGTTTTCCAAAAACATTTGAGTAACACCTAAGCAGGCTGCTATCGGTATTCAGGGCAATAAGGTCTGCCGGCCTGACACTGAAACAAGTGAAGTGTCATTTTGGATTCAAGGAGCTCCAATTTTTAGGCCATGTGGTGAGCCATGAAGGTGTTCGACCTGATCCCGATAAGATTGCAGCCGTCAGAAAATTTCCGGTGCCAACAGATAAGAAAGCAGTCAGGCGTTTCCTTGGCCTATGCACATACTACCGAAGGTTTATTACCAACTTCTCACACATAGCCTCGCCGTTAACACGGCTCACAAGAGAATAAGTTTCGTTCATATGGGGGGACGATCAACAAGCGGCATTTGACGATCTCCGACAACGCCTGCAGACACCGCCTGTACTTGCTCACTCTGATGAGGACACTCCAACAATGGTCCACACAGATGCCAGCAACGTGGGTTTAGGCGCTGTACTCGTCCAGTGGCAAGACTCAGCCGAGCGGGTGATCGCATATGCTAGTAGGACGCCTTCCTACGCAGAGTCCAGCTACTCCACAACGGAAAAAGAGTGTCTTGCCGTCGTACGGGCGGTTATGAAGTTTTGTCCGTACCTCTACGGTCGTTCCTTCCAGTAGTCAGCGACCATCATTCCCTCTGCTGGCTGACCAACTGACCAACAAAGACCCGTCTGGTCGGCTCGCACGGTAGAACTCACGCCTTCAAGAATTTAATATGCAGTCGTGTATAAGTCCTGTGGTGACCCCGCTACTAACTGCAGCGGACGATCACCGCGGGTTCACGCTTAGCGAGCCACAGGGCCGCTACTCCGTTTACTCGCGTGTAGCGCACCGCTCCGCGCGCGCTCAACTAATAAGGCGTTTAGCACAGCGCGACAAACAGACAGTGTTCTAAGCAAAAATACACAACACTTTATTGCCTCTGGCGGCACCCCGAACAAACAGTACAACGTCCGCTCCCGGGACGCGGGTAGCAAAGGCACCCGCACGCGGACGTTCACAATAAGGGGAAAACCGCGAGCACGTCGCAGCTGGCAATGACGAGCTTTGACACGCCGGTCGGGAAAGGGTCCCTCGCGGCTATGCTGCGCACTCTCACAATGGCCAATGGGCCTGGTCGCGAGTGTTGGGGCAAACCTCGTAAGCGTAGGCCTACGGCAAGTGCGGCTCGTTATGGTACGACCACTTCAAGCACTAGGCACCGCTGTGGGCTTAGCGTACGCTACCGAAGCTAGCACTCGAGTAAACACGCCTGCCAAGGTGCCCAAGGCGACCCCAGGCAGGCTACAGCCCGGCGATTCCCAAAAGGTACGTGGACGAAGGAAAACACGTGCTTACCCGGCGCCGACCACGAAGAAAAGAGCGCTCCCTCGGCGCGCGCGTACCGCGTGCCATGCCCGCACGTGGCGCCATGTATCGCCACGCGTCGTTATCAGAGCAGGAAAAGCAAAAGGGTGTGGCCATGCGGCGGAATGCCCGCGAAATGGTCGCAGGCGCACCTCAGATCCCCACATCCTCCTCTCCTTAATTCACCCTATATACCGGTCTGCAAAGGCAGCCAGTCGTCGCACATGCATGCAAAGGCGTCATGCAATGGGCACCAGCTAGCCTCAGCCTCGCTCTGCAACTGCTGCTGAAGAAAAAAAAATAAAACAACACAAGAATACACTTGAGAAATACAATGGCTCCGCGGAAGAGGGGTAACGGGAGTTCATGATGCTCACGCAAGAGCGGGTTCACGGCTCGGAGGGGCAGCGTCACGTAATGTTTGACTAGGGTGACTGCGTGGATGCGAGAGTTCAAGGGGAGGATTCTGGTTGAGGCCTTCATGCGAGGAACGGGCTCACCTTCGTCTCGTCGATGTTGACGACAGCCCTGCGAGTCCGACGACAGCCCTGCGAGACACTCCCTCTCGGTCACGGAATAATTCCTTTCCGCGAGTATCAACGAGTGGCTGGCAAAGGCCAGCGGCTGCAACCATCGTATTCCTGTAGGAGAACTGCTCCTAATCTCAGATCGCTCGCGTCAGTCTGGACGACAAACGGTCTGGTCAGGTCGGAAAGCTTGAGCTGCGCCGTCTCCGCAATGGCGCTAGACAGACGGCAAAACGCCTCTTGCTGCTCAGGTCCCCATCGCCACTCAGCTGACTTACCCAAGAGCTTGGTCAAGGGCGCCTGCACTCGGGCGCAGGACGGAATGAAAGACCGGTAAAAATTGGCCATTCCGAGAAAGCGGCGCAGCGTACGTCCTTGGGCGCGGGGAAATCGAGGATTGCTCGAAGTTTCTCCCGATCTGGCTCAATGGAGCCTTCGCCCAGCGTGAAGCCAAGTAACTGAACTCGGGTTCGTGCTAGTTGGGCCTTTGCGGAATTTAACGTCATCCCGGCGGCTCTCACCCTCTCGAGCACATCGGCAATGTGGGCCAAGTGCTCTTCGAAGGTTCGTGAATAAATCACGATGTCGTCGAGGTAGCACATGCAGTAAGACCACTTTGCTTCCCCGAGCACACGGTCCATGAGTCTCTGAAAAGTCGCAGGAGAAGATTTTCAAAGAGCCTGCCGTCATTCTGCTTACATAGTGGTGTTCTCTATAAGAACTTTTCTTCCAGGGGCGCCCACCTAGTTGTCGTCCTGACGTCAATCCGTGCGGAGATACTTAGTGCTTGCCACAATGAGCCAATGTCAGGTCATCTCGTATACACACGCTCATTGGCCCGAATCCAACAGAAATACTACTGGCCAAGACTTCCGGCTATTGTGAAAAATTACGTGCACACGTGCCTCGATTGCCAACGACGAAAATCGCCATCGTTAAAACCAGCTGGACTATTACAACCGATTCAAGTGCCCACGATACCTTTTGCGAAAATTGGAATGGATCTCCTTGGACCATATCCGACTTCCCATACTGGCAAGAAGTGGGTAATAGTCGCCACCTCACGCGCTACGCAGAAACAAAGGCTTTGTCAAGTGGCATCGCCATTGAAACAGCACGATTTTTCATAAAAAATATCGTCCTGAGGCACGGTGCTCTGACAATCATATTAACGGATCGAGGTACCGCTTTCAGGGCCGCACAAGACAGTGCTTGTGCTCAGTGGAACCGCTCATCGGAAAACCACTTCTTATCACCCACAAACGAACGGTTTAACAGAATGCCTCAACAAGACTATTGTCGACATGTTGAGTATGTACATTGACGTGGATCACAAGAACTGGGACGACATTCTACCGTACACCACTTTCGCCTATAATACAGCGCAGCAAGAAACTACACGAAGAACGCCGTTCAGTCTCCTTCATGGCCGTGAAGTGACGACAATGCTTGATGCCATGTTGCTGCACGACTGCAATGACATCGATTTGGACGCTGCATCTTTTACCCAACGAGCAGAAGCAGCGAGGCAGCTTGCACGCGTCCAAATCACCCAGCAGCAAAATTACGACGCCCAACGTTATAATCTGCGACATCGACATGTCGTCTATTGACCCGGCGAGAAGAAAGTGTCAGTATGGAGTCCTATCCGCCGCCGGGGACTGTCTGAAAAATTGCTGAACAAGTATTTTGGCCCGTACACAGTTGTACAACGTCTGAGTGACGTTAATTATGTGGTCGTTCCTGACAGTCCCTTGACAACTCGCCAGCAAAAACCAGATCGTGCACGTTGTGTGAATCAGGCCCTATCGTTCGGACTGATTTGCGCCACACATCTACTGCACCGTCTTTTGTAGAAGAGCATCGGGATGCTGCTCCTTAGAGGTGGGGCAAATGCCGCATTGAATATGCAGCACCAAGAGAACAACGAAGAGCACGCACAGTGGGAGAGAAAGACGAGGTTCTCTTCCTATCAGTTTGCCAGTGTTCTGGTATGTATAAGTGAGTTGTCCTGCATTCAACTGATGCTGTTCCTGCATTGTGACAATATATATATATATATATATTGTCGCAGTGCAAAGCGAACAAAAGATGACAGCAGCTTACGGCAGCGAAAAGAGCGTATTCAGGATCAGCTGTACAGCAAGATGCCTGCTTCGTGGTCGTCCCGAAAAACCACCTGACCCACTAGCTGGAATCTACAAAACATTCCTATCATCGTTCTTTTTCATATAAACACGTGTCACTTGCCCCTCCTTATAAGAGCATCGCCCCGATGCTGATGCAGACGCACAGTATTTTTTTTAACGTGCAGTCAGTCACTCACGTACGGCTTCATACGCACTACATGAACAAGTTCAGGCTGGTGCTGGCGACGCCTCGGGCATTGGGGACTGTGGGAGACAACCTCGTAGGTGACGTCACTTAGCTGGCGCGATACTCGGTATGGCCCGAAATATCACCTTAGCAGCTTCTCAGACAGTCCACGTTTTCGTACGGGTGTCCAAACCCACACTCTGTAACCGATTTTGTACGTTACAGTTCTATGGCGAGCATTGTAGCGGCCTGCATCGTAGTCTTGTCGCTGGTGGATCCGTAAGCGGGCGAGCTGTCTAGCTTCTTCCGCGCGTTCAGTGAACACGTCAGCGCCTGTGTCGGTAGCGTACCATTCATGTGGCAACATCGCATCCAGCATAGTCCGTACCTCCCATCCATGAACCAAGCTGAATGGAGTCATGCGAGTCGTCTGTTGTTTAGCCGTATTGTATGCGAACGTGATATAGGGTAAAATCTCGTCCCAATTCTTATGTTGTACGTCCACGTACATCGACAGCATGTCTTCAATCGTCTTGTTGAGGCGCTCCGTTAGTCCATTTGTTTGCGGGTGGTACGCAGTGGTCTTACGGTGAGTCGTTCCACTAAGCATCAGGACGTGGTCTAAAATAGCTGCCGTAAATGCTGTTCCGCGGTCCGTGATCACGATAGTCGGAGCACCGTGGCGTAGCACAATATTTTCTATGAAAAATCTCGCCACTTCCACTGCGGTGCTCTTTTGAATAGCTTTTGTTTCGGCATACCTGGTTAGGTAGTCTGTTGCGACTATAACCCAGCGATTCCCTGTAGGAAGGGGTCCCAAAATATCCATTCCTATCTGTTCAAACGGTGTACGTGGAACCTGTACTGGTTGCAGCTGACCGGCGGGTCTCTTTGGAAGTGACTTGCGGCGCTGGCAATCGATGCAAGTGTGAACGTGGTGCTTGACGGCTGTTGTGAGTCGTGGCCAGTAGTATCCCTGCTGTACTCTTGCCAATGTGCGAGTGTAGCCTAAATGGCCAGACGTCGGCTCATTGTGACATGCTTGGAGCACTTCAGTTCGAAGAGGTGCAGGAATAACGAGCAAATAGGGAGCTCCGATGGACGAAAAGTTTCTCTTGTAGAGGACGCCATTGCGTAAGCAAAACGACGATAATGTCCTTGCAAAGACTCTAGGTGCCCTCGAAGAACGTCCGTCCACATAATTAATCAAATCAAGCAATTCAGGGTCACTTCGTTGTTGTTGGGCAATCGTGGACGTCGAGAACACCAAGGAAGGCCATATCGTCGTCGTCAGAAAGAGAAGCTGACTGTACTGGTGATCGAGACAGGCAGTCGGCGTCCGTATGGCGCTTCCCAGACTTGTGTATGACCGTCATATCAAACTCTTGTAACTTCAGACTCCAGCGTGCTAATCGGCCGGTTGGATCTCTTAAATTAGTCAACCAACAGAGGGAACGATGGTCACTTATAACTTTGAAAAGGCGGCCATACAAGTACGGGCGAAATTTCATAACTGCCCAGACCACGGCGAGGCATTCTTTCTCAGTTGTTGAATAATTGGCCTCAGCGCGTGTTAGCGTCCTGCTTGCGTAGGCGATCACTCGTTCCGTGTCTTCCTGCCACTGCACAAGCACAGCTCCGAGGCCTACATTGCTTGCGTCAGTGTGAAGCATTGTTGGCGCTTGTTCGTCGATGTGAGCAAGCACTGGGGGTGTTTGAAGACGTTGGCGGAGGTCATTAAACGCTGCTTGCTGTTAGTGATTCCACTCAAAGGTGGCGTCGTCTCTAGTGAGGCGAGTTAACGGCGACGCAATCCGTGCAAAGTCGGCGATGAACCGGCGATAGTAGGCGCATAGGCCCAGAAAGCGCCTGACAGCTTTCTTATCGGACGGTACTGGGAACTGTGCCACAGCCGCAAGTTTTTCGGGATCAGGCCGAACGCCGGTACAGCTGACGACATGACCAAGAAACAGCAGTTCTTCAAAACAAAAGTGGCATTTCTCTGGTTTCAATGTGAGGCCTGCGGAGCGTATGGCTCGTAAAACAACTTCTAGCCTCTTGAGATGCTCTTCAAAAGTTGGGGAAAACACTATGACGTCGTCTAGATAAACTAAACAGGTCTTCCATTTTAACCCTGAAAGTACAGTGTCCATGAGCCTTTGAAAAGTAGCGGGCGCTGAGCACAGACCAAAGGGTAGAACTTTAAATTCATATAAACCATCCAGCGTCACAAAAGCGGTTTTTTCCTGATCTCTTGGGTCTACCTCGATCTGCCAATATCCACTTCTGAGGTCCATTGAAGAAAAGTAGCGAGCGTTCCGAAGCCTATCGAGGGAGTCATCAATACGTGGAAGCGGATACACATCTTTCTTAGTCACTTGATTCAGCTTCCCGTAATCCACGCAAAAACGCAGGGTACCGTCCTTTTTCTTAACTAATACTACAGGCGATGCCCACGGGCTCTGTGATGGCTGAATCACATCATCTTCAAGCATTTTAGCGACTTGTTGCTGTATCACTTCCCGTTCCTTTGGAGCCACACGATAAGGATTCTGGTGTATAGGCCTTGCTGCGTCGTGGGTAATTATTCGATGCTTTGTTAGCGGCGTTCGACCGACCCGTGATGTCAATGAAAAGCAGTCCTGGAATTCAGCTAGCAGCTCAAGAAGTCTAGTTCGTTCGTCCCTTGACAACGTAGTACCAACGTCAAGATTAGGTAGTGATTCTTCTTGAGGTGCTTCGTCTAGGGCCGATAAACTGCCTTGGATTTCTACAGTATTGTCAAAGTAAGCGACGGCTGTACCCTTCGGGAGGTGTCGGCGCTCAGCATTGAAGTTAGTGAGCAGCAAGTTTGTGCGTCTCGCAGTGACAGTGACTAGACCTCGAGCAACTGAAATACCGTGGCTAAATATCAGTGAGCTTATTTGGTCAGCAATGCCGTCGCCGTCAAACGGCTCATCCCCTGCCACCGAAACAAGCATACACGATCGTGGCGGGACGACCACATCGTCATCCGTCAGACGCAAAGGCCCTGAACAAGACATATGTCTCAGCTTTGAACAATCGACTAAAGTAGGGCTGTTGTTGCGAAATGTAATGACACTGTCAGGGATGTTGATCACGGCGCCATGTTCTCTCAAGAAATCCATTCCGATAATCAGGTCTTTACAGCATGAAGCAAGAACGACGAACGTCGCCACGAAAGTAGAGCCACCGATGTCGAGCCTTGCTGTGCACATTCCGACAGGCATCAGTAATTGGCCGCCTGCCGTCCTTAAGTGAGGTCCCGTCCACGCTGTCTTTACTTTCTTGAGGCGTACGGCAAGGTCATCTTTGATAATAGAGAAGTCAGCCCCGGTGTCGACTAAAGATTTGACTTGCTGTCCATCCACAAGAACGGTAAAACCCGGGGTCATGGTTTCGTCGGTATTTTGTCTTGTCGGCTTTACAGCGTCCTGAGGTGGGAGTAATGGGGGCTTTTTTTCTTCATCTTGACAGCCTGCAACCTTACCCCCTGAGGTCGCCGCCTTCAGTTTCCCCGGTGTGGGCTGGGTGACCTCGCTCCTCTGGTGTCGGCAAAAGTGCGGCGCTGCAACGAAGGTGACTGGGCAGGAGAAGGAGAGCGTGGTCGATGTCGGAAGACCGGCTCGTAATCAGTTGTAGCCTCGTCATCATTGTTACGGCGGCCGTCGAATGGGTGTCGAGGTACCGGAGGTCCTTGAGAACCGACATCTCCACGGCGGGATACGTACTCGTTGGCATGTCAAATGTCAAACCGTGGCCTGAGAGGGCGAGACGGATCGGCGCGGTGCCAGCAATAGCGGGCTATGTGGCCTACACCTCCGCAGTTGAAACAGAGTGGACGCCTGTCGGCAGTGCGCTAGGTGTCTGTTCGGCGAAGCTGTGGTTGCCGTGATGACTCCTCACGCGACGAAGGCCATGGCAAGCCAGAAGACGACTGGTCGTATGGGGGCTGGGTGGATGGGCGCCACGATGTCTCCCCTTGTGGTGGTGACCAAAGAACAGTAGCAGGTGGCGGGTAGTATGAAGGCGGAGCGGGTGGGGAGCTTCGAAGGGCGGCGGCGTACGTCATGGGACGTTGTTCGGGGGCAGGATCAGCTGTCGAGAATGCTTGGCGGATTTCGTCACGGACGACTTGAGCGACGGATGCCATGGGTGTATCCACTACCGGAGTCCGCAGCCTTTGCAATTCTTCACGAACAATCTCTAATCATGTCACGTAAGGAGCTATGACTGTCAAACGTCACAGCGGCGGCCTGAGTTTGGGGGCTGCTGCACAAGCGGTCATATTGTCGGCAGCGTTGGTGAAGGGCCCGCTCGATAGCCGACGCTTCTTTGATGAAGTTCTCTACAGTGCTTGGCGGGTTGCGCAGAAGTCCGGCGAACAACTGCTCTTTCACGCCGCGCATGAGGTAGCGCAACTTCCTATCTTCAGTCATCTGCGGGTCAGCCCTCCGAAATAAACGTGTCATGTCTTCGGCGAACATGGCGACCGTTTCATTGGGTTTTTGGACCCTTAGCTCTAATAGTTGGTGGGCGCGGTCACGTCTGTCGACATTGGCAAAAGTTTCAACCATCTTCTGGTGAAAGTCGGTCCATGTGGACAGGTTGCCTTCTCTGTTCTCGTACCAAGTACGAGCGCTGTCATCGAGATAGAAGTAGGCCCGGCCGAGCTTTTCCTGAGCAGACCAGTGGTTGATCTTCGCAACACGGTCATAGTGGTCTAACCAGTCTTCTACATCTTCATGTGCGCCACCACCAAAGCGTTTCGGCTCCAGCGATTGAAAAAACGTTACCTGGGATGGAGCGGGAGCACTGGTGCCGAGAAGTACAGGCTGGGGGCTGGTGTTAGCCATTTCTAGATGTCCGGTAGAGGTTTTCTGCGAGGGGTTGCAGTCTGGAGGAATACCTCGTAGCCGACGACTGAATCGATGGACAGGGGTTGCAGTAAGCACGTCCGGGCTGGATGAACGGCTCCCACTAGGACTGTGAAGCATCGGGCAGCGTCACGGCCCAGCACCTCCACCAGTGTCGCAGTGCAACGCGAACAAAAGATGACAGCAGCTTACGGCAGCGAAAAGAGCGTATTCAGGATCAGGTGTACAGCAAGATGCCTGCTTCGTTGTCGTCCCGAAAAACCACCTGACCCACTAGCTGGAATCTACAAAACATTCCTATCATCGTTCTTTTTCATATAAACACGTGTCAATATATATATATATATACATACTTGAATGACGAGTTATAGGACCATGACATTTTTTTAATTGCAATAGCAATTAAAGGAGTTTGACTCACAAGTCAAAACACTTTTTTATTGACATTTTCGCCGTTGATCCGGCCTTCGTCAAAATGAAACAAAACACTACAATGGTCACCACTTATATATATGCCAGTTGGTCACATGGATTCTAGATTGGTACAATTGATACACGTGAAAAAATGTCTAAAAATTTTTAAATTGTGTCATCATAATGTTAATCAGAAACATGCTCACGTATTATAAGAGTGAACAGCGATTGACAGCAACTGTGGCGACAAGGGTGAAAAACAATATGAAAGGGGGAATGTGGACAAATGATGAAAAAAGGCTTCGATTAAATCATGCTGAACCACTATGCATAGACCTAGGCATTTGTCGCGTTGAACTGGAGGTGTCCATCACTTATTCGAAAACACAAGAGCGGTATAGTTATTGGACGTAGGCATATTATAGAAGAATCGCCTACAAAAAACAACCGTTTACGACCAAAATTTCCACTAAAGAAAAGGAGACAATAAAGAGCTTGGCTAACAATTCCGACATTATCATCAAGCAAGCTGACAAAGGAGGTGCCATTGTCCTTATGAATCGAGATGATATATCTGAGGCTTACAGACAGCTACGGAACGACACCTTCTACAGACGCTATGAAATGAGCCCCACCACTCATTTCAAATGTGTCATCAAAAAAGAATTAGAACAATTCATGGCAGATAAAAAGTTAACAGTGAAGAACCTGTCTTTGTTGCTTTCGCCAAGTCCGTAAAATTCGTAAGGCAGGCAACCCCGGTTGACCAATAGTGTTGGCTATTGGTTCCGTAACCGAGAGGATTTCCAGTTTTGTTCACACCCTCATTAGCCATATTCCGCAAACTTACCCGTCCTACAAAGACTCTAGCCATTTCTTACACAGCGTTGCTGATTTGAATGTTTCTGAAGAATCCCTCTTGGTCACTCTGGATGTTTGTTCCCTTTGCACAAACATTCCACACAAGGACAGCATCCGTCAGGAATACGAGCGTATGGCTTCTGACCATTCCTATCGTTGGCGTAACATTAGCAACATTATTGAAATTAATTCTCCAATAAAATAACTTTGAATTCAACTATGAACATTTCATACAAGTGGACAGGACTTCCATGGGGCGAAAATTGGCCCCAATTACGCTAATATCTTCATGGGTGTGCAGGAGAAAGAATTCTTAGAGGGGTACTGACAAAAAATATTTGGCCTCGCGTTTTTCTGCTGCAATGCTTTGCTGTAGGGCTGCTAGTCATGACACGACACTTTGTTGCATCACATGATAGATAATTAATTACAGGCCCCTCATTATTGACCAGTTTCAGTTTCAATTTGAGAGAGTTCCAAAAACTGGGTGCAACTGTCGCCACCTAGCGTGTGCAACTCTTGACTACGTCAGCCCACAGAACTGTGACGCACTTCTGCACGATCCGCATCAAGAATTACTTTCGAATAGGAAACGGCACTGGAATTTCGCTACACACGAAACTTTCTAAACGTGCGCCACGACCACGCACTCCCAACCAGTTGCCGAGAAATATAGACTTCGGAAACTAACGCGGCAAAAGAAAAATGGCGGCTATGACGTCATTATGTTTGTTGGCTATAACGTTTGTTGACTGCAGCGTGGTGACGTGATGGAAGTAAGGGGTCACCGCGGGGTCACCTCCGAGGGTGTCTATAGCGCTATGGAGTCGGTCGCTCACGCAAACTTCAAAATTAATACCTTCCAAGCTACATTCGCTGTTGATATCTTGCAGATAATATACGAATGTTCACGAGAATTTATCCCGCAGGCTATCTCTGCCCCGAAATTTTTTGTCAGTACCCCTTTAAGCAGTCAAACATTAACGCCACTTTTTTATAAAAGATACATTGACGACATCTTCCTGGTTTGGGAACACAGGGAGCATGCATTACTTTAATTTATAACAGCATTCAATAACGTTCACAATTCCATATCATTCTCCCATTCATTCTCAAACGCACGGATTTTCTTGACATCACTGTTTTTTTACGGAACGGCACACTAAGCACCACGCTTTTCAATAAGCCCACAGACAGGCACCAATATCTTCATTTTCACAGCAGTAATTTAAAGCAGTCATTATCACAGTCAATATCGTGAAGATTTCCAGGAAATGAAGGAGCAAAACTGAGTGATCTCATTGCAATTTTGACAGACAGCTTTCTTTTGGACGTGGACTGTATCATTATCACATTCAATGGCAATGATGGCCTCCTTAAAACTTATCTGCTCTGCCTACTTGCCTATTAAATGCATTCATTCTCCATATCTTTGAATATCACCTTGTAGCTTGATGCGATTGTCTACCTCACCTATACAGTGCAGTCCACTTACAAAGATGTTCAAATGCCAAGGAAATCCCATTGATTTAACCGATAACAGTTAAAAATGGGTTAACAAAAAAAGAAAGAGAGAGAGAGATGAAAACATCTGTTTGCAAGTAAGGTAGTGCAACTATGTACAACTTGTTTGCAGAAAAGGTATAGTCTATCAGCTTTGATTGCTTCATGCAAAGCTGGTACACATCTTTCTGAAGAGCATCTAAGTGCTTTAATAGGTGGGCAGGAGGTCATTCGTGAACACAAGGAACTGAAGGGACTGTATCAGCCACTGGGCCTCCAGCGATGACAGTGCGCAGGCAGGCTGCTCAACAGCATATTCGGAGTCGTCGTTCTCACCACTATCCGCATCACAGTGCAGTCGGTGCCAAGGACCATTTGCGGCACGAACTGTAGCCAGATTCAATCGCTATATCTGATATCAGGGTACTGGAGCATCGTAATAAGCAGTTTATTTTGCCATAAAAAACATACAAAAGTGGATGGTGCCATCGATGTTTATCGTTATAAGTGGACTCGACTGTATCGCTCGGACAGGGGAGGAATTTAAGCTCAGCCTGCTCAAGCAGACTTCACAAGCACAGGTGTTTAGTAGTAGCAAAGAAAATGCCGCAGTAGCTTTCGGACTACGCTACGGCAAAATCTTAGATGTTAAAGGCCGAAAAATCACTTCCTTAATTTTACCAAGTCCTCAATTTAATTAAATATTTCCAGCACCCTCATTACTTTGTTAAATCAAGTTTCAATTGTATAATAAATTCAATGCATCATTATCTTTACAGTGATAGTTTTCCTATGAAACATTATTAGCATGAAACATTAATCGTACAACCATAGCTCTTCTTTTCCTGCTTGCACTGGTGTGATGAAAATTCAAATATATCTTGATGACTAATAAATTGTCCTATTTATTACCAACGTCAGTTCACTCAATCTACATGTGACACATCAGTCTCACACACTCTTTAAAATTTA
The DNA here is from genome assembly GCF_043290135.1 of Rhipicephalus microplus. Classification (NCBI taxonomy): domain Eukaryota; kingdom Metazoa; phylum Arthropoda; class Arachnida; order Ixodida; family Ixodidae; genus Rhipicephalus; species Rhipicephalus microplus. The sequence continues at coordinate 159,775,761 of NC_134710.1, forward strand.
AGCTACATGAGAGCAAGAATCAGTTAAAAAATAATATAAGTAATATAGCATAAGCTATGAAATACCAGCCACAGCCTTAATTTAACTAAAAAGTTGAGCATTCTTAACACAACAGACAAAAAATTGCACGCCACAGTCTGTACCTGTATTCTGCAACACCTCCGTGATATTTTTCCATGGCAGTGGCAGAACTCATGCCATAGAACATCTTGTACTTCTTGCCATCTTTCTCAATAACCTCTCCACCAGACTCATCATGGCCTGCTAACATGCCACCTAGCATCACGAAGTCTGCACCTGCTCCAAATGCCTTGCTGACGTCACCAGGGCAAGTGCAACCTCCATCCTGAAAGAGTCCAGTATTTTCAAGCACAGCATGCACTGTCATCAGCAATGTCTCAGTAAGTCTTTATTCCAGACATGGCTGAGCAGAAGAGGAAAAAAAAGCCACTCAATCAGGGCTGTTTGATGTATTTGACACTACTAAAAGATTCGTACATACAAACTAGAGCTATACATGTGCATATCAATGCTAGCTAAGAGCCGTGGTACAAAAAATATGGGCACGTAATGATTCTAAATTTTAAAAACTGGTTTTGAATGTACTGCTCAGTGTCTTTGAATATAAGGTGTGTGTGTGTGTGTGCGTGTGTGTGCATGTGTGTGTGCTTGTGCGTGTGTGTGCGCATGCGTGTGCGTGTGTGTGTGCGTGCGTGTGTGTGCATGTGTGTGTGCGTGCCTGTGTGTGTGCGTGCGTGTGCGCGTGTGTGTGCGTGCGTGTGTGTGTGTGTGTGTGAAATCTGTGAAAGAAGGTTACACAGCTCAGTTTTTTTCATTGAGGATCATGAGAAAAAATGAAATCAACTCAACTGTACAATTATTAATACCTGGGGTTTTACATGCCATGCGATAGAGGGCTCCAAAAAGTTGAGCCATTTGATGTTCTTTGATGTGCACTGCCACTACACAACACACAGACCTCCAGCATTTCGCCTCCATCAAAGTAGCTACCAAGGCCAACATCGAACTCAACTCAACCATACAAGTAAAAATAAAACACTCTGTCATCATGAGGAGACGAAAGCATTTTAATAGAGCTTGTCCACTAGGTTTGGTGAATCGTAGCAGTGGGCAGCATTTACCCCGCACCCTGCTTTAAACTCCACATACCATGCTGCTAAATATAAATATAGTTATGGTGTACTTTACAAATACAGTAATGTTTAAAAATACCTTTCTTGTATTAATATGGCACCCATGAATACCATAGATGCATACCATCAACTGTGGTGGCCATGGGGTAATGGGAATATTGAGGATTACTAGGCACTGATTAAAAAAATAATAATTCAATTAACTGTATTTCCACTACTACCACTTCATTCGTATGTTCATAAAAATAAAATAAACTAATGAACATCAGACTACACAATCTATAATCATTAACTATAAACTTCTTATTAAATCCTCCATTCGGATATTTTTGTGTCACACAGTTAGGCCAGCAAAAAGAAGTGGGACTCACTCAGAGCAGCTCAAGAAATATATTTTGTGCTTTGGACTCACCAAAATTTTTTTGAGCAAAACTCACTCGGACTCACATTCACTAGAAGTTTCTTAAACCGGAGTCACTCGGACTCAGACTCACGGAAATTTTTTTGAGCAAAACTCACTCGGACTCACATTCACTAGAAGTTTCTTAAACCGGAGTCACTCGGACTCAGACTCACGGAAATATTACTCACCCCGACTCACTCAAAGCCAGACTCACGGCTTGATCGGAGTCTGAGTGAGACTGAGTGAGTCGTCTCATGAGTACGAAGACCTATGCATTCAGTAAGCAAAATTTCTACAAGTTAATGCGAAGTTTCAGGGTCTCATGCGCATACACATTCTTACTTCCCATCATATTACATATATTTCCCATCATATATATATACTTCCCATCATATTACATCATATTAACTATATGCTTTAAAAAGACAGAAAAAAATGCTTTTAAGGTTGCAAAGTGTGTGAAAATCTTAGCATTTCGGGCAATTTCATTACCAGGTGATATTAGATTTAAAAGGTATAAAAATTTTTGTCATTCCTGATCTTGTGAAATTAATTACAGTAGGCTCTCATTAAACAGAACCTGAAAAGACAAGAAAAATATATTCCACTTAACAGGAGTTCCATTCACCGAGAGATGAACAAGGCTGCAGAATACAAGCACGAAACCAACATTGACAGAGAATCTACAGTTACTGAGAGTCTACAGTTTAGGTTCCACAGAGCAAAGCAATATTTATGTTGTCCCTATTTTTGTTGGAAAACAATATTAATGCTTTCTCAATTACATAGGAAAAATGTTCCAAAATGTTCCAAACTACTATTGCCAGCTAATGACCCTAATAATATTTTATTGATTGATGACTGAGGTGCTTATATTTTGCATCATGGAGTGCCTAATTGTCCTGAGCAACTTCTTTTACTGATATGCTCACAATATGAAACGACCTCAGCCTTCCATAAAAAACTGAGGTAAGGCCTAGTGCATGAACATTACTAATATTACAATTAAGTTATAAAGCATACCTCAATTTATTCGATGATGATAATATAATAATAATAAAATAGGTTAATGTCCCAAAACGACGATATGATTACAGTCGAAGCCCGTTACAACGAACACAGCTTCAACGAAATTCCCGCTACAACGAAAAATTCACGATTCTCAGTCAGCAGTCCATAGGAGTCAATGCATAAATATTGTCGCCACAATGAACACTTTTTCTTCTTCCCCTCCCACTTCAACGAAATTTCACAATGCGATTCCAGACTCATATTTATTGCTATACAGTAAACTTAATCTTTAACATTTTGATGCATTTACATAACCTGAAAATACATCGACGAATTCTGAAACACGCGTTGGCACCACAAAAAACCACCGCTGTTGAGCAAGCAAGGGCACCGCCATTGCTCAATAGCGAAGGCAATGAGACATGGCAGTCTCATTGCCATCGCTATTGAGCAATGCTTGCAGAACAGCGGTGGTTTCTGGTGGTGCCAACGTGTGTTTTAGACTTCATCGACGTATTTTCAGGTTCTAAAAATGCATCAAAATGTTAAAGATTGGGTTTACTGTATAGCCGCAGATGATCCGAAGCTGAAGCTCTGTTGCTTAGTTCATGATTTCCTTCGTGGAGCTGCTGGGTGCGTCTGCGGAACGATGCCTTTTTAGATTCCTGTGCTTATCATTTTGTTCATGCTTGGCCAGTGTGGTAACTAATCAGAGCGGCTGTTTGTGGGCATTATCAACAAAATCGGCTAGCCGCGAGTGATGGATGATAAGAATGGCATAAAATAAAGTGAAAGTCACCGCTCCACGATACCCTGCTGCCATCTCGCCGTCTTGATGACAGACAGCTGCTGGTGTTAACATGTTAATGGAACTGTTAGGTTCACTCACGAAAGCGGTTGTAATCATTGTTTCAGCGTGCTTTACACCAAGGCCTCGCTATGCATGGGTGAGAATCGCGTCGTGACGCTGCTGGGATAGAATAAAAAGCAGCGGACACTTATTCAATTTGGAGAATAAACGTTCCTTTGTTTTGCTAGTTCAGATCGGCTATATTTTTTCAATTTCACTACAACAAAATTTTCGCTTCAACAAAATTTTTCCCGTGTCCCTTCAGTTTTCAGTTTTGTTGTAGCGGGGTTCGACTGTATGAGAGATGCCGCCGTGGAGGGCTCCGGAAATTTCGACCATCTGATGTTCTTTAACATGCACTAACATTGCGTTTCATCTCCATCGAAATGCGACTGGCATGGCCGGGATCGAACCCAAGACCTTTGGGTCAGCAGCCAAGCACCGTAACCACTACACCACCGTGGCAGACTCAATTCATTCGAGTGTCATCGTCTGCCCTGTCAATCAATCAATTTTTGTTGTTGCTTTTTTCTGGAAAGAGAATTACATGATAAAAGTTTGAACAATGACTATATTATTTTCTGCGGTTTTGCAAGCTAAAACCATGAGATGATTAAGAGGCACACTTTATTGTGGGATTTTTTTTCAAGTGTTTTTGACCACCTGTAGTTTTTTTAACATGCTCCCAAACACAGGTGTTCTTGTAGTTCTTGTATATCATCCGAATCGAATTGCAGCATGCTTTCACAAAGAAATCAATCACATCATTCATTTTTAAAACAAAAAAAATTCTACTTACCGAAATTATATGGCCGTCAAGGCCATGAGCTGCATCAGAACATTCAATGACTGCGCTGAGCTGTGGATAGCCTACGCCAGTCTTCTTACGCGTCGTGCAGACAGAGCCTGGTCCAATGCCAACTTTAATTATGTCTGCTCCAGAGAGAAGAAGCTCCTCTACCATTTCTCCAGTGACAACGTTACCAGCCTGGAAGGGGCATGTAAATAAATCACACAATCCTGCCCCCACACTGAACAAAGACCCTGGCAATAAAAATACACTTCAGTAAACAGACAATAGAGACAAGTAATCACAAAAGTAAAAGCACTCATTTAAGTGTATGTGGAATAGAAAACTTCAAGCTGTGCGAAAGCTGACAACTCTGCTAATTTCAATTTCATAGTTTCTCACCCTACTAAATGTAACGTCCCAAAAGTAATGCAACACAAAAAGATGCTTCATTACCATGTCAATAAACAAATGAACAGGTAATGTTCACATTATCAAAGAAAGTCTGAAGTTTCAAACCATTTACTTTAATGCAAAGCTATATCAATTCTTTATCATGAGGTTCCTGAAGCTTCAAACAGACTGTGCCACTTGCCTTTACTACCTGAAGTTACAACACATGTTTCTGCATGGAGCACAATTTCACCAAGGTCAGCCATACTAACTATTTTATGTCAACCATATCAAATGCTCTAACCATAATTGTGAGATAGCCATACATTACAAGGTACTCGGCTGCGACGGCTGCATTTCCGATGGAGGCAAAAATGCTGTAGGCCCATGTGCTCAGATTTGGATGCATGTTAAAGAACCCCTGGGGGTCGAAATTTCAAAAGCTTTCCACTACTGCATCTCTCATATTCATATGGTGGTTTTGGAATGTTAAACCCTACAAATCTATCAATCATCAAAGCCATACATCATGGTTGATGAGACAGGCCCCAAGTAAAATTGGCACTCGATAGCTGGAACATCCAAGAGTTTCCTATTGCTCGCCACTTGAGTAGGAGACATGGCATATTCTAGCTGCTTCACCCAATGAATAACCATCTTGTAGCCCATAAAGTCAAACTCCACTATATTGAACTTAGGTAAACAATTTTATCCTTTATATTGGACTATTTTCAAACATGGCAATGCTTTAACACCAATGCATAGAAAAATATATCATTACATCAAACAAAAACAGCCAGAACACTTGATATATTGAACATCGGGCAATTCGATTTGCCCCGAGAATTTGGTTTTCGCTCACAAAAATTTTCCTTGTGAAAAGCGACTTTTCCGCATATATTTAAAAGAGCGATCGATGTCATCCGGAGGGTGCCAAGTGAAGCAAGTAGAAACCAACACTTGCTGCACGTGCTTTCCCCTTTGATTCTTCACCAAACCACAGGCCCACCGTGCAAGTTGCCGTTCGCTTCTTTGCTAGTTTTGTTACTGCGAAGGATGACATAAAACAGAAACAAAATGGGCCACAATAAGTACAGTCAAATGTCAGGAAGATAATTCTTATGTCGCCACTGCGTAAAGCATCCCAAGCAGCATGCTGAAAATACTGAAATGCGTGGCTAACATTGGGGCAACTGAAGACTAGACCCTTCATCCACCCAATGTGTATTTACTACACGGAATAAAGATTCTGAGGTGCTACTTACGTTAACATCGTATTTTCTTGCATATAGCCCACTCCTTCATTCAAACCTGCATCCCCAACTACAAGTTGCAGGAAAATATAAAAACGACAAAAAGGAAAGTATTCCCGCGAAACAGTGCATTTTACATTGTCATAGAAGTGCTATGAAATGAAACTGCACTGCAAAATTAGCATGAAATTCAATTATTTCATAACAGCAGCTCATAGAATTAATTATCTAATATATCTAATTCCAGTTCTGTATGTGTATGTATGCATGCTAGAGTGTGTGCAAGTTTTGTACATATGAGTTCACCTGTATTTTAAGATTTTATGTCATTTCAAGTAACATGCTTGTGTAAAAAAGCATCCAAACAGTGCCATAAAGTGACAAAAATATGAATGAAGCTGTTAAAGTCTTATGTACTTATCAATATGCCACACGCACTAAGACCGGCACAAAAAACACTAAAAAATGAAAATAAACATCTCACTTCAGAACAGTCGATGGTGTTCTGAAAAGGGGTATTGTGGCACGATTGTGCCTCCGCAGTTCAGGCACAATGTTGCTCTCAAGTGCATGAAGGTTATGTTATAATTGCTTAATTTCATAAGGCAGGTAAAAGAGAGGCAAATTAGCACAACCAATGAAAACATGACAAAAATGGAAACAATGGCAAGCACTTGTCTATGCTGGCTGTTTGTCTAGTTGACTAACTCGACAAACAGTCTATTCTTGTAGGAAATAGTGAGGATCTGTTGCTGTTCCCACAGCAACTGTGATAAGCTCCGCAACTGGTGATGTGTCTTTACGGTGCATGTGTTGAAGTTCTAAATGAAACGAGCACGACACTTCATGCAGGAATAGCATTTGAATACCATTACTGAAGGGATTATATTAAGGTGCAAATGACAAGTTATTAGTGTATGAAGAGTGTAGTACAACTCTGTTCATTCTTGATTGGAATGACGGCTGTGTATATTCACTTGACTCTTTCGTTACCACGTGGAAACGGTTATTTTTTATGTCTCAGGAAGATAGTTTTTGCCAGTTTGAAAAGTGCTCCAGCAAGCATTGCAGCATACCAAATTGTGTACAATGAAATGCTCTTTCCAAAAAATATTTTGAATGAATAAAAATTTTAAAAAGTGTGTAATTTTCGGTTGCCAGCTGGTTAACAGCGTAATTAAAAACATCATATCTTGAAAAATATTTTAAGAAAATTCAGAAGATACATTTTGACGATAAATGGCCCAGGAACAGTACAATAAATAAAAAATGTCGCACAGAATGTCTCTATGCGCCTTTCATAATCATATAGTGGTTTTGGGACGTTAAACCCAACATATCAATCAGAATGTCTCTATTCACAAAAACGAAGAAAATCAGAACCGAGGTGCCGCTTCATTGCTTGTGCCTTGCTGTGAAGCATTGCTTGATTTTTCGTGAGACACGAGTGAACTCGTACACTTTTCTCGGTAAATTTTTGTTGTGTTGCGATAAGGGCCAGCAGCTGCTCCATTATAGATGGATGGCCGTGATGCGAGTAATCCCTCTATAAATCGGCAGTCCCATAAACTTCGCTATTTTGTCTAGTGTCACCTCTTTCCATGAGCCACCTAGGTTGGCGTCCCAATAGGTTGGCGTTCCAGTAGGTTAACATTCCAATTTATGCATTCAAGCATTTTCTTTGCATTTTTGCACATCGTATTACAGAAAAGAACAATATCGCACATGGTCCTAAAATATTTGTCGCTGCTTCATAGTCAGGGCCAAGATGTGCTCCGGGACTTTCTTGACCTTAGGGAGAAGCTCTGCTGCCGGCGCCACCACACCTCACCCCAGCAACGCGTGGACCTCGCAAGTAACCAGAGTAGCTATAAAATTGTGCACAAAGGTCAGTAGCTACGCACTTGCTGTGGAGGAGACAACTTGAGGCCGTAAACAAAACAAACCCATGAACAAATGTGGATGTCTCAGGCTGACGCAAAACATCGTCGCCATAATATTTGAAGCTGAGGTGTAGTTATCCTCGGACTCTAAGCTCATTCTCACTCAATTCAGATGTGGTTGCTAGACAGTTTCGAGCAGTGCGTGTGTTTCGCAGTGCAGGGGTGCACCCGTGTGGGCGTGACGGCGACGCCATAGAAGCAACTAGTGACACTAGATGCGGTCCTGTGTCTGATACAATGATATAAGCGAAAGTCAAGCTGCTGAAAACAGGCCGAGAAGGCCACTTCCACACTTTACACAGAAGGCAGACCTTAGCAAATATTTTTTGTAGCGTAAATTTTCGACTAGTAGCAACAGATCTCTATTGAATAGCTGGCATAAATTTCTGGTAATTATTATGGCCAGACACTTTCAGATGGCGAAGCTGACACCTTTAATTAATATTTGACTTAGATGTTACTGTAGCTTAACCACGAGCAGCACGCACTTTGGTCAAGTTCGTCAACCAGGTGCGTTTTCCCAGCAACACGTGCACATTGATTCGCGTGAAGGTCTGTCAAAAATCACCATGTTGCCAAAATGAGCGAATTCAAATTGATCCTTAAATTTGAGTGGCTGGACTAATCACCACTTTTGCAGGAGATGCATGCTCCAATCTTCCTTGTCACCCACTTGATGCCACACGCCTCAACATGGCATTACGCCCCATGATCGCCCCAGACTTCTCCCTAGTGCAATAAGCTGCCCTCACTCACCTTTTGGCTTCCTACCGCGACATCTTTAACCTTGACGACTGAACACTCGGCGAAACTTCTCTTGTGCAGCACCGCATCAACACAGATGATACTGTTCCCATTCACCATCGACCGTATCGGGTGTCCGCATCGGAGAGCTAGATTATTCAAGTATATGTGAACAAGATGTTAACTGAAGGCATTATTCAGCCCTCGTCAAGCCCTTAGGCAACACTGTCATCCTGGTTAAAGAGAAGGTCAACACACCACGTTTCTGCATCGATTACTGGAATCCATATCGAATTACAAAAAAGAACGCGTATCCTTTGCCCTAAATTGTTGAAGCTCTCGAATGTCTCCATGGCACATGTTAATTTTTATCCATCGACCTTCGCTCTGGTTATTGGCAGATTGCTGTGGAAGAGAAAGACCAAAAAAGTACCGCCTTCGCCACTCCCAATGGCCTGTACCAATTCAAGGTTATGCTCTTCGGTCTATGTAACGCCCCAGCCACGTTAAAACGTATGATGGACTCTCTGCTACAAGGCTTTAATTGGTCAACCTGCCTGTATTACCTAGGCGACGTCCTAGTATTTTTACCTACATTTGAGACCCACCTTGAGCATCTGTCAGCCATTCTTGACATCTTCCGCAATGCTGGCCTCCAGTTGAACTGCTCGAAGTATCCCTTCAGCCGCCGACAAATTACAGTGTTGGGCCACCTTGTTGATGCATCTGGTGTGCGGTCAGACGCTTAGAAAATTCGTGCCGTCACGAGTTTCCCAGTACCCCGATCCACCAAAGATGACCGGAGCTTTGTGGTACTTTGTTCCTACTTCAGGTGGTTCGTGAAAGACTTTGCAGCAATCGCCCAACTACTTATCAATCTTCTGAAGAAAGGCGTCCCATTTTCGTGGGGGTCACTGAAGCTGCCACCTTCTCTCGCCTCATCACAATTTTGACGCCACCTATATTGGCCCACTCTGACCCATCCACCAAGACTGGGGTCCGAACTGATGCCAGTGGTCACGGAATCGGAGCCGTTCTTGCCCAACGCCAACACCGACACGACCGCGTTATCGCCTACGCTAGCCGTCTCCTTACATCTGCGGAGCGCAACTATTCAATCACTAAGCAAGAAAGCCTTGCTCTTGTCTGGGCGGTCTCCAAGTGTCGTCCATATTTCTATGGCACTCACTTCTCAATCGTCACGGACCACCACGCGCTGTGCTGGCTTTCATCATTAAGAAATCCCACAGGTCGACTTGGCCGCTGGGCTCTGCGACTGCAAGAGTACATCTTTGCAGTGACATACAAGTCTGGACGCCTGCATGAGGATGCCGATTGCCTCTCTTGCTATCCGGTTGTTGAGTCGCACACTGTACCCGAGAACGACGCTTGCCTGTGCTCCGTTTCCCAACTGACCCACATAGCCGACGAGCAACGCCATGATGCATCCTTATGGGCTATCATCGAGCGCCTCGAATCCTCACAATAAGATCAATCTTATCGCTCTTTCGTACTCCAGAATGGTACACTATACCGCCACAACTTCCATCCAGATGTCCCATGTCTGCTGCTTGCTATACCCAAGCATCTCCGATCGGCTGTACTTCACGACGTTCCAACTGCTGGTCACCTCGGCATGTCCCGCAGATACGACCGGATTCGCCGTTGCTTCTATTGGCCAGGTCCCGTACGCTCTGTCAGAAGATACGTTGGGGCGTGTGAGGAATGTCAGCTCCGCAAAACATTGTCAGTGCTTCTTGCTGGGCGCCTTCAACCACTCGACTTTTCTTCTGAACCCTTCTTTCGCGTCGGCTTAGACCTACTCAGCCCTTTTCCCCTGTCTTTTGCTGGCAACAGGTGGATAGCTGTGGCCACAGACTACGCCATCACATGCGTCCTTCGAACAAGCTGTGCCACAGATATTGCCGATTTTCTTCTGCGCAACCTGATCTTGTAACATGGTGCTCCACGCCAGCTGCTCACAGACTGAGGCCACACATTTCTATCAAGAGCCATAGCCAACATTCTGCACTCATGTGAAACGCAGCACAAGCTCACTATGTCATACCATTCGCAAACGAATGGCCTCACGAAGCATCTGAACCGAACCCTAACCGACATGCTTTCAAAGTATGTTTCCTCAGACCACTCTGACTGGGACTTTGCTCTACCGTACATGACATTTGCGTACAACTCTTCACGCCATGTAACGAGTGGTTATTCCCTATTTTTCCTGTTGTTCAAACGCGAACCCACATTGCCCTCGATACAGTTATTCCATTGCCAGCCGCTCCGCCCATGCACACAAAGCCACTTGTACTCACTTTCTGACCTCCCAAAAAAACCAACAGCGTTGCTATGATCAACACCACAGCGACCTTCACTTTTCACCCGGTTCGTTGGTTCTGCTGTGGTCTCTGAATCGACACGTTGCCCTGTCTGACAAACTGCTCTCTCGGTACACAGGGCCACACCGAGTGCTTCGTGCTGTGACTCCCGTCACTTATAGAATCACTCCTGCTGCCTTGTCATCTTCATCCACCCCTCAGGCCAGAGGCATCGTACACGTCGCACGCTTCACGCAGTACAACTCGCCGAACGACGTTGACGTCTAGATGTGCGGAGGCGGCACCTTTGCCGACCGAGGTTACGCTACATCTAGGCTGCCAAAATGCATATTGTCGATGCACGTGTGCACCCGACGAACAGGATGAAGGTCGCCAGCTGTTCGAACTCGGGGCCAGACTAGCCAGCTCTGGAACCACTCTTGCAAAGATATTTTGTGAATAGCCTGCAGTGTACACGACCTTGTACTTACGTAACAATATCGAGAAAGATTTGTGTTCAACCGAGGACGGTATTTCTGACCATAAAATGATTGTAGTAAATGTGACTGCTAGCATTACGTCCTGTAGGAAAGCCATGATGCAATAAAAATAAAGGACTACAACAGTGCTGATGACACTACAGTTGTAGATTTCTTGGAATTCTCATTTGGTCTCTTCAAGCGACACACAGATGAAAAAACAGTAGATGAGTTGTGGAATGAATTCAAAGCTATAGTTAACCATTGTGCCGACCAATTTGTGCCATCATGTGTGAAAAAAACTAAATAACACCGACCTTGCACTAACCGCAGTATTATTCATATGAAAAGGAAGCTAAAGTGGCTCTGCAAAAAGAAAAATGGCCCTGAAGAAATATCCAGGCTTCACTTTTAGTTGAGGCATACTTTGACACTAAACAAAAAGCAGTTCTTTGACAGAACACTGACCAAATTTTTATAAAATTCCCCACAAAAATTCTGGAGGTATCTCAGCAGTAGAAAAGATAACATTTAAATCGCAAAGAATACAGTAATGTTAACAAAAACAGCGGACATTAATGAATATTTTATTTACTTTTTTCAGTATGTGTTTATCAACAATACAAACATTAATGCGGATTGATTGATTGATATGTGGGGTTTAACGTCCCAAAAGCACCATATGATTATTAGAGGTGCCGTAGTGAAGGGCTCCAGAAATTTTGACCCCCTGGGGTTTTTTAACGTGCACTTAAATCTGAGCACACGGGCCTACAGCATTTTCGCCTCCATCAAAAATGCACTTGCCACAGCTATGATTCGATCCCGTGACATGCAGGTCAGCAGCCGAGTACCTTAGCCACTAGACTACTGTAGCGGGGAACACCAATGTGGGTGAGCACTTAGAATATCGTATAGGTCATCAAATGGAAGAACTCGTAATCAAACAAGAAAGAGTGTTTGAACTCCTCCTGAACCTAGACGGGAAAAAATCTAGTGGGCCTGATGAGATCTATTCAGAATTTCTGAAGCACTACGCTGAATGGATGGATATCATCACCTAACGGTGATATTCGAGAAATCGCTTAGAACCCATTCTTTACCATTGGACTGGCCTAGGACAGTTGTCATACCGGTATACAAAGAAGGTGATCACAGACTTGTAAACAATTACCGCCCCATTTTACTCGCATATATTAAATGTTTACTTCTGGAGCACATCATCCCAAAACACATTTTACAATTTCTTGAACAGAACACATTATACTCATCTCAGCATGGCTTCCAAGCTGGACTACCGACCATTACACAGTTAATCAAAGTTGTTCATGATTATACTGCAGCTTTAGATGATAAGGAACAGATTGACATCATTTATATAGATTTTGCAAAGGCTTTTTGATAAATTGACTCATGATAAGCTAATCTTTAAACATTGGAAAATTGGTATTGGTGAAAGATTAGTGACTTGAATAAAAGAATGCTTATGTGATCAGACACAGACAGTACGCTTAAATGACAGTTCGTCGAGTCTACTCCAAGTGTTTGTTCTCAAGTGTTCCTCAGGGTTCAGTATTGGGCCCTCTGTTATTTCTCATATACATGAATGAAATCTTAACAGTTGTTGAACACCCGGTGAGAGTAAAACTTTTTGCAGATGACTGCCTAATTTATTCTGCCATAACAAGCCCACACGATCAAGTTAGAATTAGTCATAGTTTGCAAAAATTCAGCCAGTGGTAATGTATAAGGTATGAAAGTGAACTACAAAAAATCAACATACACACATGACTAAATAAACAGATATCCTTTCAATATTGTATTGATGATAATTTACTCCTCCATGTTAACCAATTTAAATATTTGGGAGTTACTCTTACCCGAAATTTGGCATGGCACACACACATAGAAAATGTGTGCTTGAAGAGCGAATCAGAGATTAGGTTTCTGAAGACAAAAATTACATCAAGCTACGCGAGATATAAAACTGGTGGCTTACAAAACATTTGTTAGACCAATGCTAGAATATGCCTCTGTTGTGCGGAGCCCTCAACAGGACAGCTTGAAAACAAAATTAGAAAAAGTTCAACACGAATACCGACGGTTAGGTTCCATCACGCGGATGTTAAAGGTCCTGTAAACTGGCCCCACTTGAAGCATGAAGGCATAAAAACCAGTTGAAAGCTTTTTTTTTTTTTTTAGGATACATGGACAACTAAAAATTAACAAAGATCAGTACTTGAAAGTGCCAGGCAAAACTAAGCAGTCGGGTCAATCACAGCTGTGTTTTAGTGCCATACTCTTGTCGCAGAAATGTTTTTTGTTATTCTTGTTTTTCCCAGCTGTGACTGAACTTTTAGAGTGTGTGGCCAGGCATGGTGGTAATTGCAAGCGGTGTTTGCCAATTTTAAAAATTGTTGGACATGCATTTAACTGATTATGCTGCCATATGATATACCTGTATGTTAGGTTGGTTCATATTTAATTCTACCCTTTCTGTTAGAACACTCGACAGAGAGTCGACAGCATTATGAAATAAATATTGCACCAAAAAAGTACTTAGGAATTAGCATGCCCTATGTTTATTTACTGAAGCAGTGCAAATTACAAATGGGTGTATACGTTTCCTGTTCATGACCTTTCAATGATGAAGCTGATGCAAAGTCATCAAACATACATGTACACTACAATAAGTGTAGTACCGTTATAAGTATACTGCCTACTACTGTGAGGCAACTACCCAACTGCTTCTCCACCCGCTGCCATGGCTACACTCTTGGCATGCAAGACCCCTACAGGATCCCAGAGAAGCAAAATACACATTGCTTGTACGAAGCTCATTGTCGCCACATTAACCAAACAAGCTACTCACTGCACCTGTGCACAGTCTGAAGCAGCATTGGTACAAACAACTCTCCCATGGCAAACGTGCATATGGTACAAGTGGCTCGGCAATGAGCTTCATCCATTTACACGTCCCGGATGGCTCTGGACACCGGCGTCGCATTCGTCTTTCTCAGAGACCAACCGGAAGCTCCGCCGACCGGTCTGGAATCGCTCGGACGCATCTTCAATTTTCACGTGCCTGGCGGCCTGCGAGCGGCCCGGGACTGTTCAAACAATTTGTTTCGAGCAGCTGGTAGCTGGCAGCACAAGGTGCATACCAATGCGGCCATCTTAAGTTAGATCCGGACATTTTTGACGTGCTCTTGCTCTTTCTTCGATTTTCTGTCCACTTTTCTCATGTTTCTGAATTTCGCATTGTTTGCACACCCAATTCTTGTCATCGATGTTCTAAGCCACGTCGAGCACGTGCGTATTCCCGAAGGTTGGGCAAACACGCGATATACTCGCTACGAGAAACAGCAGTGAAATGACCCCGCCGGTCTACGATGTGTGCGCGCTTGAATAGTTCACTTACAGTTAGTCGTATCACAACGGAAATAGGTGTAATTCACCACTTAACTACTGCTTAGGTTGGAATTGGGTCGACATAGCATACGCCACAGCTGACGCAGACAGCATCAAGTGCGCAGATGGCTAGAGACCGCTCAGACTGGCTCGGGACTTGAATTACGTGCATGTAACATAGCGACCTATGAGCCAAGGCGTCCGCGGGCCGTCAGCGAGTGATCCGGGACTTGGTAAACCGATGAAGCTCAATGACGGCACAGGCTGAATAGACGATGCACTCCATATAAGGACAATGGCTGCACATGGAAGTACCATGTTTAGATGAAACTATGCATGTTTTTACTTAATTGCAAATCACAGAACAGATGTATACACACGTATCAAGGAAAGCCGATGAGCGAGTCCATCCGCTTTCACCAAGTCAGTCACTGTGTTCATAACCCTACAATAGTTTGGCTATGCTCCTTGGCATCGCCACAGTGCTCTTCAAAATGGCTGTGCGAGAGTACCGTGATATTTTTGCACATTAAGAAAAAGAAAGGGTTAGCTGTGAGTACGTTAAGCAATATAGATAAGTGCTGGCAATACACGTCAGGAAATGCACATTTACACTTGGTTGTTACTATGAACTACTATTTGGAGCATACTTAGTAATACCATGCCCCTGGCAAGTGCATATTTGCGAGGTTTTGCCGTATTTGGAGTAGAAACAGTGCAGGTAACGGCCATTTTAAACTTGCCAACTTGTAAGCTTTATTACACCAAAATCGTTGTAATCAGTCTAACTACGCCCGCTCCAGTACAAAAGACTCTGCTATGTTTTGCCAATTAACTAAATCTTGTGCATGCTGTAGCCACGTTATCAGCAAAATCTCACTGCCACCCAACTCTGCCCCACAGTGTGTCTAGCAGTTTTGAAGCAGTTTTGAAGCAGTTTGGGAGCAGCTAAATTACAGTTTCAGATGTGACATGGCACATGACATCAGACCATTTCAGATTATACGGTCATGCATCATATATTAAAATAATCAACCTGACAATACTATAATACAACCGTTTATTTGCCTCAAGGGCCAGGAAACAAGCTATGACATTTTTACACCTTCCAAACAATCGTGCTAATTCATGTAGAAAGCTGCAGCGATGAGTTTTTCCCAATGTCACAGCAGTGCATACCACACAAACTCCCCATTTTGAAAAACGATTCCTGCGCCCCTCTCCTCTGCCTGACCAGTCCTTTTCGCCCGTGCCGTGACTTAACTTTGCCCATAGGCAACGACATTGTCGGTTGGTTCTCTGCTCTACAAAATGATGCCTTTGCCCTGTGGTGATGCAGTTTCGGCCACGCAGTCCACATTTTCATTTTATTGGGCTGTCCTCTTACATTTTAGAAGAGCCAAAACTACTACGACAAGCGGTACCACCTCAACAAAAGCCGCCTACATCAAGAGGTATCTCGCAACTTTACCGCCAGGGTGCATGCACCATGGCATATTTTCTTGCCAGTACCTCGCTACTTTCACACCGTACTTCCTCACAGAGCTGCATTAGCACAAGGGACACGTAAAAGAAAGGTTGCTAGGTCGTTGGTTGCACACTGATGATGCACACAGTAACGTCATGTTACGTTGACAAACAGTGAGAAACTGGAACCAGCCAGATGCGGGTTGTTCTATACTCTTTAACTCTTTATTAAAACACTTTTTCACAAAATTATTGTGGCAGCATGTTCACATCGTACAAGTGCACAGTCGCCTCTCCATCACAAATTTTCGATCGGGAGGTTGTTTACTGGCCCTTTAAGAAACGCTTGTGTGGTAGGCTTAAGGGCACAAGGTAGGCCCTAGACTTGTGTTTTCAGGCTTATTTAAGACACACTTTTTCAGAGACTTATATAAAGTCTACTGGTTTGCTTTACTTAATTTGTTCCACACTTACTCTTGTATTTGAGCTAAAAGTACAGCTGTGATTCAAGTGGTGACATTTTTGCATTTTTTAGCAAAGCAAACACTTTTGCCATTTCTAAAATAAAACCATTAACATTAAAATTATTCTGCAAATGCACATTATTCTAGCCCAGTAGCTTTGTATTGGTGAACAATTTAATATCGTAAAAATCACCCTTCTGTATTTGCTAGTTGCTCTCATAGAGGGGCATATGTAGCGAAAAAATTCCGATTAAAAGATAAATGTCAGTTAAAGAGAAAAATACATGTTTCATATTTACTGAATAAGAAGATGTACTGAACAATTTAGTTGATAGACACAAGCCAAATACTAATCACACAAATCAGCCTTTTGCTTCATTTCTTGGTTTCCTGGCTTGCTTCATTATATTTTCTGTCTCTATTGGCAAAATAGAGTCAACTGCGGTCAATCTCACCTAGCCATATGACAATGATGCATTTCTGTGATGTGCCAAACGGCCATGAGAATGTTCAGTCTGGCCACCATGTGCAGACCTCGTTAAAAGTTGGAGCAAGTTCAAAAGTGCCAGATCTGAGGGTTTCGGTTCCGAAGAATAAGATCCATTGTGTTTTCTATGAGCGCGATGGTTCCTCCATTGTCTATGAAGACGGTTACTCATCACACTGTGTAGAACTCTACATCAATCAAAGTACAGCCATTGTCACTACAGGCAATCTACACTTTCATCTTTGCGGTAATGCAGAATGAGGACAGAACTTACTTGCTAAAATGTTCGCTTGATTTCTCACTGTCTCGTTTTTTTTTTTTAGTGGCCAAAATGTAGGTTTCGAGTTCTAGTGCACTTTCAAAACTTTTTCTGACTTTATAAGCACAAAAATATTTTTTCCGCCGTAACAAAATGAACAAAGGTGCAACTAAACTCAAATTAAACACACACAAGGTCTCCAAGCTTGTTTCATACATAAGGCAAATGGACTCAGTAAAGTCCATGCACATGTAAAAAAAAGGCTGCACCAAGCGCATTTAGATAGCGATACTACTAAACAAAAATTTGCGATTTTAAGATAAACTACCCGCTTCGGCTTTCAAAAATTCACTTGCAGTAAGCCCAGGTTAATGAGTTAATGCGTAAGTTAACTAAACATTTTATTATTCCTTGGCTTGCATCCTTTGCTGTCAATAAACAATGGGTAGTTAGCACTCCTCTCTCTTTCTTCCTTTCCTGTCCTTATGTTCCAAGCTTTGCACCACAAATAACATGTTTAGTAAAGCTCAGGTTATGCACGGCCTGAAAAAAGGGCACATGGCTACTCATCAGTCAGTCACAAACACCTCGTCCTTTTGTCTCAATACAGAAGACACAAAAATGCATGGGGCATCGGGTGTTAAGAAAAGGCCTCATAATTGCAAACAAAACAAAAAAAAAACAATTTTCTTTTTTTCTACCCTACCGATTTTCTTTTTTTTTTTTTTACCTTCAATCACTGGAGTTGGTCCCTCAATACCAACACCGGTCGTATTTCAATGTCAATGGATCTCAATAAAATTCGCTGGGTATGTTCTTTGACATGTTTGCAGAATTTATGCAAAATTATAGGCTACAGAGGTACGCTCATCGTTTTCAAATAAACTTTACTGATTGCCTCGAACTGCCCACCTGGTTTCCCACAATTATTGGTCACATAGTGCAAGTGACATCATTTAAGGCAAAGCAACAGAAGTAGCTGAACTACAGAGAAAGAAGTACTTGAGGAGGAGAAACATCAATGCTGAAGCAGCACATAAGGGTGACACAATTGTGTCATGGAGGAATGCGATTTATGCTGAAGCTCGACAGATTATGTTTTCAGCGTGTTGCTACTTTTTAAAAGTGCTATAGACGCAGTGCATAAAAATCATGAGAATGCCTTGTACACTATAAATGTTTACAGATTTCTGTCTGTAACATCAATTAGTTGATGTGACAGATATTTTATCTACAGTGACTAATTGTTGCTACCAGAAATACAGGTCATACAGCCAGGGGTATAAGCACAAATTTTTTTCGGGGAGGGCACCACATTGATTTGAAGGCAGGGGCTGGGTAGGCAGATGTAGTCCAGTGTTATTTTATTCTCCGTATGCTATGGCGAAAAAAAGCATTTTGGGGGTAGGGGGGTATGAGACAGGACTGGTGTGCCACCTCCTGGCTATGCCACTTCATTGAGCCCTTCAAAGGAGTTGCTAGTAATGGCCCCAAGTAGATGGCACCTGTCATATGCACGCACCCCTTGCTCGCACATTGTGCAGATAGATGCGTAGGTGGCCTTGGGAGGGAAAGTTTTCAACAATCTGCCGCGCATCACTTCGAGAATTGCAGGCTTGCTCTCTCTCTAGCGCTCAGTGGCTTCCCCGCATTGTGCCGGTGGCGCCGACTCCTCGATGCTTGCGCACGTTTTTCGCACCATGACAAAGGAGAGTGCTTTGCAGATTCTGAATAGTGCTTCTTCAGGACACAAGAAAAGCATGTGCCCAACTGCAACAGTGGGTACGTGTCCTGCACAGAAGGTTAGAAACCTTCAAAGTTTCTAGCGACCCAGCAAGGTTGGAAGTGTAGGCTTGTGTTATACCCCGGACAGACCGACATCTGACGCCTCATGACTATGTTTGTGAGAAGCACTTCTTTGACCGTGCCATAGACAGCGGGCGCTATTACGACAAGCTTGGTGGCAAAGTTCCCCTAGACAAACCAAAACGGCCAGTGTTGCTACCAGATGCAGTGCCTTCAATCTTACTGGAATGTCCCAGCTACTCGTCTGCTGTTTGTAAAAAAAAGAGAGAGAGAGAGAGAGAAAACTGGACCTTAACTTAAGTGTGGAAAGCCTGCAAAGACAAGTACTTCGTTGGCTCAAGGTACAAACATGCCTGCTGCTAACAAGGGTGAAGAAATTGAGATTAGGTGTACTGTAACCTTCTCTTCCCCCAAGTTCAGTGCATTGAACTATGAAAAAACAGGCATCAGCATCCGCAAGGTCGAAGGCACAATACAGCGATCTGTGCTGGTAGTTTTCATTTTATTTCCATTTTTCTTTGAATTTGCGGTCAAGGCGGACTTCTATGCCGGTAGACTTTTGCAACAGAGGGCGTGTCAGTGCTGTGTCCGATTTCGTGACTTTATTAAAACACCCGAGCAAGCATAGTTTCGACTCAAGAATTCTTATTTCGTAGGTAGAAGTAGGTGGAACCACAGTACCATTACAGAGTTTCCATGGAGAAAAAATACCCTCCTGAACAAGAGCGTAATAAAGTTGTCACCATCTCTGTTATGTACGCATATCATGTAAATAAGATTGTTATGGTTTTTAAAAGCAGTAAACACTGTAATATCATAGCAAGAGAGCCTGAAGCCAGGTCATAGGGAACAGCTTGTGTTTCTGCATGACGATTTGTAGTTTTTCAGTAACAGTCACTCACCATGCTATGTGTTCAAGGACATGAGCAGATCTCATTTCCGTTTTTTCTTTCAAATTTTCAACATCTTTTATATTCAATTTTATATTTTGGGCCTATACTTTATTCCACTATACACATGCACACCCAAGTGCATATAATGAAGCAATCAAAGTCAACACAACAAAAATATTAGTTTTAACACAAAGTTCATAAAAAAGTTAAGTAAAAAAGACTTACCATAATTGTGTGGCTTGTAAAATCTGCTCTGACAGATCGCACAAATTGTACAAATGCCTCGGAGTAACCATTTGCAACATCAAGACAAATGTAGCGCAATGCGGGGATCTCTCTCAGGATGGCCTTCATCTTTTCATAGTCTGCTTCACCAGAGCCTGAGCTGACGGCAATATTCTGAATATAAAAAAATTATGATGCAGTGATCAAAAAATGAAAAAAATGAATCAAGATTGAGCATAACACTCTATACAATCATTATGGTATGAGAGAGACTCCTCATACGAAGGCATGGAAAGGTGTGTGATATTATCACGATAGCAATTATATGGACACTATCAGCTGGAGTTTGCCGCCAGCGTCGGCGTCACCCACCGTATATGTATATGTATGTATGTATATATGTGTGTGTGTGTGTGTGTGTATATATATATATACGAAAATGCCAGAAAGAAAAAAATCCAGAAAGAGATTCCGGCACGCAGAATCGAACGTGGGAACTGCGTGTCGTGAATGCGAGACGTTAACCACTGAGCCACTGAGGGGCACGTCCCTCAACGTTCTAACGGCAAGCTATTTATATCTACCACTTACCGCTGTTGGCGGGCATCTCGGGGGGTCACTGAAATCGTTGCAAAGCCTCCGTTTGCAAAAGGACGCGCTTTTCAGCCACAACAAAGTAACAACTGAGACACTTATTCGTGTGAATCTGTACTTGTGAGTACGTTTAGTGCATCATTTGTGAGTCAGAAGTGCGGGGTACATTTCGATCTGCTTTCCATTCTGCGCGTGACCTACCGATTTGTTGCTATCACGTTCATTGCTTTGCCTTTGCGGCAAATCTGTGACCTTTTTTGGTTGAAAGCTAATAAACAATGTAATAAAAAAACATATACACACAAAAACATTTAAGACAAAGAAATTTCAGATCACACATTTCGAAGATAAATGACCCAGAATCAGCATGAGAAAATTATAAATGTTATAGACAATGTTTCCATTAACGGAGACTAAAAAAATCTCAAACCAAGGTACTGCTTCACAGCTCGTGCTATGTGGTGAAGCATCTACTGGTTTTCGGGAGGCACAGATGCACTCATGCTTTTTTCACTTTTTTGTTTGTTTTTGTTGAACAGCCTGCTGGTGTTCCAATATTCATGAATGACTGCAATGTGAACAATGTCTATATAGTTCAGATGTCTAATGAACATCAGTTGTCTCTTTACACGAGCAACTTCTCTCCGCATAGGATGGCTTTCCAAAATATGCATCCACACACATTTATTTGTATTTTTATATGTAGTATAATCACAAAAAATAAAATCCTGCTCAGTCTTGAAATTTTTCGTGCTGCTCTTTAATACAGGGCCACGATATCCTCCAGAGGCCTTCTTGTCATCGCGCCCCAGCGACTTGTGGACTTTGCATGTAACTAAAGTAGCTCCAAGACTGTACACAAAGGTAAACAGCTACGCATGAGTGGTGGAGGAGACCACTTGAGGCTGTTAATTAAATGAAACCCTGAATGACTGCAAGTGTCCCAGGCTGATGCATAGCATTGTCACAATCGGAGATTGAAGCTGAGGTGCTGTCATCTTCGGACTCAAAGCTCGTCATCATTCAAATGAGATGTAGTTGCAAGATAGGAAGATGATTTAGACTCCAACCAAAAGTTTTGAAGAAACCCGACGTTTTAAAACTGACTTTGTTCCTTCCTCAGGGGTGACTACGGAGCTACGTAGCAGCGGCGTCTTCAAAGCACTCTCGGGGCGGATAAGGACACCCCTCTCTCTTGTTTCGCCGTGGAGCACAGTCCATGTGTATACACTGGGGGAAGGGTTCCGAGACAGCGGTTGATGTTATGGGCTGTCCTCTGTATGTGCCACAACTCGAGTAGTAACCTTCTCCTCCAGTTCGGCTCGCTTTCAAGGATGGTTGTCGCTTCGAAATTGATTCAACATCTCAGCATGTTCAGCGACTGCGCTGCGCTCTTTGTAGAGCTTTTGCACATCGTTGGCGTGTTGCTTCAGTCATTCCGGTAGGTTTTTCGTCTCATCGATATACGAAGAGGGTCACTCAGCGCACGGAA
This sequence comes from Rhipicephalus microplus, assembly GCF_043290135.1. Lineage (NCBI taxonomy): Eukaryota > Metazoa > Arthropoda > Arachnida > Ixodida > Ixodidae > Rhipicephalus > Rhipicephalus microplus. The sequence continues at coordinate 159,798,206 of NC_134710.1, forward strand.
TTTAGTAAACGACACCGGGGGTCCTGTCTATTGTTGGCCGGTCTTTCGGGCGGGGGAAAAGGCGGCCCAGTGTTCACGAAGGCACGTGTGCGATGCGAACTCCTTCCTTCTTGAAGATCTGCGCCAACATCTCACTGGTTCCCTGAACGTATAAAACTGGTAGGCGTTTCGGGGGCTGCCAATTAATGTTGATTGGGGTTTTCATATCCTCTGTTGCTCTGCGTGGCGGGTGGCAGCTCGAATGAGTACATAGAAGAAAAAGCACTCAGCTCCTTCTCGCTGCCACCCAAGCTTTTTCTCCGTTATATGGACGATTGCTTTTGCATCATGAAGACCTCTGAAATTCAAAACTTCAGACAGCACCTAAATTCCGTGCACCCAGCCATACGATTCACGACAGAGTGTGAAAACGACCACTGCCTTCCCTATCTTGGCGTCTAGGTGGCAAGAAAGCGCAACGACCTGGAGTTCTCCGTTTACAGGAAGCCAACGCACACTAGTACCTTCAATTTGATTCTTCCCACCCCGCCTGCCACAAGGCCTCGGTTGTGACCAGAGAGCTAAGAACTTATGCTCCAATGACAAGGAGCGAAAGAAAAAAGAGGCCCGTGTAATTGCGGACCTCAGGAAAAACGGATACCCAAAAAACTTCATTCGAGCCGCCACCTGCCGCACAGAGCAACAGAGGATACGAAAAACCCCAATCAACATTAATTGACAGCCCCCTGAAACGCCTACCAATTCCATAAGTTCAGGGAACCAGCAAGATTTTGGCACAGATCTTCAAGAAGGAAGGGGTTCGCATCGCGCACGTGCCTTCGTGTACGCTGGGCCGCCTCCTCCCCCACCCGAAAGACCGGCCAACAATTGACAAGACCCCCAGTGTCGTTTACAAAATTTCGTGCGCTGAGTGCCTCTCTTCCTATATCAGCGAGACGAAAAACCTACTGGAACGACTGAAGCAATACGCTAACGATGTGCGGAAGCTCTACAATGAGCGCAGCGCAGTCGCTGAACATGCTGAGACGTTGGATCACCAAATAAATTTTGAAGCGACGACCATCCTTGAAAGCGAGCCGAACTGGAGGAGAAGGTTATTACTCGAGTCGTGGCACATACAGATGACAGCCCATAACATCAACCGCCCTCTCGGAACCCTTCCCCCAGTGTATACACATAGACTGTGCTCCACGGCAAAATGAGAGAGAGAGAGGGGGATTCACTATACGCCCCGCGAGTGCTTCGAAGACTGTGCTGCTACGTAGCTCCGCAGTCACCCCTTAGGAAGAAACCAAGTCGGTTTCGAAACGTCGGGTTTCGTCAAAACTTTTGGTTGGAGTCTAAATCATCACCCAGTTTCATACCCAACCAGACAGACTTCTGTCGAATGTTTACATTCAAGTTGCAAGATAGTGTCCATCACCACGCATTTTTAGTCTCACACCCATGTACGTATCACGACGACGCCAAAGGGGCGGCCAGCGACACTGGATTCTTCCCCTACTCTAAACAACAAAAGCTCTCTAGTGAATAACTTGCATAAATTTCAGGCAATTGCTACCGTGCAACACTGTTGAATTGGGAAGCTGTTAGCGTAATTTGATGTTTGACAAGTAAATATTCTTTTAACTGCAGAACTTTCATGTTAATGCAGCCTAACCACGAGCGGCAGGCATTTCTCTCAAGCTCGTTAACCGAGCCATTTCCCCAGCCCCTTACAAACATTAGCTCGCGAAAATATCTGTCAAAAATCACTATGTTGCCAAAACGGCCAAATTCAAACTGATTCTGAAAGTTCAGAGGCTGGACTAACTACTAGGAAGTGCTAGGCACAGAGGAAAATAAACCAACATGCAAAAATCAATGAATCAAATCATTGATCACCAGTGATCGATTTGAATAGGATGGTAACAAAAGAGTTAACCTTGCAAGTATTGTCAGCCACTTCAAGTCTCCACAACATCTGTGAAATCACAAGCAATTTAGGAAGTGCTTGTAAATAAAAAAACATATTTAATAATAACATCAGGGGCAGGTTAGACATGCTCAACCATAAGCACTAAAAGCACCCACAGAAATTTTGTAATGACTAGTCAGCACAAGAACCAAAAACAAATGGGAGGTGGCAATACATTAGCATGCGGTAAACAAAAGAATTTGAAATTTGAGTGGATCAGTTTCATGGTTTACAGCAACATATGAATTATATAAACATCTCAGGGCACATGTAACGCGATTCATAGTTAATGACTAACATTCTTACTGAATGTCACTACAGCCTTGCACTCCTGGTCTACACAGGCATACTAAAAGGCATTCAGAATTGATGTCAATATTGGTCATTTATCCAGTACGCTTTTTGTTGATTATTCCATGCTTAAAAAATGACAGCATTTGATTCCATGGCTGGTAGATAGATGTAACTTGATAAGACAGGTGCTTGGGCTAGTTGGTGATTGAAAATCAACATATTTGCACAGTGCAAGACTACAAGTAGTTACGGCGTAACTACTCATAGTCTTGCGCTGTGAAAATATGTTGATGGATAGATATTGGTGGATAGAAAGTCTGACCTTTATACTGTGGCACCACCTCACCGAAAACGTGAAAAGATGAGCATTTCTAAAAGTGGCCTACAGGAGACATTGGCCTAGAGTTAGTCTGGGAACAAAATATAGTTGCGAAGATTGACTTAACTATCATTTTGCACATCAAAAAGTCATCAAAAATTGACAACACCTATTAAAAGGGTTGTGAAACATTTTCCGAGAATTTTCAACTACATGTGTATTCAGAATCCTGATATGTGGGGTTTAACGTCCCAAAACCACCATATGATTATGAGAGACGCCGTAGTGGAGGACTCGGGAAATTTCATGTATTCAGAATCCTGGCCATCCATTTAATACTACACCTTGACTTGTTTCATAGTCTGGATTCAATTAATAGCTATAAAAACAAACTTTCGATTCCCCGATAACGTTCCCCTCAACTGTACTGTTGAAGTCACTTTAAAGGAACCGACAACTGCCAAGAACATGAAATGAGATGACTGCACGGATGAAGAGATTGTCCATCATAGTGACTCAAACCAGCCCCATCGTTCTAGTGAGAAAAGAAGTTATATGATAATTTATTCATTTAAAATTACAAAAAAAATGGCCTGTTGTGCTACCTGGCAGCAGGAACTTCAATTATACGATGTACTCTGTCACATGACAAAAGACTAGTGTACACAGTCAACAAGTTTCCTGTTGGTATTGAAATATTGTTTCCTTCTTTGTAGTACCTTTATAGTAAAAGATATTACTCCATAAAAATGTACATATTGGCCTGCATTGATAGTATGCATTAAAAGTAGCACTGCCTTTGCATTACATAATGATCACATGCTCGTCAGTGTGTCTTGAGCAACTTTTCTGCGTGCTCATGAAACCATGCACGCAGTTGCCAGGTCGCTAAGACTTTGAGCAACTTGGTTTTTCTACCTACACTTCGTCCCAGAAATGACATGTACTGCTACTCAGCACTGCCGTGTATATTCACAGTGACGTTTTCGGTGACTTGGCTTGGCTCGTGTGTCGAGAGAGTAACGATGATGAGACAAGCCATCCACGACACAGGCGCACGCAACGCAGTACACATACAGGAAAACTGTATAAAGCCAGATTGTCTAATTATAGCGGCTTGTTATATTGAAAAATACTTTTAAAGCTCAGAATAAAAATGGTGAAGCATAGTTACAACTCCTGCAAAGCAGAAAGACAGCATGCATAAGTCGCTAAAAGGGCTCCCAGCATCGCTATGAATTCTCAGTGTTGCTGGACAAAAAGGGACATCTGTGTTCAGAGCCTTCCAGATCTAAAAATACTGCTTATAAAGTAACTATGTGCTTTTGGGTTTAACTACAGCAGCTACAAATGCTATGAAGAATAAGATTTCTGTCACGCCAGAAAAAACTGGGTTGAAAAAAAAAAATCTGTTGTCTGTCCTTGTAAGTCAAGAAAGATCTCTGTCATCGGCAAAACATGGCAACATAGAGATGTTTCCTGAGCCATATTTGACCAAGGTTTATAGCATCATACAGTTTCGCTTGCGGCACCATAAAGCTGTCACGAACACTATTTCCACTTTCTCCAAGTTGTGCGGCACTGTGCGACGACACACATGGTAGGCATAGCGAAGACTAAGCCGCCCAAAAAACACCGTAAAACACAGCCTAATGCAACCAGTAAGAGAAGCACTGGGACAATGCGCCGAGCGAGCAAAGACATCACGTGACGAAAATTAAACGTACTTGAAAGTGAAACCAAGCAGATCACTGGCTGTACTTCCACAGTATACACAGTTCAGATTGCAAAAATTGCTGTGTTATTCTTTTCAAGGTTCCCATAAATCTATCATTTTAGAGCGAAAGAAAGCTTACGCTGTGTTTATAACTATCTTACCATGACGTTTCACTGACATCACATGTTAATGCTTATGGCAGCTGGTAGGGCCTCATGGTACAGAGCAACATAAAACTGCGATTTCAAACGGTCGTCATTAAGACTGGATATTGTGGCAAAATATTTCAAAATCCCTATGTCTAATCCTTATTGAAGTAGGGAAAATTACATTTGGGCAGCTTCATTTTCGTTTCATGACCCTTTGATAAAATCTCAACATTTATTACATTTTGCATTAGGTTATGAATTTCTCCTAAGCATGAATGCTATTACCTGTAAATGTTACTATGCCCATGTAGCTGAAACTGAAATGGCATGATAACACTTAATCACATTCGCTCAAAATTAAATTGCCTGGGCTGTGTGATACAGGTACTACAACCTTTGTCCGTGAAGTTCAGAGACTGTGTCCATTTAAAAAGAAAAGCGTGTTTTTTAACTTTGAAATCATTTGTACAGTGCTCCTCTGAAATAGTCTCCCTTAAGGACAATACACAGCTAACGCTTCTAGAGGTCTTGGAAACAGTTAGAAAATGCTTTTTTAGGCAGAGCTCTCAGCTCCTTGGTCGTGGCTACTCGAATGACCTCCACACTCCCAATCCAGTCATCTTTTATGGCTCTCTTCACACAAGGAAAAGGGATAAAATCGCATAGGGAGTGCTCAAGCAAGTGTGGTGTATAGGTGGTGCTTCAGGATCCAATGAAAAACACCATGTTTCATCTTCAGCAATGATGTAGTCAAAGAATGCAGCACTTTCCTCCGATTCAGAGAGTTAATTAGCACTCACTGATGCCTGCATGTCCTTCTGGTTTTGTGTAAGGGAGTCTTGTGTAAGGGAGTACGGCACAAGTCTGGCATTCACCTTTCCTTTCAATAAGTTCTCACACGAAATTTGATGGCATGTTACTCGCATCGAGAAACCCAATAGCATGAGGACTGTAATGATGCGATCTTGCAGTATGATTTTCCTGATCCAAGCCCCATTTTTATTCCGTGATGTTGCAGAGTGCCCCGGCCTTGTGTCATCTTCCACCAATGTTCTCTCCGAAACGAACCTCTTGCATTAGTCGAAAACTCACACCTGAAAATGTCTCATTGCCATAAGCATCACAAAAATGCTCATAGGACGGGGTGGCTGTCTTGCCAAGCTTCCCACAGAATTTTATGTTTACACATTGTTCAAGGTGGACATTGCTCCACATTCACTCACAGTAGAATGAGCAGACAATTGACAACGTACTTCTTTACACATAGTTCCATCATCTAGCGGCTTACACAGCAATGGGCCTTTTCTGGGTGGGCAGTCTGCGCATGCACGCTGGCATTGCGGAGGCACACGCCATGATTTTTGGTGGCCGAAACGTGACGACATGTGCGGATCAAGAAACGAAGTTCAGTAGGGTTGAGAGCTGGGCTAGTTGGTGAGACATCATTTAACCATATGGCGTAGTAGCGCAATTTTCACGGGGACGAAGAGGACAAGAACACACGACACTCGCTACACTCGCAACTAATTTTATTTCAGAAGCAGCACTTCATATATGCTGCTTCTAAAATAAAATTAGTTGCGAGTGTAGCGAGTGTCGTGTGTTCTTGTCCTCTTCGTCCCCGTGAAAATTGCGCTACTACACCATATGATTAAATGATGGATCAAGAAACATCTGGTGCCACAAAATTCAAATGTTTGCCCGATAGAGGGGCACGAACCCAAGCCTCCAAGAAGGCCTACCAGCATTCAGAGGACGATTTCAGAGTTCAAGAGCCACCAGTTTTGATTTCAGCGATCTCCACTTGGGGTGCTGTTCAGACTAGGAAAAGGCCCATTCCCATAAACAGTTCACGTTGGCTCAAAAAAATGGTGCTACATGTGCACATATGCACAAAACTTGTTTTAGGGAATCACTTTTAAAGAAAATAAATTAGCCTCGAAACTTTACAGACAAAGGTTTTACATGTTCCTCAGCCCAAATTCGATAATTTACTAACAACAGGTTACAAAATAAAAGTATGTCTCACCTCAAAAACGTCTGGATTGGATGCATAAAATTCTTTCCACTGCTGCACGGAGTAGTGTTTATGAATAGCTGTGAACATTGAATTCTGCAATGAAATTCCATTCAACATAATGTGAAACTTTTTTTATATACAAGGATCAGTAAGCACACCAGTTGTCATTGTGAAAATTTAAAGCCAACAACATACAGTGCATGACATGTTTATGGGTCAACTCACAATTAGAGTTGAGCACATGGTTTCTTTCCTCAAATGCAATTAATTGCTCTCACTGCTTTGTGGACTGTAAATCTAATAAACAGTGATGTGAAATTTCCACACCTTATATGTGTGCAAGGCAACTGGAGAACAGAATAGCTGCAAAGATTTCATATCTTGACTGTATCTGCCTTTCAGTCGCCAAAACACGACAGAACACTGAAATCGTGGCAGTCGCCAGTTTTCACACGTGTGCATGCAAGTGCGTGCAGCACAACGAACGGTCCCAGAAAAGTTCAATTCATGTCAGTAGCCCTTACAAGAAGTACAGCCCAACCTAATGTAGTATTTCAAGCTGCCACTTTCTAGCTTGTTCAACGATACTGTTTATCGTGCTTAGTGCTACCATTTCAATCACTCAGTATATAAGCTATAAGACATGATTTAACTACTCTGTTTGACACGAATATAGTCCAGTTTTTACTGGAACAATATATGCAGAAGTTAACATAACTAAACAGTTATGTTCAATAGAGAGTTAGTGCTACAAAAATGCAAATGCTGAGCCTATCCCTCGAAGCACTAAACATCAACAGCAGCACCGTTCAAGTTGCCACAATAAATCATAAAAGCATCTTCACAGTATGTTCTTATTTCATCTTGTGGCCTACTAGCTTGACCTGGCAAATGGCCATGACCATATATGCCATGTATGCTTTGTAAGCTACAAAAGTGTGTGTGTGTGTGTGTGTGTGTGTGTGTGTGTGTGTGTGTGTGTGTGTGTGTGTGTGTGTGTGTGTGTGTGTGTGTGTGTGTGTGTGTGTGTGTGTGTGTGTGTGTGTGTGTGTGTGTGTGTGTGTGTGTGTGTGTGTGTGTGTGTGTGTGTGTGTGTGTGTGTGTGTGTGTGTGTGTGTGTGTGTGTGTGTGTGTGTGTGTGTGTGTGTGTGTGTGTGTGTGTGTGTGTGTGTGTGTGTGTGTGTGTGTGTGTGTGTGTGTGTGTGTGTGTGTGTGTGTGTGTGTGTGTGTGTGTTGATCGCGTAAAAACTCTTTCCAATAATTTCGTCCTTCATACCGTCATGTATTTATTTGCTTTGCAACTATGGTAATCATTGCTTTGGAGTCACTGTGGCATAAAGCAAGTGAAGGTGCTTGGACATGAGCCACGGTCTTGCTGAAAGTCAAATAAATACAAGAGAGGGGACGTGCAAACGTTACACTCATTTGAGTGCAGCAATTCACACGAAATCTTGCGCTATTGTTCATCTGTCAACGGGTTACCGGTCCTTCGAACAAAATTCATTCTGTTATAGCAACTTCCTGTCACTGTAGCGCCTGGTCACATGTTGCTGCATGCCGACGCTCTTTCCTTGCACCTTATTTTTCAGTACTATGTGCATGCTAGTCAAGTCAAAAGGCATTCACAACTTCTCATAACACCGCAAGCATGATATTGACGTCATTAGAAACTGAGGCACAAACATTGGTTGGTCCAATCCACCCATTCCCGATACGGCAGTGCATGCTCCCTTCCCTAGTGGAAAGCTTGCGAGGTGCTTTTTTATATCAGAGGCATTTATCCTTGCGACAGCAGTTTTCGTTGCCCATATCAAATTCCTGTCAGAAAAGGCAAAGGGCAGCACAGGAAAATGAAGGTGGCTTCCACCGTCATACTCCGGAGCCACGGAACACCACCGGCGCGCTGTGCAAAGCCGAAGCGGAATCTAGCAATACAAAGCTTTATTGAAGAAGACAGTCCATATTTCCATGGTATTGGCGAATTTCCTTCCATTTTTCTCAATTAAAACGACTCTTTGCTCTCTTATCCTCACTCTAAAGTATAACCCCCCCACCACTTCCGCGCCCCGCCGATCCGATGAGCCCCGCGCCGCTGCCGAAAGTTAAAGCACCGAACCGCTGCCGCTGGCAATTTTGGTACCAGCGCACAGATCTACTCCCACCCTCTCCGCTGCCCTGGCTCTTGTGGGGCTGCATTTAATGACTGCGGCCCTTTGGCTGAGGAGAGTTGGAGACCTCTAAATTATCTTCAACAGATTTTAAGTAATTGAAATTAGTTGAAGTCAGTATTCTGCCCTGTGTCATCTTTATATCTTGTTACACTTGTACTGTTATGCCCAGGAGCTTGTGCATCACCAATTAGCCTGTCAGTAAATGTTACTAATGCTTCTTTAAAGCTTTTCCACCTAGACTGGCAAGGGGCACAGGCATGTAGTTTATTTATTGATTTACTTTTTTCCTGTTAATTTTAGTGGATCAGTGGCTAGCAGTGGGGTTTTCCCAACTTCCATGTGACAAACTGGGTTTTTCCAGACGGCGGAAAGCTAAATCTTTTTTTTCAATCCCAACTTTGACACATCGACTTGGCAGTTTTCAAAATGTGCCCCTTGTGGCATAGTCCGAAGTTGTGTGGACCTCATTTCAACAAAACAACACTACCTGCAGTTATGCCTCTTGTGAGCCTTCAAAGCGGTGTTACCTTTTCCTGTAAAGCTTACTTTACCCCATGTATAAACCACTTTTTTTGTCCATATGGCTGTCCTTCGTTTCGCTGTCGAAATTCTCGAGTACGGATGTTGTTCCTGAACATGTGCCTACTTTTCAAGAGGTATATGATACCAAGAAAAAATATATTGCCAAGCATCAATATCCACCCCTGTGCTGAGGGATGAGTGGAACAATTTCATGATGGATTGTTCTGATGCATGTATCGGTCAAGTTAGTAATAATTAACTTTTTGTTGGACTAGTTGGTACATGCTTACTGAAACACAAAAAGACGCGTAGCATCAAGGAAGAAAAACGAAGGACAAGAAAAAACAAAAAAAGAATATGCCCTTTCTGCTCCGCCCTTTTTTCTTGTGTTTTGTGAAATTATTATGCAAATTCAGAAACATATGTAATAACTGGAAGCTTATTGATTGATCGATATGTGGGGTTTAACGTCCCAAAACCACCATATGATTATTAGAGACGCTTAGTGGAGGGCTCCGGAAATTTCGACCACCTGGGGTTCTTTAACGTGCACACAAATCTGAGCACGTGGGCCTACAACATTTCCGCCTCCATCAGAAATGCAGCCGCCGCAGCCGGGATTCGAACCCGCGACCTGCGGGTCAGCAGCCGAGTACCTTAGCCACTAGACCACCGCGGCGGGGCTAATAACTAACTGGAAACTAACATCACCTCTCCCAAAAACAAGAAAACAAAAAATTCAAAAGCTATCGTAAAGAAAATGATCGAAATTCACATTATTGTAACATATCCCCCCTTGGAAAGCGGGGTAAAAGAATTTCCCTTAAGATTACAAAGACTAGGGTAATATATGAGCAACTTAATGTGCTAATTGCAATGGGTGATGTAGTTCAGCAAACTGAAAAATGAGACACATGTATCTAGCTGTCGCACAAAGGGTTAGCCTCTCTATAGCCTGTCTGTTTTCTGAAAGGGCACACGTAATTTTCACCTCTCGCTTTTGAACGCGATGCATTCTTTGGTATCTGCGGAAACGTGCTTCTGCTTCGGAAGCAGTCTATGAGCGTAATTTTCACCAGTCGCAATCTTTGTGACAGTGATACCTAGCCAATGAAATGCCCTTTGAGACACCCTGCGTGATAGCCTTGATCTTGATATCAAAGTAGAAACGTAATGGTCATACTGCAGATAAGCACTTCGCCTGAGAACGATGGACAATAGGCTGTGCTGCAGTAGAGAACATTGAAAGGCCAGTGATCAACAATAAGACTCGTTTCTGGTATAGCACTGTGCCCAATGGCATGGAATTTCCTAAAATTAAGTAAAGGGGACTCTCAGGCTGGGATCATTCAGCGATTATAGGTAGTACATAGATTTGCCTAGTCTTTGTGCTTGCGGACCTCAAACGCACTTGTGGCTTTGTTTATTGCTGAGTATTGTTTCAAATAAAAGAGTGGACTGTTTAAACTCTGTGACCTGATCGGAATTGGTTAGCCTAAAAGGTTAAAGTGGTGAAATGCAACTGCACAACATTTGCTGATTGTCGTTTCGTGACAATTCAGCTCCAAGCCATGCAACGCCAAACAGAAGCGAAAGTACAAAGATTAGACAAATCAATGTACTACTCGTCATTCCCATGCTCTCTGAAGCACTGCGTGTTGCACCTCCTATAGACACTAGCACCAGAGTGCCCTCTAGTGTATATATAGAAAACCCTATGGTGGAAGGCATAGGTCGGTGAACTCACTCATGAATCAACCCATTCGGACTTGCTGAGACTCGGATAAATCCACGAGTCGAAGTCTGAGTCAGGGTGTGTAATATTTGGTGAGAGTAAGAGTGAGCGCTGCTCAGGAAGAGTGAGTTCAAAGCACAAGATGTATTTCCTGAATGAGTCTGAGTGAGTTCCACTCTTGTTTGCCGACCTATGGTTCTCGACTCGACGGTAAACGGTTTACCGCTAGGTGGAGGGGGCCGGCAGTTTGGCAAGCACTCGCGTGGTCCGTGAACTCTTGTGGTTGACTGAACCGAAGTTTAACTTTCGTTATGCGGGAAACTTGCAACGTTTTTTTTTTTTTTTTAACGTTGACCACCAATTAAGCGACAGCTACAACCTCAGCAAGCAGAAAATGATAGCGCGCGCGACACTACTTAGAAATCGTTTAATACAAGTATACAGACCTTGGCCAGCACCTGTGCCATTTCAAATGTCCCCACAGTGTCCATGTTTGCGGCGATAATGGGTATCCCAGTGTAAGTCGCTTTTGAATTTCTGAACTTGAATGTGCGATTGAGATCGACCTAAGAGAACAGAAAAAGAAGGGTAAAATAAAAGCAGCTAGCATGAAACAAGTTTCTCAAAAAAAGGCGCTCGGCGATGATACACGAACGGACAGTGCGTGCCACGAAAAGCTCACCTCCACCCTGCTCTTGAGCGTGCTGCGCTTCGGTCGCAGCAGGACGTCTTTGAAATCAAGCTTCACATCGTTGTCAATGTGCGGCATATTGAACGCCAGGCGTAGCTTTTAAGCAATTCAACTCAACACCTCTTTTAATTACGACTGCACTTTCGCTTTCGTTCAAAAACCTGAGGATAGGCACGAAACCAACACGTGCTGACGGCAACGCACGCTCAATGGCGCCAAAACGCATACATGCAACCCTACACCGGCGCTGCCGGCGCCACACAGAAAACCGAAAAGAAACTAGGGTGGCCAGCTGTGCCAGATAACATGCCACTACAGTCACTAAATCAACGTTACTGCTAAAGTTCCCAGCAGTGATTAATTATTACAAATGTGTTCCTTCGCCTGTGCTACGCCTCCTATCACGCTGTCTATTCATATATAAGTGCGCACACGTAAGTTTATTATTGCTTCCTTTATCCGCAACGCTAGCAGACGATATTAGCGGCCATTACATTCTTCCGCCTTGTACTGTACGTGACATTCATTTGATTTTAATGTCCGTTCTCCGCTGAATATCTAAAGCGCAGTAGAATGTAGTTTTGTTCGCTAGTTACTGGGGCAGCGGCGTCTGTTCAGCGAATGCCCCTTAATTTATTTATTTCGATATACTTGTACTATTGTCCATCACCATGCCAAGAGTAGAAAGCGTTCGCCTTCAAGTGTTTCAAGAGGCGAGTAACATGCTGCTGAAAATGTGCGCTACATTCTTTGATGAGTGTAGCTAGCAGACAACAAATAAACAGGCGGCATATTTTTAGATAGTGCTGCTGTAAGCATCATGGATAGAATACAACAATGCATCGGCAGACAGTGAAGTTTCGAGAAAAGGACGTTATTCTTGCGTGACCATGCATCAGAAAGGTGCCCGTATCTTCTAAGAAGATAAAAAAATTTTGGTCACAGATGGTGCATACGTGTGCGGGCAGGTTTTCTTTGTGCGTTGCACATCCAGGAACTCGTTCTGTTCTGGCAGTTACGGCTGCTACGGTGTTAATTGTGATTAACGGGGGCTAGAATTGGTCATTCCAGCCACCCTAGTTCTGATCCATAGTCTCGTTCACTATATCCACAGTGCCGTTGTATAGTACAGTGTATTCTAGTACTTACACTACCACCACAGGGACCATAACCATACACAGAGTTTCCACATCAGTTTCCATGTTGCGACTGATCAGTGATCACATCATGCAGTCAACCCGAAGGATTTGTCCCTAGATTTAGATACTTTCTATTTTTTGTTTAATCTAGAGATTTTTATGAGACTCTGGAAATGTCACGTTACTTGGCTTGATTGAAGGCATTGCTTAGTATTCACGCTCTTTCAACTTGAAAGGCTGCAAAAAACGATAACTTCATTCATGAATTTCTATTTGAAGGTATTGGTGTCCTATTGTGCAGAGTGAGGGATAACAGTTCAGTGCTGAATACAGGGTAAAATGATCGCTCTGTCGATCTACCTATGAGTTAAGCATGCATCTAGGGCATATATTGAGCGCCTTGATTTATAGCTACTCCGTGAAACAATGATAAATTTTGTCTTGAAGTGGTTATAAACCCGTGCCAAGCATATATAGGTCTTCATGGCAAAGACCTTATAACCGGGATCGAGGCTTAGATCATAGAGTTTCATATTGTATCATACTTTATGGCTTAGATATATAAGCAAAGCAAAAGTAAAACGGTAGATTAGGTAAAGTGTTACGGGTTCAATATTGCGGAAACCGCGTGATGAACAGAGACAAGACGAGCTGTTCGGGTGTTCTCAGTTTTTCCGTCGTGCCCTTTACATGGGCGTGATAACAGAATAAATTTTTTTTGCCATTCGGGGAGCTGAACGGAAGTACGTACAGAGGAAAAGCGTAGCTATCAGTCAGTCAAAGAAGGCCCACGTACATCTACTAAAATAATGTGACAGTAATTGTAAATGTGGAAAATTAAAAATCGGCCGCAAGCAATTAAGTACAAGAAAGGCGCTCCTGCAGTTGACCCGAAGAGTTGGGTCTAGAACACCTACTCACATCAGTGAGATTGTGTCTTCAACATAGAGTTAATATACTTTTCAATAAGCAGCTACTGTTGCTATCTGCAAATAAGCGCTTTATGTGCAACTTCAAGAACATGTATAAAGAAAAGACCGAAAAGGGGGGCTAAAATGGTGCTTCATAATTTAACAAATTCAAAACAACTCAGCCACAGAGTGCAATATCTTAATACTTAGTTAAAAGTCAATAGGAGTCTATAATGACGTTATAAAAATAATATAAAAATTTTCTTGCAATTTAGAGAATTTTGAAGGGTCAATCTAGGGATAAATTGTTGTTCCAATCTAGGGATAAATTGTTGTTATAGGTTGGCATCATTGCATGGGTGTCTTTCCCGCGCGTTTTGGAGCGGTGTCGGCAGTGTTTCAAGCATGCCGGCCACATATGTGAGTTCAGTGGGTGCTCGTATTACTCTGTAAATCAATAGCCGCGTATGCGTGCACCCTAAAATTTGTTTAGCCGGTTATTTAACTTGTATATCTCCGCAACGCTCCGGAACTGTTACGTTGACGAACATGGCAGCTCGAAAATTTGAGCCCTCAACAACCAGCAGCATCTCGAGCACATCGGTCCCGTCGCGTTCAAGCAAAGAAGTGTGGAAAACTCTTGCAAAGTGGACGATGTCAAGATCCTCATCAGAGTCGTCTCTCAGCTCTAATATATTGAAAGAAAGTCATGAGGAAGATGACTCGCGTAACGACTCGCAGATGCATCTACCACGTTCACAAGCAAGGTCAGTGCACGTGTGCTTGTTGGGCAAAAACTGCATTTGTGCACTGGGGTAGTAGATTAGTATAGACCTCAAATGCTAAGATGATGGTAGTGCTGCTTTCGTCTGTTGTCGGGACAGTGTGCACTTTTGGGATCGTTGCTTACGCGCCGGTCTGTATGTTTCAAGGTGGGCAATGGTTGCGGCGGCCGCTTTCCTCCAAGAACGGCAACCGTAGTTCTTTTTTGCTGAGTTGAGAAATGCGCTGTGCTAGCTTATGTTTACTTGTGTTTCTTTTTTTTCTCTTGTGATGAACCGGCCTGCAGCGACTCTTGTTAACGCAAACATTCTACAAAACTGCGTCCTCTATTCGCCTCAAGGCATTTGGGAAAGACTAAGCCCCGAGTCCTTCTTTTCCTTAAAACCGAATATCGAGCTCAACTCGTAAAGGAAAAAGAGAACATAGGAAACGCAGCACCTAGCGCTGACAAGTATACCGTCCTAAAGTCACTGCGACTATCAGTTCCGTGCCTTGGACACTACACGAAAATAGTAACTACACCCCACTGCATATACATGCGCGCACACTGGCACGCACGCACACATGCATTTCAGGCGATTAGAATGCAAGCGCCCATCAGTTTGCCATTAATTGTCAGCTAGGAAAGTGCATCACCAGCCAAGGCTGCCCATCCATGCGTGAACATGGCGATGAGAAGCAACAGTAGTGTGTTATTCAGTGGTTCCGGTAGGATTGAAGTTGCATTGACATGCATTTTAAAAGGAGTTGCTCGCCACTTGGCACGAACTTGCACGCTAGGAGTCAGTATGCAGTCTAAAAGAATAATTGCTGTGCGTAATGGAACATTTCGGCATAAGGAAGTTTTCGAATAGTGTATGTTTGCGTTGTGCATGCATTGTACGCTCACCTCTTGTGGGCTTCCCATTGAGTGACAAACACCAACGTTACGTCGGCAAGCTTTGCGTATGCTATTCGAAAACTCCATTTAATTGGCAAACGACGTGGGCTACGGTATAAGAGTGAAAGTGAGCTATTGATTTTTTAATGCTGTGCGTATGCCAAGCCATATCTATTTTCATTCTCAACACAGGTGACGCTGAAAATGCATGTCTAATATTCCGCACTGGCTACCCCCGCTCACCATACCGACGTGTAAAAATATCACGTGGGAGAGCAGAAAGCACAGACATGCATACTGCCCCTAAATGGCCGTTGTCAGCCTGCCATTTTCCCATTTTTTTTTTTGTGGCCTTGTAAATTTGTGCATACATTTAAAATAAATAATAAAAGGCAAAAAAAGCACGAGGGAGTGAGAACACATGAATGTAATTTGAAGCGTTGCCTACATGCTGTACAGCTGCGGTTGAGAGTTGTCACCAGGCACAATTTTTCAGGTAGTTGCTTCCAAATGGTGTGTCTGTAGCCGCTATGCCTGCCATGCCTTCATATGTACGAAAAAGCACCGGACACCTACTACGTTTTCACGTCCTTTCGGTGGTGAGCCATGCATTTCTGCTGTGAATGATTACCCGACAACAACAAACAACAATTCTAACATTTTTGCTGTGGGTGCCTGGTGGTGCTGCCTGTGTGGTTCGAGTTGCAGTACATGATGCCCATATGCTCTGTAATAAGGTCAAGACACTCGCTTATAAGGTGTATCAGCAGGGAAGGAGGGTGGCTAGTTCTCCTTTCCTGCTGGTAGCCTGGTGTTTGGAAGCTACCTTGGCTGTCAGAAACTCCTTGGGAGGAGGCTAACTATCACGTGAATGTAGCCATGCTTCCGGACCTGGATGGGACAGCACAAGAAGCGGGTACATAAGGCTGGAAGGAACACATGACAGCGCTGATTCGCAGCTAACTTTATTAAAAGTACAAGCACATTGTCTCACATCGATGACATCTTTAGTGCACTTACACAAAGTAAAAAAATGACATGTTTATTCTTTTACTGTGATATGAAATGATTATAAACTGAAATTTTGATGTGGTAGACCTCATTAATCTCCCCGGTAACCTTTGCCATATGTGGATATAATATATTGCCTAAGATTGGGATTACCTTTTGTTCTGAACAGTGCCTAGAGAGTACGAATTTTCTCCTTGTAGGCTTTCTGTTTGTAGGTGCACTAAAAATTGCATCATAAATGTGTGAACACATGGATGTGGGTGATCAGCTAAACATGTGTGTGTTCTTTTCGATTGAAGTTGGTTGCAAGTCAGCTCTGTGTGTGTTAAGCTTGCTATGAACTACATAGTTTGCATTGTTGTCATTGTGGCTGCCATCTTAGGCCCCCCAGGTGGTTGAAATGCTGCGTAAGCTCAAGTGGTGACATCAGATTAGTGCTAGTGCCCGCTGCGTTCCTTTATGTTCCCCTTGGCGGAGCTCACAAACAGAAGAAAGTGGGGAGAGCACAGAATAATGCAGAGACCGAACGACTCCATGCTTTCCTCGACACTGACTCTAATGAGATAAAAGTCACGGTTGCCACCATGTTAAGGCCCGCAGCACAGAGAACCTGTCTGTGATGTCACGCGAAAACTATGTATATTAACCCAAGCACTTTATTTTGCCACTCACAGAAGATAATCCTTCCCGCGTTGTCCTCATTTTTGGCACTGCTCATCAAGCACTTATAATAAAAACATACGAGCAAGTACCCGAAGGTAACCGAAGTGGCGCTGTGTTGTATGGAGTTCCTGTAGTACACAATTCTCCTGCTAAATTAAAATAAGCATCATGCCACATCTCGCGAGTTCATTGAATCCAGTGGTTTTTCCCAGGAAGCTTATCTCGGGGTATGATGATCTTCACTGTCTTCTTTTTTTATTTGTGTGCATGCATGTGTAAGCACGTGTGTGTGTTGAAAAAGCAGTGTTGCATGCTCAGCATTTGTTTTTTGTAACAGCTGCTTTAAGTGAACTGTGAAAAAAAAAGGATGTCTTCCTTTTTTCTGCATTTTCCCCCCCTCCCATGTTGGTAAGAATAGCACTATGACTAGTCATAAGCAACAACCTTGAAGTGAATGTCTGGGTAGCTTTGGAACTGTTCTTTCGAAGCCTGGCCTTTGTTTGCTCGACCAGTTCCTTGTTTGTTTGTTGAAAGTCGAGGAAGAAACTTCACAATTGCCCTTCTGATTCCCAAATCTGTTGAAATTTGCTGAACCAGCTCTAAGCTATACCAAATAACTTATGCAATCCAATTATTTAGTGGTCTGTAGCCTGTCTTCACCCACAAAGTCCAAAATGTTTTCACATTTTTGTCCACGCGTGAAGTTACAAATGTCAAAGACAAGCTTTTTCAGATAGGGATATTTCCCCCTTTTCAAAAAGAAAAAATCACTCATACCTTTGTTTTTCTCATTGCATCATCCTTGTAAACAGTGTTTCACAATAGTTACGCAGTAATTTTACTGGAGCATGGAACAAACTTTCACAGTTTAGAGTGTTTACATTAATTGGCCATCAAAGAAAAGAAAAAAAAAAACCCACGCACACAAAACTGCTATTATGAAAAAAAATCACTGTAGCACAAGAATAGCTTTCTTGGAGGATCCACCGAATGTAGTGAACTGGAGAAGCGTAGCACAATGCTCGTCTTGCAAGAAAATGGTGTATTATAGTAGCTCTGTCCAGCACAGTGCCAGTTCAGTTACTTTTAAGTACCCCCTCGTACACATTCACCATCATGAAATGAATATGTAGTGGTGCGAGAATGGTGAAATTTAAGACTGAATCAAACATAATGTTGTTCAAATAGTAAGGCAGCCATTTTCTGGACAAGCCTAGCATTACATAAATTTTTATTTCAAACATATATTCAAAAGCATTAACGCATTAACATTATTTTACATTTTAGCTGAAAGAAGATGTAAACTGAGGTGAACTCTTATAGAATTGCTGGAGGCGAAAATGTTGTAGGCCCGTGTGCTCAAATTTGGGTGCACGTTAAAGAACTCCAGGTGGTCTAAACTTCTGGAACCCTCCACTACGGCGCCTCTCATAATCATATGGTAGTTTTGGGACGCTAAACACCACACATCAATCAATCGTATACAATGGTGACTAGAGCCTTCTAGGTATTCTTAATCTGTAGGATGACTGCAGTAGTTACTTCATTATTTGAGGTGGTATTTTGGCATCTCATTTTGAATAACGTTAAGACTTGTGATTGATATGATTGATATGTGGGGTTTAACGTCCCAAAACCACTATATGATTATGAGAGACGCCGTAGTGGAGGGCTCCGGAAATTTAGACCACCTGGGGTTCTTTAACGTGCACCCAAATCTGAGCACACGGGCCTACAACATTTCCGCCTCCATCGGAAATGCAGCCGCCGCAGCCGGGATTCGAACCCGTGCCCTGCGGGTCAGCAGCCGAGTACCTTAGCCACTAGACCACCGCGGCTGGGCATCGTTAAGACTTGTCTATAGGATAAACAATGCTCCATGAATGAAGATAAGGAATCTCAGGATAATTACAGTGGATTGAGGACCCATTCACTTTGGCGTTTAATGGAAAAATTCCTTCATCCGGTGATGATTGAAAATTCGATAATCCCACAAAAGCTTACACTGTATGCATCTTGGCAATTCCATAATTAAAGGGACACTAAAGGCAAATAATAATTGACATCAGAGTGAAAGGCCGATGTTTGGGAATGTCTGGAACGATAATATTATCAACAGAAGTTTGACACATGTGCTACAAGTGGGGCAATTTGAAAGTGATACTAACGACGTCAAAGCATCTGACTACAATTAATCACTGATAATCAAACCAGCTACAGTAAACAAAGAACCTTCCACGCATTACAACTCGTGATAAAATGCTGCTTGTCCATTTCTGTTTTATTCATCGAAAAAAGAACCTCCTGGCATTACTATGGGGAACGGTGCAAGTGGTTCAAAAGTTCCGTTTTTGCCTGGCTATATTGGATAGATGGTGTCGTCTAGCGGGGTCTAGTTGAACCAAGCAAGCAGCAAAATTGTTCAATGATCGTTGTTGGTGCTGTGGCTCCCGTTACTTTTGCTCTGCTGCTACTAGTGTCAGTGGCCGCGCAGTAAAGGTGAGTGACGTTGTGAAAGGCAACACTATGGTGTGGGAGCAGCCTAGTTGGTATTTCATGTTTTTACAGCTGAAGCACAAAAAGGTTTGCAACGGACGAAGGGGGCAACGAGGACAAGTGCTAACTTCGAACTAAAATTTTATTGATAAGCACCAAGAACACATACCTGTCACATGACATCACAATAATTTCAATCAATGCACAAAGGTGATCAAATAAAACTAAGCAGCAGCAAATTATACTTATAGAAACCACATGCCAGTAAATTCAAGTAATTTAGTTCTTTTTTGTTTGTGCGATAGATTTGAAGAATATTGGTCAGAGGGTTGGGATTTCGGTGGTATTTTCTGCGTGGAATAAGTTGTTGCAGCTATGTGCAAGAACTAGTTCTGTAAGAAAGCTTCCTAATGAGTGTAAAATTAAGCACCGAAACAAATCTGTTCAATGTATGAAGAATTCAGTATATGAGGTACCTTTGACCTGAGGTCAAAGTTATGTCGGACAGTCAGGCAGACGTCTCAATGTGCGATTACTTAAACACAACCAGAAAGTAAAAAAAGGGCTCTGATGGTTTCCTGGTGACTCATTGTGCAGGCTGTGAATCCAAGCCGGTATTCGACAAAACAACTGTGTTGGTGTTGACTACCCACTCTAACGATAGTGTGAGGCTCATCATTCAGGCGGTGGCGATAGCAAATTGAAGCTGCGTCAGCAAGCCATTCATTGCACTAACAAAAAAGAATTAAGTTACTTGAATTTACTGGCACGTGGTTTTTCTATGTCAAGTTCACTGCTGCTTAGTTTTATTTTTTCTTCATCCTTGTGCATTGATTGAAATTATTGTGATCTCATGTGACAGGTGCTCAGCAATAAAATTTTAGTTGGAAGTTAGCGCTTGTCCTCGTTGTCCCCTTCGTTTGTTCTATACCTTTTTGCGCTTTAGCTGTAAAAAAGCAGCAGCTATGTCGGGAGGTCCGCCTTCAGGCAGGTGATTTGAAGTGCGCTAATGGTGCCCGAACCACTACAACGTGATTTTATTTCCAAATAAGCATTTTTTGGCACACACACACACACAAAAATACGAGGTTTCGAAACTGCTATTTCAGCAATCACTGTCAACTTAATATTTCTCTTTAGTGTCCCTCTAAAACAAGAAAAATTATCCTTTGCTCTTCTAATGCGTTGTTCCTGTTAAGTTGAGTTCTCGTTACTTCAGATTACTTGAGAAGTATTCGAAAATATTCGACGCATAAGATATGCACAATTCAATTTGAATACTGAATTGAATGGAAAGATATTTTATTCCTGATTAAAGACTTTTTAGTACTTGCTTACCCCTGTGAATATGGGATGCTAACAACGCAATGACAGCACTTTTGACTTCCATATCAGCATCATTCCATCAAGTCTGTGCACTTCATATTTCATATGGGTTTGCTAACATGGGACATAAGTTAACCGGTAGTCTAAAGCAGTAATTCATTCTGTAGCTAAGTCCCACCATGGTGGTTTAGTGGTTGAGGCACTCGGCTGTCAATCCGCAAATTGTGGAATTCAATCCCCGCTGCGGCAGCCACTTTTTATATGGAGGTATAAATTCTTAAGGCCCGTGTGCTTAGATTTAGCTCCGCGTTAAAGAACCCCAGGTGGTCGAAAATTCCAGAGCCTTCCACTACGGCGTATAGTCTCTCATAATCATATGATGGTTTTGACACGTTAAATGCCAATAATTAATATTATCAATCTCCAGCTTAATATAAACAACTTATCACTTAGACATTCAATGGCCCCGTAAAAAAGATAAATATGTTTTTATTTTATGAATGTTGAACTGAAAAAAAAAATGTATTGCTCTTCATAATTCCCTACCATGTCGATTGCCAGAGAGCATACGAGTAAGAGAGTGCTATGCTTATTTGTTCCAACACCAGTGCTATAGCTTTATCATCAAATGCTGACCATGTAATATAAATTCTTGACATGAAACACCTGTGTGGTTGATTCGACACTATGCTCTTTGTCATAGGTTGGGAAGGGGAGGACAATCCCCTCACTCCCAATATTTCAGTTTTCGAATGTGTACCGCCTGTAAGCGAATCAGTGAAAAGTGGCTAAGCATGCAATTCATACTATTGCAGTCAAAATTAAAAGCTTCTTTCTCCGACGTTTTCTGTAGCCTACTGTTCATTTGGCTTCTCATCATCTGTCAAGTATTTTAAATTAATAAGGGTGCATTATGAAAATACAAAATATTTTAGCTGCCTTCAGCTGAAACAGTTTGGAGTGGCGTTTCATCTGCGATGTAATGCACTAAATAAATGTTACGGTGTTGCAGTTTTATATTTCTGTTTGTGACATCGTATAAGGTTGGAACAGCCCAACCAAATAAAAAAAAAACAGTATATTTTATTAGCTACATGATTTTAAGACTTGAAATTTGTGTGCAAATAATGGAGAGAGTTGGGTTAATCTAAGCTGGCGCACCTGCTGTGGCACATTGACTTGCACAAAAAATTTAATGAAAAAAACTTAATAGCAGAACATCTTTTTTTCATTATGTTCATGCTAGTAAACATGTCAGAGCATTTAAGATTGGAAAATGTTGGCCAAAAGAGCAAAGCCTGCCATTCTTTTCGCCATTATCTGTAGCGTTTGTTTGGTCGTGCAGGGGCCCCCAACGTTCATCGAGAGGCAACACAACATCCAGGTTACAGAGTGGAAATGTGGAAAGAAAACGAATATTGAAAGAAGCCAGCTCATCTCCAGAAATGTCGCCAAGAAAAATGTCCCGATCAGAGTCCGAAAAAATATCAAGCTTCACGGAATCGCAAGAGAGTGCTTTACCGGCTGGTCGAGCAGTTGCGATGCGTCGCATTTCATTTTGGAGTTCTCCTCGGCGTAAAGAGGCTGCTTCAGACTCCCCAAGTCCAAGTTTGGTTCAGAGTGGGAGGAAAAGTGCACCAGAACAAGAATCTGCTGATGGTTTCACCAGAGCAGTGCAGCGACAGAGTGATTCACACTTACATCTTTCTACTAGCGATAAACATAAGTCGGTAAGTAAAAGCACCAGTTGAAGTTGATTAGGATTGGAAGCGTTCCAACCTTGGGGAAAAAGAAATGCTTCCAACTATGCATGCTATTCCCATGGGGAAGAGTGTTGCAATAGCTAAAAACAGTGCTGTATTTTATCAGCTCTATTTTATTCCACATGGTTTCTATGCAAAAGCTACAATCTTTAGCTTTGTTAACTTAATGATGACTGCTGCAGATGCTGCCAATTTAGAACAGCATATTCTGTGATCCATTGCCCATCATGTTACAAAATATAATGGGAATCAATATTGCCGCTTGTTGCTAGGCACCTACCAAAGTCTTGCCCCGCTTCCTGCTCTTATGAATTCTGCCACACCAACTGACAAGCCAAACGCGCCAAGCTAAACGCGCCAAGCCAAACGCGCCATGCAACGCTGGCTGCAGGTGTCTCCACATCACGCGCTGGACAAGGAACGCTGGTGGTTTTTCGAGGAGCAGCTCGAGGCGAGACGCAGGAGAAGTTGACGAGGTTTTGACCAGTGAGCTCACAACCTTTGTGTATTTAGTTGACGGGCACAAGTTCGCCATTAATAAATAGCTGTTTTAGCTTCCGGCACTGTATTTGTTCGTTACAAACTGGTGGAGGTGCGGGGTAATGATTCCATGCCCATCTCAGCATAGGGAACATAGCCCAGAACCCCGAAGGTTGGAGCCAGCGCTGTTGACTCCCGTACACCAACGAACGAGTCGTGGCCTACGAGGTGAGCAGCCCGAGTTTGGTGCCCCCTTCGATTCTTTGAGACCAGTGGAGGACGTAAGTTCCGGAGCCCCTGCAATGGCCACCCAAGCGAGTTCATTTCCATCGCATATCGTCATGGACCCACCCCACATACCAGAGGTATTTCATGGTGATATTTTCGAGGATTCCGAGGACTAGCTCGATGGTTTCGAACGCGTTGCCAGACTGAACGGTTGGAACGAAGACAGGAAACTTCGCTACGTCTACGTGGCACTGCAAGATTCTGCACGTACGTGGTTCGAAAACCACGAAGCGTCCTTATTATCGTGAGACGACTTTCGAAGAGAGTTTCTTGCTACGTACCCAAACACGGACCGCAAAGAAAAGGCAGAGGCCGCTCTTCAGACGCGAAACCAACAGAACAACGAGAGCGTCGCCATGTACATTGAAGACATGTCTCGACTGTCCCGCCAAGCCGACCCGAACATGGCTGAGGAAAAGAAGTTGCGGCACCTGATGCGTGGAGTGAAGGAGGAGCTTTTTGCAGGCCTGGTGCGTAATCCACCGCGCTCTCTTGCTGAGTTCAGATCAGAGGCAACCATGATAGAAAAGACCCTGCAGCAGCGCGCGCGCCAATACAATCGGGACGTAAGCGTCTCATCTGTTAGCGCGGCGTCGACAACCCTCACGAGTAACATTGATCTCTTGCGTGAAATGGTGAGGGCTGTCATAAGGGAAGAACTCCAGAAAATACAAATGACTCAAGCTCATCCAGCGATGTCCTCGCTTGCCGACGTTGTGCGCGAAGAAGTGCGGCAAGCGGTTCTACAACCACAACCTCAGGTTCTACAGCGCGCACAACCGGAGCCTCCGCCTCAGTTGTCGTACGCGCAAGCTGTACGACAGGACCTCGGACGCATGAATCGGACGGCTGCGACTGCTGTGATGCCTCCGACGTTTTCTCCGAGTACGCCGCTACCAATGCCGGAAGCAAGACCATGTAAGAGCGATGTATGGCGCACTGTAGACCGGCGGCCCCTTTGCTACCACTGCGGAGAAGCAGGTCACCTTTACCGAGCGTGCCAGCATCGTCGAGCGGGACTGCGTGGTTTTCCAGTCAATGCACCATGCCCACGGAACGGTGAACGGCCCTACGAAATCGAAGAATACTTGTCTTCACGCTATTCCCCTCAAGACACGCAACAACGGGAGTCGCGTTCGACAGCACCGATGCGCTATCGGTTGCCGAGTCCTCGTCCGTCGTCAAATCTCCGAAGATCACGTTCACCTAGCCCGCGGCGGGAAAACTAGAGCCAGCGACCTCTGGAGGTGAGGCCGCTGATATACTGACATCTGAAGACCCTCCATTGTTAGCCCGACAGGACGGTGGCAGTTACGCAACGACGGTCAAGTGCAGTAGTAGCGACGTTACCTCCGAGATATTAGTCACGATCGACGACGTCGAGGCCGTTGCGCTAATAGACACTGGTGCAGACTATTCCGTTGTCAGTAATGCTCTCGCAAAGAAGCTTAAGAAGGTGATGACTGAGTGGACCGGACCTCAGATACGTACCGCTGGAGGGCACTTAGTTAGCCCCGAGGGGTTATGCACCGCAAGGATAGGAATAAGAGGATTTGTGTATGTCGGCAGCTTTATTGTGCTTCCTGAGTGCTCCCGGGAACTGATTATAGGCATGGACTTTTTGCAAACAAACAATGCAGTCATTGACTTGCAAGAGTCCCAGGTTTCCTTTTCTACGGAGAACGCCATGGCCTTCTGTCGTGCGGAGAAACCAATCGTTCTATCTCTACGCATTGTGGACGAAGATGTAACCGTGCCGCCACGTTCCAGTGTGACCGTTCTTGTGAGGAGTGAAGTTCTTCGCGACTGTGACGGATTAGCTGACGGAAACATCGGACTGCTACTAGAAAAAGGACTATGCGTGGCAAGAGGCCTGGTGAGCCTTCGTGATGGATGTGCGTATGTCCTATTAACTAACTTTTGAAATGAGCTGCAGCATGTTGCGAAGGGAACGTCCGTAGCATCGCTGCATGAGTACGTGCAAGTCTCAGATGTTTGCACTCTTGATAAAACTTCAGAGACAGTAGATAACATACTCCAGTCAGTAGACATTGACAGAGAGCTCTCATCATCTCAGAAGCAACAGATTGCTGACCTCATCACAGAGTTCGCCGAGTGCTTCTCCACTTCGTCGAAAGTCGGACGTACTCCCGCCGCAAAGCACCGTATCGTGGTCGAAGAACACGTGAGACCTGTGCATCAGCGCCCATACCGAGTAGCGCCAAAAGAAAGGGAAGCCATCAAGAACCAAGTGCAGGAAATGCTCAACGATGATGTAATCCAGCCATCCAACAGTCCGTGGGCATCACCGGTAGTGCTAGTCAAAAAGAAGGACAACACTCTGCGGTTTTGCATTGACTACAGAAAGCTGAGCCAAGTCACAAAGCGTGATGTTTACCCCCTTCCACGGATCGATGATGCCTTGGATAAGTTACGCAATGCTCATTTCTTTTCATCATTGGACTTAAAAAGTGGATATTGGCAGATCGAGGTGGACGAACGAGATCGCGAGAAGACCGCGTTTGTGACCCCAGACGGACTATACGAGTTCAAAGTGCTCCCTTTCGGTTTGTGCTCTGCTCCCGCTACCTTCCAGAGGATGATGGACACTGTGCTCTCCGGACTCAAGTGGCAATCGTGTCTCGTCTACCTCGACGATGTAGCGGTTTTTTCTTCTACCTTCGAGCAGCACATCCACCGACTGAGAATGGTACTGGATGCCATTCGCGTGGCAGCACTGACCATCAAACCGCAAAAGTGTCACTTTGGATTTCGTCAGCTTCGGTTCCTCGTGCACATAGTTAGTGCGGGAGGCATCCGCCCAGACCCGGAAAAGATTGCAGCAGTTGAAAAATTTCCGAAACCGCAAGACAGAAAGGCCGTCAGACGATTCCTGGGACTATGTGCCTACTACAGACGCTTTGTTGAAAACTTTGCTAAAATCGCTGAGCCTTTGACACGGCTAACGAAAGAAAGTGTACCATTTTCTTGGCGGGAGGAACAAGAAGCGGCTTTCTCAGAGTTGCGACGCCGTTTGCAGTCTCCTCCAATACTTGCGCATTTTGACGAAGAGGCCATTTTGACGAAGAGGCATTTTGACGAAGATACAGACATACATACCGACGCGAGTAACGTTGGCCTCGGTGCCATCCTCGTTCAGTGGCAGAATGGAGAAGAAAAGGTCATTGCTTACGCGAGCCGCACTCTATCGAATGCTGAGTCTAATTACTCAGCGACAGAGAAAGAGTGTCTCGCAGTTATATGGGCCATCAGCAAGTTTCGCCCATACCTCTACGGCAGACCGTTTCGAGCAATCAGTGATCATCATTCATTGTGTTGGCTGGCAAACATCAAGGACCCTTCAGGAAGACTTGCTAGATGGAGCCTGCGTCTGCAGGAACACGACATCACTGTGGTCTACAAGTCCGGTCTCAAGCACAATGACGCGGATTGCCTGTCTCGTGCACCTGTTGAGTCTCCATCATCTGACCAAGAACAAGACATCCCATTTCTTGGAGTTCTGAATGTGTCGGACATGGCTCGTCTTCAGCGAGAAGACCCGGAACTACGCCCGCTTATCCAATACTTGGAGGGTCACGAAATTGAGGTACCACAAGTTTTCGTCCGTGGTTTGAAATCCTATGTCCTCCGGAACGAGGTCCTATACAAGCGCAACTTCGTAAACACCGGTGAGACGTTTCTGCTTCTTTTACCATCATCACTGCGAGCAGAAATCTTAGAAGCGTGTCATGACGACCCATTGGCTGGCCATATGGGTAGTAGTCGCACTTTGGCCAGAATTCGCCGCAAGTATTATTGGCCGAAATTAAGGGATTCGGTGCACCATTATGTTAAGTCATGCCGCGATTGCCAGAGACGTAAAATACCACCATCGAAACCAGCGGGTCTGTTGCAACCAATAGAGCCACCAAAAGGGCCATTTCAGCAAGTGGGAATGGATTTGCTTGGTCCATTTCCTCTCTCTTCATCGGGAAAGCGCTGGATTGGGGTAGCAACAGACTACATGACTCGATAGGCTGAGACATCACCTCTCGTGAAAGGAACGGCGAACCAAGTAGCCCAGTTTTTCGTCACTCAGATTGTACTTCGACATGGCGCACCACAGGTTGTCATTACAGACAAAGGAACAGCATTTACTGCCCGTTTGATGCAGTCTGTTATGAAGCTCACCCACACCGATCATAGAAGGACTACAGCATACCATCCGCAAACAAACGGATTAACCGAAAGGCTCAATAGAACTCTCGCCGACATGATCTCGATGTATGTAGATGTTGAGCACCAGACATGGGACAGTATTTTGCCTTATGCAACATTTGCGTATAATACCGCAGTACAAGAAATGACACACTTCACGCCATTTCAACTTGTTTATGGTCGGACGGTCACAACGACCTTAGACGCGATGTTACCTGTCAACGATTCGAATGAGAGTGACCCACACATCAGTGACTACATAGAAAGGACAGAAGAGGCACGGCAATTGGCAAGACATCATATCATTTTGCAACAAGGCTCCGATGCAAGTCGCTATAATCTGAAGCGGAAAGACGTACAGTACAACCCCGGAGACAAAGTGTGGGTGTGGACGCCTATACGCGCACCTGGCCTATCGGAAAAACTGATGCGGCGCTATTTCGGCCCTTACAAAGTACTTCGCCAGTTAGGCACGCTAAACTACGAAGTAATTCCTGAAGGGAAAGTGTGCTCAACCTGACGCAGGAATCGCCCAGAAGTCGTACATGTAGTACGAATGAAACCGTACTACGAAAGGCACTGAACGAGACAACTGATATACGTGCTCAAACATCGGATAAATACTCCTTTACAAAACTGTTCGACATCAGCGTACGCATCAGGACGATGCGTTTCGGGAGGGGGACTAATGCCGCATGTTGCTAGGCACCTACCGAAGTCTTGCCCCGCTTCCTGCTCTTATGAATTCTGCCACACCAACTGACAAGCCAAACGCGCCAAGCTAAACGCGCCAAGCCAAACGCGCCATGCAACGCTGGCTGCAGGTGTCTCCACATCACGCGCTGGACAAGGAACGCTGGTGGTTTTTCGAGGAGCAGCTCGAGGCGAGACGCAGGAGAAGTTGACGAGGTTTTGACAAGTGAGCTCACAACCTTTGTGTATTTAGTTGACGGGCACAAGTTCGCCATTAATAAATAGCTGTTTTAGCTTCCGGCACTGTATTTGTTCGTTACAATATTGGTCAGAAGGTATGAAATGTCTGCTCAACTGTCACTTTTCAGCGTTCTAATAACTGTAATTTTACTCGTATATGTTATGTTTGTAACAATTATTTATTAGCAGTATAGTAAAGAGCCATACATATGGCAGATGCACAGCAGAGTACCACAGAATGATGCACAAAAATTCGTCCACTCAGAGTAAACTGTAAATTAAGCATTTGGATTTGATTCTTTTAGCCACTAGTCTGGGGAGGAAATCCAGTGTTTCGTCTGCAATTGGCTTTACCTGGTAGATTACAGGGTTGTTTGTGTGCCTCTAGCATAGCTGGTCAAGATGGCATCTAAGAACTCGTTTGCTTGCTTTTACCGTCGCTGGCTGATTTCCTTCCAAATCAGCCAACTCTCGCAATAGCTAAACAGCTGTCTCTGCGCCAGTTTTTGTAGAAAACTCAATCATTTGTTTATTAGTCGCTTGATTTTACTGGTAATGACACTTCTCGCATGGCCAAATCTAGCTTAGTTCTTAGTATGAACGAAAGTATCAGTTTATAGCTGGCGTATTTTTTGCCCTCATGATGTCCTTCTATGAATGTGGAGTGACTTGGCCAACCCATGCCATTTGCTACACAATGTCTTAGAATTCATCTGTTGTGAATGATGTCCCATTGCCTGTCATAAGGCTTACACATAGCCCAATGTGTGCAAACACAGTCTGTAAGAGGTGTACTGCCCCCCCACAGAGGCATATGCTCGTGCAATTGTTTAGTCAGTAGCGTCACCATGGACCCAAACCGATTGGGGTGGTTTTGACAGCCTCCAATGACTAGCTGTGTGTGGCTGAGCCTTGTCCGAGTAAAAGGGGATCCTTGGGGTTCAGCCAGTTCTGGGTGTTCAGACCTTTAAAGTCCCCTGGCAGAGGCAGCTCATGCTTCACATGACAGCACCCCCACATTGACTCGCCCAAGGAAAATCGGCAGTTCCCTTTCCCCATCTCTCTCTGTCTCCCCACATCTTTGTCTTTCTCTCACTTATTGGTTATTTTTCATTGTTATCATTTTGTCTTTTTCATTCCATATGATTCTACATTATTTGGTGGCAAAGGTTGACCTTGTTTGTCTCTTTCCTTGGACATTTTGCCACTTGTGGTAATAATGAATGCAGTACCGGGACAGAGTCACAGGCCAGGAAAGAAGAAAGGAGTGCACAGGCTAGCCAGTGATGTATAGTCACTCAAATATTTAACTATCGTGCACGAGTGGCAGTTTTATTCTGTGTATCTTTGCTATATAACTGAACTGAATTCCACAACATTGTGCACTCATGTGCATGCCCACAAAGCACATGCCCACAAAATAATTTTTCGCAACTGCATTCCACCATATGGCGCCGAGAGACACAAAAGTGGCTGCCACGCATGATAGTTAAACATTTTGTCACCTGCAAGTCATTATCATCACCATCTTGCTTGAGAGTGAGCCACAATCGATGTATTTGGCAAGAGCCTGCTGCTCTAAAACTAATAGACATTTCCTAGACCTCTGAAAATACTCGACTATCAGACTTGTTTGTGTTACAGAAAATAGGTAACAGATTACAATTAAAATTCTTTTCTTTAAACATATATAATTCATTACAGTGGTCAATTACAGTCTCAAAAAGTAACTGAGCAATTACAGAACTGTAGTTGATTATTTATCTATTACATTTTCTCAAAATTTCATTAACAAAACACAACACAAGTTTACTCAAACTATGAGTGCTGGCATGGTAGAGAGAAGGCTGGAGGCTTATTGTGGCTTCTCTTATAAAACCGGAGTTGTTTTTCAAAGTGTTCATTGCTGATTCTTTTACATTTCTTCGTTAAGAGGTCAGCTGCTTCTCTGAACACTTTCTTAGAGCATGTGCTGGGGGGGGGGGGGGGGGAGGTGATAATGTAGCATAAACACCTTGTGCACCAGTTCATAGTTGCACAGTTCTTCGATGCTAGTGTCCATGTCCTCTATGAAGCGTCACGCTTTGCTGCTACTGGCACTCGTGCAAGGCGTTGCATGCAAGCAAAGGGAAAAAATAGGCTATAAAGGGACCTCTTGTCTGACGAGACGTCGGCTCCCTACAGATTGGTGGCATGTCAGGGTGTCTGGAAAACCTGGAAAAGTCGGAGAATTTAGACCCTTCTGGAAAAGTCAAGGAATTTCTGAAAAACCTGGCCAGGTCATGGAAACTGACGGCAGTGTGTGCGTCCATCACAAAAATAAGCATTACCATTGATCAAAGCTTAAAGAGTCGCTCCTTCGGCTGACTACGGTGAACAGCTAAAAGAAGTGAGAAAAAAAAGGCAGTGCATAACTCTTGATTCTTTGTGCAAACGCGAAAGGATACACCAACCTAAAGAACACAAAGTTTACTGACATTTCGGCACCTCATGCAGGAGCCTCGTTCAGAATAAAAACCATAAAAAAGATACGGTGTATTTAGAGGGACACTAAAGAGCAAAAATATTTTTTACATATTATCGAAGTATAGTTTCCCAATCCCTAAAACACCACTCTTACTACGACATAACGTTTGGTAAGCGAGAAAGTGCGCAAAAAGAAAATGCTGGAGGAGGCCCCACCTTCAGGTTCCTGTACCAAATGCCGTGGCGTCATAAATTTTGAAGGCGGCTACTGGGTCCTACATAACTTCCACTCAATAAAAATGAAGTACATTCTCATCAGTAGGTGCCATAGATCTAGCATACGAAGTTTCAGAAAATTTCCCCAAGACAATGTCAACAAAATACAAAAAGTGCATTTTGAAATATCTCTTCAAATGCGGAGATTTCAGCACAGAATTTAAGAATGAAACTTCAACCTTGATTTTCTCCTTATGATAATGAAAAATAAAACATTAGAGTTCTTAGAGTGCAGTTTGTCAATCTAAACCAGTGTTGTGGAGGTGCCACTCCGGAATCGGAATGAATTCAAATTCATTCCACACTTTCCCTACCGCGGAATGGAATGGGAATGGAATTAAGCTTCTTTCCGAAAATAGAGCACATTTTCTCGACGGGTTGTTTTCAAACTTTAAACAATAGTAAGTCAGACCCTTGAATTCAACAATAAAGCAGTCATTTAAAAATGCTTGGCTAATTACAAGCATGGTACGTTTATAAGCTACGCACCTACTATAATTCTGTTTTTGTATAGACTGCGTTGCTCTAAAGTTTTTTTTCTCTATTCTTTGCATAACCATGGCTCTATGTCATGGTATCTGTCATGCAGAACTACGGTGGCACCATACCCCTCTTCCACCTTGTGATCCCTCCCACTGCTGTGCCTCAACCGCCTGCTGCCTCCCCAACCTTCACTCTGTTTTTTATTCTGCCACAGTCGGAGACTCGAATGCATATTCGAAAAAGCACTTCTCTAAGTTGTGATGCGTATTGACGCTGATGCGATGCTTGTGTTTACTGCAAGCTTTCATATACCAGCTTTGTGCCATCTCACCACATATTACCCCACCCCCCCTTTTTTTTGTAGTAATATCTCCACTACCTACACACATGGGCGACTTTGCCCGAAACTCTTTCACAAGCAAAATTCTGTAGGTCATAGCAACATACATTCGTACATGATGAACACTGTGCTGCGCGTGTAATGAACTGTTGTACAAGATGAATCATACAGAGAGAGATATAATTGACTTTTGAAAGCATTAAAACATCACCATTCGTTCAAATATGCACTCTTACAAAAAAAAAAAGGTCTACATATTCACTAACGAAATACTAACCCTTTACTTATCACAAAAAGCACTAACCTCCTGGTAAGTGAAGGTAGTAAAATGCAGGTTAGTGAAACTTGCTAGTTTGTATTTCGCGACGGGTACTGACACAAATTATTAATACATTACTGAATTGTTCATTTACGAGCGTTTGTATGTGCATGTCATAGAGTTTCATACAATAATACCTAGAGAGGAATCTGGCACTGCGATCGTGTACCCTCATGGGAATTATGGGAAGTACAGGCTTCGGATTGGATCGCGTTAGCCAGCGAACTGTCTACGGATCTTTTTCTAGAGTTTCAGTTTCGTTCTTCCCGTAGAGTGGGTACTGGGGTAAGTGCAAAGGTCTGATGCCGCACCTTTGTTGTTCAAAGAGGCTGGAAACTGCTAGGCCTCTCAATTTACTGCAATGCTGGAGTTGTATAAGACGTGTTTGACAGTTTAAGCGAAGCATCGTCCACTCACCGCTGCGCATAGATGGAGCGTCCCATGCCAGTGCAGGGTATTACATCGAGTTCACGTTTGTTGTTAGTGCGTCTTGCCAAAACTCATTGAAATCAACTGTAAAACTACGGCGACACGAAGTAGATGCACCGCCACGCTCTTCTGACTCGACTTCACAACAAAACGAGAGAGCTGTCTTTGGAGCAGACCACTGAAACAGACGCACCTGGCATCGTAGCAGACGAAACGTTAAGTGTTTCCCACTCATTACTGTGCTGTTATTTCCATAAATAGACATTGTGTACTTCCGAGGGCGAAACAAGAATGTTTGTTGTTTTGAAATATTCTAAAGAATAATTTATTACATCTTGATGCCAAATCTGGATTGCAATGGCAGAGCAAAGCATACCCTGGCGGTCAAGTTTGTCCAGGTTTCACTTCTGCTGCCAAGTCACAAAAACCTTTTGCAATAAAGTTTGTGTGCAAAAAAAAATGAAGCAAGTTTCAATTAGACATGACTTCATATCACTTTGCTTTAAACTCGGCAAACAAGCGTCGCGAATCTCAAGAGCGTGATCCATCCGAAGCAGATCCGAAGCCTGCACTTCCCTTAATTCCCATGGGGGTACAAGCGCTGCTAAAGGAGCCCGCGTAGACACTAACGCCAGATTTTCCTCTAGTATTATTGTATGAGACTCTATGGTACATGTACAGTCACGACCACGTCTGTGTATAGCACGCGAGCAGCTGGCCTTGCTCTGTGGCGCGACATCTTGCGGCCGTTGCGAGTTGTGACGTCGCGTGCACAGGAGCATGCACGGCCTTATAAACATGCAGGCCTGCTCGGCACGGGTGACAACGTTGGAAGGTGTGCTTGCTCAGCAGAAGATTCGCGCTCCCTCAGGGCGCTTTCGTCACATCTGTTTCATAAGGCGAAGCGCGTTTCAACGGATAAAACATGCCTGCATCAACTATGCATGCTTTGTGGCTCTTTAGAGGCATGCGATTATATGAAGACATGATAATGTCAACAACTGCTTAAAAAGATTGTAGACGAGCACAAAATCAAAACGGTCAAAGAGAGTGCGTCGTTTATGCAACCATGTGTTATCAGTCGAAACGTGCTTCGTCTTATGAAATACATATGGCGAAATCGCCCTGAGCAAGCACGGATCTTCGGTTATACAAGCATATCTTCTAACGTTGTCATTCACAGAGCAGGCCTGCATGTTTGTAAGGCCATGCGTGCACCTGTGCACACAACGTCACAACCCGCAACAGCTGCAAGATGTCGCGCCGTAGAGCAAGGCCAGCTGTACATTGCGTTATCAAAATGATTCTCCTACAATAGCATATAAAGGATAATAAACAAATGGTCATTATTCATGTAGATTAATTGGTGGTCACCGATTACTTTATGCAATTACCATGTACGCATCACAGCTACATAAAAGCATGAATAAATCAGACATGGACATACACGCAAACGTGCTCACAGAATATCAAGACGTAGCCGGTATCCATTGTAGCAGCGGTTTCAAAGCTATTTATGCTCCTACTTTGGAATAGCACACTGTGTACTGGTTAGCAGCCACAGAATTGAGAAAAATAATGGATGTTTTGTACACATCAAGGTTTACCCTTCTATTTGGGTATATGTGTGTCATCACTTAGCACGAAATTTTTATTCTAAGGTAATCAACAAATGAAGGTTGGTTAGGGATACGAGTTAATGGAGAGTACCTCAGTAACCTGCGCTTCGCCGGTGACATTGCACTGCTGAGTGACTCGGAGGACGAATTGCAATTCATGATTACTGAGTTATACAAGGAGAACAGAAAGGTAGGTCGTAAAATTAATCTGCAGGAAACAAAAGTAATGTACAACCTTGGAAGAGAACAGCACTTAGAGGTAGGTAGAAGTGCACTCGAATTTGTAAAAGGGTACGTCTACTTAGGACAGGTGGTAACCGCGGAACTGAACCACGAGATTAAAGTAACTCGAAAAATAAGAGTGGGGATTTGGCAAGCATTCTCAAATCATGAATGGTAGATTGCCACTATCTCTCAAGAGGAAGGTACAGCTGCATCTAGCCGATACTTACCTACGGAGCAGAAACCTGGAAGAATACAAAGAGGGTTCAACTTAAGTTGAAGACGACGCAGCAAGCAACGGAAAGGAAAATAATAGGTGTAACTCTATGGGGCAAGAAGAGAGCAGAGTGAATCAGGGAACAAA
This sequence comes from Rhipicephalus microplus, assembly GCF_043290135.1. NCBI lineage: Eukaryota > Metazoa > Arthropoda > Arachnida > Ixodida > Ixodidae > Rhipicephalus > Rhipicephalus microplus. Next base: position 159,833,190 of record NC_134710.1, read on the forward strand.
TGTGTGTTAACTACGTCATAGTCGAAGTCAAGAAAAAGAAATGGTCATGGACTGGGCACTTAGCGTGAAGGCAAGATAACCACCGGTCATTAAGAATCACAGACAGTATTACTAGAGAAGGCAAGCGGGTGAGGGGGAGACAGCAAGTTAGGTGGGTAGATGAGATTAGGAAGTTTGCGGGTATAAAGTGGTAGCAGCAAGCACAGGACTGAGTTGACTGGCAGAACATGGGAGAGGCCTTTGTCCTGCACTGATGATGCTGATAAAATTTTTTTTGAAGAGAGTCACAATTACTGCAAAATATACAGTGGTGTTTACAAGAAAGAAATCTGGCAATGTATGTGGCTTGGTAGCTACCTAGTTAAAAAGACAAAGGAAGCATTTTTGGTTAGTACCAGCAAGATTTCAAGTTTCACTAGCTGCTGGCTGTAGTAAAGAGATGCTGCGAGGGTAGTAGAATACGCTGGAAACAAGTAGATACATGCATTGCCAACTGTTTACTAACTTCTTTTCCCAAGATTGTATTGACCATGCAATATTATGTAGCAGGAGAACTGCCCCTATGAGAACTAGTCGTGTGGTTGTGTACTGCATGAGATAAGTCGCCAAGCTACTATCCCTCTACCATGGTAAAGTGTTTTGTGTACTTTTACAGTTCTTAATGCATCTCATAATATCAGCTTGATGGGGCACTCATTCTTGGCTTGATAAAGCTATAAAGATGCCTTTCCTACTTTGAGGAATTATAGGAATGAAATTAGCCTACCCGGCCATTCCCGGAGTGGGAATGGGCTGTTTTTTTTTTCATTCCGGGGAATTGAAAGGAATGGAATTGCGGCAAGTTGCGAATCTCCGGAATGGAAATGGTATGGATGCTCCCATTCCACAACACTGATCTAAACCAAGTTACTGTTTCTCTTTAGTGTCCCTTTAGAGGGCCCGTAAACCACCCGGAGGTCCAAGTTCAGTTGTGGTGGAGAAATTGTGCACAAGTGTATGACGAACACGGAGCTGTGAGATTTTTTGAAACGGTGCAGTAATAGCGGAGTTACACGCGTTTGATTATCGAAACCGTGACGACCACACCTTTCGCTTTCTCCGGCGCTTACCTCCGTTGGTATCCTCTTCCACACTGCTTTGCCTTCTCGCTGAGCGCCCCTCTCATGCCCCTCCCAATCTCACGTGGCATACGTCATCGCTGACGTGCTGCTTGAAACACCGTCTGCTTCCGGTTTCCACGACTCCGGCCATAGACTCCTTCAGTTACGTTGTAGCTGCGTGCTTGTTGGTGAACCGTGGCTGCTGTAATCATGCCGGTATGGACCCTGCGTTGCGCGCATGCTTCAGAGGACCACGAATGCGATGGGCCTGTACAGGGACACGCCGTGCCCTGCACATGTTGCACACAAGCAAGCAACACGACGAACAACAACAAGTAGCGCGGACAGCTGCTCTTGTTCAGGCTCTTGTTCGACCATTCACAGAAGATTTGGCATATTTGGCTTGGCGCATCATAGATGTGGCACGGCGCGTCACACGGAGGCCCGAAAGACCCGGAAAGAAGGAGGGATTGTTTCTTGGAATATGTGGCGCTCCGCCGGCTCGTAGCACTGCCATATGTAGAATCGTTGATCGTGTCAACATACTGCACATGATACGCGCGTTTAGTTGAAATGCTTGAAAAAATATTGGAGGTGGTTTACGGGCCCTTTAAGTATGCCTAAGTACGTGACATAAGCCCCGAGAGTACATTGTCGGAAATGTTCCATCACTCCTGTTCAGCATATGGGTAGTTGTCTGTATGTGCAGGGATTCCACGTGCAGGCGTGATGCTAGCTTTTCTTTTTTTCTCTGTATTTTATTTTTCTTTTTTTTGCCAGAACATGTGCACTTGACAAGTCAATTTGATGGCGTGTAGATTCCACATGTTCAGGAAGGAAATTTGAGGCCACGCATCTTTTTGTGGCATTATTTTCATGTTGTTTAACTCTTCTTGAAATTACCAGTTTCATTGTATTGGTTGTCACAATCGTCAGAGCCTATGGCATAAACAGGGCCGGGGAAATTTCCGTTCAGCAACTTGTCCTTCACGTTGACCATAGCATTTCATAGCTTCCATATTGGTACATGAACTATTTGGATGTCTGTTGCTTCTACATATCACACAGCATATCTGACTTTCGAACCACAACATTACTCATGTAGGCAAATCTGTGCATGTTTGTTTTGGCCATGATTTCGGCTTGGTTTGAAGGCCTTCTGGTTAGGCTAGAACTGCCATCAGCAGAGGCTTGCCCAGGTATGTCGTGTATTTTATTGTTATTATTATTACTATTTTTACTATTGGGGATGCAACAGCAAACCTCCTTTGCTACGCACAGCGTGCAACAAAGGTTGCACGCTGGCATTCGCGATTAATCTATGGAATCGAGATAGCTGTTCCAACCTGACGGATTCTTTCTTTCCATCATATTTTTCTAATGTCAGCTTTTAAAAAGCTACCCTCAATTTCATTGCAGGAATCTGAGAACTTCCATCGTGCTCCACCCATCAAAGTTCAGAGATATAAAGCAACAACATGCATCTGTTCGCCAGAGAAAAAAAAAAAAAAGGAACAGAAAGCAGCTTTTGCAGTATGACTTCGTTCTTGTGACATTGTTGTTAGTCATTGTCAAGGCAAGGGGCACACAATACCCGAGTAGTAGTTATTCTTTTTGTTTGAAAAGTATATTCTAGAGGTGTGCAAATTATATGGGGATGCAAATCAATAGTTGATACAGCACTCCATGTCAATCTAATCCGATCCAATCCACATGCTGAGCAGCCTGGGCTCTAGCCCATGCATAGAATATACTTTAGCAACTAGAATATACTCCAGTGGCTGAACTGGCCGGGCTCCCGCATCCTACTTTTACACGGATGCTGCGAGAAGGCACCATTTCTACGTTTCATAAGCAGTGTTGGCTGTGTTGGTGGTCTATCGCGGGCTGCTTCAAACTTTCAGCTGCGGTTAATTTTAACTCGCGAGTTTGCTTCCTAGTTCTTCTGAACATCCAACAGCCAACTTGCTCACTGCCTGGCTGAAATCTCTAATTTTGGCCAGATGTACTTTTTCATATTTACCACACGTCCTCAAAACATTCTGAGCGTGTCTGGTAAATATGTTTACTTATTCTATATGAGCACCTGATTAAAAAAATATTTTTTTTCACTCGAGGGTTTGTTTTCTGTGCACAGAGTTTTCCAAGCAAACGTGGCGATCGTGTAATTTGCTTTTAATCATGATTGAAAACCAGGAAAGGTTGGGGAAATAAAAAAAAATCAAAATGGTAGATACCCTGCATGTTTTTAGGTACCGGAACTGCCAAAGAAGACTGTTTATAACTTGATTTTATAAAAACAAATTACTAATTATTTATAATCAATTATAAGAGACTTCAATCGAATTACTCAGAACGTTGCAGTTTTGAAAAAATAATCCATTTGTAGTGGAGCATACGCACTAACGTGTATGCGCCTTCCAAAGAGAAGGAAAAACCCCATGCTCTGATTGCACGAGAACCTGGGCCGCCTTTGCCAGACTTGTCGTACGGCCATTTTTCGTTGCCACATCGTTGCGACTTCTCTGGTTCAATAAACGTCATCACATTTGATGGAGGCTGCTGAGATCCCCAAGCAGACCTGGAGCTCCGCTCTCGCAAGTTGCCCGAGAGACCACTGCAAAACATGACTGACGCAGTCGCCAACCAGCCCATCCCAGCCCAGTCAGCACCACCGGCTGTCCCGTCTACCTGCCCCGGCGCTACTCGCCAATGGGACCCACCAATCTTCAGCAGCAGTGGTGAGCAAGACGTCGAAGACTGGCTCTCCTTGTACGAACGCGTAAGCGCCAGCAACAAGTGGGACAACGACTCTAAGCTCGCCTACGTTATCTTTTACTTGGCAGACGTAGCTAAACTTTGGTTTACGAACCGCGAAACCGCCATCGCCAACTGGTCCTCCTTTAAGACACTCGTGACCGCAGCGTTCGGCCGACCAGAGGTCCGCAAGCTTCGCGCTGACCAGCGCCTGCGCCACCGAGCCCAGCAGCCTGGCGAGACATTTACTAGTTACACAGAGGACGTGCTCGACCTCTGCAGGCGTGTGAATCAATCTATGCCCGAAGAAGAGAAAATTCGGCAGATTCTCAAGGGCATCGAGGATGGCGCATTCCAGATGTTGCTAGCGAAAAGCCCGAACACGGTGGCAATCCTCGTAAGCCTCTGCCAGAGCTTTGATGAATTGCGCCGTCAGCATTCCATCGCCCGACAGAGTGTCCCACTGCCGGATTCGATCTCGGCCGTCACACTCACAAATGCCAACGTTTGCCAAGAAAGTCTGTCCAACCAGATCAAAGACTTCATCAGGGAGGAAGTCGCCCGACAGCTCTCCCTGCTGCCGCATAGCGACGCGCCCACCGCAAGCCTGCCATCGACGCTGCAGCAGGCCATACGCACTGAAATTTGTGATGTCCTCCCTACAGTGCAGGCCCCCTACACATGCACTTCAGTAGCACCTAATCTCTCAGCTGTCGGCTACGCACCACCTGCACCACCTTCACCTCTCAGCTACGCAGCTGTGGTCGCGCGGCCCCCACCGCATCCAGTCGCCTTATCAGCTCCACCTCCTTCGGCCTCTCCTCCAGTTTACAGGCCCTCACCTCGCTTTTTCCGTCGATCTAATGAGTGGCGCACCCAAGACAGTCGTCCTATCTGCTTCGCCTGTGGCATCGCTGGCCACATTGCACGCTTCTGCCGCCTTCGCCCCACACCTGCAAACGCATACTTCGGAACTCCTACCTACGCGCCGCAGCAGGCCACCACATCTGCATATGAACAGAGGCACTCAGACTTGGATCGCCGCCCATCGACTGCTCGTTTCTCATCCCCTCGTCGCCGATCGCCATCTCCTATGCGTCGTCGACCACCTCCTGAGGAGGGAAACTAATCAGTGCAGTTCCGGAGGCAAGAACTGCAACTTGTGCGCAATTCCCAAGGCCTTTGTTTTCGCCGCAAAATGTTATTGATGTCGATGTTGAGGGAGTCGCCACATTAGCGTTAATTGATACCGGGGCTGCCGTTTCTGTGATGGACGCCAAATTTTGTCGGAAACTGAAGAAAGTGACCACATCTCTCTGTGGCATGGTGCTGTCCACGGCTAGTGCGCAACGCATTCAGCCCTCGGCTCTGTATACGGCGCGCGTCGTCATCCAAGACGTTTTGTACGTCTTACAGTTTTTTGTTCTGCCATCTTGCTCTCATGACCTTATCTTATCACGTCATGAAGCTATCAACGATTGTTCCCGTGCCGAAGTGTCCCTTGTGCCAACATATGAATTTCCACCACCCGACCGGTCTTTTCGGCTCTGCAAACTCATCGCTGATGACGACATCACCTTGCCGCCGGAAGCTTCGGTCCCGATAAGCCTTTCATGTGTGGTGCAACCTGATGCCACGGTGGTGTTTACGCCATCTCCTGTTTTTACTGAACGCAAGGGCATCGTTCTCCCATTTGCCGTTCTTACAATTGCGTCTGGTTTAACCGTAATGCTGGTTACCAACCACTGCAACTACCCCATTGGCTTACTTCGTGGTGAAACATTGGGATATGTGCAACCTGTCGACCATATCGATGATATTATTCTTCCCGACGAAACGCCATGTCACATTGCCGCAATCACTCATGCGTCTGAGCCATCAAGTTTGTCAGCCTTCGACAATGCTATTGACGCAGACCTTCCCCTCTCGCATCGCCGCCAACTTGTTGCTCTCCTTAACAAGTGTCGCTCTTCTTTCGACTTTTAAGAACCTGCTTTGGGCTGCACCACGACTATCACTCATACTATTGACACCGGCTCACATTCGCCTCTGCGACAGCGTCCTTACTGCGTTTCCGCCGAAGAGCGCCGCGTCATTACGGAGCAAGTAGACAACATGCTTAAACGTGGAGTGATACAGCCTTCTCAAAGCGCTTGGTCATCACCTGTGGTTCTGGTAACGAAAAAAGATGGCACCGTTCGATTTTGCGTGGACTGTCGCCGCTTAAACAAGATTACGAAGAAAGATGTCTACCCGCTACCACGAATAGACGATGCTCTTGACTGTTTACAAGGCGCCGAGTACTTTACATCATTGGATCTGCATTCTGGATATTGGCAGGTGCCAATGGCTGAATGTGATCGCCCTAAAACAGCCTTTGTAACGCCAGATGGCCTATATGAGTTCAAAGTGATGCCATTTGGGCTCTGCAACGCACCTGCCAAATTTGAGCGCATGATCGATACCATCTTGCGTGCCCATAAGTGGAAAACTTGCTTGTGTTACCTGGACGACATCGTAGTCTTTTCGTCTGATTTCCCGTCACATCTTGTTCACCTCCGCGAGATTCTGACGTGTCTAACTTCTGTGGGCCTACAACTTAACTCCAAGAAGTGCCACTTCGCAGCACGAAAACTAACCATCTTGGGACATGTCATCACAAGAGACGATGTTCTTCCGGATCCCAAAAAGCTTCGGGCTGTCGCTGACTTCCCGTTGCCCACATCACTGAAAGCCCTAAGAAGTTTCGTCGGTCTGTGCTCCTACTTTCGTCGCTTCGTGCGCAACTTCGCGTCCATCATCGCACCTCTCACGAGTCTGCTTTTCAACAGCAAAGGTATATCTGCATGGTCACCTGCGTGTGACGACGCATTTCGCCAGCTGCGCCGCCTGCTGACCTCACCACCCATTCTTCGTCACTACGACCCCGCTGCTGCCACAGAAATTCACACCGACGCAAGTGGCATCGGTCTTGGTGCAGTTTTGGCACAACGGAAAGGCACACAAGCCGAATACGTAGTCGCCTATGCAAGTCGCGCTTTCAAGAAGGCTGAATTGAATTACTCCGTGACAGAGAAGGAGTGTTTGGCCATAATCTGGGCCTTGACGAAGTTTCGCCCGTACCTTTACGGCCGCCCTTTCAACGTGGTCACAGACCACCACGCTCTATGTTGGCTGTCCACATTGAAAGACCCGTCCGGACGCCTGGGACGTTGGGCACTTCGATTGCAAGAATACGACATCCGTGTAGTATATCGTTCCTGTCGCAAGCATGCGGATGCCGATGCACTTTCACGATCGCCATTAACCCCAGATGTGGCTTCTCTGTCACCACTTTTTATCACCTTGTCATTAATAGACACCACTAACATGCTTTCGGAGCAGCGTAAAGATCCATACCTTGCATTGTTACTCGACTACCTTACCGATCCGTCTGCTGTCCCTTCCACGAGAGCGCTACGCCGACAAGCAGCCCACTTTTCCGTGCGAGATACAGCATTCTGTACCGCCGCAACTACATGCCTGGTGGTCGGAAGTGGCTCCTTGCTGTCCCAACTCATATGCGCTCTGAAATCTGCATGAATTTCCATGCAGACCATCAAAGTGCTCACGCAGGTGTCCTGAAAACCTACGAAAGGCTGCGCCAACGATATTACTGGCGAGGAATGTATCGCTTTGTGCAGAAATACGTTCAGTCTTGCACCACTTGCCAACAGAACAAGACACCTCCGCGGCACCTTACTGGCATGTTACAGCCGCTCTCATGCCCGGCTCGCCCATTCGACCGCGTGGGTATCGACCTCTATGGCCCCTTGCCCCGCCGCGGTGGTCTAGTGGCTAAGGTACTCGGCTGCTGACCCGCAGGTCGCGGGATCAAATCCCGGCTGCGGCGGCTGCGTTTCCGATGGAGGCGGAAATGTTGTAGGCCCGTGTGCTCAGATTTGGGCGCACGTTAAAGAACCCCAGGTGGTCAAAATTTCCGGAGCCCTCCACTACGGCGTCTCTCATAATCATATGGTGGTTTTGGGACGTTAAACCCCACATATCAATCAATCAATCAGACCTCTATGGCCCCCTCCCATATAGTCGCTCTGGAAACCGGTGGATTATTGTCGGCGTCGATCATCTGACACGCTATGCTAAAACTGCAGCTCTACCGGCAGCGACCGCCCACGAAGTTGCACTCTTCATTCTGCGCAGCTTCATTCTCCGCCATGGGGCTCCACAGGAATTACTCAGTGATAGGGGTCGAGTGTTCCTGTCGGAGGTCATACAAGCTATTCTCGCTCAATGCAACATCATCCACCGGAAATCTACCGGATACCATCCACAGACGAATGGTCTCACTGAACGGTTCAACCGCACACTTGGCGACATGCTGAGGATGTACACCTCCTCCAACCGCACTAACTGGGACGCTGTATTACCTTTTGTTACCTTCGCTTACAACACCGCGACGCAAGCGACTACCAGTTTTTCCCCGTTCTTTCTGTTGTACGGCCGTGAACCATCCCACCCACTCGACACTATACTCCCATACCGTCCTGATGCATCGGAGTGCTCCTTGCTTTCGGAAGTCGCCAGATACGCAGAAGACTGCCGTCAGTTGGCTCGGTCGCTGACCAGTGAGGCTCAAGGTCTACAAAAAACCCGACATGATGACGCTCATCACATAGCGCCTACGTTTCGTACTGGCTCCCTCGTGTGGCTTTGGGTGCCTCCACATGTTCCTGGCCTGTCTTCTAAACTTCTGGCCCGGTACCATGGTTCATACCGTGTCATTGACGCAACCTCGCCGGTGAATTACATCATCGAGCCCCTAACACAATCGCCAGATTTGCGCAGTCGAGGACGCGAGACCGTACACGTCGACCGTCTCAAGCCCTACTACGACCCCCTCATTGTGCCTACTCCCTGAGTCGCCAGGATGGCTACTCTTCAACCCAGGGGGGGGGGGGGGGTATTGTAGTGGAGCATACGCACTAACGTGTATGCGCCTCCGCCTTTGCCAGACTTGTCGTACGGCCATTTTTCGTTGCGACATCGTTGCGACTTCTCCGGTTCAATAAACGTCATCACACATTATATTATAAAATTATAAGAAAATGTAATTCATTTCAAGTACTTGATTACTTTTAATACATTATGCACAACTCTGGCAACTGCACGATAGCGTATTGTAGTTAACATTTATGGCTGGCGCTTGTAGCTTTCAATGTCAAGTGTTGCAGTGTCCCCTAGTTGGGTAGTTGGTCCCTGTTGTGGGCGGCCTGTTTTTGCTGCCGGAGAAAACTTGCATTATGATGGGGACACCTTCTTTCCCTGCCTACTAGATCTTCACCCTAAAAAGAGATGATGTACCGATGGGCTGCAAAGCTTCTGCCCCTGATCTAAAGACACATACTCACATATTCATGACTCCGTGCCATACACAGTTAGAAAATAGTCACCACAAGTTGAACACGAGTCAGCACTATTTGTTGTCTTGGAAGATCTGACTGAGAAAGTGGGCCCAGGCTATCAATTAACCAAAATGGCAAGTGGGGACCTGTTGCAGGAGTGCCCATACTTAGGCAGATAGGTGTAGGAAAAAAAAAACAACTAATGGGCAAAGTGCCTCTGTTTTGTAAAGCAATGCCTTGCATTCAATAGCCTTTTTTTAGAGTAAATAGAGAAAGATGTTGAGGAAAAGAAAAGACGAAGCTTGGGGAGCCCTAGTTGGGAGCACGGCTCAGTGCCTGAGAGTGGTGCGCATGTTCTCCAGTTTAGGCACTGGGTATGACCTACCTTCTACTTTTTATGACATGTCCAAAGTGACTTTGAAACTTTCAGACAACCTCCAACTAACATCAGTGTCACACACTTCGGGTGAGGCCCCGCCGATCCAACACCAACATGCGGCAGACTCGCAGGCTTCCACTTTTACGCTTCGGCCTGCGACGCCTGAAAGGCCTCGAAGTGGCACATTTCGAATTTATTTGCGGGTTGGTCGACCCGTGCGGGGTTGCACGTGTGGTAATGTGTGGGCCTGACCGACGCACTCATAAGCAGACACGGAGACTTTATGCAAAACGAACTAGCATTTAATTGAAACAAGGGCAAATGCAGGAGTTAACAAAAATAACAGAGGAAGAAAACTGATACGCGATGAGAAAGAAAGGCTATAAAACAAACTATGCTCTATAAGAACACTACGAGAGACACAAACAAAAGACAAATATGCGGAATGTTAACAAACTAATGACATGAATCAAAGGAGATACAAGAAACATTACAAGAAAAAAATTATGGTAGCGCTTTTGAATTTTTACGTGCGACGCAGCGCACACAACTACACATATTTAAAAAAAAAGGCTGGTTATAATAAATTAACGATTTAAAAAAAAGTCACAATAAAAGTTCCATACGGACCAGGTCAGCTCTTGGTGCACGTAGGGGAGTTGACGGGTGCCGCTGAAGGTCTCGCCGGCTTGGTAGACGACGAGGGTGCCCGGAATTGCAGCCGTCTCAATACGTTGCGCGGGTCACTCCGTGCTCGCCGCCTACGCGAGACTCGCGACACCGACGACCGCACTTCTTGCTGGCTGTACGTCAACTGCCTATTCCGATGCAGTTCAAACCTCCTCAGAGGCGTACACGTGCTCCCGTCTCATCTGGGAGTAATTTTCCTTGTCTAGACCACCGGTGCCCCTTCCTGTACAGAGGCAGGGAGACGAGCCGGCGCCACGCTGGGTCGTTATAGTCGCCGGATGTCGTTTCCCCAACACAAAAGCGCCCTTCCTTGGAAGATGGGGCCCGCGGATGATCGGAAAATTGGAGTCGTTTGTGACAATCAGTCTTTAGCACTAGTGCCACTGGTGTGGCCTCCTCACTGGGTGACAGAATTCCTGTCTTGCTCTATAGTCACTTTGTCATGTATTGCATATGGCAGTGAATGTAATTTCATGAATTTGTAGTTTACCTCATTTATCAACTTTGTGTGGATTGGTGAAGCCCTTTCATCAGTCCTGGGTTGGAACAAGTCATTGCATTCTCTCTTCAGCTGTGTAACCGTTTCCTGAACACAGCTGCCCACCTGCACAAAAGCGATATTGTTTTGCCCGAGGACGTTAAGTTTCCGAACTTCGTCGCGACCACCAAGTTATGAGCCTGTACAAGATCGCGTTCCTGCTGTATGTTGTCTACAATAGAACCATGGAACGCTTCAGATGGACTCACGTGATTGGTCGACGCTCTAGTTCCTGACGCCATCTCTGATTCCTGACGCCTATGGGAGTCTCGAGTAATCACGTGCGGCGAGGAATACTCCAAAAGGCAATTTTTACTTTGTCGGCGTCGGCTCTAGTCTCGACCACTAAGGTACCCGGCGCTTGCACATCCCTTAGTAAGTTGCATCTTCAGCTCCACACCATCGAGGTTGAGTAATACGAGGTACTCGGTACCCGCGTCTGAATCAAGCTTGCTTACATTTCCCGGAGCACGACCTCGTATGTAAGGTAATGTCCCGGAGTTTTACCTTCTAAGCACTGATTTGCTTAATGCCTGCGCTTGTTCCGGTGCTGCATGACTTTTGTCACTACAGTGAAACCGGGGACGGCAGCCTAACGTACTACGCATAACTACTGCAGCCGCCGCCAACAAAGGAAACAACTTAGTGCCAGCGGAATAATTGCCAAAACGTGCCCACCGCAAAGTACAGGAAAGTTCCTTACTCTCTCACAACCGCCCGATAGCACGCGGTGGCGACGCCGATGCGCATTTCGAAACTACAGCGGGATCTGCAGCATTCTTCAGCAAGAAAACGGACACATCCGATAGTTTTTTTTTTTTTACTGTATGCTTCTTAATGAAAACTGGCGCAGTTTTTTGTTTAACGTGGCCGTCGCGGAGAGCCAAATCGTTTACTGCATAGCTAGTTGCGTGCAGCGCTTCGCTCACTCTGCGCACACCGTGACTGCTGATCCGCTTCGATCTCCACTTCAGGCCATGCGCAGATTCGGCGAGTAGCCTGCTGGCTTAACGCAGAGCTTTCCGCAAGCGATGAGCTCTCCGCTATGCTCTTGCAGTCATGGCAGCGGACGGAGGCGCGTTTGGGCTGTCGCTAAATAAAAACGTTCAGCGTGGTAAGAACAGCGCTGCGCTCGCTGTACGGTGCGCGTGTTGGCCCAACGTAGCAAGGTTTCTCGGTGCCCGCGACTAGCAACGCTTAACTCCGCGACAGCGAGCTGCTTTGTCTCTGTAAATTGGTGCGCGCTTGAACACGGTCCCATAAAACGAAGCGGCAGTGATGCGCGACCCAGCGCGTTCAGGTAGTCGCCTACTAAAAGCGTGCACCAGGCCCTAAAAAGTGACCTTACGCCACACGCGAGCTCGAGCAGGTTACCGGGGGTGCTTACTGTGATAAGGATTTTCGCCGACGATAAGTCATACCGGTGTGTTTTTCGGTGGTCGCCCCCTCGCCTTCGTTTTTTCCCCGATCATTGTCATCGCCTCAATCGTGTGGAAATCGGAATAACTTATCGGTTGATCTCCGCACTTATCAACATGACGGGAAACCGTTTACGGCACCATTGTGGCGCAAAATGTTATTGCGGTACGCAGTTAGTACGCACTAACCGGTACCCACGAAACACAAGAAAAGCTAAAGATACTTCTAGTAAACGTCCAAAAAGGATAGTCCAAAGGTATATTAGAAGTTTTGTTGAGATGTTATTTAAACCTAAGCATCTTGAAAACCTCCTGTAGCTGTGCTAATGCCACATTATTAGACATCTAGAAAACTGCTAGCAAAAATTCTAAAGAAACTTCTTGCTAGATTAAAAAAAAAACGTTTGTAAACGTTTATTTTAATTTTATTATTTGAAGCCTAGTAAACTTCTTGCCACAATTTTAAGAATTCTAAAAAAACTTCTTGATAGATCTTTGTAACATCTTTTTGAGAAATTTATTTTTTTCATGCAAACTACCTTGTTGAGTGTTTCCCATAGTCAATTCGTTGCATCATGTCAGCGTTTTGCAATCGGTGCATTTATTTGTTCACTTTCGAGAGTGAGAAGTAGGCACAACATTATAATATGGTATCTAATTGATTGGTGGAGCTTTTCTAAAAAAACCAGCAAAATTGGTGCCCTATTTGTTGAAAGAATGAATAAGTGACTGCCATCTATCATTACGATAATCTTTTTTGCTTGGAGACAAGACAGGCTTTTAAACGTCAACACATTTTTGTTTCTGGTGTTGTCTGGAAGGTACATACTGCGCATCCAAAAGTAAACGCTAAGTTTCAACAAATAATATATTGTTGCATACTTGTAACCTTTATTATACATAGCAATAATTACGATGATATGCTGACGACTTGGCACATAGAAACAAGAAAATGATGACATACTTTGTCTTGAAACTTGCACGCTTTTTGTAACTTTATACCAAGCAATCACTGAGATGCTGGTCAGATACTTTGTTCAGGAACCTGCACATATCCAAAAGGCACAGTTTAGTACAGACTGTTCTCTTCAAGTAGACATCTATCAGTGCAACGAAAATTAGCAGGCTAGCTTAGCAAACACATTATTGGCCCAGTAACAAACATATGAAGCTGGAAAATTTGTAATAGCCAAAAAGCAGCCGTCGAACTATTGTTTTTTTTTCTCACCCAGTGCGCTTAAATTTAGGTATGTTAGAACCATGAGTAGTTAAAATAATGGGTTTCATCACAAAGCTGTGTTTAACAATCAAATTGTGGTTTTGGCAACACCCCGAATTCCAATTTCACTTCAAAATACCCACACAAAAGACACAGTAAAGTAAAAAACATTATCTCACATGCACCAGCTTACTAAAATGATTTGAGCTAAGTCAGTCGATGTCCGCAGAAAATCTAGAGGAAACAGTATGTTAAGTTATTTTATTCACAAACACCGCTGAAGTTTAGGATAGGTGATGCAAAGAAGGAAATGAAAAAGACAACCAAGCCCACAGCATTGCAAATTATATGCAGCTTGTGTTCATGACCAGTATATAATAGTTCTTTTTGCACATCTTACACTGGTGTATACACTGCTCGTATTAGCATTTCAGCGTAGCTTGATGCTAATAGCTTGATGCAACTTGATAACTGCAGCGTGTAGAACTTTCTCATCTTGGCAGATGAACTAGATGCTTTATCAGCATTCATTGGCCAAAGGTACTGTATTAAAAACTACTGTTTCACAAAGTTTAATAATAATAATTACTTTTGACGTTACCTACGCTTTCAACAGACGAGTTTTGTTTTGTAAGGCTGCCTTCCAACACGGTCTAGCATTGAAAAAGCAGCTCGACCGCAGCATGTTTTCTCCAACAAAATAGGGAGTATGGCACTTACATCTGTTGGGTACCACAGTTCTCACTGGAAAAAGCAGATCCCAAGCGAAATCTCAAAACACAAAGAAATCCAACAAGAAACTATGCAGTGAGCGCGAAACGTGACTGCCACGTGTTAGCTGGGATAATCTTTGGCAGCTTCGCTGTGGAGAGGGAGTCAGAGCGGCGTCACGGTCGGCCAATAAGAGGGTATAACACGATGACATAAAATAGCGAAGTGGTGACTACCGGTTGCGACTGGTTGCGACAATGTCTCGGTGCCAGAAGAAGGAGGTGAGGTCGAGGAGAGAAAGGGCGCTTTTCTGCTGCCCTCGCTAGGAGCACGGCTCAGCCCACGTCTGCAGGGGAATTTGACAGAAAGTGAAATGATGCATGCACGGGCAGGCAGGAAGCATGGTCTGGCATAGCGCAAGAAACAGTGCATGGCTTTGTGCGGGGCCGTCATAGTGCAGCTTCGCTGCAGTTCCTGGTGTACGAGCTACACTAGCAGGCCTAGCGTGACCATGAACGTGACGCGCAAAGACTGCCCGCCATGGTGGTCTTGTGGATATACTACTGCTCGACTGCTGGCCCGTGCTGGTAGCGGGAGCAAATCCCGGCCGCGGCGGCCGCATATTTCATGGAGGCACAACTTCTTGAGGTCCGTGTACATTTAAGAACCCTCAGGTGGTCGAAATTTCCGGAGTCCTTCCTTAGGGCATCTCTTATAATCATGGCATGGTTTCAGAGTGTTAAACCCCATCAATATATATCGCAATTTATTTCATCAGTTAAGCAATGACTGACACTATAGGTGAGGGATCGCCAACGGTGAAGTAGCCTTCTTTAGTACGCCGATTTTGTGTCCACGTGTAGGGTGGGCTGAAAAATAGGAAGGTCATATTGGTTTCCCGATCATCCCCCCTCCCCACACACACAGTGCCATTAGGTTCTATACGAGGGATTAGCTGCTGGCTCGTAATAAGTTCATGTGCTACGTGACTACAAACAGGCTCATCAAAGAGTGTGCCACACTCGCTGTTATGGCTACTGGTGGGGCTGACTGACACTCCTACGTTTAATTCACATATATACCCAAAAAAGTGGCGGGGGGTAAAGCCACCGTGGCTGCTCAGTTGGTAGAGCATCAAACGCGTTATTCGAAGGTCGCAGGTTCGGTTCCTGCCTACGGCAAGTTATCTTTTCACCGTCTCTTCTTTCTTCACATTTACATTACAATTCAATCTAATAACTTCCCCTATGCTTTCCTTGGCATTATTGTCTGTTAGATCTCATTAATATTGTGTCATAATACGAAAAAACAAGTCCAGAAGTATACACTTCTTTCCTTATATATATATGTATATATATATTTTTTTTCTGGTAATTTGCCGATGGATGTCGGAAACCACGCGTGATATTTTTAATTTCTAAAACATACGCTCACGCTCGCCATTATTTGTGATGTAGAACAGCTTTGCCATATAACCACCCTAAACTTGATAATAAGAAATCTAATTCAAATATTTTTGTTCATTAACCATTTCTGAGTGATCAAAATAGTGGCAAAACGTTTCCACCTCGGCCTAGAAATAGGCTGCCAAGGGGAAGGGCGCCTACTCTATAGCCATAATAGTTTTTGAAAGAAAAATATGTATTGCTTAAAAAAACACCTTGCATATATGGCATGGACTGATTGAGACTTCATTTGTGAATTCTACCAAAAGTTCTAGAAAATAACGTTAGTAAAAGTTTTGAAAAAGACTTCTTGCAAAGAACGTTTTCTCAACATCTTCTAGAAAACTTCCTGTTAAAGGCGTCAATTCAACGTCGCATAATATACCTAGATGTTCGCATACCTTTCCAGTCGTTTTGGAAAATTTTTGCGACCTTTCGTAGTTCTCGGGTAAGCATAAGCCGAACAATACGGCTTAAGTGGTCCGCAAATGCATTAGTGCCTATGAACTTTGGTCCGGGATTCATCGCAACAATGTTTCAACCGTTAGTAAGCTTAAAATGGATACGCACTAATGAGGTTTGACTGTATTTGGCGCATTGTTTGTTGCGACAGATTCTTGTCTGGTGATTGACTGGTGTTAAAGTTCACACGATACTTGTGGTGGTTAACGATCACGCCGACTGCCACTGTCGGCGTGTTGACGGTTACCAGCAAACGGCTATCGTTCAAGCACGACGTCAAACTGCCTGGCTGAGTGATGAGCAGCCGCAGCACTCCTTTCTCACGCGGACCCCTGACGAAACGCCGCAAAAAAGTGCCTATCACATGACCACGGTGGTCGCAGTTCTGCAAGGTAGTCGTCAACTCATCTGCTGCTCTGCACCGGAACGTGGAATCGAAAGTATTGGTGATCTGTGATGGCTCAAAACAGGTTCACCCTTTAGCTTTTTTAGTACTACCAGGCTTCACAAGGGAATGTAGCTCGCGGAGTTCAGTGCGAAATTCAGGAAAAAGGTCTTGATTAAGGTAATGTTATATTTGCTTCGAAGAATTCTTCCAGTCGTTCACCCATGTAGTTGACTCGTGATTCTGATGCAAATCGAACTGCAGTGGCGCCGTGATCAACGACACCACTGCAGTTCCACTGCACAACTGTGTGATGGGGTCAATCAAGACATTAAGAGGACACTAAAGATGAAAGGGATTTGTCTTGTATTAGTGAGTTCGAATTTCACAAAAGATCGCGTTTCACAAAAAGGAAAACGATAATGCAGGTGGTGACGTTACCCGAAAGTTCACGCACCAACTCGCTGTGACGTCATAGTTTTTGGCAGCATTTGGCAGGGCATGCAGTTTTTAATCAGTAAAAAATGAAGTACATTGCCCTCTGAATTTACCAGAGAGTTAATGTACTGAGTTTCAGCAAATTTTTCTTAGCCAGTGCGGCAAAAATACTGATGAACACTTCGAACCATGACATTACTCTGACATGAAATTCTGGCACAAAATTTTAAAACGAAATTTTGACCTTCATTTAGTCTTTTGGTGATTTCATTTCATTTATTGATACTGTCAGCCCTTTTTAGAGGGCTATTACAGGAGTGGAGACAAATCATATTTAAACAGAAATGTGCATAAGAGCAGCACGAAAAAGAATTTTTTTTACTGGAACACATATCGTCTTACGGCACGAATTGAAATTCATATAATAAAAGTATTATAAATGGCAAGCTCATCAGTGAAACAAGGAAAAAATGCATCGCTGCTAAAACATATATTATACAACTTATCAAAACACATAATAAATATCATAGCTTAATTACAAGACACCTAATTTACACATGGCATCTCAATCTGAATGCATAGAATCAGAAAACACTATAGAGCTTATGGCTTCTAAAAACTCAGGGATTTAGTTTTCACACCCGGATCTGGCAACATATGCTTCTGTTGAATCACACTAGGGAAGAAATTGTACCTGAAGCAGTCGTAATGAGCTTTGTGAGGCAGTATGTACATGCTGTGTGTGTGTCTTGATGTTTCTTGTGTATAGATCTCAAAGTACTTGTAGTAGCTTACCTTAACGTGATTATGTAATAAGAAAAATAATTTCAGCCTTTCAAGTTTGGTTCGTTTTTGAAGTGCAGAAAGCTCTGCAAGTTTATATAATTTCTGCAACTTAATGAAAATGGTGGTATTCATTAAATGTCAACCTAGAGCTAAAACACTGCATTTTCTCGAGTTTCAAGTGTATGTTGGCTAAATTAACAGCATAATTTTAAAGAAGAACTTATCACTTGGCTGTGAGGCTTTTTGTAACATACCGCTTTAGTTTTGTGAAGTTGTTGTTTCCATGGTGCATGTTGTGTTTCCGCACTGCCCATTCTTGATACCAAATTTGCTGCATTTGTAACCAGTATGTTTTCACATTGGGGTTCAGTATATGTGTGGTTACTTGCAAGCCCTTAAAATAGGGTCAGTTTCTCAATTGACAGCTTCACTGCCTTGTTTCATGCAGATGAAGATGCAGAGTTTGGACAGTTTCGGAACTCCGTCTTCAAGTCCAAGGATCACAAAGGATGAAAAGGCCGCTGTCGAGGTCAGGCCATTACAACAGAAACCTGTTTTGCGAGCACGAAGAACAAAGAAGCAAGTGAGTGGAGGTATTTGTTTCAGAAGATGAAAATATTTAACAGGTGCATTTGTTACAGTCTAATATAGTTCAAGCTGCTGCAGAGCTAGACAGAGCATTACAAAAATAAACACCTGTTCTGTCAATAAACAGCATTGATTAGCACCCTCCTTTGATAAAATGGTAGGTTGATTTTTTATGACTACAAGTTTCGAATAGTGTTTTATTGTCTATATCCAAGCTGTGAAGAACATGAGTCAAGGCAAAACCTAGATCAGTTGCTGGCCGGAGGATTTTGTTCTTTCCATAATAATTCAGAAGTTGTATTGGAGTACTGCTGTGCTGGGGTTACTTCCAACTAAAAAAAACTGTGACAGTTATTCCTGACCTTTATGATATTTTATCCTTACATTTGCAGTGTTACAATGCTACAACGGCATATGTCTGGAATTGTCCTTGTTGGTGCCTTCTTCTTGATGACGGCATACTTCTATGCCACACACTCCTGCCCAAAGCCTGATGTAGTGAAGCTCGCAGTAACAAACAAATAAAAAAATTAATAAGAGGCAGCCAGGGTGCTTTTGTGGAGCATAATAGTCTGTTGTTCTTCAAAAACATGTCATCATTCACCTCACTAATCATGTCATCTTCCACCTCAACCTACTATCTCCTCACTCTTCCATCTGCTTGCCTCTTTTAAACCTACCTGCATGGGGTGGGGTTGAAGTAACAAAGTGGCTGAACCACATTACTGTGTGAAGGACCTATGGCCACTAATCATAAGCACACAGACATGAGCCAACAGGCTATGAAGGTTCGCTCATGAAGAACACAAAGGTGAGCAGTGTATACAATGACAACAGTAAATGGGAAAGATTAGGGATGTATTCGAATTTGCTTTATATGTTTGCGGCTTTGCAAGTTTCCTTGACCTTTACATCTTTGAAAAACTTCAAAATAAACTAGTTTTTATTTTTTGCTAGACAGAGCATCAATGACATATGTGGGATTCATAGAATCAAAAAGAGCAACCTTGTTGCTCTGTGTACCTTAAAGGGCCAGTAAGGAGCTCTGAGGTCTAAAATTTTTTGAAAAGAGATATATGTGCAGTTTTTCTTTGCGAACATGCTGCCACAAGAATTTTGTGAATACGTGCTATAACAAGGAAGTTATAAGTGTTAGAACATCGGTCTAAGCTGGTTTCAAATTTTCGCGCGGCCTCGCTCCCCTTCTTCCTTCCATGAAGGGGAAGGCGAAGCCCATCGTCGTAACTCCGCCGACTTCGGCAACATGACACCACATCAGCGATTGACGTCATCGGCAAACTCGATCAGTCGTAGCACACTTCGGCTTGCTGCGAAGCGTGGTTGTTTGTTTACTGTTTGCCGCACCAGCCGCGGGTCAACCGTGTAAGCATCAGGTGTGAAGTGTTGACCGCAAACGATCAGGTCGCCGATGTACGTCGCTGGATGGCCAATTCGCTTCAGCCATGCAGCGCGCAGGGCCCCATCGTGAGGCACTCAGTGCCGATGCTTCTCTGCTTCCCAGTCGCTCAATTTGCAGCCGACGACAGAGCAACGTTTTTTACCTGTGTTGCTGACGTCAAGGGCGAAGTACGTTTGTACATGTGCACAGGCGCTGTAGCTGAGCGAAGAGTGTACATGTGCACGTGAAAACTGCGAGTCTGGTTCTTTCACCGCAGTGCCAAGAAACAAGGGGCAGTTTCGTAGCTGTGGTTGGCAACAGGAACTGATGTTGACTTCACTACTGCTTTTTCACACCTGATTTAGACCAATCGGCGAGCTGCGTGCTACGTCATGTTGCTGATCGGCAAGTTGACGTCTCTGCGCGTGCAAGGGGGTTGGTCAGGTGTAGGAAAGATGCGCAGAAATTGTTTTTCGATATTAGAAAATCAGATATTAGAAAATCAGTGCGCAAGTTACGTGTTCTAATGAGATTAGATACAAAGCAGCAGATACTCCACGGAGCAGGAAAAATTGCACTGTAAAAATCCTTGAAGTGGACAATAGAAGAATTGAAAGCTAGGCTAGTTGGTAACAGTTCTTGAACATATTGAATGTGATTTGATTGGTATCTGGGATTTAAGGTCCCGAAACCACCAAATAATTATGAGAGACGCTTTAGTGGAGGGCTTCGAAAATTTCGACCACCTGGGGTTCTTTAACGTGCACCCAAATCCGAGCACATGGGCCTACAGCATTTTTGCCTCCATTGAAAATGCAGCCGGGATTCAATCCTGCAACCTGTGCGTCAGCAGCCGAGTACATTATCCACTAGACCACCACGGTGGGGCGCATGTTTAATGTGCAGAATATGACAGGAGCAAGAGGAAATACAAAATTCACTTTAACAAACACAAAAATCACCAAAAAAAATTCGTTACAGAGAAAAACTTCGTTATATTAGGTAATTTGTTATAAGGAGGTCATTATAAGCAGGTTTAACTGCACGTCTATCAAATGGGTTGCAGTTAGTGCCGCTAGTAGCCATGGCAGTGAGTGTACTCTTTCTCTGCTTGTTGGTGTCACATAGCACGTGATCTTATTACGAGCTGGCAGCTGACCAATATTCCTTACATATGACCTGAAAGCATTAAATCTGCCAGAATCAGACCCTCGCTATTGAAAAAAAATGGGAAAACTCTAACCAAAAATTATTTTTTAAAAAGAAAAACTATGCGGGAGAAGCCTAGGTTGCTTGCCCAGCGTGAGAAGCCTCTCAAGCATGGCAATCAATCGTATATAAGCACCTATATCTCGGGCCTTTTTACCCTTAAAGAAGAAGACGATTCGGCTTCGAAACGTCAGGTTTTTCTTAAAATAAATATTCTGTTGGTGTTTTCTCATTTCTCCAGTTTCGATCCCAACCTGGCAGACTTCTTCCAAATGTTCACTTTTGACCCTTGCTATAATAAAGGCAAGAACTAGAAATTTAATGGTTCATTTTTTTTGTTACACATAATTCCCAGGAAAGTTTGAAAGATGTTATTTGTAGTACGCTCAAACCTTATTGTAACATAGTTGCATCTTACACAAAAATAAGTTCGTTGTATCTAAAAATTCGTTATAAAGCAGGGTTCATGTGGGTCCTTGAATTCCTTGAAGACCCTTGAAATTGAAAAATTCATTTTCAAGGCCTTGAAAATGCTAGAATTTTTGCAAATTCTTGAAAATATTTTAATTTCCTTTTTTGTTTTTTAAGAATAGTTTCATACATTTGATAGTGCATTATTTGGGATGCTATAAATGTAGCTAATGGCATATGTAATGTGCCCATCACTAAAGAATTGAGGACAGCAGTAGCTTCTGCACGGAATAAACACTGTGCATTTCTGGAAACTTTGGAAAAGGCAGGAGCAGGAGGATGTGAAACAGAAAAATAAATGTTGCATTGAGATGGAGCAGGTCGAAATGCTTACAAAAGTGGAAAGAAACTAGAAGCCGCTATTCAGGACTTAACGGCTACAGCACACTCGTATGTAGAAAAGACTAAGACATTTAGTGACCTGACATGCATCATTAAGTCAAATAGCCTGAGAAAGACTGCCAAGACCTAGCCGCAGGAGAAAGTGGATATTGATATGAAAATTCAGAAAAAGCAGCAATGTGTTGTGTAATAACTCTTGCTTAGTTTTTTCTATCTGAATAAAAGTTCGCAACTCGTCATGCTGAATGTGATTGCCTATGCAACTTTAAAAAAGCATGAGTGAAAGTTATCTAGAAAGAAAATGTCATTAGAGCCATGTTTTTTACATTTGCTCCAGTGATATTACCCTTTTTCGATGAATTGTAGTAACTTCAAGTCTTTATACTCCCCTGTACATGTATATATTAGGTTTTTAACAGACAGAGTGCTCTTTCAAAATTCGCACACATAGCCTTGAAAGTTCTTGAAAACCCTCGAATTTCAGTCATGTAAACGAGCATGAACCCTGCATATTCCTAACACTATATTGCAAGACTATTCTTCATTCACCGCAGGTCGCGAGATCGAATCCCGGCTGCGATGGCTGCATTTTCGATGGAGGCGAAAATGCTGTAGGCCTGTGTGCTCAGATTTGGGGGCACGTTAAAGAACCCCAGGTGGTCGAAATTTCTGGAGCCCTCCACTACGGTCTCTCATAATCATATGGTGCATTTGGGATGTCAAACGCCACATATCAATCAATCATCTATTCTTCATTCACTTCGTTATATACTATATTTGGTTGTATCTGCATTTGTTATAACGAGGTTTGAGTTGTGGGGTCTCGAAGAGGCGAGATCGCCACGCTCTTGGAACAGGGACACAGTAGACACGGTCAGAACAAACCA
The DNA here is from genome assembly GCF_043290135.1 of Rhipicephalus microplus. Lineage (NCBI taxonomy): Eukaryota > Metazoa > Arthropoda > Arachnida > Ixodida > Ixodidae > Rhipicephalus > Rhipicephalus microplus. The sequence goes on from NC_134710.1 coordinate 159,855,816, forward strand.
AAACCACACACATTTACTTCATTTATTTACCTACCTTTAGAACGGCGATATCGTCAGCCGAATAATTATGCATATTATGATCAACACACTAAACAACCTTACACAGTATTACACAACACTCAAAAACATAACAAACACAAAAACACACACAAGGCGGCTTCGCCAATGCTTGACTTACCACGAGGACCCCCAGGGTGCAACCTGCGGTGCTGCGCACCGGGAACCCACTGCTAAAGACAACCGTTCGCGACAACCGCCACCCGCCTAATAGACCCGCTCATCTCTCGCACCGCCACCAAGGCTAGCCGCTAGGCGTCACTGCTGGTGCCACCGTTTTAACCATGATGATGATGATGGTGGTGATAAACGCTCGCGAGCACCACGCCACCTACCGCTGGGTAGTTGTGAACCTGAAATGCTGCCAATGTGCGGAAAAAAAAAAAAAATGCTGCCAATGTGCCACGAGGTGCAAACAACTTTACAGGGGGCACTAGCACTCCCACAAAGTGTAATTGTAATTTAAATGTGAAAAAAGAAAAGTCCACTTTTTTTTCGTGTGTGTGCAACTATATTATGTTACCTGTACTTACATAAAGTGCGGAAACTTAGGTAGTAACAAAGGAACTCGATAAGCTAGGAACCCCATTACCGGCGATTGAACGAAAAATGTTAAGGATAACTTTAAAGAAAAGAAGAAAGCAACATCGATTACAGAACAGGAGTGGCTAAGAGTGTAGCTGACGTTAAGAGCATGGCCTGCCCTAGTTGAGACATTATGTGGCCTGACCATGCCCATTTTGTTATTGGACTTGGGCAGGCCATACATTGAAAAGCATAGATAATCATTGAATAGATACCAGTGGATGAGAGATGTAGCCAAAGACGGCAGATGGTTAGATGAAGTGACAAAAATCGGAAAGTTTGCAGGCATAAAATAGAACCATCTCTCACTGGATATAGCAAATTGGAGATCATTGGGAGAGGTCTTTGTTCTGCCGTGGACATAAGTATTCACTGAAAATGAGGGTGAGTGATTATGGCGATATTTTGTTGATGCCAACGTATTTACATTGTAACGTATGTGCTTTGTTTCTTGCAGATGAAGCCAGTCAAGAGGACCACAGGTTATAAAGTCTTGCGAGGAATGAGGCACCATCAGTCACCTGCCTCGTCTTCTATGACCTTGATTCCTCGTCTTCCTTTTTCACGTGTTGTGCGGGAAATACTTTTTTCTGTAGGGGGAAAGGACTTCAGGATGCAGAAGCTTGCACTGAGTGTCCTCCAAGAAACCAGCGAAGCTATCATTGTGGCAGTTCTGCAAGGTGCCAATGTATTAGCTCATCATTCTCGTCGTGTTACTCTTATGAACAGAGACTTGGATACATTTCTTACACTTATAAGAAATAATGGCTCCTTGCAGCGCTGCCTCTCTTAAATTGTTTAATCTGATTACTTTTTAGCACATTTTTGTGCAAGGTATTCATTCACATAATAAATAATGTGTCTTTCATTTACCAGAGACTACACAACCTAACTTGTGAAGCAATTATGTCACAAATTTTTCATTGGATTTTATTCTCCTTTATTTTTGAGTATTAATTATTCATTTTAAGGTGTGCTGAAAGTTTTTTTAAATCTAGGACAATTGTGCTTGTGTTTCATTGCATACTAATAAGGTGTAAATTCAACTAAAGTGAGTTGAAAGGGTGTGTATAATATTAATTTGAATGTGACATGACATATTGCAAATGACACTAAACGCCTGCAAAGTAAAAAAAAATGGTACGTGACCCTAGCACCTTGTTTTTATGACATATAAGATGAAAATCGTCCATATATGTTCCTGAAAAACATTTGCAACTCAGTATAAAATGAAAATGCCACGTGCTACGATCTAGAACAAAGGTTCATTGTATGAAATATGTTGCGGTACCGTATGCTCGGACTACCATATTTGGTTCAAACTGTTATGTTCTTCACAAATGTTACTCTTTGGCATGTTGTTGTGGCATGATTGGAAGAGCTCAAAATTTTATGTCGCTTGCGACCAGGCGTTCTGGATTGTATTTTAAGTGTGCCTGAGTAATGTTACATGTGCGGTGGCTCTTTGCTGGCATCTACTTTTTCACGGACTTCTGTCAATCGGTCATATCGAGCATTCATCTGGGGATCAATTGCCTTCATGTCCACAACCATGTTTCGCTGCCCCTTGGCATTTCATTTTTTTTTTTGCCCGTCTTGCTCATAAAAAATAAGCTTTCTCAGAGTTGCGGAGTGGAGTGCTTTGACATCAAACATTATTGTTATTCACGCCTTTATCTTTGTCTTGATTTGCCTTACTATCTTTTTTTTTAGTTTGTTAATGAACATATGCACACATTTGCTTGATTCTTATTTGTTTTTACATTCATATTATATGAATTGTATGTGCCTCCCTCGTGTAATTTTAATGTATGGGTCTTTGTTGTAAATGAATAAAATGCATTTAAAGCAACTTAAGCAAGGGTTATTGTCATGCTTGCACCACTAATGTACATGATGTATACTTTTGTTGTCTTCTTTCACATGAGGGCAGTAGTAAATGGGATTTTCGGCCTTACAATAATTTACAACCTGTTGAACTTTCAGTAGGCACATAGTAATATATACTTTTATTTCTTCCTAACAGGACACTGTTGGCCATCCAATTTGTACTGAATATATAAGATATTGTTTTGCTCTCTCTTTCTTTTGCTGTTCATTTTACATTCAGTGAACAGGTCTGCCTTTATTGGGTTATTGTCAGCAACACAGTACTATAGTTGAATACAACTTCAGAATTCCACGACATTTCTTCCTCGAAGGAGGATGCACACAAGCCTCCCCCAATGAATGTGTACTCCAGGCTGACATCATAAGTTAGAGTGCCAGTGCTTTCGGAGAACATTGCTGAGTACTTGAGCAGAACTATTTCATTAGTCGCAGAGGTGATCAGCTGTCATGCTTCGGTCATCTGGGAGGGTCCTCTCTGATCTTCTTACGTTGTATATGACTGTAGAGAGATGATCTAGGCGGGAGCTGCAGGTTGTTTTGACAGCTGACCTTGGGCTTAATTGCAGAACTTTGCTTGTGAGCAATTGCAGTGGCCACAGCTTACATTCATTCATCAGGCACTGAAAGATAAATCCCTTGAACAACTGTGGCGTACTTTAATGCAGAATGGGAAGTTGAGCCTGTTTTTCAGGGTTTGTTGTAAAGTGTGTAAAACAGTGCAAAAACCAAACACAGACAAGAGGAAAACATGTGATAACAAACTGTTGTCTTGTCACATTTCTTTTTGTCCATGTTTTTTTTTGCTCGTTTTTTTTACTTCATGGGGAATGAACTGTGAAGTCCTTGATAAACCAGCTCTGCCATTCACTGCTCTCAGCTGCTGTAAACGTGTCCGTTAAATAAAGCATGATAGTGACTCTCACATTTGAGCTACGCTTTTTTGATTGACTGCTTGTAGTTTGTGAAGCATTGAAAGACATCAATGAGTTCCAGAAACGTCATCTTCAATTGCAATTTACTGTGTTTGATATTCTCACGATTACTGAAGTCTACTTGTAAATTTCAAGCATGTTTGTAGTTACATCTGTACCATGATGCCTGGACATACTTCTGATAACGTTTGTGGTGTCCACAGGCTCAGTTCATTGACCAAAGAGCATGGTGCACCTGTACGCTCGCCTATGGCGGCTGAGACGCATAAAGAGCGTTTGCTCCTTGTTCGGCCATGGCTCAATTCGCTTTTGTCTACAGGGCTACTGTGAACTTGTAAGCTTAGCTGTGCATTAAGAAGTTTTATAATTATTGCACTTGCGTTTATGGCCATTGCACCTTCCAGAGTTAGGGTGGGACGCACATTGAGGCAAAACGTGACTACACTTGATCACAGTTTGGAACTTTGTGGATGCTTGTTAATCCACCCTTGCCCTGCCGTGGTGGTCTAGTGGCCAAAGTACTCGGCTGCTGACCCGCAGGTCGCGGGTTTGAATCCCGGCTGCGGCGGCTGCATTTCCGATGGAGGTGGAAATGTTGTAGGCCCGTGTGCTCAGATTTGGGTGCACGTTAAAGAACCCCAGGTGGTCAAAATTTCCAGAGCCCTCCACTATGGCGTCTCTCATAATCGTATGGTGGTTTTGGGGCGTTAAACCCCACATATCTATCTATCTTAATCCACCCTTGAAAAGGAAAAAAAAGAGGGGACGGGGGGGTCATGCACTAGTTGGGTGAAGACTGCAGAATCAGCTGAGCTGGTAGTGCTGCCGCCGTCCTTTCCCTCCTTTTAAGCCGCACATCTCCCTCCCCCCATACAAGAATATGCTATGCTTTATCCATTTACCTCCTCCTAACACTCATTTTCCCTCTGCTTGCTTTCTCTTTTTGTCTTGTCGTGTGTGTGTGTACGTATGTCTGTTTCTCTTTTTTGGTATCCTTTCTCTTTCCTCTCCCTTTCTAGTTCGTTGTCTTTCTCCCTGTAGACGATCTCTTGCCTTCTGTTTTAATAAACTTACTTTCTCCGCTTTATTTTTCTCTCTCACTCTGTGCACGTTCTCTCGCACATCAAAGAGAGCGTTGTGGTTCATGATGGTAGTTTAGTGTCGACGCTGCGCCTTTGAGTAACATAGTAAACGTACTACACGGAGGAAGGAACCTTTCCTTCCTCCGTGACGTACTATGTTACTCTATGGCTGCGCCGTGCTCCCTTAAGGGCTGCAGAAATTAGGCGTCATTTCCTTCCTCTGACCAAACCACCACACGGCGTGACAAGGGAGAGAGAGATAAATAGAGAGGAAAGGCAGGGAGGTGACAAAAAACGTAATAGCTCAGCTGGCTCAGCTGTAAAAAGAGAAGAAAAAAAATATTGAGGTGCCGTAGCCGAGCCAGCCAAGCCATAGTCAAGCTCATCAAACTGTCGTAACTACTGTCATAGCGGTCATAGCCTCCTAAGTTTTTCTTGCCTGCCGGATGAGCGCGAAACGCCCGTCATCTATGACAACGCTACCTACGTAAAAATAAGTCTTTGTACTAGGCCTTTGAGATCGGCAATTTTAGCGTTTGTTATTAATTTCAGGGGCTATGTCTTGTATTGAAAAAATTGCCTGTTGAATGACGGCTTCACTTACGTAGGGTTAATTATAATTACGTTTACGTCTTTTAAAACTTTTTTACGTTATTTTTGTTGCATATAAGCTCCAAAAACGTAAACATTTATTTAAAAACATTCTTACTTAGGTAGCGCCACCACCATAGTTTCGACGACGGCCGCTTTCCAAGTGACCGCCGATAATCCGGCTGGCAAGGGAAATGTAGGAGGCTGTGGTTACAGTGTAGTACTGTGCATTGCAAGTAGGTGTTCGATGTATACGCGTATACTGCTTCTTGCAGTTTATAAAAAGCAGCGGCAAGGTAATTAGCCGAATGTGAAAGCACCGGAGGAGCTTTTGCTAGCGGTTGCTAATCAGTGCAAGAACGTCTCATCAGTAGCGGGGTGTTCTCATCATTAAGCGAGCCGGTTTGTTTCGTGTGTAAGTAGGTGGCCAGGTAAGAGAAGTCGTGATGACTGACGACGTATCAGATGATTCTAGCGACTTGGACTCAGGAGTCCCAGCACACACAATCAAATATTTTCCTCGTAGCGGTCGTCAGAAAGGGCCAAGTAATTTGGCTCTCAAACGCGCCAACCTTATGTTCACAATGGAAAATGAACGCTACCGCACTAAGTGCCGTAAGCTTGAGCGCTTTATGAAGGATTTGGTCTTGGAGAGTGCAGCGCTGTGTGACGAAGTGGCACGCGTACAAGAGTCGATCTTTGTGGCCAAAGAAGAGCGACGGTTCCTGCTGAAGAAGTTGCTCCAATATCGCCAGCAACGTGATGGACCCATTGAAACAGTGCGACCTGCACACGCCAGCGCACCAGCGCAGACTCGTAGTTCATCGCCGCCGACTATGGCCACACTTGGGGCTACTTTGGACAGTATCGACAAGCCGCAGGCGAAGTCTTCAAAAAAAGTCCTTAAGCGCCGTAACACCAAGGTTTGTAAGCGGATCCTAGCGAAAATACTTGTTGCTTATGTTACAGTAGCGCTGTGCGAAGGCTGAGAACCTTCATCTGAACAGTAAAATATGTCATTTGCACATTTACTTTGTCCAGAGCGTTAGCGTGAATAGTGGATGTATTATCATTGGTTTGCCCAGTGTTAAAACATCCACTGTTCAGAGGACGCAAGTTCGTGATGGCATACTGCAGTCAATACGTTGCTTATTTGCTGCACTTCAGCAGTTAAACGTACGAATAAGTTACATTAGTAACGCACTTGAGGTATGCACCACTTGTAGTGTCCCTTTGTTATATATGGTTTATATGGCTTTCTTGTGAATTGCTAGTAGAAGGTGTGGTAAGCACAATCTATTAAATATATCGAACGAAGAAAAAAAATCTAATTCTGCACAATGATACAGAAAAGTTGCATTGCGGTATTTCATTTAATGCATGATGTAAAACAGGGACATTTATACTAATGGGGCTTTGCAACGTCCATCTTGAAATTTTTTTGACTTGCATTCATTTGTTATCTTTTTCATCTGTTGTACCAATGAACATGTAGTCTGATAATAGAATATGAAAACAACCAGTTGCAGGTTTCTTTGGGTTGTTTGAGCATAGTGCACATGCTGGCTGAATTGGGAAAAATGATTGAAGGTACAGCTCAGTTTGTTAATGACTGGTGGCCAAATATTGCTTGTACTTTGTTAAGCATGCAGACGAGGTGAGGAAAAAGTTCTACAGTCCTAGTTAGGCTGCAAAATTCTCTGATGGCAGAAGGACAAAATTTTCTGGCCAAGTCAGCCAGGGAATTGAGAAATGTGCTGAGCAAAAACAAATTTTCTTATATTGTTTTCATAGTCTTTTTTAAAAAAGGCATTCATCTCAGTATAGATACCAACATTCTCCAAAGCAATGCATCACTAAGGAGCACTTTGAACATACATCACTGCTTTAGCCAACATCTACAAAGATACAGCTATTTCACTTCTCCATTGAAATATGGCCCTGGCAACCACATTTCCATTGAGGTGAAATGCCAGAGGCTTGTTTATTTAGATCTACGTGCACGTTAAAGGGGTCGTGAAACGTCATCCAAAAATTTTCAACTACGTGGGTATTCAGAATCCTGGCCGTCCATTTAATACTAAACCTCGACTCGTTTGATGTCTGGGTTCGCTGAATTACTAAAAAAGCGCTATTTCGGTTTCCTCGCTCACGTTCCTGTCAACTGCGCTGTTGACGTCATTTTAAGACGGTCAACGAAAAGTCTCTGTCGTCGACAAAACATGGTGATGCAGCGATGTTTTTGCGTTTGAGTTGACCGTGGTTTGTAGCATCACACTGTTTAGGTTGTGGTACCGGCAACACCATAACATCATAAACACTCAGTGTGCGATGGCCGACCTCCCCGAACTACAGCGTCGTCTGCTCGAGCGGAGTACTTCACGCTTGAGGTGAGCGTTTTTTTTGTTTCAAAAACGAGACTCCGAAGGATATTGAGGTTGGTTTCGTAGTCTTGCGGCTGAAAGTGGTCGGAACACACGAACCCACTCTCTGCGCCCAGACCAGCGGGGCCATCGCGGTTGATAGCTCGAAGCCACGCTGCTCTGCGCTGAGGCTCTCTGGGCAGCTTGTGAACGCGAACGTTGTTTGCACTTCCATAAGTTGTGCGGCACTGTCTGACGATGCACACAGTTGGCATAGCGAGGACTAAGCCAGCGAGAACACACAGTAAAACACAAGTTGGTGTAACCAGTAAGAAAAAAAACTGGTACGCTGCAATGACCGCACTGACTGAGCTAGCCAACGTAACCGAGCAAAGGCAACCGACGGGAAGGCATGGATGCACACGTGACAGCCCGGATGTATTAGAAAGCCGAACCGAGCAGGTCACTCACTGTCATTTTACAGCTTAGGACTCAGAGTGCAAAAACAACTCTTGTTGTTTTTTCTTTTTATTATCCTATAATTATACTACTTTAGAGCGAAGTAAAGCTATCGCTCTGTTTTTAACTTTTCTTAAGATGACGTATCATTGACGTCACATTTTAGTGCTTATTGCGACCGATGGACTCTCATAGTTGCTAACGATCCCCAAAAAACTACGATTTCAAACGGGCATCATTATTTACAGAAGGAGTATTGTGCCAAAATATTTTGGAATCGGTATCTTCAATCCTTATTAAATCAGGGAAAATTGCAACCGCGAAGTTTCATTTTCGTTTCACGACCCCTTTAAGAACCCCAGCTGGTCAAAGTTTGCGGAGACCTCCACTCTGCAATCCCTCATAATCAGTGCACCTGAAGAGCACCGACATGCTTAAATGTTTTAGATTTGTAGACAAACTTTTTTTAAAATTTTATTTGACGTCAGCATCTTGTAAGCTATGTAGCTGATATATTATCAATATTCCTATGAGTTCTACACGCACTGGTAATAAAACATGAAATCGTAGTAATTTATTGGCTTTAAAGCAAATGATGAACACACTGATGTATAAACTACTCGCTAACAAACATTTGCTTTAGCCTGACTCCCCATATTCTAAGCTTTTCAAGCACAACTTAGCTCAGTTATCTTTCTCTAGTGTGCTTAGAAAATTGTTCTCATGCCATAACTGTAAGTCATAGAGGGACCCTACAACACATTTTCAGCATGGTCTGAAAATGCCATTGATTGGTAGTCGAGGCTCTTGAGAACACATGAGCCAAACATTATAGTGCACTACGTGGCCTAGAACTTACTGTCAATTCTTAGTCAGCTGGAAATCACTCCCTCTTCTATTGACAAATGATGCAATAAACCTAAAAACCATGGCCATTGGCTGATTTAAGCATCATGAGCTGCATAGTTACTGCAACCGCTTAGGGATACTGCAACAGACCCACACGCTCGCTCGCGATCCCACTGAACTTAAGCCGCCCATTCAAAAAGAGAGATTTACGCAAACTTTAGTTGAAGAATGGCAAAAAAAGGGGGGGGGGGGGTGGGGGCTAAAGGTCATGACGCATACTGACAATCGGATTTACCTTCTTGCCCCCTTGTCCTTCCGTGAAAGTTGAGGGTGTAGCGCCATGTTCGAAAATCTTAAGAAAGAAGACAGGAAATAGGCATAATGAAATATCTACTCTGCAATGAAATAACTACTAGCCTGCATTGATACCTTTGTTCAGTTTATTCCTCGCCTTTTACGTAGCTCTCACCATGCTTTATAGTATGAAAGGAGAAAGAAAATGCCTAAGGCATGTGACAAATATTTGTGACCTGCTTGTACTCAACTGATTCTAAGCATTTTTGTGACAGTCGATCCTCGAAGTAATAAATTTGTGTAATGAAGCCATTTGATTATTACTTGGAATAAGTGTTGCGCTGCCTCTTTGAAGGGACACTAAAGGCAAATAACAATTTATGTCACAGTGAGAGATCAATATTTGGGAATGTCTAAAACGTCGATATTATCAACGGCAGTGCTCTGTTAATCGAGAAATTAAGGTAGATGTAAGACACCACATGCGCCACGAGTGGGACATTTTTAAAGTGATCCCAACGACGTAAAAGCGTCCAACTTCAATTAATCGCTGCTAATCAAACAAGCTGCAGCAAAAAAAAGAACCTTCAGTGCTTTACGACTCGCAATAAAATGCTGCGTGTCCATTTCTGTTTGAATAATCGAAAAAAGAATCTCCTGCCGTTACTATGGGGAATGGCATGAGTAGATTAAAAGTTCTATTTTCACCTGGTTAGATTGGATTGGGGGGTGACTAGTGGGGCCCAGTTGAACCAAGTAAGCAGGAAAATTGTTTGATGGCCATTATTGCTGCTGTGGCTCGCGCTACTTTTGCTCTGCTGCTGCTAGTGTCGGCGGCCACACAGTAAAGGCAAGCAATGTTGGGCACCACAATAGTGATGTCAGAAGTACAGCTTGCAGGCGGGTAATTTGACGTGCTAATGTGTTGTGGACCACCAAAACGCGATTTTCTTTGAAAATAAGCACTTCTTTAGCACAAAAGTAGCACTGCGAGGTTTTTGAACTGCTACTTCAACACTCACCGTTAACTTAATATTTGACTTTAGTGTCTCTTTAACAGACAAGCAGATCACCTTTTAGGTGTGGGGTATCCCAAAATTTTAAATTAAAAAATTTGAAGATTTGCTCCAAAATTAATGCAGATCTGAGCACTTGTCTTTCAGTGTGCTCTCAGAGAAGTGTAAAACTGATTTTTTTTTTATAAGAATGCTCTTTCCCACAATCTAAAGAAGATTGCTATGTGAAGTTATCAGAGATTTTTAGAATCACTGACCTGAACTGCAAAGAAGATACAGCATGTACTTAAGTTTGTCCAGTACAGAGTGGAAATGAACTGCGTACCTTTATCTTGTGATAAACTGTATGTGGGTCCTCTATTCTGTAAGTAGGTGCCTCTATTCTAGCCTTGCAATGTTTGTCATGTGTCATCTGCAGAAGCTGAAAACAGTGATGACACGTGAGATTATAGAAGCTGACATGATGGACTAATGTGGTCATTAATGTGTAAGCAGGCCATTAATCTTTCTTGACAAAGGAAAGGAATATCAGCACATGGTATAATTTGGTGTTTCTTGTGATGTCAAAGCTATAAATTGTGTTTCTGGAAAAGTAAGCAATCTGAAATTGGCACTCCTATATATCTTTATGTTCATCCCTTGTATTTGCACTGTTTTTTTATAATCAAGGGGTAAAAAAAGGGTACTAAGAAACATCATAAAACTTTTTAATGTCACAGGTTTTGAAGAACGACATTGTTAATTATGATCTATTTAGTTCATAACTTACTGTAGTAACCTAGCAGCTTTGCAGTTGTGCTGCTAAGCAGGCGGACATGGGTTCAATTCCTAGCCATGGAACTTGCATTTTGATAAAGGTGATATCCAGAAAATTTATTTAGGTTCACATTAAAAAACTGCAAGTGATCCAAATAAATCTGGAGTCCCCCAATATGAGCTGGCACATAATTGTATCTTTTTGGCATGTAAAAACCTCTGAATTGACTTCTTAATCTTTATAGCTTATCTTTTACTTAATGTTTGGTTCTTGTCGTGTTAACTATTGAAAATGTAGCCATGCATGGTGACACTATTTTGTGCGATTGCTGTCGAGCCTCTATGTTGCCCACTCTTGATGCCCCTGAAGCCTTAAAGATCATTGAGAGTTGTAGGTATAGGCTGCCCAAACATTGGGGGATGCCATTACATAAAGTTTCTCACAAATACCTAGAGGGAAGTGTGGCACCACCGTCTATGCAAATTTCTTAATGGGCGATGTTGGAGCACTGGGAATGATGGTATATGTGTCTGCGAGGCTTGCAATGACTGGTGTTGAGCGAGGCTTCGGCTCAAAAGTGAATGCAACTGCGTAAATAAAAACTTCTAAAACAAAATGTTTAAAAGCGGATTTCATTCACGCGTATTATATTCTAAAATAAAAGTCCACTTACCTTGACGGCAGAACCAAACGGCGAAGGAAAGAAACAGACGTTATAAATGTGGCGGAAAGAACGCTCGCTTTGTCGTCTGCCTGCCAAGTTTAGCGATCATTGGTTACTTCTTACGCTTGTACAATTGTGCATCAATGTAGAAGGTTCTAGTCTTAAATACAACACGTTTCTGTGCAATGACAAAAATAAATAGCTGATTACGTGCTTTTTTTAGTAAGATATCAATCATTTTAATGTGAAACCAGACTCGTCTTAGAGATATACAAATCCGAGGCAAATTCGAAGCTAACGTGTCCCGTCATTCCCTAGCATCCAGCAGCTCACTAGCGCCAGATTTCCCTCTAGGTATGATTTTGAGAAATTCTATGTGCCATTGTAGGCCCTTTTCATTCTTCTGCGCTTTCTACGCTGTCTTTCATGCGCCCTCTGGTTTGTACCCCTACATGCTGGAGGCACCCTTACCTGTAATGTCTGGAAGCATGAAAAGACAGAGTTCAGGTTCAGCATGCTTTTGTTGGAGAAGTCCATTGATGTTCTCTGCCTGACAACAGTTGTTAGGAATAAGTTTTATCAGGAAGTCCCGCCGCGTTGGTCTAGTGACTAAGGTGCTTGGCTGCTGATCCGCAGATCGTGGCATGGAATCCCGGCTGCGGCAGCTGCATTTTCAATGGAGGCGAAAATTCTGTAGGCACGTGTGCTCAGATTTGGGTGCACGTTAAAGAACCGCAAGTGGTCGAACTTTTCGGAGCCCTCCACTACGGTGTCTCTTATAATGATATGGTGGTTTTGGGACATTAAACCCCACATATTATCAAGTTTTATCAGGGGCATAGTTAGCCATTTAAGTACAACCCACTCTTGCAGCTGTCTCACTTCAGAAGGTTCAAGTCTGGCTTTCTGGCAGTTGTAAAATCCATAATTCAATTTAATTCCTCCCCCAGTTCCCCACTTTACAAAAACCTTCAGTGTACCACTTTTCTTTTTTAAGGATTTTTGTTCAAGTAATTTGAAACACCCCGTAAAAACTATGCTGAAAAAAGTTAGTACACGTATGCTGTCTGGTAAATTTGTGACTGTGTAGACATGTGATCAGCCTTGAAGGTACTACTATAAAAAGCAGTGTTGTGTTTTACAGGAAGGGCTTGCTGAGGAAGTGCCAAGGGCGAAACGGAGAAAGCCTGCAGGAGCGGACAAGCGTCTTGTAGCACCTATACCACTGGACTCATGCGGTCGGCCCTTGTTTCCTATTGTGCTGCCCGGTTGCAAAGTGCATAGTCTTGGCGAGATTGTCACTGATCGTGCTGGATTCCACTGTCAGGAGAGCCTCTACCCTGTTGGCTACTGCAGCTCTCGTATTTATGCAAGTGTTCTTAATGCCAACCATGCCTGCATTTACACATGCACCATTCTGGATGCCGGCACTGGACCTCGGGTACGGTAATGCTTGTATTATCAGTAAATTGAGGAGCACAGTATATATACCTGCTATATAAAGGCTTTCTGTTGCTTCTGGTTTGCACTGTTCATATTGTTACACACTTAAAACATCATTTAAAGAGACCCGATTTTATGAATTCTCCAATGTAAGAAATTTCCATTCTCCAGTGCATAGGCATAGGTTTCATTGTGTTAAATAACCTATTATGGTACTTAACCTGAATTAACGAATAGTAGTAGTAGTAGCAGAAAACTTTATTATGTACATAATCCAGACAGGCTAGAACTCCAGTGCCTCGAGGAAAATACAGGGTGAAGAGCGGAGTCTGTCCGGCAGGGTGGTGCCCCCATTCCAGGGCCCCGCTGGCGCGAGCCATCCGTTCAGCTCTTTGGATTAGTTGCGAAGTTTTTCTTTAATCAAGTGAGCAATAAATTCAGTGATTTTTTTTAAAATTTCGACATGGAGGGGTTTTCCTTCAAGTGCACTCTGTTGTGCTATTGTCTTGAAACATCTAACTCATAGTCGCGACCCTAGTTTTATTTTGATAAGACTGCTTGTGGTGCCTATGTATGGAACAGCAGACACTAAGGTCGGTAGCATTTTATACATGCTAAATGGCTCTAGGGGCAGTCGTTTGTCACCTCTGTCAATTTTCACAGGAATATGGTGGTGGCTTTCGTTGTTTAATGGTTTACGTGGCTGACGACAATGGTCGTCTTCTTGCCACATTCTTACTCTACCTGCTCACCCAACTACTACATTCGCTCTCCCTGTCTTGGCGTATTGGTAGCTTGTCATCGATATGCCAAGCACTCACATGGGAGGCTGTATGTCAGGGCTGTCCTTGTGGGCTTCTCATGCACACAGCCATGTGTTAAGCATGAATAAAATGCTACGGTAGCTATCAGGTGTAACTAGTTTACAATTATTGATTTCAAAGAACCAGAAAATCTTTCTCGATATTACTAACTTCCCGATTTAACAAAATAATTTGAGTGCAGTGATCACTTGGTTAAACCTGGTTTCAACTGTAGTTTTATGTAAATGCCCCCTCCCCCTTTTTTTTTCATAACAATGTTAATAATTTTAACCAGCATGGGAGTTTGTATTTGTCATGAAAACATTGTTCTGGCCATGAGTTTTTCAAAACTTTCGAACTGCTGAGGTTCACAAGCCTAGGCAACAGAAGCTGAAAACTCATGCTAAGTGGCATGGGAACCTAGTTCATTTTGTATTTTATGTTAAAATACAAAATTCTTTTGATGTATTAGCATGCATGGCAAAGTCGAAAGATTAGTGAGAGAAATAAAGTCAAAGGAGTCATTTTAGTAAATGGATTGGAATAAAAACCCCAAGTCAAGAGATTAGTCTGAATGCCAGCGTAAAACTAGATGCTAACATTATGTATAACTTAGTGTCATATACTTATTTGTTTGTTTTTGTTTTGCTTACGGTGTCCTTAGAGTGAATATGTGTTATAGAGAGGAGAGGCTACATAAGAAGAACTCAAGCAATAAGGTTGTAGAAAAATGCACATTATAAGTAATAATGAAAAATTGTGTTGTCACTAAATTACATTTCATAATAAGCACTTTTTTAGTACATGACTAAGTAATGGTGGTCAAATATGTACAGCCTCCCCAATCTTTAACTAGCATGCCCAAGCAGAAACTTATTTGTTCATCAGAGTGGTATGATGGAGTTGCAAACAAGTGCAAGGGTAAGCGCATGCCCATGAAGGGTGCTGAGCTGAGCCCATTGTCTGCTTGGCAGATTCTTGAGGATGTCACCCTATAGCGGTGCACTTTATATGAACCATGTTTTTGGCTTATCTCATGAATGAATGGCATATCTTCAAGCTTAATTTTCTTAATGCTTGCCATAACGCGCACCTTCGTACCATAATATACGAGCAATACCATTCTCCTACTCACACTGTCAGTTCATCTCAAGTGTGCTAATTTGGGTGACGTCTTTAGGAAGAAACAGCCAATGGGCTCAGCTAAGCATGCTTTGCAAGCACGTCTTTATTACGCTCATCTTTTTTTGCATCTTCGCTACATGATATAACTAGAGACGACGTCCAAATTGTTTCACTGGAGGGTATCCACGACAAGTCAGTTTGTTCAGTGGGTGCAGAGAGTTCGGCAACTCATGCATTCTCTTTTGACTGTTTGCTTTTGGGGAGGGGGGTGCAGGCAAAAATTCCGGAAAAGTTCCAGAAACCTCCCCCCATACTTCCCGCTAGCGCCGCCCCTGCATAGCCCTGACATGCAGAAAAGTTGCCATTCATGCATGCTGGCTAAAGATTGAGGCTGCTGTACATAATTTTTAGATAAACTCATGCAATCTCAAATGCATGGCCGAAAATGAAATTTAGTTCATTGAAACATGTTGTAAACTCTGAAAAAAAAATGTTAGTTGATTAAAGCAGAAGTCAGCAAGCAACCGTTTGAGGTGGAAGACGAAGTTGCACGAAGTCGACACAACCGGGAGTCGCACGAAAAATTGTAGTAGGGTGAAGGAGAGAGGGAATTTGCAGGCAAAATGTGGAAATTCAGTGCATTGACACTAACTTGTAAAACTGGATTGAAAATTGTTTTTATATTCTGCACGCATGTCCTAAAGTTGCATTCAAACGGGTTACAGGTGAAAATCTCATTTCAGATAGGAAAGTGCATGAAAAAAAAAGGGGGGGGGGGGGGCTGATAAAATTTCCCGTATCAAAAACAGAAGGCGTTAAAGCATATTCATACATTTTATCACGAAGGACCCAATGCTTAACTTCTTTATTTATTTACAAATACTGCAGGTCCTACTCGGGCCCAAGCAGGAGTGGGAATATCATTAAGGAACAGTACGAACAACAAAGCGTACAACTATTGATAACCTAAGTAGTAAACCACAATCAACAAGCAAAATAAATAAATAAATAAATATGCTTCGCAATAACAAACACACAACATTATAAGTTACCAGTGAATCTCTCAATAAGGTAATTTTTTGTCAACTTTGCAAGCATTTTTCGGAATAAACGTTTGTTGACATAGGTTTAAAATATTTTTAGCAGATAGTGTGTCTGTGTAACTGGTAAAAAGCTAAAAAATTTTTGCAGGGGATATAATTCCGCCATTTTTACAAACAAATATATGGATTAGCATGTTTTCTTGCTGTTCTGCTAGCTGCTGACCCGCAGTTCGCGGAATCGGATCCCGGCTGCGGCTGCTGCATTTTCGATGGAGGCGAAAATGCTGTGGGCCCGCATGCTCAGTTTTCGGTGCACATTAAAGAACCCCAGGTGGTCGAAATTTACAGAGTTCTTTTCTACGGTGTCTGTCATAACCATGTGGTGGTTTTGGGACGTTAAACCCCATATACACTGCTGCTTTACTAAGTCTATAGTGCTTTTCATTTAACTGCACTCAAAGTGCTCACCAATTTGCGGTGCCTTCCAGTGGTCGGGAGGAGCTGGGGCGTGGTGCTTCATTGGTTGAGTGGGAGCACTTTTCCGGCGCTGAGAGCAGCTGAAAGAACTTTTTGCTGCTCTGCCGCTAGCAGCGGAGTAAAGAGAGCATGGAGGAAGTCATATGACCTTTCTCACGTCACTTCTGGTTTTATGCCCGGGGAGGTGGTGTGCCCGGACAGTGCGAGCATGCGAAATGCCTGAACATGCCCGCGAAGCCGGCACGCCAGTGCGGGTAAAGATTGGTCACATGGCACCTGACATCACGCGCGTCCACTATTTTTTGTGCTCTCGGAGCAGAGGGATTGTTTCATTCTGGAGACGAGAGTGCACGTCCCTGCTGCCCCTGTGTGCTGCTCTGGCTGCTTGTTGCACTTGCACTTGCTCGCCCAGTGGGAACCGCTACTATTTAGGCTGGAAAATTGATATATTATTGTACTTGTGACATTGTGTAAAAGAACAATGAGTCAATAACAATAGAATGCTTTAAAATAGGGATGTGTTTTAATTTGGGCTGGGACGTTACTTGGAATGACCCAATAACAGGAAGTCACCTAGGTGTGATTAAGGCATCATGATTTCAAATTAAGCAGTTTTAAATAGAGCAGGGTGACTTAGGCTAACAGTAGGTGCAGGCAGGCTGTTATGTTTGTTGCATGTTGTTAATAAATATGATTGTGTTAGTGTATTTGATGAAGGCACATGTACTTAATGTGTTTGGTATCTGCGTGAGAAGATGAATGGGGCTTTTTAATCGACTCTGGTTCAAAGGCTGCATTCTGTATAAATATTCGGAAATAAGCATGGACACCATTTTTTTTTCTTGCGGGAAATTAACAGGGGAGATTCAATTTAGTTCAGTGTAGCCTTCGTGTGTGTTATGCTTAATTTATGATAGTAGCTAGTGTATTTGTGTTAGGCTGGCATAAATTATGATGGTAGCTAGTGTAAATTGAGCAGAGCAATTCTGGATGCTTTCAAGGCAGTTATTTTAGATGCCATTATGTGGGTACCATGCTGTTGAGGTATACTCCAACTGCGAATGAATACATTTAATGTATAACAATTGTTTGTCATAAGAAATACTCATAATGTTGCTTGTGAAAAGTTCTGCAGAGATATCCAAGTGTGCAATTAGCTTTGTTTGTTATAAAATCAATGTCTGTCTTACAGGTCAAGTTATAGGGTATATAGGCGCAGAGCTATTTGTGGATTCTTATGCCCTTTAAAGGAATCTTACCAAGTAAATTGTCAGAAAGGGATATTTGCATTGATTTTCATTTCCTTACGTTAACTTGCATGTACCACTTCATGGTTTAGTTTACCTTTTGAGAGTTTTTGCTGTACATGTACAGCAGAGGTTTTCGGTCCCACAGTGTCTTTGCCGTACAGCTACATTTTGGACCCTTTGCTTGAAATTTCATGCCGTAATGGTGATGCTCACTGGGACGGGCTGCCACCTCCTAGAAATTGCAAGGAGCGTTGGAAATGGTTGCACTGCCTTGTAATGGTGGCGCGTGAAACTTGATGTTCATCGTTAGGAGCACTCCCTTGCAGGGGTGGTTGGAGTAGGTTTACATCTTTATTGATGGTTCTCTTAGCTTCTTTATCACCAGCACTCTAGAAGTATTTTCATTCTCTTTCATTACCGATTTACTTTTCCCATGGCAGCCACATGCAGAGAAGATGCTGTGTGTTTGCCAGCACAATGAAGATGCATGTTATATGTATAGATGGTCATAAGGCGCTGTGCGTAGACCCATGTTCCAAGGAATGCCGCGTTCTTCAATACTGTAGAACGTTTCACATTACGAAGTAATACAGATGCAAAAAAAAATTGTTCCTCATAATTTTTACAATTTTTCCCAACTTAACACATTCATACACTTAAAAACTGCACCAAAGTAATTTGAACACCTTGGGAACTTTTTCTCAGAAATATTTGACTCTCAGGCACTATGTTTCAATCATCCTCCAAACAGCACATGTTAGTATCATTAGTAGTTTTGTGACATATTATACAATCATCTGCAAAAAGACAAATTTGGGCCAGTGGAACACCATATTATATGGTTGTTGTTGGCTTTATGTATCCATGTTTATGGCTTTCGCTACACATGCTGAACTACACTCCCCTTGAATGAAGTTATTTTTATAGCTTATTAAGTAATGCTATGGTGACTTCGTTTTAATATGTTCAATTTATGTGCCTGGTCACAGTGAAATGCTTTCATGAAAGCCTGACTTGTAGGTCCACACACGTTCTTTAACCCGCAAGTTTTGCTGAGAAAAGTGCCTGACTTGACTTCTTAAAATTCATACCGCCTTCTTTTTTATTTTTTGATGTTATAGCTGAATTTTACATCATGACAAAAAGTGTTCTTGGCATAACCAAGACTAACAATAAAAAAGAAAATTGTGCCTGATATAGCAGTGGCACCATCTGGTGGGAGAATAATAGTACAGTTCCATTTAGCTTGCACAATAATCTCTGATATTATACAATACAACTGAATGGTCTTAGAGGCGCTATTGATACCGAAGGTTAACTTAATGATAATGGGCAAAGAAATGTGGGGACTGCGTCACATCAGTACAGCATCATAGTTGTGTATGTGGCCACAAGAGCATGGTAGAGGCGGCATTTGAATATCAGACCAAGGCTTTTATTGCAACACCAGTGGACCATTTAAGTATAAGCCACAAAAGACCACATTGTGAAGCTAATAAGAGACTGTAAGATGTATCCCTTTTGTGTGCTACCTTTTCACTGTGATTATAGGAGCTCTCTAATAGCATTCAGACTATATGTAAATGACTGTTAAGGTGTGAAATAGAGAGAAAATGTTTGGCTGGCCGTTTCTTTCCCAGGCTTAGCGGAGATCAACCATCCTAAGTAACTTGTTTGTGCCTTCAAACCGTGCACATGTGAGAGGTATTCCATTGAGAAGTAATGAAGCAAGTAATTCAGGGTGGTTGATCTTAGCTGTGTCCAGGACACAGACAGCCAAATAAGGGTTGCTATCTCTGATACTTATATATAAAACCCTGCTTCCGGGGTCTGTGAGGTACTTTCAATGAATAAATAATGCTCCACGTCCCAGTAGTCATGTGCACACACTCTATAAATATGCCAGAGCTCATGACAATCTTTCACTGTTTTGTTACACCTAAAAGTAAGACGCAAGAATGTAGAGCTATTGTTTGTAAAGCCTTGTTTTTAATAAAGTCTTGCTTTGTGTCATGGCAAATATCAAGTTCTGTTTACAAATGGTCATAAGATGTTTCCATATTGCATATGCAGAGACATAACCGTCAATGAAAGCGAATAACAATATCCCTATTCACAAATTGTTGCTTTTTATTGTATGATTATATAATCATTGCAATTGTGGCAAAGTAAAATGTTTTATAGAGCAAAGGAGTGAAAGACTTTTGTAAAGTGACAGAGGTTGATGTGTAGCTCATGCTAGTGAGGTACTGCGAACAATATGTTGTCTTGTTCTCCTTTCTTTTCTAGTTCGAAATCGTTGCAGAGGATGCACCTGAGCGACCTTTTGTGGGCAGCAGTCCAGATGAATGCTATGTTGCACTTCTGCGAGCAGTGAATCGAACATGTGGGGCAGAGGTAATTGTGCCTGCAGCACGAGGTGCAGATTTTTTTGCTTTGCCTCATCCAACTATTCAGAATCTGGTCCAGAGTTGTCCTGGTGCACGCAAATGCCCCAATTACAGGTTAGTATTTCTTTTGAATTTCTGTTTATGGCATATGCATATACACCTTCTTCAATTTTGAAGACTATTCGTCACGTGTTGAGTTCTAAGGAAAGCCATCATTTCACCACTATTGTTCAGTATTACCAAAGCTACAGAGTGTAAGCAAGCCACATGCTTGTGCAGCAAGACGTACAGTTCCACAGACACTTCTTTTACATTTTGAAGGGTTGACTCATTTGTACTTGTTTAGCCGGTGCTGCTTCACAACAATAAATGACATGTTATTCTTCATTGCATTTATGTTGTATTTCTTTTGTTTCGGGGGTTTATTCAGGTACACAGCAACCGGAAAGATAGCAGCAGCAGCAGGCAAAGCGTAGCCAGCGAGCGAACAGACGAGCAAGCCAGGCGATGGCAATGTGCTTCCGCATGTGTCCATCTTCTTCCTCACAATAACCGCCGGTATCGAGAGGTAGCAATCCTGGTGACCTAGAAAGAGGTCAGAGGGTCATAATACGGCTTGAGACGGTTAAGGTGGACTGTTTCTCGCCCCCGACGACGAAGGTCGGAAGATGGCATAACGGGTTCAACCACATAATTAACAGGAGAGGTCTGCGCAACCACACGGTAGGGTCCGTGATACTTCGGAAGAAGCTTAGAAAAAAAGCCAGGAGCAGCAACTGGCGGAACCCAAAGCCACACTAGAGAGTCGACGGTGAAAGGGTCAGGAGGGATGTCGAAGTCGTGACGCTGTTTTTGGCGACACTGTTGGTCGTAGGTGAAAGAACCGGCCAGTTGTCGGCATTTTTCGACGTGGTGAGCCACCGCAGACACAGCCTGGTACTCGTCAACGTCTGGATGATATGGCAGAATCGTATCAATGGTGCTAGTGGGTTCACGGCCGTATAGCAAGAAGAATGGTGAAAATCCGGTGGTGGCTTGGGAGGTGGTGTTGTAGGCGAATGTGACAAACGGAAGAACAAGATCCCAATTGCAGTGGTCTGACGCAACGTACATCAACAACATGTCACCCAAAGTTCGGTTAAATTGTTTCGTTAATCCGTTTGTGTGGGTGATATGCGGTAGTGGTGCGGTGAATAATTCTGCATTCGGATAGGAGTGATTGCACTACGTTTGAGAGAAATACACGGCCGCGATCACTGAGCAGTTCACGAGGGGCGCCATGGCGGAGAACAAAGCTGCGTAGAATAAACAAGGAAACGTCCTTGGCTGTTGCGGCAGGTAATGCAGCGGTTCCGGCGTATCTTGTCAAGTGACCCACGGCGACGACAATCCAGTGGTTGCCAGCGCCAGTGTATGGGAGAGGCCTGTACAAGTCAGTGCCGACGCGATCAAATGGGTGGGCTGGGCAGGGAAGCGGCTGGAGAGGTGCGAGACTGGTTTCCGTCGTTGACAGGCGAGGCATGAGCGGACGTATTTGCAGACGAAGGTGTACATTCTGCGCCAATAATGGCCTAGGCGAAGGCGCGTGTACGTCTGGAACACGCCACCGTGGCCACACTGAGGGTTATTGTGGAAAGCGGAACAGAGATCGCGACGAAGATGGCGGGGCACGACCAATAACCATGTGCGGCCATCGTTCTGGTAGTTACGGTGGTATAAAAGACCATTGCGGATAGCATAATGCTGCACTTAGTGGCGTAGTGCTCGTGCAGCCTGGGTGGTCAGGGGGCTTGACAAAAAGTTTAGGCGATCCAAGGTTCATTTCGTTGCTCCGAGGCCATGTCCAAGATGTCAAGTGGCGAAATATTGTGATTGTGACTAGATGCGCTGGCGTCTGAAATGAGTGGGAAGCGTGACAGGGCGTCAGCATCAGAGTGTTGTTGGCCAGAACGATATACGACACGGATGTCGTATTCCTGGAGTCGAAGGGCCCACCGAGCAAGGTGACCTGACGGCTTCTTGAGGTTTGACAACCAACGCAGAGTGTGGTGTCATTTAACCATATGGTGTAGTAGCGCAAATTCACGGGGACGAAGAGGACAAGAAAACACGACACTCGCTACACTCGCAACTAATTTTTATTTCAGAAGCAGCACTTCATATATAACCCATAACCCTAGCGACACAGAAAAGAACTACGAACACTGAATCATTGCCAACAGAAGCTTTTGCGCAGACTCAAGCGATAGTACACGGCAGTTACGCTTAGACACTTTAAGATGACATAACTAAAACAGCCCTGGGTAACATCATATCAAAAAAACCAAAAATTGCGGGAATTCACACGTGTTTGAAACAAAATTTTGAAACGACAAAAAGGAGAGTATGACACATGCAAACACTGATCTCAATTAAGTCCTTCGAGGTAGCTGGCTTCTCGGTTACTTAACGAAGGAGAGTTACTTAACTCGCGGAGGTTACTTAACTCGCCTGAGTCTGCGCAAAAGCTTCTGTTGACAATGATTCAGTGTTCGTAGTTCTTTTCTGTGTCGCTAGGGTTATAGGTTATATATGAAGTGCTGCTTCTGAAATAAAAATTAGTTGCGAGTGTAGCGAGTGTCGTGTTTTCTTGTCCTCTTCGTCCCCGTGAATTTGCGCTACTACACCATATGGTTAAATGATGTCTCACCAACTAGCCCAGCTCTCAACCCTACTGAGTGTGGTGGTCTGTTACGACGTCAAAAGGATGACCGTAAAGATAGGGGCAAAATTTCTGTGGAGCCCATATGATGGCCAGGCACTCTTTTTCAGTTACGGTGTAATTGGTCTCAGGTATTGTGAGTGCACGATTGGCATATGCAACCATGTATTCGGTGTTGGCATCGTCACGTTGTGCGAGCACAGCACCAAGGCCGACACCACTAGCATCAGTGTGAATTTCTGTGCGTGCGCTCGGAGCGAAGTGACGCAAAATTGGTGGAGACGTAAGCAGGCGTCGAACGCATCATCACAAGCTTCTGACCAGGTAGATAGTTCTTTGTCGCCTTGGAGGAGTGCATTGAGAGGTGCAATAACAGTAGCAAAATTACGAATGGAGCGCCAAAAATAGTAGCATAGGCCAATGAAGGTCCGCAGTGCTTTCAGATTAGTAGGCTTCGGGAACTCGGATACGGCTCAAAGTTTAGCAGGATCGGGAAGAATGCCTTCTTTGGAGACGGCGTGGCCTAATATAGTTAGTTTTCTAGCGGCAAATAGGCACTTTTTCAAGTTAAGCTGGAGACCGGCATTTCGGACACAGGTCAAAACTTGATGCAACCGTTGTAAATGGGTCAGGAAATCTGGCGCAAAGACAACAATATCATCCAAATAGCAGAGGCAAGTGTGCCACTTCAAGCCGCGTAAAATGCCGTCCATCATGCGTTCAAAGGTGGCGGGCGCGTTACAGAGACCGAATGGCATTACAGTGAACTCGTATAATCTATCTGGTGTTACAAACGCGGTTTTCGAGCGGTCAATCTCAGCCATGGGCACTTACCAGTAGCCAGAGCGGAGATCCAAAGAAGAAAAGAACACTGCTCCTTGCAAGCAGTCGAGTGCGTCATCAATTCGTGGCAATGGGTACACATCCTTTCGGGTAATCTTGTTAAGCCGGCGATAATCGATGCAAAATCGTATTGTGCCATCTTTCTTCCGAAGAAGGACGACGGGTGATGCCCAAGGACTGTTAGAAGGTTGAATGACACCGCGTTTAAGCATGTCATTCACCTGGTCATCGATAAGGCGCCTCTCATTCGCCGATACTCGATAAGGACGCTGTTGAATGGGCGCATGACTTCCGGTGTCGATAGTATGCGAAACAGTCGTTGTGCGGCCGAGTGCCCTTGCTTGGCAGTCAAAAGAGGAAGAGAAATTGTCGAGCAAGCGAAGAAGTTAGTCTCGTTGTGTCGTCGTAAGGTCGCTGGCTATAGCTGGTGTGAAAGATCGTGGTAGTGGCCGAGGAGTTGATGTCTCGAGGGTGGCCATATCAGTGGGGTCATCCATGGTGTCGAATATCGAAGATGACGCCAGCGGCTCGGCTTTGCCGAGGGTTTCCCGGCGTCGCAAAGTGATTGGCTCTGGCGATGGATTGGTGATGTACATGACAGAGGCACCTGAATGGAACTCGAGAATGGCAAATGGCAACGGCAGTGATCGGCGGCGAACTAGAAGTGCAGATGGTGCGAAAAGCACTGAGCCGCCGTCTTCAGAGTCACAAGAGATGGAGACAAGAACAGTAGACTGGGCAGGCACAATGGTGACGTCACAGACTGTGATTTTGCGACATGTGTCCTTGTCATTGATGACAACTGTTTAAAATTGCAATAACTCGAGTTCATCTTGGGCGCAATTGATGATGGCGCGATGTGTAGAGAGGAAATCCCACCCTAATATGACGTCATGAGAACAAGATGGCAGCACAATGAATTAGATCACATAAAGAACATCCTGGATGACGAGACGTGCTGTGCAGGCACCGGATGGCTCGACGTGCTGCGCGTTGGCTGTACGAAGGGATAATCCAGAAACAGGCGTCGTGACTTTTCCGATATGGTGGCAAATACGGGCATCAATCGCTGAAAGGGCAGCGCCGATGTCGACAAGGGCTAGCGTCCATGTTCCTTCTATAGCAACATCAATAATGTTTCGGGGAGAAATTTGAGGCCTTATGCATTTTGCCGGAACCGCAGTTCTCGCCTCCTGAACTGGGCTACTTAGTTTTCTTGGCGCACAGGGCTCCGCTGTCGGTGCATGGGGGATAGGGAGCGGCGGCGAAGAGAAGGTGAGCGGCGAGAGGAGGGTGGGGTCCGGGAGGTAGGATCAGATTCGTAGTCGTCTGAAGAACTGCGGCGGGGTTGACGTGATGCATACATGACCCATGGTGGACGCACACTGTTGGAGATAGGTTGTGCACCAAATCGACAGTAACGGGCCACATGTCCAACAAGGCCACAATGAAAACAAATGGGACGGTTGTCTTGCGTGCGCCAAGGGTCGTCGGCTCGTGCGTACTGTATGACTGGGCGGGCGGGCGATGATACTGGCGGGCGAATAGGCGGACTATGAGGGCTGTAACCTTGTATCACAGGCCTGGAAGCGACTGCGGCGTACGTCAGGGGAGCAGCAGTCGGAGCCTGATGGAGCGAAGGCAAGACCTCTTCGGCGACCTGGTCCCTTATGATGTTTTGGAGAGGGGGCGCCAACGGGGAATTCAACTGGTCGTGAACAAGCGGCATCAGCGAAAGCTGGCGAGCGACCTCTTCACGAACGAAATCCTTAATCTGTTGCAGCAGAGATGAATTGTCAGGAGCAACAGCCAATCCCGACATTGAAGTCGCCTGTGGATGAGAACGGTGCGTGGCTGTGCATTCTTTGCGCAGCTCATCAAAACTTTGGCAAAGACTCACAAGTTCAGACACTGTGGACGGGTTTTTTGCCAGCAGCATCTGAAAGGCGTTGTCTTCAATGCCTTTCAAGATATGCCTGATCTTATCGGCATCGGCGATTGCGACATCAACGCGGTTACACAGGTCGGCAACGTCTTCAATGTAGCTTGTGAATGTTTCACCATTCCGTTGCGCGCGGCCACGCAACCGTTGCTCGGTTCGAAGCTTGTGAATGGCGGGGTGCCCGAATACTTCCGTCACGTGCGTTTTAAAAGCAGCCCACGTCGGGAAGTCATGTAGGTGGTTTCGATGCCACACGCTGGCGACGCCACTCAAATAAAATGACACGTAGCTGAGCTTCGCAGCGTCATCCCAGCGGTTGATCACGCTTACCCGTTCGTATTCGGCGAGCCAATCTTCGACATCCTCCTCTTCTGTACCACTGAAGATTGGTGGGTCGTGTTGACGCGATGGGCCAGGGCAGACCAATGTGGGCACCAGGACAGCAGGCTGTTGCTGCGGTTGATTTCGTAATTCATCCGGCATTGCAGAGGCTGGCTTGAGTTTCCGGCTGCGAAGTTCCAGGTTGATGCGAAGTTCCAGGCTGTGGAGTTCCCAGCAGCTCCACCACTTGTTACGGGGGTTTATTCAGGTACACAGCGACCGGGAAGATAGCAGCAGCAGCAGCAGGCAAAGCGTAGCCAGCGAGCGAACAGCCGAGCGAGCCAGGCGATGGCAATGCGCTTCCGCATGTGTCTGTCTTCTTCCTCACACTTTAAATATTTTATCAGTAATGACTGGTAACTGTGGTTACAAATGATCACTATGGTAGCATCTATGCTGTGGGAATCAAGGCTAGCCTGCCGCCTTTGCGCAGGCTTTGCCGCCTCTTTCTGCATTTTCATGTCCTGACATGACTCCCCTTCTCCGTGGTCTGCCGCGCTGGCAGAGCGGGGAGTGACGTTTAACCCCTCTTACCTGGTAGTAAATGTCAACTGTGGCGCCGCGCAGAGTCTCTTAGGACGTCTCACGTGCGCTTGAGGAGTGAGAGAGAACCTCTCCGGAATGTCAAGGGGTAAGCACGCATTTCTTTTTCGTCCATCGGCTCCCCTTGTTTGGGGCTTGTTCGTATTTCACTAACGGCGCCTTGCGCCCGCGGTGAACGCTTACTTTTTGTCGCCCCCCCTTCCGAACGCTAGGCTGAAGAGCGGTGTGGTGTCTTAGTGCATGGCCAGGCCACGCTGACCCGTATCTCTCCGATGTCAACGCGAGTGCCTTTGCCTTCGCTTGAGCAACCAGGCCCTTTGTAGCGGTGTCACCGCAAATCACTTTTGCCCACGGAGACGTGCTCGCGGCACCCCTGTGTAGTACTTCTCGCCTGTGGCGGGGATAAGCCCATTTGCTTTCCCACTGTGCCTTTGCAACGGACTTTGTACTGCGTTTGGTGTTGCCGCGACCTTGAGGAGCACTGTGGTCTCGCCACGGCGACGGTTCACGCGTGCCCTGCGGCTCGCTGAGACTGAACCCACACTAGTGGCCGTACTCCTTTGGGATACCTGTACACTACAATGCAGATCCAACTGCCCGCTTCTATCCCAAATTACACTTGCTACTTGCCCACAGCACTGACACCAACAAATAAATTGTGAAATGAGACATCCCTTTGTGCCGTATCACAATGAGGAAAAAGCATCATGTAGGTTTTCTCGTTGTTTGCGAGATCAAATTTTTGTTTCGCCGCTCCTGCAAAGACAAAAGTGCCCCTAATTTTATAACGGTTCATGAAACTACAGCAGTATAGTCACGAATACATTGCTATTGAAGCATCAGGATATAAACCTTAAGCAAATTTAAGTGTAAGCTTGGAACTTTTGGGGCACCCAGCACATGACCGCGACTTGATTTGATCAATTCGAGGTAGAGGGCACCACTGTTGATAAGTGCAGCCATGTTCTTGTTTCTTCCAACATTACCGTCTGCTCGCTTTACTCGCCTAATGCATGTGCGCAGACGTCAGGGAGCTGCTGAGCAGACGACGTGGTGCGAATGAATACATTGTTAGGGATTTCCGCCTTTAATGTTGGCCAAGGAGCCCTATAGCCTTCGCAGTGCTTAAGGGAAGTTCTGAGATGGAGTATAGGAATAGCTGCTGAAGGAAAAAAATAACCTGTGATTTGGGACATACTAGGTTGAAAGGAGAGTGAGGTGCTAAGACCTTTAAAAGACTTTTGGAGGGTGTTTCACTAAATGTAGCCAAATATTAAAGGGACATACAAAAAGGAGCTCTCAATGTATTAAGACTGATAAGGTATCTTTACTTTTATTACTGATGTAGCTTTACTTCGTCTTAAATTTTACAGTGAATCTGTAGCATCAGTAAATGAGTGATATCATGCATTACAAATAAATTTTTTTTCTGTCTGCGCTGCTGTGGCTTAGCGAAAAGTTTGAGTATTGCTTAGTTGAATATTTATCTTTTGTTGGGATAAAATATTATCGTAGTCATAGAAAAAATTGACTAGGCATGAGCAGGTGCCATCAAAAACCATGACATCTTTGAATTGAAAACTTTGAGGTGGTAGTGCCACTAGTTTTTTGTTGTATCTTTTCTGACTGACCAGGCCCCTTCTGACTATATAAATAGCTTTTTGAACATTATTGTTTAGTGCAGTCAAATCACTCTTAGCGCCTTCTGACACCATGAGTATGTGCGTGAACATTAATTGCGTTCCTACTTAAAAGGTTTTCTTTGTAGAGAATAAAGGAGTACATTGTCGTTGCTTTTTTTTTCTGGAATTGCCACAGCTGCGAAAGTGATAATTTCTGTGAGTGTTTGTAAGAATTGACAGAAGCTAATTTAATTACATAGAACAATATTTTTTTGTTAACGTCTCTTTGAAGCACTCTACGTAAACATAGCATTGTGAATGGCATTTTGTGCGAAGAATACGAACAAGAAGGGAAGAAGGCACAGACAGGTGCAGCCTGTTTGTGCCTTTTTCTATGTTTGTGTTTCTGCACCTGTCTGTGCCTTCTTCCCTTTCTTTTTTTGTTTTCTTTTCTCGGAAAAATGCCATTCGCAATGCAATACCAACTCACCCACGACTCGGTCCTTGTAAAACAACATGCTCTTGGCAGTTCTGTTGAGCTCGTCTGAATAACTCCACTAAATGAAGGGTTGAAAAGGTCACTGCTTATATTTATTTTGTGCCATTGCCTCTTACACTGCTGTCACGAAAGCCTGCACAAACTCTGCTAAAGTATCTATTATATTGACAGACTTTTAATGCCATTTGTGCATGTTTGGCACATGCTGACAGAATTAACTTCTTCAATTCCTTGTTTTCATTTTCCTTTGCCTTTCTGTTTTCTGCATTTCTTTTAGCAGTCGTTGATGTATTTGTTCTTTACGGCTTTTCTTACAGTGTAAATGTAAGATGTCAATGTGTTTGGGACATTTATCAATTGGGCATCAGAGAGCTTTGGATCCTAAAGCCAATTTGCCTTTTTTTTAATCCAAATTGCATGAAGTTCAGATGGCTCTCATATGCCTAGTTTATTATGGTTGGTGTACAAAATGGACATGGTAAACAAGAACGAACGATTGATTTAAAGCATATGTGCATAACTCATTGATCAAACGTTCAGTGCTGCATGGGTGCCCTATGTCGAAGTTTCCATTGTGTTTAGCCAGGAACCATAATGTATATTTTTTTAAATCAAAATATGTTTTGAAAATAAATGAATTGAAAAGATTAGCTTCCTCTTTGTAAAACTGTAGAAACTTCACAACAGAACCACAGCAAGAAAGAAAAAAAAACATGCATGGAGGACAGTGCAGTGTTCTGTGCATGTCTTTTTCTTCCTATGTCCGTGATAATTTTGTAGTTTTATCCAAACAAAATATTTTCTTTAACCAACTAGCCTGCTGCCATGTTTTTTTTGGTTGAAATGAAATAACATTGTATGGTGGAACATCATCTTCGGTTGTTTGTCTGCTGCTGACCTGTCTATGCTTCTTGATCTGGGACAATGATTCATGTAACTAGTTATTCAAATTTAATTCAGAAATTTTCATGGAGCATTTAATAGATACTTAGCAGGGCTTGTTGAAGGGAAACTCCAGTAATTTGCCAATATTTACCGATTTCAATAAAATTTTCAACATGCATTCTTTTGGTACACTGATATGTGCCATACTATATGGCCTTAAGTCATTAGTTTTTTTGGAAATGAATTTTAAAGATTGTTAGCCAATTTGGCGATCACACCTTTATTTGCAAGCCACCCTGTGTTTGCGACATAGTTATACTTGGGGATGATGTTCTGTGGCAATGGAGCAAATGCTATGCCAGAGCTAAATGCTCTGTGTTACTGTGCCACAATAGTAATGATAAACTGCTTTTGGTTTCAGTTTCAGTGGGACAGATATGCATTTTCTTCAGTTCATTTTTTCGCACGTTTTTTGTTGTTGAGTGCTTGAACCAAAATCACTGATTATTCGGGCATATTGGTAGCTCTTTCCTATGCTTTATTTGCTTCTAACCATGGTACCACTCAGAACCTCCCACCTTGAGCCATGCAACAGTATGCTCGCTTACGCCAATGAGCTGGCTAAGTGAACAAAATGTGGAAACCACAGAGTTCTGATTGTGTCAGTCTCGCTTGGGGACAGGGGTTGCAGACGACTTGCTTCATTTGTTTTGACACTTTTTGGTTCTCAAACTTCTTGAAAAATGCCCCTCCACGGTGGTCTAGTGGCTAAGGTACTCGGCTGCTGACCCACAGGTTGCAGGATTGAATCCCGGCTGCGGCGGCTGCATTTTTGTTGGTGATGAAAATGCTGTATGCCCGTGTGCTCAGATTTGGGTGCACGTTAAAGAACCCAGATGGTCGAAATTTCCAGAGCCCCCCACTACAGCGTCTCTCATAATCATATGGTGGTTTTGGAATGTTAAACCTCGCATATCAATCAATTAATCAAGCTTCTTGAAAATGCTATGCGGCATTAAGTGGTGAGCTACCATAGGAAAATGGCAATGCCAACAAAGAGGCCTTTTTTTTTTATTATTATCAAATGTAGGGAGCCTTCGGATGCCAATGAAGAACGCCACAACCAAACAAAACCCAAAGTTCTAAAAAATGATACTGTTCCACATAATCTGGCTAACAATTTATTGGCATAAATTTGAGGCTATAAAATAAAAATTGTAATTTTTAATATGCTTTGGTTACA
Organism: Rhipicephalus microplus; assembly: GCF_043290135.1. Taxonomy (NCBI): domain Eukaryota; kingdom Metazoa; phylum Arthropoda; class Arachnida; order Ixodida; family Ixodidae; genus Rhipicephalus; species Rhipicephalus microplus. The sequence continues at coordinate 159,886,545 of NC_134710.1, forward strand.
CATAACAAACTATTTTTTTGTTGGACTTCTTCCAGCTGCACAGTGAAACTATCAAAACGGCGTGCTTCGGCTCTGTAGCCTTGATTGCACTGCCACAGAAAGTTGTCCCTGAATATACGTACTCTACCACATTATCTCCCTCATCTCATTGAGGAGGCAAAGTTATGAAATACAAAGCAGGCTCTTTCTTCAACGGGACAGTGGCAACGACAGGCACCAGAGATAATTGTTTGGTTTTAAAAGCGATGGGGTGTAGCCCTGAAGTTTCCAAGAACAGAGCAGTGGAGACTAGGGTTGTCTGTTTTGTAACTCGTTTCTCTCCAACAGTGCTTTTCAGGTGAAGTTGCCTTATGCTCTTCAGTGTGTCAACTTGTTGCCTGACAGAAACGCTTTTGTGTGTGCTTTCACTGTGGCAGGTTATTCTATGATGCCGTAAACGTTATCATGTCATCAATCATGAATGATAATGACTCCTGGCAGCAGCATGAGTATATGAACACCAGTGTTTCAGGCGATTTCTTTGAGTCCACGTGTGCGTTTGCTTCTTGCCTGAAGTATACCACCTTGTGCACGACATGTCACATTTTATCTTATCTTCTATTTTGGCTTGCGCTAATTTTTTATGCTGAAGGCTGTCTGCACGGCATGCTTGGAACTGTTGTACATAAAAAATTATTTGTTTTGATTAAATATAATAAGCTTCATTTATTGAAAATTCTCAGTCTAATTACTTTAGATGCACTTTTAACCCCTTCAAACGTGTACATTTGTGTACGCAGTTTGTTTTTGCCAGTTGTGACTGGTAATGGCAAAGATAAAGCAACAGACGTTGAGCTGTGGGTGGACTCAACCCCTTCCACAGTCAGTATGCATTTATTTGATTGGCAGTCTCGTGCGTATTATTCAAAGTGATAACTTTAGTTGAAAGCAACCAGGTTTGCTATGGTGCTCAATGTGGCCAAAAAAAAAAAAAAAAAGTTTTTCATTCTCCATAATGGTCACTGTCACTAAGTAAATTGTGCAAGTACTTTGAGTCAGTGATTAAATTATTTGTATGCCAAAATACGGTGTGACTGGCTGCATAATGGAGCAGAGGCCACCGCAAGCCTTGTGAAAACAGCCTTGTTTCTTGTCTGTCTACTCAGGCAATAGGATAGAAAGGTGGGCTAGTTGGTTCTTCATTAGAGCGCCCGTGCTGTGGGCTTCTTCTTTACTTCTTATGTGTGTTCCCCCACGCTCCCAGTTCGCTGTCCTCAGACAATACGTGAAGTAAAATTGAATTGAGGAATACATATTTCACTGCTTCATAATTATCACGGCTTGTTAGAAGATGTGCCGAGCAACATCCTACCGCTTTAACTTTCTAGCAACAAAGCATCCAGTGCGCTGAGATGAGTTATTGAAAATTTCACGCTTATATATTGATTTGTAAGAATTTATGCCTGATGTACTAAACTTCTTTCAGCGACAATGCATTGGTGAATTTGTGCTTTGTTGTTACATATATGATCCATAGAAGGTAAATGTGAGAGTATGTGGTGCATTTGATTGGGTTTCTTTTGCCTGGGATTTGTACAGAGCGAGGGCAGGTTATAATTAGTATTGGAAATTCGCATAGGACCCCAGCATGTAATGCTGCTCCTTATTTTTTAATTGTAAAATATTCTTCTTGGCAGATGGGTGCGTTTTGAGGTGTCACGCAGCGCGACTGACGAAACTGAGCGGCTTGACAGTGACCCCTACTTGAGCTATGCAGCTTTTCGACAGCTGTGCCTTCAGCCACGACTGGCTGCCATAGCTGCGGCTTCTGAGCCCAGCCTTCCTGGAGGAGTGACCATCAAACAGGAGCCATTGGACACTGTTTAGGCACATCAAAAACAAATGGTGAGTTGAACTTTTTAGAGTCCATTGCCCCTGTCTATTCCAACGCTTGACCCCGCAGGGGCGCCTGCGCAAGTAGGCGTTTGGTGTGTAGCGACACCACGGACCTGAGCTAACGGGGTAGTTTTGGCTCCCTCCCACGCCTAGCCGTGCGTGGCTTTGCCGTGTCCGGGGAAAAGGGGATCCTGGGGGTTGAGCTGTCGCTGGGTGATTGCACCATTAAGGCCCCCTGGCAGAGGCAACACATCCCTTTGGCCCCGGCTTCACATAGACGGCATGCCTGGGCTGACCCACCCAGGGAAAATTGGCAGTCGCCTTTTCCTATTTCTCTCTCCCTACATCTTCGTCTTTATCGCTCACTTCTTACCTGTCCTGTCGTCTTCTCTTTTTCATTTACTTCCAAATTTCTTGGCGGCTATTGTTTACCGTGGGGGACTGACCTCCCTTGGTCAGGACCACAGGGTTATAGTAGCAATGTATGGCTAACGTGTGTATACGTTCCCCTTGTTGGACTCCATGGGGGGGGGCCAGCATTGCTACCAAATGAACGCGCTTTTCTATGAAAAAAAAATGCCCCGCCTTTCCACAATGATTGGTCTTGTAAAAGGGGTCGCACCGAAGCAAATAGAAACTTTCTTACTAAAGAGAGCGATTACACTAAATTCTTTGTTGTAACGTCATTAACTGAAACTAAGATTCAGGACATATCACCATTCCCGATTGCAAAAGCAATAAAAGAATGCATGGAAGCAATTACAGTGCAAAAAAATGAATTCAGGAGATCTCCTCATAGAAGTGAAAAACAAAGAATAAAGTGACAAAATTAGACACCTTGGAAAAATAGGACAACATGAAGTCTGTGTAAGAGCTCACCGATCTCTCAATTACACGCGAGGTGTAATATCGGACAATGAACTGCTAAAGTGCACCGACGCAGAAATTGAGGATTCTTTAGCGGATCAAGGTGTACTTGCCGCACGAGCAATCATCATCCGTAAAGACAAGAAGGAAACCCGCACAAGGAATGTCATACTAACCTTCGTAAGCACGACGCTTCCTGCTGCAGTTAAGGTAGCGTATCTTTACCTACGTGTGAGGCCCTACATACCTAATCTTCACAGGTGCTTCCGGTGCCAGAGGTTCGGGCACGGGTCTCATTCATGTCGTGGTAATCCAACCTGCATGAAATGCGGCCAGAATGAACATGAAGAGGGCGAGTGCATGAACGCTTTAAACTGTGTGAACTGCAAGGGGCCCCATGTAGCGTACTCACGCTCCTGCCCAGAATGGCAAAAAGAAAAAGACATACTTACACTGAAAACCAAAAAAAAACATACCATATCCAGAAGCGCGCAAGCGAGTGGTTCTTGCCCAAAAGGGCACTTACGCTGAAGCGGTGCGAAGGGGGAAGGCACCGCCGACGGTCTCCGTAGGCACACAGGTCGAACTCCAGGACCTAGTGGCCACGGTCCGTTCACCCGACAAGAGCGAAAAAAAGGCACCAAGTGCCTTTTTTCAGGGATGCCCCAAAGCCTCGACCAGTGTTGGTGCCAGCCAACCTAATGTCGAAACAAAAGAGGTCTCAACAACGGTGCCGAGTAGCCAGCCTCCCTTGAGGAGGCCAGCATTCTCGCCGGGCACCAACACTGTTGAGCACCCTGGTGGTGCTGAGTCCATGGACGTGAGTCCATCGGACACTGAAAGCCTGACAGACCCTGCTTCAACTAGCAGGGCGATCAGGCAGCCGATCATCTCTCCCTGCAATGGAGGAAAAGGGAGCCGAAACACACTTTCGGCCCCACAAAAAAAGAAGTGACGAAGCACACGAATAGTGTCGCTTTTTAGCTTATGCACAACTAACTCAAAATATTAAATTTTATACACATCATTTCATGTAATGGCATACATCATCCATTGGAACTGCAGAGGTATGACATGAAACTTAAGTGACATTAAGGACATATTTACAAGCTTCTCTCCTGTAGCATTATGCTTGCAGGAAACGAATCTGGGACCAAAGAATGCGAAAATACTAAAAGGTTACACTGTTATATGCCACGACCGCTCGCAAAGCAACCGGCTGTCGGGCGGCGTCGCCATTGTTGTCCAACGAGGTATAGCAGTAAGAGAAGTTATAGTTAAGTTTCATTGAAACGGCTGCAGTCACCATTTTATCACATAAAACTATCACTATTTGTTCCATATAGATTCCACCTCATACACATTTTACTGTAAAAGATCTAGAATTGATCGCAGAACAGTTACCTAAACCTTTTTTAATGGCAGGAGATTTCAGTGTGCATAACATACTATGGGGTAGTGTAAAGACAGACAGTAGAGGGCAGGTAATTGAAGATTTTATTCTTACTAACAATGTGTGTCTTTTAAACACTGGATCACCAACATACTGTTCTCCAGGCGCAAGAACCATGAGTTACTTGGATTTGGCACTGTGCTCTAGCTTACTGTTTGCAGATTTTACATGGGAAACAATAAACAACCCTTATGGTAGTGACCATCTACCGTCGATTGTAAAACTAACATCGCCACTTCCGACCATACGCTCTCGACCACGGTGTTGGAAGCTTCACAAAGCTAACTGCCCTTTGTTTACACAGAGAGCTAATCTACAGGCTGAGTTCTCTGAACACCTAACAGTAGATGAAATAAATGACATGTTCACCGATTGCATACTGTCTGCAGCAGAGCAAGCTATTCCCCAGTCTTCAGGACTAGTGGGAAGGAAGCTAAAGCCATGGTGGACGAGTGAGTGTGCAAAAGCCAAAAAACTACAGAATAAAGCATGGTGCAACTTCCGTAGGTACCCCCCATGTGACAACCTTCTCGCGTTCAAACAAGCTAAAGCAAAAGCACGATATATTCATAGAGGCAGAAAAATCATCCTGGCAGAAGTACATATCTACAATCAATAGCACAACCACATCCAAGAAAATGTGGAACCAGGTTAGAAAATTCAGCGGCGACTACTCCTCACATGCAATACCCATACTTACAGACCCAGGCACACAGACATCTCTGGAGGAGCAGGCGAACATTTTAGGCGAACACTTTTACACTATATCTAGTTCCGCTAATTACACGCCATCCTTCCTGGCATACAAACAGATAACCAAAAAACAAAAACTACCAGTAACCGGTGGCCTAGATGAGCCGTACAATGCTCCCTTGACACTCCAAATGTTAAGCACTGTGCTTTCGGCGAGAAAAAAGACAGCAGTCGGGCCAGACAGAATTCATTACACAATGCTCGCGTACCTGTCTCAAGCTGCCGTGCAAGCATTATTGAAGTTCTTTAACGTGATTTGGAAAACTGGCAGAATGCCCACAAAATGGAAAATGGCAACCATAGTGCCATTTCTAAAGACTGGAAAACCACCCACTTCACCGGGTAGCTATAGGCCCATAGCACTTACAAGCTGTATGGCAAAATCATACGAAAGCATAATAAACATAAGACTAACATACACCCTTGAAACAGACAACTTACTAGATGATCATCAGTGTGGGTATAAGAAAGACCATTCAACCATAGATCATCTTGTCCGTCTTGAACACACAGTACATGAGGCCTTCTTACATCGGTAACACTGCCTAGCAGTGTTTTTTGACTTGAAGAAGGCCTACGACACTACGTGAAGGTACGGTATACTGAGAGACCTGGCGAATCTCGGAATACGCGGAAGAGTGCTTAACTGCCTCTCTGACTTTCTATCAAACCGAAACTTTCAGGTACGGTTGGGCTATCGCGTGTTTTTGTCCAAGAGAATGGTGTGCCGCAGGGTTGCGTGTTAAGCACTACACTCTTCGTAGTGAAAATGAATTCAGTTAATGAAGTAATCCCACCCTCTATCATGCACTCATTATATGTTGACGATCTTCAGATAGCATGTCGAGCCTCAAGCATATCCACATGTGAAAGGCAGCTGTAGTTAACCATCAACAAACTGACCAAATGGGCAGATCAAAACGGCTCCCGCTTTTCTACCCAGAAAACTGTTACCTTACTTTTCTCACAAAAGCGCGGCTTGTATCCGGACCCTGTTCTTAAAATCATCAACAGTGTACTGCCACTAGTCAGAACACCAGTTCCTAGGCCTAGTCTTTAACAGGAAACTAAACTTTATTTCCCACATGAATTACACAAAAAAGAAAGCAAACAAAGCGCTCAACATTCTGAAAATACTATCGTGGAAACACTGGGGTGCCGATCGAGTCTGCCTTTTACGCATATACCGCTCGATCGTGCGCAGCATACTTGACTACGGCAGCATTATTTATGGTTCAGCCAGAAAATCTTACCTCAAACGTCTTGACCCAACACATAATCATGGATTACGCTTGGCGACTGGAGCGTATAGAACCTCACCTGTCCAGAGCTTATATGCTGAGAGCAATGAGCCGTGCCTGGAACAGAGAAGAGCGCTACTTACTATATCCTATGTATTAAGAACCCGATCAAAACCAAGCCACATATGTCACACTATTGTCTCTCACATTAGGACCAGAATACAATACAACAACAGACCGCAAACGATAAGACCACTTCTCCTGCGCTTTGAAGAAATATGTCTAGATTACAAAGTACCGAATCAGGCACTAAGCGTGGTCCGAATGCCGGAAAGACTGGCTCCATGGTTGGACTTTTCGCACTGCACTGACCTGGCTTTAACTCATTTAAAGAAGAAGGAAACTCCACAAGAACAAATTATGCAGGATTTTCTAGCCGTACAAGAAAAATATAACACGCACTCTGAATACTACACTGATGGATCAAAAACACAAGAATATACAAGAAGTGCCGTCATATCAAAACACTCATAAACATGTATAAGACTGCCACAATTCGTATCTATCTTCACAGCAGAAGTATATGCTCTTTTGATTGCTCTCGAAGAAATTTTATCAAGAAATCACAAAAAAGCTGTCGTATACACTGACTCACTTAGCGCATTAAAAGCCCTACATTTAAGGTCGGAAAACGAACCGTTTTTCGGGGACATTTTACAGAAGCTAGTAAGAGCTGAGAAAAATGGCAAGACAATCCGACTTGTATGGGTGCCGAGCCATGTTGGTACCCCAGGAAACGAAAAGGCAGACAGGGTAGCAACAAGGGCAGGACATCAAAGCATAGCAGAAATAAGGGCACCATTCAGAGAATGTTTCAACAGTTGTCGGACAGCCTTTAGGGCAAAATGGCAAGAAGAGTGGCAGGCTCAAGTGCATAACAAGCTTCAAATTGTCACGCGTATTCTACAAGAATGGAAGTCGTGCAATCACCCAAAGCGCTTCATCGAAGTAACACTATGCCGCCTACGGATAGGTCATATTCACCTCACCCACAACTTCTTATTGTGCGGAGAAGATCAGCCAGAATGCGAACATTGCAAGGAACCTCTGACTATCAATCATATTTTAATAACATGCTCAGTCTTTGAAAAAAGTAGACACGTTTGTTTTAAACAATTTTACAGAACACAAACACCTCTACACCCAATGTTAATACTATCAGAAAGTGCACTCATCTCCATACAGGATGTTTTTAGGTTTCTAGAGGCCACAGGTCTTCTAAACAAACTGTAAACAGAAATCAGTTTTTCACCTCACATTTTAACCATATTATCAAAATCACCCAGTGTCTGGCGCATCATAGCCATTGTTGCTTTTGCGCCATAAAACCCAACGTAACTAACTATTCCAACTGTTGAGCAAAAAGAGAGGAACTCATCTTGTGCTGTTTTATTTTTCTTGCTGTCCTGACATTAATTTGAGCTTGTCTGTTATGTTGTGCTTCTCGTCGACAAATTGGTTGTGCAATTAACTTGTTGAAGGCTAAAGTAATCAATATACTGTTGTTGCCAGCCTTAGGCATGGCATGCAGAAATTTTATGCTTTGTGAAATGAGTGAACACCTTGAGTCATGCAGAAAAACGAAAGCAGTGATTCAGAGAACTAAATTTATTTGGGTGAGGGTGTTTTTTTCTATAGAGCACATTGGGTTGAAAATTCAGTGAAGAAAACAAAACTTGTTATGAATCCCATCTTTGTATAGTTAAAGCCCCTTCCTTTGAAATTAAATTTTTCGTCTTGCTAAGCTTTCATTTCTGACACAAGATTAGCCAATCTTGGTGTATATGGTTAACTAAATTGTTTGTACCTATGTGCATAAATTTTTCTCCCTCTTGTTAGCTTTTTTTTTTTTTTTTTTTTTTTTTTTGCTGTCTGTGTTACAAGATTGACATGCACCTTGTGGCCAGTAGGGGACACTTCTTGTATTGCAAGTGTACGACCAATGAAGAAAATATTTGGTAGTTTTACCTTGAAGGCAAAGAAAGCATTAAAGCTAAATAGAATTTAAAGCAAAGAAATGAAGTAAGTTAGTGAATGAAAAGAAAATTAAATCAGAAATACTTTAGAGCTTTTGAAGTTAAACATCTATTTCTGTTATGACTAATAATTACAGTCTTGTTCTTCATTGCGAGAATGCTGCTATATATTATCATTATTAAAGATTTGTCAATGAAAAGTTGGTAGAACTAATGCAGCTCGGTCACTCAGCTCAAACAATGCTAAGGGAAGTTTTGTTTTACAGGGGCTCTGCATTATTTCTTTAGCATGGCCAGAAAATGCTGTTCATCGATAGTAGAATCTGGGCAAAGAAGGGTTAGCACGGTCGCTCCGTACTCTTTTATACACGTATCAACATGGCGAGGAGTGAAAATATGTGCTTCTCTATAGATTCGAGACATGGCACAACCAGTAGAATCACAAAATATATGCTAGTTTTGCTCTTTGGCATGAATTTCCTACCAGTGTGTCAGTGACACTGCAGAAGGGAAACATGGAAATGTACTGATACGTCAGTGACCACGAAAGGGTTAAAAAAAAAGACATAAATTTTTAGCAGCTACGAAATGACAAATGAATACTGTGTGGTTACTCATGCGTTGCTTATTTATGACTAATGACAATAAAAATAAGAACCTAAAAAGTAGATGCACTATAATAAACTTGTTTCACAGGTGTAGAATAATGCACACATTATATTGCTGGCACCTTTGTTCTAATCAAGATTCTTTTTATTAATTCAAAAAATGTTACACAGCAACATAACATACGGAAGGAGGTTCGAAAATGCTATGCTGCAGGGAGACTTCCGATATAAATTTGAAACAGAAAACATCAGTTAATAGCAACTTGCTAACAGGAAATAAGTTTGGAAAAATTAGTAACATTTGACAGTAGGGGTGTGTGAATATTTGAATGTTTTGAATATTTGTCGAATATTGCATTTGTAATATTTGTTTTTGATTCGATAACCACATATTTGAAAATTTCAAATATTCAAACTGACACGAGTATTCCATGTTCACAAATATTCGTTCGTATATGTCAGTGTGAAGAATTTACGATTTAGTGCATTTGCCATAAGAGCCTCAATAGATCATGCAGTGATTACTACGGCTTCAGCGCGAGTGCTGTAATGCCTGCATGGAAAATCACAGGAGCATGATGACGGCTACCAACGAATGCGGCGGCACGTCATCGCGACAAGCCTACAACGATAAACATCCCAATCTGTCTAAATCAAGTACTGCGTGCTTGGCAGTATGTGTGGCTTAGCAGTTTAGCGCTGTTACGGTTCATTTAAGCGTACTGACCACGCCGTTCGCTGCTGCACTCTTGTGTGTGGGGCTACAAGTGCGTATCACTCGTGGAAATGAAGGCAACTCGCCACTGCCGCATTGTCTCAACAAAATAGTCTTCACACCTTTGCTCGGTGCTGTGCTGAGTGAGCACGAAATATATATTTATATCTCTACGCAAGAAAAAATGAAGAATTTTCTGAGAACTCCTTTCATTTAATGCTCACGAGTCCGGTTCTCATACAACAACTCAAGGCTGTCCTGAAGGCCCACGATGCGGCGGTGAGGCTGGGCCTCCCCGTCCCAACGTGGGAGCGGCCCGCGATTCTACCCTTATAAAACGGGGGTGGAATCCTTCAGGACCCCAATAAAAGTTTTTCATCCATCCATCTACGCAAGGGCAAATGCACGCGTATACTTTACAGAGCACGGCGCTGATGAAGTGAGTTTAGTAGCGATGCACTGCATGCAACTTGCTAAGGGCACGCTCAGCTTCAAGTGCAATGGTAACGTGTTTAATTTATAGCCACACCAGTTTTCGCTAACAGATCGCCGTGCAAACTTACGCACACATGTCGAAGCCTGATGAGTCGTCTGTCAGTTGCGTCGCCACTTCAGCATGTATACTCTCTTCATAGTTCAGGAATGATTTCATGGTAGTGGGTATGGTCATGTGAATGAGCTGAAGTGTTTTCCACGCAATGGAAAACATACAAAAGGCCATGTACTATCAGTAATGTTACAATGGCGTCATGAATATAGTTTTTCATTGCTAATGACGGTGCACATAAGGTGATGGACGGATTAATGCGTAATTACACACAGCATTCCCGACAGCGCCTTTGAAAATCTGTTGTGCGCGCGTCATGCGGCAGCGTCTCTCGCAATCAACCCTCTGTTACACCGTTGCTGCGGTCTCGCTCTTTTGCCAACGTAAGTTTACTGCTGTCAGCAGCCAGTGCGCCGAAGGGGGTCGTAATGCGTCAAAATAGTGCCCTCGCCGCCGGGAGTTGTGGCTCCATTATTGAAGAGGCATATTTGGGGAGTCTTTCTATCACACATCGGTAATCCTCTATCTCGTGCGCTTACCTCATGTTATTGCTGCGTGCATGGTACACCTCGGTCACGATTGTGCACTATCAGCACCACACAGCATTCTTGATCATAAAATGGCGAGTGCACGGTCCTTGAGGAAGGCAACAGAGCAAGCGAGATTACGAGTATTGCTGGGTAGTTGAAAAAATGCTCCAAGTACTCCTATTTTCCTTAGTCGCTTCAACGCTGAGAACACGGGAGAAAACTAAAAAAAAAACTATAAAATCGGGGTCTTTCGAGAAAAAACTGGATGAATTGTGACCACCTAGGCTGCTTTAATAATCGCTTAGACTTAAAGGATCCCTGACACCAAATTTGAAAACTCGAGATGCTTGTGTTGTTTGATTGTCCTGCATGCAGTGGCACCTATGACCGATTATTAGTGGCGCGTGTTGCCTAGAAGATATTTTCATTTGGTTTTAAAGTAAGGGTGCATGCTCGTCTGAATATTCAGGTGCGATCGACATTTTCTGTGGTTTGACGTAAACAGGGTATTCTCTCGTGATGTTGCAAAGGTCCAGAACATGTGCGGGGTGCGCACAATACCCTGGCTGGCACACGGCACTGACTATTGTTCCTCACACCTCTCGCTCTGTTGTCGAGCTGCTCTCCAGGTGGTTTAGGCTGCTTACGCCAGGAATGCTTTTCTTTTTTCTGAAGGGAACACGCTCAAAGCACCCACATCGTTTCATTCTTCACCAACCGTGGATCCCTCTATTCGAAGACAGCGTGTTTCAGTGTCGTCGAAGCTTGAACGCATGTATTCTCAGGCACTGCTCCTCTATGGGGCGCTTGTTTCTTACAGTATTTAGGTGGGCATTTTGAACTGACGCAAAATTGTTTTGTATCAACGCTGCTTGCATTAATTATACGGTGCATTAGAGCATTTACATATAATTTCAGCATTACCAGATGCAAAACTACAAATTACTGTAAAAGACTCGCAAATAAAGCTTTCGCTGTCAGGGGGCCTTTAAGAATTCAGGTGCTAACTACTACACAATCAACCTAGTGGCCTCATGCTCACTAGTCGTCATGGCAGGTACGAAAGCTTTTTTTTTTTGTAATAATGTGCTACTACATAAAAAAAGATACAAAAGATTTGTTCAACATGTAGATTGAACCCAAGACATCACAGTCACAAGCTAAACTATTACAGTCTTATGCTTTCTGGCAAGTACAGATGGTGATATTTTTTTTATTTTTATGCACAATAACTGACTATAATAACAATTGTACTGTTACCAACATAAATATATGGTTGAGTAAAGGATCACTAGTGGAAAAAAGTTGCACCTCTTCGTTATTCGATATTGAATTTGTATTTGAAGCTACGTATTCATATTCGAGTTTTATTAAATATATACAAATACACAAAAAATCACAAATGGAGTACTGATTACACTGAGAAATCTCACATGCACATTATTAATAATGAAGCAAAAAAAAAAAAACGAAGTGATGCGTCACAAAACTGCAAAATTGTTAGAACTTCATGCTTGTGAAAACAAGTGAACTGTGTTACAAGATTGAACAAATATATATCGCAGCAAGACAGAACCAATAGAACAGCATAAATTACAAGATTACTTATAACAAAAGTAAATATGAAAATAATTGCTTTTTAAAACTGCCTATACTACTACAAAGCTTGTCACTTGGAATACAGCTTTGGAAGGACATTGCTGTGAACCCAGAGGCGAATGTACCATTATTCTAATTTTTAGTGACATGACTATTTTATTTTATGCAAATCAGGTTTTATTTTGATTAGTGAGTTGTCTTTTGTCAAAATTATTCAGGGAATGTTTCAGTGAAGGAAATCGTTAGTGAGGATTTCCACCTTAAAATTAAGAAGTTTGTGAATGGTTGGAATATGATGCTCTTGTGCATCATGGTGATTAATATGCAATTATGCGAGTGGCCTGATTTTTAACATATTGTAAAGGAGCTAGATGAGTGCTATACGTGTTACCCCAGGATGCGATCGAGTAGGTAAAGTGACTGTGAATCAAGATGTAATGCAGAGAAAGCAAGGTATTTAGACTGAAGTATGGATGTGCTTTGATTAGGATCCTAATGCCATAGGCAGATTTTGCTTTAGGTGTGAGACATCGGAAATGTACTTTGTTTGAATCAGTGATTACTCCCAAACAGCGATGATGATTGGGTGCCTTGACCAGGTAGTAATTGACTGTTATTGCAGATAATTCAACTAAGTGTCTTCTTTTGATTGGTGTGAAATAGGATAAAAAATGATTTACTCGGGTTAATTTCTAATCAATTTAGACAATACCAGTGAAGTTAATTTCTAAGGAATTTTGACAACACCAGTGAATCATATTTTTGAGACCAACCACTGTTTAGCTTAGAAGTGAGAGCATTGAGGTACAAACAGTTAGAATATTATTATCGTCTGCATACAGGTAAGGTAGACAGTGTGACAGATAGGACATAAAATAATGTAATGGGTTTAGTATTGATCTCTAAGGAACTAACTTTCTTGTCAATTAATTTGAAGTAAGAAAGATGATTAGAAATTTTAACAGCATGTTCTCTGTTAGTTAAGCAACTACAAATTGAGGACAATGAAAATCCTACTACACCGGCAGTCAGCATCATTGTGGTGTGTACGCATCTGAGAAGTTGTTCTTGAACAGCATCTTAGTCTTAATACAGTTGGTTACATGCCATCTGAAGGGCTGGCATCAAATTCTAACATTTGATTATATTGTGTTGACTCAACGCATGTGGCTATGGAATTGGTGTTATACTCACTCAAACACAGAATAGCACAAACTATGTATAATAGCTTACCCAAGCCACCGTTTGTCGCAGACAGAAAACATTATTCCATGGTTTTTGCCATTTTTTTCTATAAGCACATGATGTGTAGTAGTATTTGGAAATAAAGGGCCTCTTGTCAGGTGTCATAACAAATTTTCATTCGACACTGAAAGTTGTTGTGCGCCCATAAAGAGCATTGTGGCACGAAACCTTTTTTTTTTATTATTAGAACTAACGAAAAAAAGAAACTCTGAATATATTATGCATCAGCACTCAATAAATTTATTACTACGTTTCGAAATTTTATGGGGTCGCGTTCAGTTACAACAAGGTCAGGTAAACTCTATTGCATTCTGCAATGGCTAATGGTAAGGAGGAGTTTTTGAATGAATTAGTAGTGCCATGAATTTTTTGAATACTGACGGAGTTTGATAGGCAGCGTGAAGTGTGGTTTGGCAGAAAAAGAAGCAGGTCACGTAAGTGTTGGCAGTTGTAATAGAGCTGACGAATGAGGCACAAGCGAGAGATATTTTTGCAAAGTGCTAATGATTTGATGTTCCAGGATGATTTCATGTCTCAGAATTATTTCATGTTTGTGATGCTTAGCCGGGGGTCGTGCTGGATAAGGTTAAGGCTTGGGTGAGTTGGTTCACATACATGGTAAACAGCCATTTTCATGCTGTGTTTTTTACCATGGATGTCCTGCATTGTAATAAACCTGGCTGCGCCGGTTCTGGATGGACGGCTTCAAGTAGGTCAACAGGGTACGCTTGATGTGGGTTTCATATTGCCGATGAAAATTCCAGTTTAGTGCGGATAAATGTATCGTATGCTAGTTTGCGGATCACAGGTGGTGATGATGATAGTGACCATCAAATGAATCCCAGGGATTTGTTTGTGGCAGCTACCAGATTATCAATATGTGTAGACCATGTAAGCTTGCTTGTGATGGCAACCCCGAGATACCTGTGTGATTGAACCATCTCAATAGGAAGAGAGTACAAAGTAAGAGTATGATATGAGTGCTTTTTCTTGATAGGTGCATGGACTTGCATTTTTTAATGTTTAGTTGCATGAGCCTCTGAGTGCACCATTGTTCAATTGTAATCAGGTCACGTAAAAGCATCTGATCATTATGTGAGCTTACAGGACAGTACAGAACGCAATAATTGGCAAAGAGCCAGATAGATGATGAAATACTGATAGGCAGGTCATTAATGAAAATTGAAAGCAAAAGGGGTTCGAGGACTGAACCTTGCGGTACTCCTGATAATACTTCGGTGACTGTAGTGTGATGGTGCCCAAACACTGTCAACTGCAATCTTCCAATTAGGAAAAAATGGATCCATGATGTGATTAGTGGATGGATGCATAAGCTATTTACTTTGATCATTAGCTGTTGCAGTGGTACAGGGTCAGAGGATTTAAAAAATTTAGGTAAACAGCATCTCTTTGGAGGAGAGAAGAATCAAGGTATAAATGGTAGTCGGTAGTGAATTCAAATAGTTGAATTTCACATGAGCATCCTTGGCAGAAGCTATGCTGATTTAGTACTGAAAAAACAATTAGCACAGTTTTCCTGCATTCTTTTGATGGTATATAATTTTTATTTCCACACTGATAAATTGTGGCCGATTGAGTGGGCTCCGGTCATGTAGAAGTGTGTTAAAGGGGCCCTGAAACACTTTTTCAAGTAATCATGGAGTGAGCTCTCTGGAAGAGCTTATTGCCTCATGAATTAAACGGCGCTAAAATTTTAAAAATCCATCCAGTGCGAGGGGAGTTACAAAGATTTGTCGCATGCTGTAATTGCATTCTCTCTTCTCTCGTCCCGACGAAAGCGCTGGAAACTAAGCAGGGAGGGATGGCAGGCACAAAGAAAAACATCACGCGCGCCTCGTGGCCTCGTGGACTTTTTTAGTGTGATCACGCGTGCACGCAAGGACAAGTCGCGGCCTCCCACGACGATCTCTGTAACGAGCGAGTGCGCCATGTTCAAGTCAGCCAATGGCTGATAGATGGGTAATTCAGGTGCGATTTTTGGGCATATTCCGCCATTTGTCGAGATAAGAGAAAACATTTTTTAGCTGACTTTGGTAATTTATTGTGAATTCCAGGCCGCGTGCTGCACTATAATATTTTGCTGGTGTGTTGTCGGGAGCCTCTACTACTGATCGGCATCGTTTTCTGACCATGCTGAAAAAGTGTTGCAGGGCCCCTTTAAAATAGAGATGGTATAATCATGCCAACCTAGTAAAAAATGTAGCTTTTGCATTGAAAGCATCAGGGGAAAAAACAGTGCTATTTGAAACAAGGACTAGTAGAGAAAAGTGCAAGGATAGTCACTAATGGCCAGCAGATGCATTTATTGTGCATGAACAAATATATAGGCCTGTAAAAGAAGGGAAGTGAAGAGGCTGACTATTGCTGTAGCGCATGGGTCTGAAGATAAAATCAAATATTTTGCTCGTCCCATATTTTGATTTGCAACACAAAAAAAAATGCTACATTCAGCATAATTCTATCAAGTGGGACTCCAGGGGCATGCTAATGCACGTGCGTGGAGGCGACCCTACATAATGTGCACATAGGAGTATAAAAGGTGTTATGCATCCATGTGAAGGGATGAACCTGGCGTCGCCAACTTCTGTCGCTGCTGGCTGGTGGGAACACTGCACCAGACTAGCCATTTCTCCTTGTATCACATTGTGTGTTCTTCGCTATTCCTTGCATATTATTTTTTTTTTGGTGTTGCACACAAAAAAAGAACATGCAATTAAATTTTCATCTTTCCCAAATATTTTGCCCCAAAAGAACATCTGCAACCCAGTGTAATCGGTCGATCATTAAAAAATTGCCTTGTAGATTTAAAATAAATATTTATTAACTTTTGAATGCTGTTATTTATAGAACTACCACTGGGGAAAAATACGGATAGTAAATAAAGAACTCTGTGCTACGTGTCATAAACTAAAAAAGCGAGCAGACTTGTAGCGTGAGAGGAAGACGGGACAACGGCCAACGTGGTTGTGTCAAACTCGCTGCTTTATTCGATTGCCGAAGTGGAGCGGCAGCGGCTTCCCCATCCAAACCGCCAGGCGCGTCAGCTTGTTTTAATCTTCGCGCAGCTCGAGCTAGCATCAGCTGCGCGAGAGGCTAAAGTTTTATAGGATGTGAAATATTCCACTAGCAGGTCCACTTCTTTCATCTGCAGTCATTGTGTCAAGCTTATGGTGTGAGTTCTTACTTATGAGTCCTTGTTTTCATGCTTTGAACTGACTTTCAGGGGCTCACCGTGAAGGCTTGATTGGGGACAGAATTCAGGGCACATGATCACCAGCATATACCAAGTGCTAGAGCTACATCGGGACGAGGACAGAAGATGTCATGTGTGGTGGTACTTGCAGTACTGGCAAATAAAGCACTCTCTGACCCTGACACCAGCTATATTGTGTTTAAAGTTGTTTTCCCAAAATACATTCCTCCAAAAACGTAGCCATCTCCGTGTGCTAACATTCTTTATTAGAATAGCTTGGTTTTTAAAGTAAAATATCAATGCTTCTTTAATTTTTAACATATTGTGTTCAATATTTCTTTAATGTTACTTGATGATTTTGCTCAGTTGATATGGTGTTGCACTGCTGTGCATGAAATTGTGGTTCTGCTCCCAGCTGTGATGGCCGCATTGAAGGCACCTTTTACACTTTTCAAACCCTTCCCCCTTGTCTTTTTTTTGGGCGGGTTGGTTATGTAAGCTAATAGTTGCAGAAGCCCTAGCCAGGACATTGATATGTAAACATTTAATATCTTAATTATTTAATACTTTAACATTTTAAAAACATTCATTGTTTTTAAAGTAGTTGGCATATCCCACCTACCTTGGGAATCGATGAGAAGGGATGCGTACGGAAACATGCAGATGGAAGGTGACTGTGTTGTAAATTTTTTGTGTGCGAAGTATTACGAAGTCACAAATGCAGGCACAGACACATGTTGATATGTTGTATATAATTAGTTGTTTACAGTTTTGTAACATTGCCAACAGCTACATGGGTATTAGCAATACCAGTAGAGGTAAGCTGATATGAAGTGCTGGTGCTCGCAAAGATGGTAGCCCTGGACACTGCTACATAAATCAACTTCAGCTGATGGCGCCCCGCCGCGGTGGTCTAGTGGCTAAGGTACTCGGCTGCTGACCCGCAGGTCGCGGGATCAAATCCCGGCTGTGGCAGCTGCATTTTCGATGGGGGCGAAAGTGCTATAGGCCCGTGTACTCAGGTTTGGGTGCACGTTAAAGAACCCAGGTGGTGAAAATTTCCGGAGCCCTTCACTACGGTGTCTCTCATAATTATATGGTGGTTTTGGGACATAAACCCCACATATCGCCAACTTCAGCGGATGGCACTTAACTACAATTGACGTTAACGTGACACTTATATCATAGGCGCACATGTGTAATGTTTCTAATAAAATTAGATAGCCAGCACTGCAACCACAAGCCTGTGGTTGAAGAGTCATGTGCGAACTGCGAAGAGCTTCGTCCCACTTTGGAGCCCTGACATTTATTCTTTGCATTCGTTGGGTCAACGCTGCCATTGTCAGCTTTTTCTTAATGCTCACGTTAAATTACCATGTCTGTTCTAGCCGTTCCTGAATAGATGTAAACTGTCAGTCACCTGTGGCACATACCCGAATACCTGTGGCACATACCCACCCACAAGTATGTGCCACATTATAATATGACCAGTGAGTCATATTCGTCAAACCATGTTACCCTCCCATGCTAATTTTGGTTTACCTCATGCTAAGGGGGTGATCACGAGAGCACCCAGACACAGGCGGCTGGATGGACAGACAAACAGACAGGAAGATCACTACATTGCTACTGGACACAAAGGCACATAGTGACACTCGCCAGAATAATTTCTAACATTACCAACCACTCATCCATAAGTGGCTAAGAACATAGTTTCTGATTATCTCTTTACTGTCACAAAATCTTGTTTGAGGTGTTCATATTTTTTTCTGTGCATTTTATACTGGCAAAAACAGATAAGGTTGTAAAAAAAAGTTCTATAACTACCTGGCGACACATACCCTCATACCAATACCCATGTTATGTAAATTGTCGTATGCACAAGTGATCCACATTCTATAACAACCCAAAAGAATGGCTAAAATTGAGGTCAAAAAGAGAAGGCTATAGCATTTGTTATAGCTGTTGATCCTAATGTAGTACACAAAACACTTTTTCTCTCCTATAACCTGCACCCTCAACCACCACTCACAGAAAATACTGCAAAAGAATTCCTGCATGTTGCCACAAAGCAAACTTCTTTGCATTGCCGTACAGCACTGCTATGAGGCCACCTTATCAATTTACGTTGCTTTCTTTTTCTGTCTTGACTTCAAGTTTTCTGTATTTTTTGTGCGGGCTATTGATAAGAAGTCATGTATTCCTTTGACTCAACAAGCTGTAGTCTAGCGTTCCTAGTCTCCACAATAATACAGCAACAAGCACTGCTTACAGTTTGTTTCGATAAAAGTGACATCAGTGCTGTAACGGGAATGCAGGCATGATGTCAGACAGCGAGCTACCCTTGAGGTGCCAGTGCACTCAACTAGCCTTGTTGGCTCCCAATATGCACATAACTGCTCAATTGCACAAAGGCGTCGATCCACCTCGCAATGCGTGGCCTCAAGTGTGGCATACGCAGATAACTGCCAAGTGCTGCACATGAAATTTTTTTCTACCATGTGTGGGATCTGCCGAAACTTTTTTCTGTGCATTTTAAAAACCTTAGACTGCATGCTATTATGGGGGCCATTTTTAGTTTTATTTGACCATCGTTCAGTCTGCTGAACCAGTATTGCAATTATTGATGGCTCTTAACGTCCCAAAACCATGGACCTGATTATGAGAGACACTGTAGTGGAGGGCTCTGGAAATTTCGACCACCTGGGGTTCTTTAACATGCACCTAAATCTAAGTACACGGGCCTTTAGAATTTTCGCTTCCATAAAAAATGTGGTCGCCGAAGGCAGGATTAGATCCTGTAACCTGTGGGTCATCAGTCGAGCATCATAACCAATAGACCAACATGACTGGTATGAAACCAACGTTATTTCTGCAAAAAATGATAATAATAATGATTGAAAATCATTTTTTAATGATTTGAAAGATTATATTTAAAAAATTATTAAATTCAGTCTGTAAAAAAAGTTGGGAAGTCTCCACTCATCTGAACCACTTTTTTGCTAATTGCATGAAAATATGATTTTGATGAGATCCCCCAAGATAACTATTGCAGCTAAAAGGGCGGAGCCTGTTATTGAGGGCGCTGTTTAGTATATTCTAGTAAACATTTCTTCCCATACTATGAGTATCGCGAATTTGCTAAATGTTATCTTGCAGTCTTGTTGCCCATATTATATGAAAAAAAATTGTGAACATGGCACATTGCTCAATATTGCTCTAATTTTAGATTTTTTTACTCCATGTTTATAATATTTAAAGTTTCCAAAATTTTTCAGTGTTGCCACACATTTGTTTAAAGACTGTGCTAAACATGATTAATAAGAACAATGTGAAATATAAACCAAAAATACAAAATTGAAGGTATGTCAAAAAATGCAATGTTTTTCAGTGTTCGATTGAAATGTGAGATATATGATTTCAATTGTCTCTGAGTGCAGATTACCGTGAATGCAGAGCGCTTTAATATTCTGTTCACTTCGTAGTGTGGTTTAAATAAGCCATGTTCAACAATAGGTAATCCGCAAAATAGTGCCTGTGCAATAGTTCTCGGCCACATACGAGTCCCAGCCACATATCCAAAATCTTTTCCAGGTTATAAACCTACAGTTTCTTTTTTCATGTATTTTGTGTTATGATCGACACTGCTGACTGTTGCATCTGCTTAGAACACTGTAACATTTTTTTCAATAGAATTCATTATCTGTGTAATCAAAGCGCAAAATTGAATTTTTAGAGGTTGAAGCACACTTTACAGACATTTTTCGTGACATACACTCAAGCACCAATGGCTTTAAAATCAACGAACAGTGATAATATTGGGCCAATTGAAGGGAAAAGAAAGTAGCCAAAAAAGAGTGAAATAAACAAAACAGTTTTTTTTTTGTCGCCACTGGCCTGAAAAAGTAGCCAAACCGGTATAAATAGCCAAACGTGGCAACCCTGCAAGCATGTGCTGTAACTTACTGTGAAAACTTGTTACAATATTTTTGCGAGATTGAAGTTGCGAAGCCACGAAAGTGTCCGAATTGATGTTTACTTGCAACCACTTAAATAACATTAGACAAGGCACACCAACCAGTGTGTTCATTAAAAGTAAAAACTTCTTTTTACTTTAAAGTGAGAAAAACCCAACGTTTTCACGTCTTACTCGGGCTTTTCATCAGGGGTGACTGTGGAGCACCTGAAGCATCAGAGTTTACACTGCCTTGGCTTTATGTCGGGGGATCACACTTCTTTTGACCGCCTTGCTGTAGTGCATTGAAATACACACTTGGCAGTTCACCTGCAGACCAGTTTACGTTTCCAGGTGTTACCTGAATGTACCAATGCAACACAAGAAGTCGCTTGTGGTAAGTGACCTCGAGGTTGACGATGCGGAAGTTGTCAAAAGCATTGCAGCGATTGTCGACCTCGCTGTGCTCGGCTAGCGCACTCTTTTGTCGGTCAAACCTGCGAATGTCATTCTAGGTCTTTTGGGCATGGAAAGAAGCGACCAGGCGTGAAAGTTTGCTGAAGCTCCGCTTTTATTATATTTTAAATGTTATCCACTTCCAAACCAGACAGAAGTCGGTCAAATACTCACCTTTAACCACATAAATGTGGTAGCATGTAGGCATAGTTGCCATTCTCATGATTTTTAGGTCTCAAGTGTGTTTCTTCATGTTTAGGAAACATCAAATTAACAGAATAAAGACGAAAAGTTGTGTTAGAGTGCAAATTTATACCTTTACATGTTTGTACTCGTCTGGCAAACATGTAGTTCCTGGCAAAAAGAATTATCAAAGAAACTTTCATTGATGTGCACACTCGAATTGGGTTTTCACGAGCAACAGTTTCTCCTGCCCTATGCACACATAACGCGCAACAGGCATTGAACAAAAACTGGGTTCACACAGAAAGTGTCCTGGTGGAGACAGCACCCAAAATCTCTGCCTTGCCCCTGGCATAGGACATCCAATAGTGACCTTTCCTTCTCTTCTCTGCGATTTTGAGAAGAGGAGTTTGTGTCAAGTAAATGACAGTTTAGCTCCTCAGCAGCAATTTGGTGACGAATAAAATTTTTGACAGACATAGATGCATCTGTACACTATATACCGATCTGCTCAAAGTGGTTTAAACAGTTTTCAAGACAGGACTTCTTCTGAAATAAAGCTCGTGAACAAGGTGTTATCATACGAAATCTTTGGTACTCCAAAAGTTCCACTTATAGTAAATTTTTTTTCCTTGAGCTTGTTCAGGTAGTGCTAAATGTGCACTTTTAGCTGTGAAAATGAGCTATAAGGCTCAGGGGAGTCCAAGAAGCACATGGATACTCGCATAGGTTGCCCAGCAGAGGATTGCAGGGTGGCAGACCGCACGACTGACGGACATGAAAGCTGATGCGCTATTGTGATTTCAATGCCACGCAGAGGGGGAGAGGGGATGATTAGGCCATAAAAGCATACACCCGTCTTGCGTAGTGACCTTGAGTACATTCTTTTCTTTTTTTATTTGCACAACTTACTGTCAGTGCTCTCGCAAGTGTGCATGTGGCGGCATCCCACAACGACTGCAGTAACTATGGTGCTCACGATGCTCAAAACAGCCAATGGCCATGAACTATGAGTTTATGGTGCAGTCATTTGGATTTATGGCATCATTTTTCTAGAGAAGAGTTAGCAATTTCTAGCTAACTACAAGAATTGTAAATTGCTGGTTGCGTGCAGTGTCATAATGTTTGGCTCGCATATTGTCAGGAGCCTCGACTACCAATCAGCAACATTTTCTGATCATGCTTAAAAAGTGTGGCAGGGCCCCTATAAGGGCGAAGCCTTTTATTGAGAGCACTTTTTAGTATATCCTAGTAAAATGCCCAGTCTAAAAGCAATTTCTTGAAAGTTTCCCATCTCCTGCACAAAAGTGATGTGTTCCCAACTGAGAAAGAAACAGGAAATGAGCAATTGTAGGGTTGTTGGGAGGGGGGGTGTATATGGCACTGGAGAGCTTATTTAGGCCGATTAGTACATGTTCAAGGAAACGGGAAACAGTGTGAATCGGAGGACAAAGACAGCGACGAACTGAGCGCTGAGTATTGGGTTGTAAGTCAGTGCTTGGTCCGTCTCTTTGTCCTGTGATTCACGCTGTTTCTCGTTTCCTTGGGACATCTTGCTCACATTTATTTTCAGAATGAATAAATTATCCATTAAGTGGGAAAATTGTATTGTTTATGCAGTTAATGCTAGATAGGATTGGGAGGGTCTCTATTCTGGTACTCCATTGAACTGAACAGCAACATGCACTCTCTCATTAAGGCTCTGCTGATCCTTGAAAGACGGGTTGGACAAAGCCTCCTCCAACATAGGCTGCATAATTTGTGTGACATTTCTATTAGACTGGCAGAACCAAACCTTGTGAAACAGGTCAGCTCTGTGGCCACAGAATTTACGTGCAACTCTAACATAGATATAACAAACCCGGATTTAATGAAATATCGGTTATAGCACAGTGAATAAAAATAGTCTTGCAACAGATATAGTGTTAGAAGTGTACCTTTATATGGAATTTTCTGATATAACATAGTTCACCCGTGTAAGATGCAACTGTGTTTTAATGAGGTTTGAGTGTAGTGCTAAATTGTTCTCGGCCTATTTTGGCCATCATGACTGAGCTGTTGTACAACATGGTTTGTAGCCTGTACAGATAAGTCTCCTCTGCTTTGGTAAATCGCTTAGCAGAATGAGGGAGTTTATCTTGACAGTCAATATAGCTGCAGTATGTCAGTGTATCCTGCAGCCAGTGTTGGTTGTTGAATGTCGTGGTCTGAGGGTTTGGTAGACCGAACATGGGGATTGTGTGCTTGGACTGAGTTGTGTACTGACTCGCTTCCAGCTAACTCCTGATGACCCAGATAAGCTGTTTCTCGTGTACTCTGCTCTGATATTGCTGTATTTCTCATGCCTTTTTTAAGTGACATGGCCAAGTGCATTAGCATGGCCAAACAGAAGAGTAATGTTGCCATGATATGGACTCCTCCAACTAAAGACCACCCACTACCCCTTAGCCTACTGCGTGGTGCATAGGTTCATGAGGCATGTACTTGCTATGTGCCGAATGAGGATGGGCTGGCTGGTGCTTTTTACTAAATCAGCAGCCCAAACACATAAGGGCTGGCAGCAAAATATCGCAGTGAAGGAAGGATGGCCAAGATTGATGCACACGAGTGCTGTCTTTCTTTGCTTTCCTTCCTTCACTGCATTAGCTTTCTTTCAGCATTTGCGTGCTTGTGCCGCAGATGCTGTGAAATATGCGCGTAAACCAACTAGCCCACATTGCCGTTCTCATTCAGCAGCCTGTGCTACTATCACAAGGAGCCTCACAATAACAAGAAACTTGACAACTCTGGCAACTCTGGAGCGCATGGAAGTTCACAAGTCTGACGATTTGCCAAGCTAACGCTCCTTCCTCTACGAAAATGGCCACATGCTTGACATGCTACACAGGCACTTGACAGAGAACGGCCATGAAAGCACTCCAGATGCAAACAAACATCCACCAGAAATACCTCATGGTGCACATTAGGTCCTTAATATGTCAGGCCCTGTCACAGTGGTCTAGTGGCTAAGGTACTCGACTGCTGACCTGTGGTGTCGTGGGATCAAACCTCGGCTGCGGTGGCTGCATTTTCGATGGAGATGAAAATGCTGTAAGCTCGTGTGCTCAGGTTTGGGCGCACATTATTAAAGAACCCCTGGTGGACAAAACTTCCGGAGCCCTCCACTACGGCCTCTCTCACAATCATATGATGGATTTGGGGTGTTAAACCCCACACATCAACCAATCAATCATATCTCAGTGTTATAAAAATACTAATGTCTAATGTGGTCCACAGGGTATGGCCAAGCCTTGCTATATCATATTATTAGGTGCAATGTATATATATTATTGGGTGTATTATCATTATGTGCATGTAACAAATATCAGCTTATAATAAACAGTGAAAGTGACAAATATATTATCATAATGATTGCAACTTTGGTATAGCAAATAAGTTCAGTGGGACGAAATTGCAACAGCAGCCTTTTACATTGTAGTGCACTGAATCGCAGAGTTTGTTGCACCTTTCAAATGTTGCTTTCTATTCTTTGCTACTGTTAATTTTGTCAGCATCTTGTAATTATTCTCAGTTGTTTTGATACATGTAGGAACATCATATACTTTATTTTGTGGTCTTTCAATTCCTCTTTGAGTTGGTATTTTTTTGTGGCGACTAAAATGGTCAGCTCTGGAGGGATATCTTATAAGAGTTCGTTACTGTCTATTGGTGTGCTTAATTAGATATAGTTAGAGTATTGACAAAGAGGCACCAATTGGAATTTCTGGGCCGCAAGTTCTAGCAATTCGGCATGTGCTGAAATGAACAGCCCACTTAGCAACTTCTACAGGACACCCTGGCCATACATATCAGCATTATAGATACCTGTGTGGCAATAAGCTAACGAAACAATCTAATCTAAATTTTGCAGGTAAAATCATGGATAATAAATTATATCATCTGCTTTTTTCATTACCTTTAGCAGTGGAGGCTCGGAGTAAGGCTGATGTCGTAGACAGAAAGCTCGGTAGGTATATATGCACCACAGAAATCTTGTATGTTACAGGGAGCTTCAAGTACAGCAGAGCCACGCGTTGTATAATAGAGAAAGTGCGCCATAAAGGGAAGTTAGGATGAGGAGTAAGGTAACAAAAGAGGAGAGGGTAGAGCATGATATAACCTTGTTTATTATAGTCTATCAAGGGGATGGTAAAGACGAGTGAGGGTTAGTAGGACTAACGTAGGGGAGATGAGAAAAAGGAGGGAGGTGAGAGGGTAAACCATAGAATAGCTATGTACAGTATAGCATAGCAAAGGGTGGGAAAGAGAAGCGAGGGTGAGGCGTGTTGTGAGGGTTACGGAGATAAAGGGCAATATATAAAGGGATCAAGATAAAATAAAGAAGATATTGGAATAAATAAAGAAAACAATTTGGCAGATTCCACGTACCTGGGAATCGATGTTATGCGAAGCATGTGGAGGGAAGATGACCATGTTTCAATTTTTTTATTGTGTGACACGTCATGAAATACATGTACAAGCGTTGCACGTACAGACATATGTTGTAGAGTTGCAGATGTTTATATAACCAGTTATTTGCCCTTGCACAACGATGCCAACTGGAACATACATATTAGCAGCACCAGAAGCTGATATGAAGCGCTGATTCTCGCAAGAATGCTGGCCCTGAACACTGCCAGATAAATCAACTTTAGCGCATGGCAACTAACCACAATCGACATTAACCCGACGTGACGAATGTATGAAAGGAGCACATGTGTAATGTCTATAAAATTGGGTATGCTGCACTGCAACCACTATTGACGTTTCACAAAGATTAACGTCTATTTGAAAAGTAGTTCCAAGACCTGGCGTAGCTCTGTGGTAAAATGCTTCATTGCCACGCAGAATGCCTGGGTTCAATTCCAGCTGGGACCCTGACATTTGTTCTTTGCATTCGTTGGGTCGACGTTACTGATTTTGGTTATTTCTTAATGCTCGCACGTTTGAATTGCCCATGTGTGTTCTCGTCGTTGCTGGGTAGATACTAGGTGTCAATCACCTGTGGCACATACCCGCATACCAGCAGCACATACCCACCCGTGGGTATGTGCCACTGTCTGGCGGGACGTGTTTGACCACATACGGACTGGGACATTATTGAGGTCTTGAGCAGCGCGTCGTATTCATCAAACCATCTTACCCTCTCATGCTAATTTTGGTTCACGCAAGGTTAAGGGGGTGATGGCAAGAGCACCCAAACGTAAGCGGCTAGATAGATAGATAGATAGATAGATAGATAGATAGATAGATAGATAGATAGATAGATAGATAGATAGATAGATAGATAGATAGATAGATAGATAGATAGATAGATAGATAGATAGATAGATAGATAGATAGATAGATAGATAGATAGATAGATAGATAGATAGATAGATAGATAGATAGATAGATAGATAGATAGATAGATAGATAGATAGATAGATAGATAGATAGATAGATAGATAGATAGATAGATAGATAGATAGATAGATAGATAGATAGATAGATAGATAGATAGATAGATAGATAGATAGATAGATAGATAGATAGATAGATAGATAGATAGATAGATAGATAGATAGATAGATAGATAGATAGATAGATAGATAGATAGATAGATAGATAGATAGATAGATAGATAGATAGATAGATAGATAGATAGATAGATAGATAGATAGATAGATAGATAGATAGATAGATAGATAGATAGATAGATAGATAGATAGATAGATAGATAGATAGATAGATAGATAGATAGATAGATAGATAGATAGATAGATAGATAGATAGATAGATAGATAGATAGATAGATAGATAGATAGATAGATAGATAGATAGATAGATAGATAGATAGATAGATAGATAGATAGATAGATAGATAGATAGATAGATAGATAGATAGATAGATAGATAGATAGATAGATAGATAGATAGATAGATAGATAGATAGATAGATAGATAGATAGATAGATAGATAGATAGATAGATAGATAGATAGATAGATAGATAGATAGATAGATAGATAGATAGATAGATAGATAGATAGATAGATAGATAGATAGATAGATAGATAGATAGATAGATAGATAGATAGATAGATAGATAGATAGATAGATAGATAGATAGATAGATAGATAGATAGATAGATAGATAGATAGATACGCTCAAAGTCGCTGAAGCTCGCTAAGAAATGCTTCGCATTTAAACAAGTTTATTTTTTCAGATTTTACAGGCAACTGCACCAAACTTCGGGAGGCCCTACAGAAATAAAAATATCCACCACAAATCATTAACGATGCTATTAAATGGGCTGAGGACAATGATTGTAAGGAACTTTTTATTCGGAAGAAGCAGGCCACACCCTCAAGCACGAGCCTGGTTTTAACACAAGCCGCATCAGCACCAAACATCAACAGCATTCTTCAGAAGCATGACAACATACTAATACAGAGTGATCACCTTAAAAAATCTTTCCTGATCCCCCACGTGTGGTATATCGCAGATCGAAGAACACACGCGACATACTAACCTCATCAAGGATTTTCGCCACCACTTTTTCTGGTTGTCATCTATGCAACAAACCCCGTTGCAAAGTTTGTAACCATATGACGACGACCACTTTGGTTAAGAGTACAGCATCAAACTTTCATCTGAAAATTAAAGAGGATTTTGACTGCGACACAAGCAACATTGTGTATATGCTTGAATGCTGTGTGTGCAAACTCCAATACATCGGACAAACTGTAACACCTTTTAGACTGCGCTTTAATAACCATAAGTCACATGCCACAAGCCTACTGAATCTACCTTTGTCTAAGCACGTTAACATTCCTGGTCACGCATTCAATAAACTAAGAGCTACTATACTGGAATCAGGCTTCCCTTCACACTGTGATAGGGAACTGCACGAGTCATTTCTGATACACAAGTTCAACGCGACCTTATCCGGTATAAATGATGATCCAGGCAAACTGACGTTTATTTCGGCGCAGAACTAAGTTCTAGTTTCATCACAGTCTTTTCATAATCACTGTACACGCAGATTTTTGCTACACCTTTTCGGTGCAGTGAATTTCTTGACTTTGTGTTCTGTTTGTGCCCCATGAAATTCTTTGTTATGCATTTTGTTCCATTTGAACGTTTTCTGCTATACTTTTTTGTCTTTTTTGTGCATGTGATTTGCTGTATGGGTTTGATAGTTTTTTTTGTAGATATTACTGTACTTTTCAAACTGCTATTCATGTGATGTACTTGATGTAAACACCGTTCATGCATTCTCATAATCTTTCTTTGACATTGCTTTGACATTCTCTGCTGTTCATTACTCGACACATCACAGTAGATAGTGTATGATAGTGATAGTTCACATGTCAGGGGCCCTTGATATACCATGCCTACTTAAGAAAAGCGCATTTCTGTATCGTGTTTTCCCTGATGAAGGCCGGTCCCTGGCTGAAACGTAGGAAAAATAAAAAGTTTTCGTTTTGCCCGTCCTCCACTTTTTGGTATTTTTCCACTGGATCCAAGGACACCTTCTTTTTCACACACACACACACATATATATATATATATATATATATATATATATATAAGAGAGAGAAAGATAGGGGGAGAGAGAGAGAACTTTCTTTTATGTACACGCTTGCAGTTGTAAATGAATTTGTATACACCGAGCTGACTTGACACGCTTTCTTAGATACTACAAAGTTTTTATTTACGAACTTTTTATTTATTTATACATAAATAAATAGTTCAATCACACTTTAACAGGCCGAGGAATAATCGCCCTTAGCCCAATTTTCACGTCCATTATGCGATGCTCCTCTTGCTATCACACCTCTTTCTCCGATTATGCTTTGCCGGTTAACATCTACAGATATCACAATGATCTGTCTAATAAATTTACCATGGATGTTAGTCGTCGGGATGGAGACGTACCAAGCATCAACGAGGATGCACTCACGTTGGACGGCGCTATAGCGGCCAAACACCAAGACATACATTAGGCAAACCTTCCTCTATAAATGTACAGTAAATATTTCATTACCCCTGTGAAGGTGCGTTTTACTTTCGTGTTATAGGCCGATTCTCGTGATGGAGGGATAAATCATGTTTTTTTCAATGAATGATTGCTGTTGTATTTTTGCTTAACAAGTATTACTTTTTTTGCATATATTCAGGCTTGTGTGTATTATAATTTGCCTTGTAGCTAATAGTCTGAGCACTGTTTCTGGAGCATGCAATCAATAATAATATTGCTATTGTTTTGTTACTGTTATTAACTTATTATCAACTCAGCCTTTTTATTTAAAAATGTATAATTTGTAGTATTAGGAGCATACTACATTGTTTACACTCATTGTATTTGTGTTGACATTACTAAGGGGCCCCCCAGACACCTGGATAAGTACGCCTATACAAACGGGGTAAACAAAATTTTTCTTTGCAAGAACAAAACGTGGGTGATGAAAATGTTAGACTACCCTCATCGCTTAATTTCTAAATGGTCGTTAGCTGTATATGATTGGTGTAAACAGTCTTTGTCATGCACACAGCACCAGCTTGTTACGCGATGCAACAATTGACACGAAAATGATCCATCGCGTAATGACCACTTATGAAAGACCACAAAAAAAAATAATAAAAGGATAAACTATTTTAGATACAGCTTACTGTTTACCATTGGTTTTTTCTTTAGATATGGCATATTGTTTGCCATTGGTTCTTCGGCGTTTAAAATTTTCTGCATGCCACAACATTGCGTGCTTGTTAAATGACGCCACGAAGCTGGAGAGCATCTCCTTCTAAATGTAATTCAAGTAGGCTAGCTGCCAATCACATAAGCAGCAGCTATTTATAGCAGGTGATGAGATGAATTATGTGTATAATAAAATATTTCTACTTGCAGCATAATGGTGTTTAGTAGTTTGTGTGCGTATACATCTCTGTGAGCTCATACTTTCTGAGAGAATGAGGAATAGAGAGAAATAAGCAGCGTTGCACGTGTGTGCTTCTTTGCTGTCCGAGATGTATTTTGAGCTGTAACATACAATTCAAGTTGAGTGAAAACCAACTAGCCCGATTCTCAACTAAGCCTCCATAGTGCTAAAAACCACAGTCTCTCACCCTCTCCCTTGTCCTGTGGGTCAAGTTGTGGGGCAAGCTTAAAATCTGAGCTTGAGCAGTGGGCTTGAGCTACTGAGCTCAAGTCCACTGATGGCCATTTTGCAAGCTGCCGCTATGGCTCCAAGTTACCATAAGCAAGGCTGATCAGGTTTATCAGAGACTAATGTGGAAACAATTTTTGGTGTTTCAGTACGGAAAACTTGAACATCAAAAATGATTCGTCACACTTATCGGCTCGCAAGAGCTTCGACAGAGCAGTGGTGATGATATATCCTTTTTGAAGAAAATGATTTTCCGGAAGCAGCAAATGCTTTTACTGGTTTTTAAAAAGTTTACTTGCTCCCATTCGTAACTGCATCAATAAGTCACAGCAGAATAAAAGCAAAAACAAGGGATGTAATATTAAGGGCCCCTGTTTAGCGCTTGCCTGCTCTGCAATACTACAGCACAAGACACGAAAGCGTCGCATAGGCGACCCGCACTGCAAAAAGCCTACAAGGAAAATTATCACAGAGAAAATGTTGGCGAAATTGTACTATGTTGTAACATTGCATCCTAACATTTTCATTCTCTTGTAAGAACATAATTGAGTGATTACTGTTATGACGGAAAATTTCGCCTTGTTGTTTTACCCAGCGTGCAGCCAAGAGGAACCACTGTCCATAGGCGTACCAACCGGGGGGGTCAAGGGGGTGCGATCCCCCCACAGAGAAAAGTTGGGGGGCTGAGCCCTCCAACTTTTGACAGTGGTCACTGTCAGCTGCACGCTGTGGAAACCAACAACTAAGGCAAAATTTTTCTTCACCACAGTAATCACTCGTTTATATTGTTACGAGGAAATGAAAATGTTACCAGAGAATGTTTTATTGAAATAAAATGTTTCCTAAATTTTTGATGCGACGATTGTCCTTGATTGTTCCTTGCGGTGAGGGCCACCTATGCGACTCTTTCGCTCCTTGTACTTGCAAAGCGGGCTACAGAACAAGGCGCGATAGCGTCTTGTACTTGTTTGTTATGGATAGAAACAAGCAATCATTTTATAGACCAGTGAGAGCATTTACTGTTTCAGGAAAATTGTTTTCTTTATAGTAAAAAATTAATAGCCTCAATGCTACTTTATCAAAGCTGCTGTGAGCCGATGATTGTGACAAATCTTTTTAAACGATTTTAGTTCTGCCGTACTAGAAGCGCCACAAAAAGATTTGCGCTTCTGTGTCTGATAAATCTGATCAGCCTTGCATACAGTAACTGGAAACGATGGCAGCAGTTCGCAAAGTAGCGAAGAATAAAGCAGTGGACTCAAGTACAGTCGGAAGCTCAGCTTCTAAGCTTACCCCGCAGCTTGACCCACCGGGCTTGGCAGAAGGTTAAAGACCGTGGTTTTTCGCATGATGAAGGCCTAATTAGGAATCGGGCTAGTTGGTTTTTATTCAACTTGAATTGTCTTTTACAGCTCAAAATACTACTCTGAAAGAAAATGACCACTTACCCACAGCAGTGCTTAGTTCTCTCTCTCTCAGCAAGGAGGGGCACTGTCCATGTGACAGGGGTATGAAAAGTTTTCTGGAGTAACTGCGCAGTTAACACGGAAAGAGCGATTTACTCCTTCAAAAGACGAAATGTGCACAAAATATTGCACACAGCACCCCAAGGAGGGGCACTTTCCTCTTTGTGGAGTAAAGAACCCGTTCTTTAGGATAACAGCAGGAATGTTCGCGCCCGTGCCTACACAAACCTGTTTCATTTAAGACGGTTCTGTAGCATGGCATGGTGTAGTGGTTAGTGTACGCATATGCTGACTGAATGGTCGTAAGTTGATTGATTGGCGTGTGGGTTTTACCGTCCCAAAACCACCAAATTTCGACCACCTGGGATTCTTTACGTGCACCCAAGTCTGAGCACGTGGGCCTACAGCATTTTCGCCTCCATCAAAAGAAAAAAATGCAGCCATCGAAAAGCTGATTATATATACATTGTAATAATACACAGTTGCACTAGGCTGGGGTGTCAGCCATCTTCTTTATTTCTAACACCTTTTTCCTCTTCGTCTCCCTCCTACCCTGTCTAACGTCCACGTACACTCCCCCTCTTTGAAGACTCATCACTTCTGGGGTGATACATGACGAGGTTTCCATTGGTCGCAAACTCCAGCACACCATCATCGCTGGTGTAACCGACCCATTTGAGAACGCCCTGTTACACTGCGATCTGCACCGCGCGATAAGGTCCCATGTACACCTGCTTTGTGCCAGGAAGGCTTTTTCTGATGAGCACCAGATCGTTCAGTTGTATCTGGGGTATCCGCATATTGTGGCAGCGGCCAAAGTTTCTCTTCATATTTTGTCGGTATCGCTGGTAGGCTTCCAAGTTTTTCATTTTTTGCACAATTGCAGGAGGTCTGCAATGCAAAGTTCTTGATCAGCAGGAAGCACGGGTACCTTTCCAAAAGCTGCAAAATATGAGCTACACCCGATGCTCGCTGTGTGCGACCAATTGTGATGAGCAACATTTGCCTCCAAGCAGCACTTACATCCGCCCTGAAAAAAGACTGTAAAATCTGGAACATTCTGAAATATAGTGTTTTGTTTCGCAGTTATGCATCAACACATACTGCAGGGGTTCTCCCGGGAAGAAAATGCTCTAGACGAGTTATGCCTGTGTAACTCATGACCATATCTATTAGGAAAAAAAAAAGAAAGGAAATTGCAGTGAAAACAGTCATGTGCGAGACGGGGCTCACTGGCAAGAGGTCCGCGGGTTCGAGACCCCGGGTCTAGAGTGCACCCGATGGCGAAAATATGTGACCGGAGAGCGACAGCTCCTTCCGTTATGCGCGTGCACCATGTTCTTTGCGAAATAACCTATTTTTTAACAACCATTCTTGACGTTCATAATATGCATTGATATGTTAATTTTGCCACAACAGGGCCTACAAGAAAGAATTTCTGAATGGATCATTAGCAGTGACAAAAAAAAAAAAGTTGGCATATAGTATGAAGATTTGATGAATGCAATAAATAATTTGGAACAATACTTTTCATGATAATGTTGCCAGAAATGATAAAAACCGCTTACATGCCATTTTTGTCGTTCTTTCTTGTGTGCACGGTTGCATGCAATTTACAAACTTTTCATATTTAGTGGAAACACGAGAAGCGACCGGCAAGGTTCATTTTTTCTTTCACA
Organism: Rhipicephalus microplus; assembly: GCF_043290135.1. Lineage (NCBI taxonomy): Eukaryota > Metazoa > Arthropoda > Arachnida > Ixodida > Ixodidae > Rhipicephalus > Rhipicephalus microplus. The sequence goes on from NC_134710.1 coordinate 159,920,158, forward strand.
TTTTTTTCTAACCTTGTCGACTTCTGGTGTTTCGTGATGACTGCGACCACTTGCGACTGCAACGACCACTTTGGCTCTGGCCCATCTGTTAGTTAAAAGTGCCTCCATGTCAGACCTTGACAATGTCCAAAATAGCGCCCATACAATGAAAGATTGAACGAAAATGGCTTTAAGATTCGTTGCAAGCACAGCCAGCTAATGTTTTGATATTTGTCGCTTCTACATTTGAACTACCACGTGTTTCTTCACAAGGCACAGTCTACGTGTGGCCTGCAACGTGTGTCCTGCAACTGTTGCCCTGCCGATGACGTGCTGGCTTGTTTCCTTTTGGCAAAATAAATGAGTGGTGAGAAACGTTACAGGTACGATGATTTTTGATGCGCACAATTATAACGACCCTAGAGCGGCGAAAAAAATGTCACAGGGAAAAGAATGCCACAGCGACACGCTTCGTTACATTCCTCCTCCGTGCATTGTAACGACAAAAAGTGAATTCGCTGCCCCTTCGCAGCGCCAGTGAATCATGGTTGAGCGGCAGCGCAAACAACGAAATGTAGAGCCAGTAGTATACTCGAGTACACTACGCCAGCAGTGCCTTCTCTACGTCAAGCCATTCCTTCATTCCTTTTCCTAGACGTCGAGCGAACTTTCGCGCGCGCAGCCATGATTTTCTCAATTTAGCCAGCAGCAAGCCAGAGCAAGCTCACTGGCCAGCAGCTATCCAACCCAAGTACATTGGCATGACCACTGGTGGCGTTAGCGGCGCTGTGAGCAAAGTTATCGGACACTTTGTTGAGCTAGTTGAGCATCTTAACTAGTTGAGCGTCTTAATAACGCAGGGAATGTCACGAGCCTTAGCAAGTACAGTATGCAGTTGACGAAATGGCCTCGACGCCCGAACAAGTTGTCTGCACACCGACTTTTGTTTTTCCAGCCGCTTTCCCAGGTGAGCGACTGGTAGCACCGTAGCGGTACGCGCGGAACGGCTTTTGGGGGCTCCCCCCCCGACCATGGCTCCTTTGTCTGCCCGAATCGGTTGCTGTCCCCCCCTCTGTCATAGCCGCGCAGTTCGTGCCGTTGCCGGCGTAATTGTTGAATGAAATGAGGCGCGCAAATAGTGAGATGTTGGTAGAATGAGCAAACAGTGCCGTTGCCTGAAGCAAGGCAGAGCGTCATGATTGCAAGCCGATGCTAACGTAGCGTGGGCCACCGGTCCGGCGTCCGCGCACGGTGTTGCACTGTGCCGCCTTTGTGATGTTGCGCTAGAAGGCGGGAAGCATATCATAAACACTGCTCATGGCTGATGAACGATGCGCTGCTATATGTGATGCTGAGCAGCGAAATCTATTAGCTGATACGATCTTTTGTTCTGGGCTTTGTTTTGTAACTACGCTGTTAGTGCGGCCTCACAAGGAGCACACCGCAGAGCGTCTCTATTGAAATTCGGTTGACGAATCGGGCTATCGCCAACATCTCGCATAATTGCGCTACGTGAATCATGATGGAGATACGGGGCGCTTCTATTGCAGAAACATACGGCAAATTGCTGATTGCCGAAGCGAGCAGCTGTTACGGTGAGTGCGATCAAATAATTGTTCTACTTGTGCTTAAGTTGAAAGATTGGACATAAGTGGCAGTAACAATAACGGTGAGTCTCTTTACCTGAGTAGAAGTTAGTAGTACATATTAAGTATTGCAGGAAAGTGCAATAAGTTTCTTTGTTTTAGGGGCGAGTTGCCACATATTTGCCCGGATCTTTAGTAGAATTCGCTAAGTATGATTGATGCTCAGAGGTAAAATAATTAGGAAACTGCCTTAAGTCTGTCAATTGTTCACCGCGAAAAGTAGGTTTTACAAAAGAAAGAGAGGGAGGAAATGTAGGTAGCATACTTCTATTGGAGAAAACAAAATATTAGCAATATCGATGTTCTCGCATGATTAAAATAGTGACGGAACTCTTTGGCAGCACTGTCCTTAGTGCAATTGTGCCTGCATTGTGCTTAATACATCTGCATTTAAAACTGACAGCTGCCCGTTTTTTTTTTTTTTTTGTCTTGCATTGTGTGGCCATACACGTACAGATTATTGAGAGTGGTTGTCCTCATTGTTGGTTTGTACGCATGTTCCTTAGATGCATGGTGTCTTTTTCTCGCTTACCTCTTGCATTGTTTAGCTCTAGTTTGAGGTTAACTACATGTTCTGTGTTTGTGCAGAGTAGCAGGCATGACACACATTGTCTGGCATTTTTACCAACTTTAATCTCTATTTTTTTTATTTTACATGTGGAAGTGGCTTAATTGGCTTTTCTCCAGAGAGTGCACCGTTGATAATTGTCACCTGAAAATGTCCATGGAAGCAGGCAGAAGGAATGTTACTCAAATGTGGCCATGATGGTACTTGTGCATCGATTTCTGGGCTGCGCTGACCTCACACACATGCCAGCAGTTGCACTGGTCTACTGTTGCAGTGCAAGCGTGGTGGCATTTCTGTGATCGGTTGTTTAACAGTTGCTATTAGGAGACTTTGGTGAAAACTGGACTGTGAATTGTCAAGGTATTGACTACTAGAGTAACTTCATCATTAAAGTTTGATAAGAACCAATCATCAATTTGCTTGCCAATTACAATAGCCAGGTCAAAAACAACCATTGAATTTTAAAATTCATTAAACACTAGGCTCAAAATGTGACAATCGATGGTAGAGTACGCTCGTAATTTTTCATATTTAATTAAAGCCATATAAGCTAGGGCAAGGAGCGAGCAACATGCACAAGTGCTTTTTCTGTCTGTCACTTGTTCTTTGTTCTAGTTATCATTCTGATCTGTTTAATTCACGATAATCAAATATGACACCAACTGTGTCAGCTTGGTCGATTCCTGTGCTCAAGCAGTTGCCACTGTTGCAATTCATGCCAGTACTTCACTGCATAGAGTTTCTCACTAAAATATGGAAAAAAATCTGGCACAACTATCTATGCGAATTTTTAAGGGGCCTCGTTGGAGGGCTGGGAATGACGCTATATGTGTCTGTGAGGCTTTTGTTGGCTGGTGTTAAGCGAGGCTGCAGTTCAAAAGCGGATATGTCTGTGCAAATAATGCTTCTTTGCAACAAAACTGTTATAAATGGATGTTGTTCACACTAAATATATTCTAAAATAAGAGTCCACTCACCTTGACGGCGGAAGCAAACGGTGAAAGAGAGAAACGGACGACATAAAATGACTGAGGAAACGCCGGCTTTGTCGTCTGCCTGCCAAGTTGAACAACCATTGGTTATTTCTTATGCTTTGTAAAATTGTACATCGACGCAGAAGGTTGCAGTGTTAAATAAAACACATTTCTGTGCAATGACAAAACGTAAATACCTTACAACGTGCTTTTTTAGTAAGAAATCAATCATTTTAACGTGAAGCCAGACGCGTCTTCGAAGTATAAGAATCCGAGTCAAGTTCGAAGCTCACATATCCCGTCATACCCGTGCATCCAGCAGCTCACTATCGCCATATTTCCCTCTAAGGTATGTTTGTGAGAAACTCCATGCTTCACTGCTTGCGTAAATTTTGTGGCAAAAATTAAATTTGGTGGAAAATAAATGCTCCTGTCATCTGATCATATAGAAATACCAACCTTAATGTTTGAAGGTTCAAATTTATTTATAGTTGCGCTATTTTCTTATTTTACGTTGAGAGTGTGAAGGTCTGGTGACATGTAGAGTGGACCAGCTTTTATTCCTTGGCAGATTTTTCAAATAACTAGGAATGCCCATAATTTGCTAAACATGGACAGTTTTTTTTTTCTAGCTGCCTACCAATCTGGAGAATGTAAAATTTTGGGGAAATTTATTAAGTCTAGAGCTCTAGGAAAAAAATGGTTTTGTGCAGGAAAGCTGACCATATTTTCCATTGGAATCGAAGCTGCAATAATGCTAGCACCTTTTATTTAAGTGCAACTTTCTTTCCCTTCATGCTCAAGCAACAGTTCATTATGCCGATGAGACTATGGGATGAACAAAAAGAACTAGCTTTGTGTGTGGAGTTTACACTACACGTGGATCTTGGCCAATATCAGCCATCCTTTGTTTTGTGGCGTATTCGGTTGGCTGCTCTGGTTCGCTGGCTCAGAGTTGCCAGATGGAGAGGCAGCTCGCAATCTGAGCGTGAGAGGCAGGGTACCAGCCGAATACATTGGTGATCTTGGCGCACTTTAAGAGCAGCGTGCCTGTAGTGCCACCGTGCAGCCAGTACTGGAAGCTGGCGGGTAAACCTTACTGCGCCGCGTCAACAAATGGTGCCAAACAGTTCAGTGGGCATCTCTGAAATGTCTGATCTTTGTTATAATCTTTCTGTTTTTCTCTCTGACATGTCTGGATGAATCGAAAGCCTTTTGAGTTGGAGCACATAAATCTGGTGATCGAGCTTGTCTGAGCTGCTATCTTGAAGGCAAATCACGGGGCTGTCTGCGAGCTGCTGTAACCCCAGCATTGACGTTTCCTCCACCTTCACTGGCCGCCTCGTTATTGACATGGTGCATTTATGGCTTCGTAGATGTGAGTTCGCCCCACACAAGCGCAAAAATGCTATTAACAACCCATGTGCATGAAGTATTACTAGTAGTATTACGCGCCCGGCAATAGCGCCTTCCGAAATACACGCTCCTGCTCCTCACCTCATTCTCCTGCCGGCAGCCACATGATTAGCTGGCTTGTGTCGCGTGATCGGTCCTCCCGGTCAGATCGCGCTATGCTCTCACTTTGGAGTCAGAGGCCGACGCACTGAAAGAACCAACCGAAGGTGGTTAGAGCGCTCGAGTTCTACCAACCGAAGGCGCAATCACTTTTCAGAGCGCTCAAAAACGCCCAACCGAATACGCCATTACTATTATGGCAAAGTGCTACCAAACCGTGCAGTGCTTTCATTTTGAAATGCTGATAATGCACTTCATTGGGTGAGTGGAGCTCCATGATCACTGCTGGCCTCCCGTATTGTTTCTGCCAGCGGGCTCTCGACCTCCCTATCACCACGTCCAACCAGAGACTTCTGGCCCTAGGCGTGGTGAATACCTACCGGGAACTTCGAGAAGCCCACCTCGTTAACCAATACACGCACCTTTTACAGACCCATTCCGGTCGCCGCCTCTTGGACCGAATACACATCAAACACGATTACTATATTGAGGAAAGGGTGAGAGTGCCAGAACCTTTGAGACGCGCCCTCCAGGTCCGGCCCCTTCCCCGCAACATGTCTAAAGAAAACCACAGTGGTCGCCGCCGGCGCGCGCGGAAGCGTTGCAGCGACACTTTGGTCAAGAGGAACACGTGTGCTAAGTGGGCGTTGCTGGCCCGCACCATGGGGGGTGGTATACAGCCGCAGTCATACACAACACAAACACTGTAAATGGGCTCACTTTCAAAGCCTACAGCGCAACACACGCGGAGGAGATTGCCATCGCTCTGGTTCTCGCCTATCCTAACGAACAGGCGGATCAGGTTGCCCGCGCACTCTCTTCCCGGGCTATCTCCCTGTCTTTGGAAGCCTACTTCCAATCAGACAATTCGGCTCTTTCATTCAAAGATATTACCAATTACTACAAGGAGGAGCTCCGGTGCTATCCAGACCCTTGTAAGGGACTGCATTGCGCTGACGAGCCCCTCCTCTTAAAACTGTTTACCAATACTCTACTGTGCCCGGCGGTGCTAAAACATTTCAATTCATCCTTTGATGGTACGTGCCAGTTTTGTGGTGAGGTGGCTGACACCTTCCACATCGTCTGGGCGTGCCAGTCTAATCCATCTATCCCCCCCAACCCCACAAGAGAGGACTGGAAGGCGGCCCTGCTTGGCTGTCAAGACCTGAAGGCCCAAGAGGCCCTGGTTCAACGGGCGCGGGCGCCATTGCTTGCCAATGGAGCTCCGGAATAGGGGTTCCACCTAGTGCTGTAAGGGTAGGAGGCCAATAAGGCCCCATCTCAATCACCTCTCTGTAACCATTTAATGGTATTAAATGTTTCACCACCACCACCCTGTAGACAACTGAGCATGGCAGCAGAAAAGCTATGACGCATGATTTCTCATATCAAATGAAAGTGGACTTCCTGGGCAATGCCATGATGGAGTATCCATTTCTGCTCTTCAATCAATACACTTGCTCTAGTGGTTGCAGTAGGTTTCGTGCTCTAACGATGTCTAATGACGATGAAGTATATCCAAATTAACAAATTGAGCAGTAACATTAACAGCTTAATTACCTCATTAACTTACTATGCGAACTTGCAACATTGCAAGACGTTGGCCTCTATTAGACCGATTGAAAGAAATGTGAGCACAGCATACTATGTACATGTCGCCCAGCAGTTCTGCCATTCAACATGTGTTAGGATGGTTGACATATTTCAGTTGGCGAAATTATGTCGTGCTTGATGCGCCAAATATAGGTGCTTCTTTCAGCAAAATAATATACAGAATGCCATTCCCTATGTTGCAAAGAATTGTGGCCACTAGCACCAGTACTTTGCATTTTTCTGAAATAACTTCATGAAAGCGGCATCGTAACCTAGGAGCTCCTACATGCATATGGACCGTGTTGCTGGTGTAAGTTTTCGTGCACAGCATTTTTGTTGCAGACAATATAGGCTTTTAATAAGTGTCCTATGACTGTCAGACTCCTGTTTTTTTGTGCTCAAACTCAACATTGAGGGGGAAGTCTTTGCCGGAGTAAGAAGATAATAAGGTTATTATATACCAAACCTTTTTATTTATTTAGCTGCTGACTTTATAGCATACTTTAAAAAAAAAAATCGTGAAAATTGTATGTAATTAGAAATATCAAACATTGAGTTGCAATGGCAATATTGAATTCACTGTGCTTGATGCACAAGAAACATGACCACTGTGTTACATCAAGCTGGAACCTCTCGGCCATACTTTGGTGCGGAGTCCGCCACGGTGTCGTAGCTGACCCGCAGGTCGTGGGTTCAATCTTGGCCGCGGCAGTCACATTTAGGTGGAGGCGAAGTGGTTGAGGCCCGTGTGCTGTGCCATGTCAGTGCACATTTAAAAACACCAGATGGTAAAAATTTCCGGAGCCCTCCAAAACTCTAATAATCATGTCATGGTTAATATCCCCAGATAATATTATGATTACCTTTGTGTGGAAAGTGGCAAGTCATCTGAGTTGCACCAGCAGGATTGCCTTATCTTTGCATGTGAACTTTGTTGTTCGTCCTCTTTAGGGCTATACACGAAAAACTGCAATATACAATTTTTCTTCCTCTGTACAGCATAAAGCTGCTGCTTCTTGCAGGCAGGTGATATTTTCTGTGCCTGTTTTCGGTGTGGGGGGGGGGGGGAGATAAGCAACACCCATCGCACCCAGAGAATAAGCTGCCCGCTCATGTATTTCAAATGACTTGCTTTTTTTTGATGGATGAAGCTCCACTCTGCTTGGCACCATCAGTTTCGGTATCGCCGTCAAAATTCGGTTATGTTTACTTCATATTACGTGCAACTTTTGTGTTTCCCAAAGATGAGTGTGCCATGAGTTTTGCTGGCTACAACTTTGTAATATAAGCAATTGTTGTAACATCAATAGTTGATATGTCAAATTTTTCTTAATAGGGCCCTGCGACTCAAATTAAGCATGTTATTTCTATTGCTTTTTCTCTGTTTGTGGAATGCACCGATATTGTTGTGCACTTCGCCACGCCAAAACCAAAGCTGATATAAATTTATTTCTATGGATAAACTATACTGTTTTAGGACTAGAGCGACATATGGCAGCTATTTTTGTGATAGGAAGTGGCGCTTCACCACCTGGGAGTGGCGACAGGCTGCGCGTTTTGATTGGTTTGACGGGACAAGTCATACATAGTATTCATATAGTCCCAAATAAGATAGCCAACTATACACAAAAAATTATGAACACACATTTTGTACTTCCTCAGATGCAAAATGTTAACTTTTTTTAAATGTAAAAACGATTGCAAAATGACTAGGAGTGCTGCACAACGGCTATCACAAGATGAGTCATTCTGTTTGCACTGTGAAGGTGCGCGGTGATTGGAAACAGCCTTGGACTTCAATGGGAGAACGAAATGCGAAAGGGAATGTTTCTTTCGTATGCTGGGGTATTGATGCTTGAGGGCCAATAACTTTCGTTACCATGTACCGATATCAATAATTCTTTCTGCATTCATCTCAGTGTTTGACCCTACATGAACTCCAGTGCTGCAGAAATGCAGATTGAAATGCGTTGCACAGCCCCTGTAAGCAGTTGAATACAACTTTTGCTGCAGCAAATTTTGTCTTCTTGAGATGGTGTACAACATTTTCATGAGCCTGACTTTCGTAGGATTTTTGGTGAAAAGTCGGTAGTCTTAAAAAACAAGACTACATTAAAAGGACACTAAAGGCAAACATTAAGTAAGCGTTGAATTTTGAAATTAGGGTCCAGAAGCCCATAAACTTTCGTAATATACACTAGAGGGAACTCTGGCGTTAGTGTCTATGCGAGCTGCAATGCACGGCACTTCAGCGAGCATGGGATTAATGGGTAGTACACAGATTTGTCTAATCTTCGTACTTCTGGCCTGCATCTGGCTCCGTGTGTGTTTATGTGGCTTGGAGCTGTTTTATCACGAAACAAAAATCAACAAATGTTCAGCGGTTGCGCTCCACCACCTTATTTTTTTAGGCTTACCATTTTGAATCTGGTCGCGATGTTCAATGGGGTTTGTTCTGCTCTTCAAAACACAACCGAAGCATAGCAATGAACGAAGCCGCCAGTACGAGGACTAGGCAAATCTGTGTACTACCCATCATTCCCATGGTCGCTGAACGATCGTAGTGTTAGAGGCCCCTCTAGTTAATTATAGGAAACTCTATGCAGAAGCCCCGTAGTGTCGTAGCGCCACTTTTGTGCCAAGGAAATGGTCATTTTGAATTAAAATCACATTTTAGTTGCCAGAACGGTGTTAGTGCACTTCAAATCTGCCGTAGCAGTTCAATGTTGCCTGCCTTTACTGCGCGGCTGCCGGCACTAGTAGCAGCAGAGCAAAAGTAACAGAAGCCACAGCAGTATTAATGGACATGAAAAATACCTCAACGGATCTTGCCGGTGAACCTGACAAGACATTGGCTCTTGACGGTAGTGCAGAGACAACACTTAGCCACTATGAGCATACAAATTCGTTTTGCGGCACCCAGTGGAAAGTCGTGGCAGGTTCTTTGCTGCAGCTCAAGCGGTGTACCCCATTTAGGCATGCAGCGACTTCACATGCACACGGCATTTTGTCAACCTTTCTGTCGCAGTGACAGTCGTGAGCATGTGAAGCGCACCCTGTAGTACTCTATACCGAAACTACAGTCGAGACATGACCGCATGAGCGAAGGCAGTTCAGTGAATACGAAACACTTGAAGCACTTGTGTGCCGTTCCCCGTGGTAATGCCAAGCCGTTATTTTTTCCATGAATCCCACAGAAATGGACGAGCAGCGTTTTATAACATGTTGAAATTCATGGTTCTTTTTTATTGCTATCAGTTTGATTACTAGTGGATAATAGTACTGGAGACCGTTGATGTGATTAGGATCATTTTAAAATATCTCACTTATGGTGCATATTGTCTTCTACATTTGCCTTGATTTCTCAATTAGTAGAGCACTGCTGTTGATAATATTTTAGACATTCTCAAACATTGATGTTTCACTTTGATGTAAATTATTTGCCTTTAGCTTTTATATAATGACCTGCATCCGCTTTGGATGTATAATCTCTAGGTAGCTGATGATGAGGATGCCATGAACAAAAATAATGCGATCCAATGCTTAGAATTAAACTGATATTGTAAACAAAGCAAATAGCAAGAACTTTCCATAGTCATGGTATGCAAAGAAAAAAAATAATTTTTTTTTCGTGTTCATCGAATCAACTGACGAATGCTTCATATTAGTTGAGTTCTAATTTCTAGAAGGTATTTGATTTGCTGTGAATTGAAAAAAAGCTTTATATTGTGTGTTCTTTTCAAATTAAAAGCTACTATTGAAATCAGATCTACACATACGATTTCAGTATTTGTTCATCTCTACAAAGTGATGTCTATTTTTCAGCATACTTTCAAAAGGACTCTTAATTCACAAGTGTCACTTTCGTAGACACCCTATGTGCACAACTAATTTTCTGCAGATTAATGCAATACAGAGTGTGGCATAAATAAGAGTGCTGTATAATGGCTTTTTACAGCTGAAGCACAAAAAGGTACACTTGTCCAATGAGTCTATTCATAAGACAAGATAGAAAAGATATCCCTGGAGATGTATTTCTTCATTAAGACTCGCAAGGTTTGAACACCTTTTCGAGTGATTATTATTGAAAAAGCCACATGGCAAAAGTCAATTGCCTTATAGATGCAAAGTCACTTAAAGTTGCTTTGTGCCAATGGCTCCTTTTTTGGTAAAAATTTTTTCGGAGATTATCAAATACTTCTATGAGCACCCCAGCCTTCCTAACAAAGGAGTGTCAACATAAAATACTTATATTACTCAATTACTTGTGAAGCTCTTTTTAGTGCCACAGAAGAAGGGATTCTTGAATTGGATGCAGCGGCATTTTAGAACGAGTGTGGCATTGCTGTTTCCAATTTTCTTGATGTGCTAAAACTATACCTTATGTCTACATATGCTGACTGGAATGGTAGTGTCTTCCCGAAAAAAAAAAAGGGGGGGGGGGTGTGTGTCTATTGGTTCTTGTATAGCTCCAATGCTTAGCGACCTGTTTTTTGGCACACATGGATAGGAAGGTTCAGGAACGTTTGCAAGAGGCAAATATCAGCAAATGCTTCTGTTTTGTTCATTTTATTTTATTTATCTGTGATCATACATCTTGTGAATCTTCCCTCCAAGTGGCTTTGACACTTCAAAGATTGCTTAACGCCACTCACTCTGATGCACGAGATCCCTGAGAATCGATCCGTGAGGTTCTTGGACCCGAGGTTCTCGTTTCCAAGTAGCCACATATGTTGGCACTATGAGCGTCGTGCTAAAACAACCTTTGTTGCCTTTCGCCTCGGCACATAGCAAGCTTGTGAAGCGTCGTATTGTTCGTGTTTGCACAATGTCCTTACAAAGTCATGCCACCATTCAATGCAAAAAGTTTTAGAGGGCACATAGCCTGTTTGAGGGCAGCTGGGTATCCTAGCCACTTGCTGGTATCCCTATCAGAAAAACTGCGACAAGACTCAAAAGTCAGTGCCACGTAATGCCATGTGCACTGATTCTCAGGCAGCCGTGAATAAGAAGGTAACTGTGAACCCATACTTGCATGGAATTTCACACAATTTAAAGATTGGTCAGAGGGTCGGGGGTCTCAGTGCTGTTTTCTGCACTGAATACGTTTTTGCAGTTATGTGCAAGAATTAGTCGTGCAAGAAAGCCTCCTAACAAGTGTAAATAAAATCACTAAAACTAATTTGTTCAGTGTGTGAAGAGGCCCCGCCACGGTGGTCTAGTGGCTAAGGTACTCGGCTGCTGACTCACAGGTTGTGGAATCAAATTCCGGCTGTGGTGGCTGCTTTTTCAATGAAGGTGAAAATACTGTAGGCCCATGTGCTCGGATTTGGGTGCATGTTGAAGAACCCCAGGTGGTCGAAATTTCCGGAGCCCTCCACTCCCAGTCTCATAATTATATGGTAGATTTAGATAGTTAAGCCCCATATATCATTCAGTCGTCAATGTGTGAAGAGTGCAGTATATATGTCAGACAGTCAGGCAGACGCTTCAATGTGCGATTACTTGAACAGAACAAGAAAGCTCTGATGTTTTCCTGGCGACTCATTGCGCAGAATGCAAATGCATTCCGGTGTTTGATAAAGCAATTGTGTTGGCTACTCAGTCTAACGATAGTGTAAGGCTCATCGAGGCGGCGTGGATAGCAAATTGAAGCTGCATCAGCAAGCCATTCATTGCACTCACAAAAAAAAAAAAGAGATTACTTGAATTTACTGGCACGTGGTTTTTCTATGTCGAATTCGCTACTGTTAAACATAGTTTTATTTTGTGCATTGGCTGAAGTGATTGTGATGTCATGTGACAAGTAAATATTCTTGGTGCTTAGCAATAAAATTTTAGTTCGAAGTTAGCACTTGTCCTCTTTGCTCCCTTTGTCCGTTGCATACTTTTTGTGCTTCAGCTGTACAAACATGAAAGACCAACTAGCCCACTCCCACACCTTGCTTTGTATAATAGCACCTGTATATGGCTTTTTGCTAAGGTGCCGTCGATCCTTACTTTTGCTGCTAGCTATTTTAAATTGGTTGAGGATGTGGCTGATGAGCAATGCCCAGGGGTCGAAGTGCTGCGCCATTATGAACCAATCCGAGCTGCTGCGCCAGGCTGCGTATAAACTGCAATTTCCGCAATCATTGTCGATTGGAAGTGTAAGCCGCCAAATGTAGCCGGTTATTATCGTCAACCAAGCAACAATGAGCGTTGGCTACATACTGGACAGGATGTGGCCGCATCCATATCCAGTGTAGTTCGCGTTGTAGTTTGGTTTGCTACTGCTCGGCTTATCACAGTTGTCGCTGTGGTTTCCCTGCCATAATGGTGGCACCAACATGAGTAACTGTCTATTATCTAGTAATACAGTGAAACATTGATAATTTGTACCAGCCGGAAATGCGGCATGATCATGCACTAATCGGCAGTGCGTGCTTACAAACACAAATGTATATCTCCAGAAACAGATAAAGTACCACATCAGATGTTGCTGAAAGTACCCAGCAGAAAGTATTCGTTCTGCAAAGTGTGATATAGAAACTAAGCTTGCACTCTCAGAACGACAGTTTTATAGCGAGCAGTGCTAGTACCACATCAGATGTTGCTGAAAGTACCCAGCAGAAAGTCTTCGTTCTGCAAAGTGTGATATAGAAACTAAGCTTGCACTCTCAGAATGACAGTTTTATAGCGAGCAGTGCTGATGCCAAGGAGCATTTCGAAGCTATCATAGGGTGCGGTTCTTCTGGGATACGCAGTGACTAAAATAGCGATAGAGTGGACACTATCGGCTTTCCGTGATACTAAGCGACAACTGACAGTTTCATTGAATTGAGGAGCGGTTGTGTGGACTCGGATAATCTCCTGGCTGGTTGCATGCAGCGCGGCGCCTACTCTGTCCACGCTGCCAGATGGCTCGTGCTACCATGCGCATAGATTTGCTGAGTGATTTGCTCGTCCCCCTTCGCTCCAGACCGAGCACACATGAGCAGAGTAGTGTGTCTAAGTGTCGGGATAACAAACTTCTGCCAAGCGAAGCGTGCCGTGATTATTTATACTCCGTTTCACACATTACCTTCAACAGCAATTGAAACGCTGCTGTGGCTAGCGAAACTCTTTGCAGTAGATGCGTTGACGTAAAAAAATGGTTAGCTGTTTTTATCACCCGGAATATATTTTTCTTTTCGTTTCAATCCGAGTAATAAATGAGCATGTTTTGTATCACAGACACACACCCACGCACATTTGTGGATGGTAAGTCATAGCTCATTAGTACAGAATGTTTAGTGAGCACCATATGAATTTTTTTTTTTCAGAAATAACTTTGATTGACGATGATGTTTGACCCTAGAAAGCTGCTCTCAAAATGGTCTCGTTGCTCCAAGACACACCTTTTGGTGCTTTGAACTTGCTCCAAAACTTTTTTACTGTGCCAAAGCTGCTCCAAAACAGCATTATTCCTGCTCCCTGAGCTGCTCCAAAACACTGAAGTCCACTTCCACCCCTGAATGCCAGAAACATGGCCCTGAACTAAACCTAGTGCAAAACAGTGACTGTGTGAAATGTAAGGGCAGATCAATGAGCAGTTCAGCTGGAAGTGTTGCTTCATCTGGTGCTGCGAATTTGTGTGGTTGTGTCTAACACTCGATCAATTCTTTTATTTACTCCTGTGTTAAATTAATATATATATATAGACCCGATAAAAATTTATTCTTGGCAGAAAACAACCTAATGAGTTACTTTGTGACACAATATGAACTTTTGTCGGATGACATTTAAATTATGAAATATAAAATTATTTGAATTAATGCTAACATCAATTGGAATTTTGTCTTAGGTTTTCACATATTATGCAGTACTAGGGCTATAATTGTTAGCAGCTTGTTGATGTTTACAGTGAAAGTCATTATGGAGCCACTGTTTAGATGAGGTGCACTCAAGCAGGGATGAGAAGTAAAAGGCAATTCACTTGTGTGTTCATTCGAAATTGTGAGCACCACATGTTGGGGAGATGTGGGCACCAAAGCTGCAAAGCCTTTCTTCCTTTCTATATCTGGTAAGATAACTTTAAGAGCCAGTAGTAGCAGGCTTTTGATACTAATAAGGGTAAGTTTTCTTTCATATTTGAAGCCTCCCTCTGATGCCTAATTGGCAACAAACTTCATTGATCTGGGGATCAGGCGACATCTTTGCCCAACGTTTGCTGCAGTTGTGGTGTAGTGGTTGTGTTGATTCTATCAGTGCCATGACAGTTGCATTTTGATAGAGGTTTAATGCTAGAGGTGTATGTGCTGTGTGATGTCACTGCTTGTTAAAAAAAACTCTAGATGGTTGAAATTATCTGTTGCCCTTCATTACATCATCTCTCGTAGTCCAAGTCTCTTTGGGACATTAAACACCTCGTGAACCAAACGACCATTGTCACTTAATATGGGCAGAGTCTTCAAGTCCACAATGTTGTGGTCCCTAACTATCCGTGAACATGGCTGTGAGACATGTTTGTTCACACACTCAGCATGATACACAGACTTAATACCTAACGTAATGGTTGAGACAGCGACTGCTGCTAAGGCTCAATTGGTAGAGCATCAGACGTGTTATTGAAAGTTTTGAGTTCGATCTCTTCTTGTGGCAAGTTGGTTTTTCATCTACTTTTAATTTCTTTCTATTGATGCCATAATTACTACATTAAAACATACAAGTAATGCCCCCTATATATTGCTTTACTTCATTGTCTGTTAGTTTCATTAGGTTTTTTCCTTTAGAAGTTTCTGACCATCACTTAAAGCAGTGGTTCCCAGCCATGCATGGTCTGGGAATGCCTTGCAAACCAGTGGAAGTAATGAGGGACTCCTTGCGGCAAAGGAGGGGGGGGGGGGTAGTGTGTCATAATGTAACATGACATGCAGTGTGAAATGAGTGCCCTTTATTTTTCTCTGGCAAAGAGTGGTCCAACTGAAGTGCCACACCAATTTGATCTTAAGTGCTTGTCTATAATTTCTGGGGTCTGCAGCCGTGTTCAGCCTGTTTCTAGCTACAACGGTGCTCTCCAAATATGCAAGCCTACAAAAAGTATGCCCACATGCATATGTCGTAGAAAACTGCAACAAAAGCTTCATAGCAATCTCATGAAGAAGGGGAAGCATAAGTCAGCAATGCTGTAGTGCAGAAACGTTTTACGGTTAAGCATATAAAAAAAAAATTGGAAGTGGCTGTTGTGATGAGACATAGTGTGCCGCCAAAAAAACTTATCTAGTTAGCTGTTGTTTTCGAGGATTGGTTTCGCAGAGCCACAAAAATGACATTGTGGACTTCAAGACCCCCGCGTGAGAACCACTGGCTGGAAAATTATCAATGAGATCTAACCGACAATCATGTGAAGAAAAGTATAGTAGACTCTTGGTAGTAGACTCTTGGTAAACGGAGATCTGTTAAAACGAAACTGCTGCTTAATCAGAACAACTTCCTCTGGCCAAATTGGTTTCATGCTTGTGTTCTTCACCTCTGGTCATATTTCGGTAAATCGAACTCCTGTTAAATGGAACATACTTTCCCGGTCTCTTCAGGTTCTGTTTATTGAGAGTCTACTGTAATTGTAATATAAATTGGAAGAAAGAAAAGTGGATGAAAAGATAACTTGCCGTGAGCAGGGACCGAAGCTTCGACCTTCGAATAATGTGTCCGATTCTGTGCCAACTGAGCTACTACGGCAGCTATCTCATCTACTTTATGGGGTATATATGAGCATTAGACGTGGGAGTGTCAGTCAGCGCCGCCTGTAGCCATGACGGCAAGTGTGGAACACTCTTTTTCTGCCTGCTTTGGTGTCACGTAGCATGTGAACTTATTATGATCTGGCAGCTGCCCAATAATCCCTCGTATGCTACCTGACGACAATAAGTCTGCCAAAACGAGACCCTCACTATAAATGAAGGAAATAAGTGTACACTTAAGGGCTTGTTTTCTTTGTTAGACAAAATATTAATGAGATCTAACAGACAATCATGCCAAAGAAAGTATAGGGGATGTTATTAGAAGTAATTGTAATGTAAATTTGAAGAAAGAAACTTAGAGGAAGAGATAACTTGCCGGTGGGCAGGAACCGAACCTGCGACCTTAGAATAACGCGCACTATGCTCTACCAACTAAGCTGTCAGGTCGGCTATTCTCCTATTCACTCTATTTGGTATATTGGGTATATGTTTCCGCTCAGGGTAAGTTATCTTTTCATCCACTTTTCTTTCTGGTGGCATCGTTATCGATTCTCAGTCTTGTTTTAGAGAAGGTACATGAGTGTTTAGCGCCTTCTTGATAAAAAAATAATGCTTGTAAAATAACTGTGTTTTCGGGATTGACTACTGCAACTACATTCACTACAAAGTGTGAGATTTTCCTCTCACTGTAAGAAAATGATTCGAGAAAAATCAGTTGTAGGTCCCTTTATGTGACTGTCCCTGCTTGTAGCGTTTGATAACCAAATGTCTGAGATTGATAACCAAATGTCTGAGTTTGGTTGCTTAGTTGGTGTAATAAATGTGCAGAACCCTTTAAAACTATTATTGTTCAGTTCACTGTTCAGACTTGTTTGCGAAATTAGATTAGAGCAGGGGACAGAATCTGTGCAGGGGTTCTTCTGCCACTGGATGTTGATGGGGGCTATGCAGGATTTGACCCTCGGCAGCACCTGGCCAACTTTCACGCCACTGCACCCACAGCAGCCAGCAGTGTGCCCCAACCAGTGGTGCAGAACACTGAGGAGGCTGCCCACCAAGGTCTCAAGGCGGTCAAGTCACAGCCACGTAGCTCCTTGACAACGCTAAAGATTCCGCAGGTGCCAGCAAGCGACTTTGGTCGCAGCCTGGGCTCGGCTCCTGTCGCCTTCCCGGGCATTGAGCCACACAAACCAGCACCTGCACCTGCCCAGAAGGTGGAAGCCCCAGTGGCTTCTGAGAGCCCCAAAGGGGACAAGCTTTGGCCCTGCCCGTCTTGCAAGGTGCCTTTCAAGGCAGCCTCAGAGCTGCAGCAGCACTTGGGTCAGCACACACGCTCAGAGCGAGCTGTTGGGGCAGTGCCCTGTGAAGTGTGTGGGAAGTTGTTTGCTTCAGCTGAGCGAGTCCGAGCTCACGTACGGGCAGCTCATGGTGAGAAGGCCTGCGCTTGCGACATCTGTGGCAGCGGCTTCAGCTACAGGTGCAAGTTGCTGGATCACATGCGGACGCACACGGGTGACAAGCCGTTCCGGTGCGAGGTGTGTGGGAAAAGCTTCTCGCAGAAGAACCACCTGACTCGCCATGCCATGATCCACACGGGCGAGCGGCCGTTCCCGTGTGACTTCTGTGGACGGGGCTTCTACCGCAAGGACAAGCTGGCCCGGCACCGGCGTGTGCACACAGGTGAGCGTCCCCACGTTTGCCTAGTGTGCGGCAAGAGCTACGGCCGCCGGGAGAAGCTGGCGCGCCATCTGCGAGCTCATGCGGGCGAGCGGCCCTTCGGCTGCTCCCAGTGCGGCCGCCGGTTCCTCGAGCCCCGGGACTTGAGCCGACACAAATGCGCCGCCCCCCCTTGTTCCAGTGGGCAGCACCAGCAGCAGCAGCAGCAGCCAGCTGAGAGCCTCCTGCTCCTCGCCGGGGGTGGGCCCCTCGCGGGGCTCTACCAGCGGCTCCAGCAGCAAGGGCCCCCCAGCACCACCGCCAATGCCCCCCCAGCTGGGCAACCCCAACCAGACAACCCCTTTCGGCCCAGGCAGCTTCAAACCTGACTGGCAGCCACCTGCCAGTCTGGCCAGTCCCCGTCACTGACTGTGAGAGTGCCAGCCGCATCTGCTGCGGCTTGGAGATTATTTTCCCGTACTAGCCGGACTTGCGTGTATTTGAGCTCTGAAGGGTGTCATTGTGTGGCTGCACTTTGTAGGTGCATTTGCACGATGCCCCACAGGGCAGGGAAACGGCTTATCACTAGCTGACCTGTTGCAGCCATTGCAATTCTGTGTGTGTTTTGCTCAAGTTTTGTTTCTTAGAAGAGATCAGCGTGTATGCATAAGTAGAAAATGAACAGTTGTGTGAAGTCAGATTCACAACAGATTCTCACTTTAAGAATCGGTGATAAACTTGTGGAAATGTATGCAGAATCGAATGCCCAGGTTATTATTTTTTTTGCTTTTATTCTTCTAGCCTAGTGCTATCATGCCTTTGTAAAAATCACTTTGTAGGCACTAGAGTTACTGTATATGCTACCTTTAGGTAGCAGAGCTGCGCCACTGTTTTTGCTCCGCCTGCAGGAGTGCAGCGCCCCTATTCGTCGAGCGCCATCAAGTGGTCATGGCGTCTCATTTGTACTTCAGAGAAGCCACGCAGACGACGCCAATGCTTTGCAGTTTTCGGGCAGCCCAAACATGGTTGACATCGAATGTTGCTCTTATTCTCGCCGCGGTTTTTCGATACTGCAGCCATGTTGCCTGTTGGTCGCGAGAAGTGTGGTAGCAAGTGCATTCTCTGTTCAATCGTACTACATACAGCCCTTGTGAGGGACGCGAGGCATCGCTTGTTGCTTCAAAAAGATTATTGTTTAGTGGAAAATAAATGATTGGCTTCTTTTTGCCTATCCACGGCACTGCAAAACTTGCTCTATTTGTATAGTCAATATTGCCGCGACAGGTTGGCCACATTCAAGTAGCCCGCGGCAATCATCGTGGCAAGACCACAAGCAAGACCCGGCTGGCATGCGCCACGTGTTCGTGCGCTCCGTCAACGAGGAAGAGGAAGATAGTTGGATCTGTGCCACTCGGCTACTCAGACTTGACGACCATAGTCTTTAGAATCGTGGGCAGAAGTTCGCCCTAATAAATACGCTTGTTTTTTAACCTGTCTGCCTCAGCATCGCTACATTTCTGGTGGAGTTGCTGGGTTATGAATCGAAGCCCCGCGAGCTCAAGACAGCGTAGCCCCCACGACCAGCGTATCAACCCCGTGGAAGTGACTCCTGTACACCAGAGGGCAAGTCGCCGTCTTCGAGGTGACTCACCTGAGTTCGGTCCTCTTCACTTCACACCAAGGGGAATTCAAACGATGGATGCCACCACTATGACTACCCAGGTAACACCGGCACAAGTGTTCATTAGCCAACCGCACCAGCCGCCAGTATTCCACGGCGACTCGTACGAAGATGTTGAAGATTAGTTGTACCTGTTCGAGAGAGTGGTGAGCTTGAATGGATGGGACGAAAGAGAGAAACTCCGTCGCGTATACTTCGCCCTGGAAGACTTCGCAAAGACATGGTTTGAGAACCATGAAACCTCGTTGTCTACCTGGGAGGTATTTCGACGACAAGCGGTGGCTACGTTCGCGAACATAGACCGGAAAGAAAAGGCGGAGGCTGCTCTTCAATCCAGGAACCAGCTCACGAACGAGAGTGCTGCTATGTACATTAGGACATGGTCCGTCTGTTCAAGCGTGCGGATTACAACATGGCTGAGGATAAGAAGGTGCGCCATCTAATGCGCGGAGTGAAGCAAGCTGTTCGCCGTTCTCGTCCACAACCCCCCAAGCACAGTTGCTGAGTTTCACTCTGAAGCGACAGCCATCGAAAAAACACTGAAACAGCGGGCTCGGCAGTACAACCGGAATCTTAACTGCGCATCTGCACAGGTATTCTCCGGAGGCGTGCGAAACAACGTTGAAGCCCTGCGAGAGCTTATTAGATCAGTTATTAGAGAAGAACTGAGCAGACTGCAAATGCCCCAGACTCCAACTTCACTATCCTTTACGGACGTTGTTCGTGACGAACTGAGGCAGGTGATACGAGAGCCAGAGCGTGAGCTGCAGCCGGTTCGACCTATCCGAACATACTCTGAGGTTGTCAGACAACCTACGGTACACAGCAATGCAGCAGTTGCGATGGCGACGACTCCTCTCCCACCTGCGGCACGCAGCGCACCTCGTCCACGGGAACCAACAGCTACCTATCTGCCCCCAGGAGCACGTAGCACACATCACTACGTGGAGTGTAGGCCCAGGAGAAGTGACGTCTGGCGTGATCACGAACGCAGGCCTCTGTGTTTTCATTGTGGGGAAGCGGGTCATCTGTACAGATTCTGTACTTACTGACAGGCTGGATTAAGAGGCTTCCCGTCGTATGCACCGTGCCCCCGAAACGGCGAACGACCAGCGGAGATCGAGGAGTACTTGTCCACGCGCCAGAACTCGTCAACTCTACGCCAACACCGGTCACCATCGCCTATGCGCTACCGGTCATCCAACCCACGCAGACCTTCAAGGCAGCCTGGTCATCGCTCCCGTAAAACTGAAGCAAGCGACCTGTGGAGGTGAGGCCGCTGATAACGTCAGTTACGAAGATCCTCCAATATGGTTTGAGGGTGATGACGGTGTATTTCCGGTAGATGGGTGCAGCAACAAAAACGTTACTTCAGATTTGCGGTTGAGAATGGAAGGATGGGAGCTGAATGCCTTAGTCGACACCGGTGCTGATTATTCAGTGATAAGTCACAATATGGTGAAAAAGCTTAACAAAGTTGTGACACAGTGGAGTGGATCGCAGATACGCATGGCAGGCGGTCACATTATTACGCCCCTTGGCAGATGCACTGCAAGACTTGAAATACGGGGCTTTATTTACGTGGCCGATTTCATTGTGCTGCCAGAATGTTCAAGGGAACTCATTATAGGAATGGATTTTTTGCGAGCTAATGGCACCGTAATTAACCTGCGTAGGTCCAGCGTGTCGTTTTCGACTGAACGAGCTATACCTGTGGAGGAATCTGAGGAACGACGCCTAACTGCTCTACGCGTTGTTCACGATGACATAACTGTGCCGCCACGCTGCAGTATAATGGTGCTCGTAGAAAATGACGCATTGTACAACCGCGAAGGCATAGCGGATACAAATGTAGGGCTGTTTTTAAACAAAGGTGTCTGCGTAGCTAGGGGTCTTATTCACTTGACGAAAGGCCGGGCAGATGTCCTACTCACAAATTTCTCCAATGAACTTCAACACATCGCTCAAGGCACGGCTATTGCCTATTTACACGACTTCTGTATGGCGACTGAACTATTCAGCTTAACGACATCAACCGCTCGACCAGTGGCCTGCAACATCGACACATCCGTGACCGTCAATCAGAGCCTTCCGGACAGTCAAAAGAAACAGATTTACGCCTTGGTCAAAGAATTCTGATTGCTTTTCAAGTGCCTCGAAGGTCCAGCGCACGTCAATCACGAAACACAGAATTATAATGCAAGACGACACGAGGCCTATATGCCAGCATCCATATCGGGTGTCACAGAAAGAACAGGAAATTATCAAGAACCAAGTGGAGGAGATGCTTTCGGATGATGTCATCCAGCCTTCGAATAGTCCATGGCCGCCCCCCGTAGTGCTCGTAAGAAGAAAGACAACACACTTAGATTCTGTGTCGACTACAGAAAACTGAACAGTGTAACTAAACGAGATGTCTACCCCTTGCCACGTATCGACGATACACTAGATCGGTCGCGATCCGCAAAGTTTTTCTCCTCTTTAGATCTGAAAAGCGGATATTGGCAAATAGAGGTTGACGAGCGGGACCGTGAAAAAACGGCATTCGTTACACCAGATGGCCTCTACGAATTTAAAGCGCTTCCATTCGGCCTCTGTTCCGCACCAGCAACGTTCCAGCGAATGATGGACACTGTCCTTGCCGGATTTTAATGGCAGTCATGCCTAGTGTATTTGGATGACGTGGTGGTATTCTCTGCAACGTTTGACAAACATCTAGAGCGACTACGCATAGTATTGGAAGCCATCCGGTCAGCAAAATTGACAATCAAACCCGAAAAATGCCACTTTGGCTTCGAAGAGCTGCGATTCCTTGGACATGTCATTAGTTCTGATGGTGTTCGTCCTGATCCCGAAAAGACAACCGCTGTTCAGAGGTTCCCTACACCCAGAGACAAAAAGTCAGTGCGTCGATTTTTTTGGTTTATGTGCCTACTATAGGCGATTTGTTGAAAATTTCTCAAAGATTGCGGATCCTCTTACAAAACTGACAAAAGACGACATGCCTTTCACATGGGAAAGCGAACAACAGAAAGCTTTTGACGAATTAAGAAAACGACTACAGTGTTCACCAATACTTGCCCATTTTGATGAGACAGCCGACACTGAAGTCCATACCGATGCCAGCAATGTCGGCCTCGGTGTTAGCCTATGCCAGCCGCAAACTATCAAAAGCTGAGGCTAACTACTCTGCAACTGAAAAAAAGTGCCTCGCAGTCATCTGGCAATAAACAAGTTTCGACCCTACCTTTATGGTAGACCGTTCAGAGCTGTGACTACCATGCTCTATGCTGGCTGGCAAATCTCAAGGACCCGTCAGGTCGACTAGCAAGATGGAGCCTCAGGCTGCAGGAGTATGACATTACGGTCGTGTACAAATCTGGAAGGAAACACAGTGATGCCGACTGCCTGTCACGCTCTCCCGTCGATCCAAGTGTACCTGAAGAGGAAGACTTCCCGTTTCTAGGCGTTGTCGACGCATCCGAAATAGCTCAACTACAACGAGATGACCAGGATTAGCTTCCAAGTCCCTCGCATATTCTCCAGAGGGCTCTCCGCATTCTGCCTTCGAGGAAGTGTCCTTTACAGGAGGAACTTCGAACCTAGTGGTGAAACGTTTTTACTAGCCGTGCCCACAGCCATGCGAGAGGAAATTCTGCACGCATGCCACGACGAACCAACATCTGGACACCTGGGTGTGAGCCGAACATTCGCCAGGATTCGCCTGAAATACTATTGGCCTAAGTTGCTCGCATCAGTGCAGCGCTACGTGAAAACTTGTCGTCAATGTCAACGGCGCAAAACTCCACCCGTAAAATCAGCCGGCCTTCTCCAGCCAATAGATCCTCCAGATGCCCCATTCCAACAAGTCGGCATGGACTTCCTAGGACCTTTCCCGACATCGTGTGCAGGCAAGAAAGGGATAGTCGTAGCCACAAACTATCTGACCCGTTATGCTGAGACTGACTCTCTGTACAGTGCGACAGTACAGTAGCTGCCGAAGTCGCCAAGTTCTTTGTGAACAACATAGTGCTCGGACATGGTGCGCCCATCGTCGTTATTACGGATCGGGGCACCGCATTTACTGCAGATTTAATGCAATGCCTGATGCGCATGACAAATACCGATCACAGAAGAACAACGGCGTATCATCTTCAGTCAAATGGCTTAACCGAACGCCTCAACTGAACTCTGACCGACATGCTATCAATGTATGTCGATGTTGAACATAAACAGTGGGATGAAATATTACCCTACGTAACATTCGCATATAATACAGCCGTTCAAGAAACAACCTACGTTGCCCCTTTCGAACTAGTATTCGGCCGAAGAGTGACGTCACACCCCGCTGGATGCCATGTTACCACTACAGGACGAAAGCAGCTATCCACCTGACATAGATGACTTCTTGCAAAGAGCCGAAGAAGCACGGCAAATGGCAAGATACCGACTACGCCACCAACAGCATGTCGATTCTAGTCGGTACAACAAGCGACGCAGTGACGCACTTTATCATGCCGGTGACAAAGTGTGGATATGGATACCAGTGCGCCGCCGCGGACTCTCTGAAAAGCTTCTTTGCCGATACTTCGGCCCTTATGAAGTAGTCAACCGTATCAGCAACGTCACTTATAAAGTCAGAATCGCTGGACACGTGAGTTCAAGACGCCGCAATCCCATGGAAGTGGTACACGTAGTCCGCATGAAGCCCTATCATGACAGATCGTCGAAAAACGAGTGAGAGTGCGCATGTATCTTTTCACTGTCACAAGCATCAGGACGATGCGCCTGAGGAGGGGGATAATGCTGCGACAGGTTGGCCGCATTCAAGTAGCCCGCGGCAATCATCGTGGCATGAGCACAAGCAAGACCCGGCTGGCATGCACCACGTGTTCGTGCGCTCCGGCAACGAGGAAGAGGAAGATAGTTGGATCTGTGCCACTCGGCTACTCGGACTTGATGACCACAGTCTTTAGAATCGTGGGCACAAGTTCGCCCTAATAAATACGCTTGTTTTTTAACCTGTCTGCCTCAGCATCGCTACAATATGTTATACATGCAGAGTTGGTCAGTGAGTGTCGGCTGCATACGTCCAAATTGTTCTGGTGAGTAAAACGCTAAAAATAAAGGGAAAATAAGTTAAATTAGAATTATTCGAATCAGCTAGGTGTTCCAGCTAGCGCGTGAATTAAATGCAGCTTTCAAACTTTAAAAGGGCCCTGCAACACTTTTTGAGCATGGTCAGAAAATGCTGCCGGTAGTATCGGTAGTAGGAGCTCCCGATAACACAGGAGCCAAATATTATAGCGCAACATGCGGCCTGGAAGTCACAATAAATTACCAAAGTGAGCTAAGAATTGCTTTCTCTTCTCTCGACAAATCGCGGAATAAGCCCAAAAAACACCCGTAGTAAGCCCATCTATCAGTCATTGGCTGATTTGAACATGGCGCGCTCGATCGTTAGAGATCGTCGCGGGAGGCCGCTACTTGTCCACGCGTGTGTCAGTTGTTTGACCAGAGTTGTGATCTCATAACAGCTTTCGCTGTAATATATATCTTGCTAGTTTAACGAGACGATGGATGTTGTTTCAGTATTACATACCAAGAACGTAAGCATAAAATTAAGGCTTCTAGGTGTGGTTGAAGCAACATAGTTTGGGTCACACCTTCATAAAAAGTATAAAGAAAGGGAAAAAAAATAAAGCAACCCTATTACTCTGAAGCGTGAGCGTTGCTCCTACGCGGGTGGTAAGTGGCTTTACTGCAAGACATTTGAACTCAAGATGGCGTACCTTGGCGCAACTCAGCTACTTAAAGGTAGCATGAACAGTAACTGTAGTAGGCGCATGTCCTCTTGTGTGTAGTCCTGATGCTCAATTTTTGTTTTGTTCTGTATGTGCAGTGTTCATCTCCTGGTTCAGAGTCAGTACTCCAGGTAACTGTATGTATGGGTCATTAAGGACAAACATACTCATGTAGAAGATGCATAAATTTTGATTTCCAGCCTTTTCAGGATGGAGCGTTTGTGTGTTTGTAAAATCTTATAAGTGATCATGCGCTCTGTCAGTCAGTTCTGCAAGTAACTGTTTGTATGGATCATTAAGTGCAAACATACTCATATGTAGAAGATGCACAAATTTTGATTTTCAGCCTTTTCAGGATGGAGCGTTTGTTTGCATTTGTGTCTCTGTAAAAACTTATAAATGATCACCATGCAGGAATGTAGTCACTAGCCCTGTAAGGAGCATTGTCATCTACTTAACTCACTCAACTTTTTCTGTACAGGATGGCTGTGCTAGTTTTCATCGATTCCAGCTTTCATAAAAGCACGGGAGACATGGAGGACTGTACAAGATTGAAAGAAGGCTGTGGAACATATCTTATTTCTCCATAGTGGTCCTGCATTGTTAACAAGTAGACAAATTCATACTTTGTTTTCAATATTGTCATGGTGTGGCATGAAAATGTCATCCTTTTTTGTTTCCTCTCATGCCACCGTAAAACATTAAAGGTGTCTAATCTCTGAGACTATGTCTCATTGCCCCTCAGCAGCATAGCGGTGTGGATTGTGCACCTGGCTGAAACTGGTGAAAGCAATTGGGCTTGGGGAGGGGGATATGTGCAGTAAGGCTGCTAACAGGCATCTAAAAATCTTGGTTAATAACAAGTGGACACTCTGCAGCTCTAGCTTGCGCAGTGTAAAGAAAGCAAGAGTGTCTACTCTTTAATTCACTGTTGTTATCATGTGTTACAAGTAGAAACAGCTTTATGATGACCGTATTGTTTCTTTACATTTCTGGTATAGTAAAAGCTCATTAATTTGGATGTCACAGGACCACCAAAAATTGTCCAAATTATCTTCATGCCAAATTATTGAAAGTATCAAGAAAAAAATCATTAATGAATTCCTGCTTTATCAATTGAGTATGGTTTTCTTGAGGAATACATAAATTGAGCAAATATTTCGCTTAAGAGCTGTGCAAAAGCTGCAATTTTTGTCATTGCGTCTTAGTTCACAATGCGAATGCAACTCTTAAGCCGAAATGTGCCGTGTACCCATATTTTATTACATACTAACAACATGATTATAGCTGGTGAACATGTCTTTCTGAAAGCCCTTAGCTTTTTGGGCTCTCCACGAATGCCACTTCGCTGCTTTGTGTTGCATATTGCCGGCGCTTCGCGCTTTGCGCTCCGAGGATTTTCTAAATTAACGGCTTTCTGGCCATATATGGCCAAATAAATGAAGGTTAGATGCTATTGAACAATTTGTATGCTGGCCGACATTTTTCAAATTCATGGGAGTCGAATTAATGAGCTTTTACTGTACTAAGACTGGGGACATAACATGGAGCAGGCTTTGGAAAAATGCATATTTTTTTTTTTTTTTTCAAAATGTCAAGTGTTTACTGGGTAATATATATATATATATATATATATATATATATATATATATATATATATATAGCAGAAATAGTGCTCCAAGAAATAAAAGCACACGTAGAAAGGCTCGCCACCTTTTTTTTTTCTGAGTGATGTTTCTTATAGCTCAAATGTTTCACGAAGACATCTGCAGCACTACTGCACCTCCTTGATTTTTTATTCCTGCCAGCATGGCAGCTAACAAGTTTCCTTCATGGTAGCGTAGCAAACAACGGGATACTGAGGCAAAGTCAAGCTGCCCAAGATTTTTATAGCTCAAATGTTGCACAAAGACATCTGCAACACTACTGTAGCTCTTCAATTTTTTTATTTCTGCCAGCCATGGCAGCTAGCAAGTTTGATGTGTGGTAAGAAACAACATGGGTCACATGTACTGAGATACTGAGGCAATGTCGAGCTGCCAAAGATTGAACAATCGAACTCTGTTGCACCCAGCTGAGATGACTGCAATGTCAGCTCTGAAACTGAATAGTCCTCCAGTTGTGAATGTTTTGTTAGGTTTGCTTTAGAAGTGATAGCCTCAATCAGTCACAATTAAAGTCTTTAAATAATTTAAAGTAGCGCCAAGTGTGTCCTTTTGCCTCTTCCTCCTCTTTTAGCAGCTGCAGCAGCGCCTCTAGGTTGTCCTTCAGGAGACTGGATTTTTCCCCTCTGGTGAAAATGGCTTCTTTCTGCTGTTATGCAGTACTCATGTAGTGAAACAGTACTATTTAAAGCCAAGTAGCACATATGCTTTCAATTACATCACCTTCAGTTTTGGTCATATCAGCTTAGTTTCGACTCGAACAGGTAAATCAGAGCCAACATGAACTTTAGAGACCAGATTCGTCATGACACAACGTAGTTATCTAGAGTAATTGTGCATACCAGTCGTTATACTAAAATTTTCAGTTGAAATCTTGAGTACTGTACCTGTGTTTGCTACCATGGGCAGAGCAGGTCTGCATACTAAAGTGTCCAGGACTACCGTACAGACACTCTAAGCACGATTGACCGCACGTGTACCGATCTAGTAAACAATGCAGATGCATACAAACAAGATGGCGCTCGCACGATCTAGCAAAAACAATCTTAAAAAGCTTGCAGTTCCTGTCGTCAAAAGCAACCACTTTCTTGTACTATCAGATTATGTATTGTCAGACACCACGAAAATACACTGGCTTCTGTATACATTACGTTGTTGTATTTGTTGTTATTTTTCTGCTATTTATTTTGCAAACTTTTTCTTCTGGATCATTTTGAACCGCAGCGTCCTTGGGTTCTCTACAGGAATTGCACAAGCCCCTCTTTTCAGCCAATAGCCATCTTCCGTGAGCTTCGCAGCTCAACCAACTTCGTCTACAATCTACAAAGCTCATGGGAGGGAAGGTGCTTCTACACTGACACAAATGACGCTACTTTAGTTACTTTTCAGTAATCACAAAGACTGGGCAGGAGACATAATGTGTAAGTATGTACCAAGCTCACTCTTGCACAGCACAGTTGCTGTCCGTGTTCAGCTCTATGATGTAAAATTATGCATCATGGCATTTACATACTGACGCATTGGGGATAGTTTGTTTGATTGATAACGTTGCTCACCAATGTTGATTAGTTGTCATTCTGTTGTCGCTTGGCGAGATCAGGCAGGGTTCGTACAGGTCCTTGAAATCCTTGAATTTGAAAAATGCATTTTCAAGGCCCTTGAAAGTCCTGGAATTTTTCGCCATCCTTTAAAATTCTTGAATTTCCTGAGGAGTGCACTCATATCGGCATCACGACCTCCTAAATGTTGTACATTTGTGTCAACATGTCAAAGTCCTCATTTCCGAAGCAGAAATGCGTCATGGGTTGACATGATCCCATTTTGCAAAAGTGCATGGGAAAAAAATGTTTGTGGCGAAGGTGTAGCAGTGAATGTGATAGCAAGAAAGTAGAATTTCACTTGAAAAAGGGCAAGTGACCACATACATGTAAAGTGCTGCTCAGGCACGAAGGACACATGAAAAAAGTGCACAGGACGAGTGCTTATGAACGACTGTGACAGCTCAACACTGGAAGCGTGCTGCTTAAACAAACTAAGGGTGCTAGAAAAGAACACGCATGTATCCACAGGATGTTAACCACTGTTGTCGCAGTTGGTTCTTCTTGGTTATTGAGCCACGTGCTGCGAGTGTCAAGTGTGCACAAGCAGACGCTCTTGATGGAGTGCTGCCATCTATTTTCAAGGCTATAGCGAGCACCGTGAGGGTTTAAAGAGACACTAAAGGCAACTATTAAGTCGACGTTGGTTGTTGAAATGGCGGTCCAGAAACCTTGTAGTGTTACTTGTGTGCCAAGGCAGGGCCCATTTTGAAATGAAATCATGTTTTAGTTGTCCGCATCGGGTTAGCACACTTCGAATTACCAGCCTCAAGAAGCGGACCGACTGGACAGACTCGCGTTACTGTTGCCGTGCACTTTGCCCGGCTTTACTGCGCTAGTAGCAGCAGACCGAAAGCAGTGGGAGCCACAGCAGCAACAACTGCGCCCCACTAGATGGCACCACCTGTCCTGTGTAACCACGCGAAAATTGAATTTTCGATCCACTCGCGCCATTTCCCATAGTAACGTCTGGTGGTTCTTTTTTTCATGAATCAAACAGGAATGAACAAGCAGCATTTTATTGCATCTTTTGATACATGGAAGGTTCTTTATTTAGTGCAGTTAGATCGATTACTAGTGATTAATTGTAGGATGTCATTGGTATCATTTTGAAAATGTCCTACTGCAGCGCTTGTGTCTTGTGCATTCACCTTAGTTTCTCCGTAAGTAGGGCACTGTTGTTGTTAATATTGTTGTTTTAGATGTTGTCATACATTAAGTTTTCACTCTGACGCAAGTTATTTGACTTCAGTGTCCCTTGAAGAATATATTTAAGTCGCTTCCCAAGTGTACCTAAATGCTCATTCTCCTAATTGAGGGCCATCGCGAGCATGTACAAGACTGACGTAGCTCTATAGGAAGGGCAACGATAGTTCTAGTGACGTCACATCAGATCTGTAGTCAGGTGAGTGGCCTCCCGACTTCCGCCCCCGTACATACCGGCAAAGCATCGCGGCTGCTGCAGGTAGCGGTGAGTTCGTTTTGTAGGTGCTTGCGTGGCACATGCGTGCGAGAGCAGAGAATATTCAGCATGACGCATGCAGAGCGTTGTGATCACGTGACTAAGTCAGCTACACTGCTACGTGCCTGCCCAACTTGCTCCCCACAAACTGGAACTGAAAATTGTACTGAACTGAAACTGGAACTGAAAAAGGCGACAAATTATATAGCGACACTAAATGAATCTTGGTACGTGTATCGTGCTTATTGGAGCTGTAATTTAAAGATTACAGCAAAGAGCGTGCAAGCCACAAATATTGTGGAACGACCCCTTTTGACTACATATACGTGTTGAATCCGCTCAGCGTGTAACTTTCAAACATGGCATCGTGCCCTCTCCCTATGGAAAGTGTGGGAGAGGGTGCAAGAAGTTTAGACTACACTTTTTTTTTTATTATTGCAATATTCATACATTTATTGTAAGTGCAATAATATTGGTCATTTTTGAAAATTTTAGAGTGAAAAATTTTAACTTAGCATGCTGCTTTGAGTCCTTAAAAAACTTTCAACAGATCCTGGAAAGTCCTCAAAGATTCTTGCATTTTCGCTTTGGAAACCTGTACGAACCCTGTCGGGATTCTTCAATACTTTTCTATTGGTCATGACACGCGTGACGTAGTGGGAGCGCTACATATACCGTCCGCAGTTGCCGCTGCATCGCGTGGCTAGAAGGCAACGCTATACGCATTTTAGACACAGTGGAAGCAGTGTGTTGCTGTGAGTGCTTGTATCATTTCACCTCGACAGGTCTCCGTGGAGAAACATTAGGGTTTTAGAACTCTACTACATGTCTCGCAAGGTCATCCATTACGTCGCAATGTCCTCGAACCACCAGAGCGCAATGCAAGGTGCTTTGGCTGGCCTTGGCAAGAAAAGAAGGGCCTCTGGGTTCTCAGCCAGCTTGGACAAAACAGTCGCAGCTGCTGATCTTTTGTCTTCGCATCTCTCTCGCTCCAAGTCGTGCCACGTGATATGATACGAAGAGACGTTGCAGCTGTGCTTGCTTTGAACCCTGACTCTACAGTGCCCCGTGACTAGGGGAAGTTTTAATGGCTGCTTTGCTTGCACTTAGTGTAACCATGGATGGCACACCGACTCCGCAGGCTTCAGTGCAACTGTTAAGCTGAATCAAATCACCCAGCAGATACAGCTAGACAGCAGGCTGTTCTGAAATCTCGGTCAAATGCAAGGTGGCCTCCTGAAGCACTGAAGTGAAGGGAGGCCAGATTAGCAAGTTATAGAGAGAAGTTTGCCAAGTGTGAAAATATGCCAAGATCGAAGCTACTGCAGTTGCCCCCCATGTGCGCCCTGTTTGCACCCATGTGCATCCTGCCAAAAGTACCTTTTACTCGTGATAGCTAGGTTTAGGAGAGTTGAACCTCGACAAGTTTTTAAAATTTTCCATGACAAAGCAAATACAGCATTAAATAAACAAGGACAAGAAAGGCTGACGTACACACAGTGCTGGTCTTTCTACGTAGGTTATTCTTTTCATTTATTTCATGCTTTGTTTTGTAATGGATTAACACAAACTCCCATACTGAGTAGCCATGGCAGCAATGCTCGTGTGGGAGGCTGCTGCTATGGTGATAAGGGGCGTTAATGAGACAGTTTTATTCCCGCAGGTCGCGGGTACAAATCTCGGCTGCGGCGGCTGCATTTCCGATGGAGGCGAAAATGTTGTAGGCCCGTGTGCTCAGATTTAGGTGCACGTTAAAGAACCCCAGGTGGTCGAAATTCTCGGAGTCCTCCACTACGGCGTCTCTCATAATTGTATGGTGGTTTTGGGACGTTAAACTCCACGTATCAATCGAGACAGTTTTATTTTGTTTACCAATCAATATGAAACTGTGATACATATGCAAGAGAGCCGTCCCACGACAAGGCACTGCTAGATTCTTAAGTCTTACACCTTTTAGGGCTGATTTTTTTTTTATGTAAGATGCGTCCCCTCCAAAATGTTCTTTTTAATGCTGAATCAAAATTTTCAAACAAATCTGTTTTATGGTGTGCCAAATTTTTTTGGCTGACCATAAAGTGGCAGAAAAAAAAAATCTTTGTAGAGAACTAATAGACAATCATGCCAAGGAAAGTTCAGGAACTGCGAGAAGTGGTGTCTAGTGGAAACATGGAGGAAGAAAAGCCAATTTGTATTCAGTAAGCTTTGTCTCTCAGTGTGCACTTTGCAAATGTCGCTCATCATCTGAATCTTGCCATTTAAGTAATGGATCATTTTATGGGCTGGCATTTACTTAATCTCATTCTGATTTGCCAGTCAAGCAGTAATTCATCGAAATTGCTGCCAGACTCACTTTTGCACCTGAAAAACGGGTGTGTACTTCCATAGTGCAAACTGCACAAAAAATTGCATACTTATATGAGCCCGTCCAGAAAGCAAAAAAGTTTGAAACTTGCAGTCATTTACCTTAGCAACAAAAGGGAAGCTGTTTTTGAGAGCCCCCTAAACTGAAAACAACCACAGCAGCATGTTCGTGTCAGCTGGAGCCTGCACAGAAACTGGCATAATTGCATACCGGGAGCAGGAAGCAAGATAGCAATAAATCCGTCGTATTGTGAAAGATTAATAAAAATCATAAGATTCTAAACCAGAGAGCGGTCAGTTCTGTGGGAGCTGGCCAAAGGATAAAACCGAGACGAGCCCGCGCACCACTGTATGAAGCATAAAATAAAAATTCGGAGACATCGGCGCTGGAAAAAAAATTTCTTGTATTCCTGCAGAGTGTGAGCATATGCCAAGCAAGAAAACTGACCAAAAAAAAAAAGGTGTGCATTTTAAACAGACTGGCGTTACGTACATGTCTGTCATTGACAGTCTTGTGGCTGTTTGTGATGACATACGTATGATTTTGACCCTCAAAGAGCTAATAATAATCGGCCTGTTTCACGATGCATGCGCCCAACCTTAGGAGAAAAGTCTCCAAACACCCTTCGATCTCGGAGCCTTTCCTCCTGGTAATACTATTTGTCCCGGCCCCTATCGAAGCCCTACCGAAATGCTAGGGGGCAGCATAGGTAAATGGAAAAAGTGGATTGCTGGATTTTTACATGCAAAATTAATGACTGAGGCATGTGGTAGCGAGAGGACTGAGAGTTAGTTTTAGCCACCTGGGGCTGGGTCACACTGGCCTTGATCTGAGCACACAGGTGTCACTTGCATTTTGCCCCCATCGAAGTTTGGCTACGGTTGTTTGGAATCAAACCTGCTCTCTTGTTTGAATTGCTGTACAAAGTGAGAGAGACATGTCGATTCTCGGGAGATTATTCAACGCCAATCTTGGACTGATGGTCACTGTGATGCTAAATAAATGATTGGAATGAAAAAAGTAGGTAGAATCTAATCGGTGCTATAAAATTTGTGTAAATTTAAGAACTTTATTTTGGAAACTGTAATTACTGCATAGCTCTAGCACACCCATTTTGCACCTGCTTTTGCAGTACATTCCACAATTGCCTTGTGTATAAACATGCAAGTTCTGCATGCTGACAAATTCTCATTGGCATTATTATCACTCCCCTGATTAAAAAAAAAATTTGTAGATGAGCATTGCTAGACTTACTTATGGGTTTATGCACAATTGAAGCTTTATTTTAAGCAGTACTCTGAGACTATTTGTTTATATAAATAAAGGTAGCACAGGTGAAATTGTATGACATAGTGGGCAGCCTTGGCTAAATCATTGCTAATGATTAATGAGCTTGTAGAGAAGACTAGTGCTAGTCGGGTAAAAAAAAATTTTTTTTTGATCAGCTCGACTTCCGTTGGTTCGGGGTTGTTGTGGTGGTTCCTAAACAAGTGCTGCTCCTAAGCGTTGTTTTAAATGATGGAGGTGCTTGTTCCTCTATGAAGGCACGATGACAGTGAGTGTGGATCCGGGAATCGGAGAGGCGGATAATCTGCGAAACTGGAAAATCTGCGACTCCTTGCCCGAATTGTGTCTGGACCAATTTTCTTCGCGTGGAAAAATAGGCCCCAATCAGGTTCCCGATACGCATGCATGCAGTATCGCATAGTGTCACAAGATGGCAACACTGTACGATTGGTGGAGTGCTCTGTCGGGGTGAACATAAGATAACACAGTCAATCTGAACAGTTGTTGGCCCTCTCTGCCTCTTCGCTTTGAAAATCTGCTTTTGTTGTGCCACGTTCAATGTGAATGTCCCGTAATCATAGAACTTTGGAAACATGCGTTGCCTCCAGTTTCTACTTGTCCACAAACGTAAAGCAGCAAGTTGTGTCCGGCTCAGACTACGCCGCCTGTTGTCTGTTCGGCCCCTTCCAACAACACTACATGCCTTCAGTAATATCGATTATAAGGATGTGAAAATTGGCTTGATGACTGTGACTGACAGAGCATGCAAGCCTACAGTCGTGCATTTTTATTTGATCGGCATCGTCAGTCAGTGCTACTGTAGCTATGAGAGGGATCTTTCCTCCTCTTCAGCTGTCTAGCATGCTGCAAGGTCAGGCCGAACAGCACTTGCGAGTTTAAGCGCAGCAAAATGGAGAAAGTTACGCCAGCTAGAACGAAGATGTGGTCGACCTTTGCCGGTGTGTCAACCCATCCATGACAGCAGCTGGTTGATTAAAAACATCTTAAAAGGTGTCATCATTATTATGTCACTGACCATGTATTTCAGATCCTCACCATCAATAACCTGCAAACGGTAGCAGATGGTAATCCAACTGGGTCAAAGATATGTGCTCAGAAAGCAACGTAATTCTACTTGTCACTCTAGTCTGTTGTGCAGGGGTACCTACCTTAACGTCGACTGGCATTGCAGGAGGCCACTGCATTATTCGAGGAGATCAAGCAGTTTGTATAAGAGGAGGTCTCTTGCCAGCTTATGGCAAGGGGCCTCCCTTATTCAGCTTATGGCAAGGTCCCTTGTCAGCTTTCCTTATGGCTTATACTCTTGAACTTGCCCCATCTGTGTTGCCGTCATCGATCCTGCATGTCATTCAGGAGGGTCCAAGGTGCCCGCAGTCCATGCTGATACCCTGGTTGTGCCTTGATGTTTGCCTGTCGCAAATTCTAACTACTGTGCACGCACCTGTCTTGTGCCACGGGAACCTATACATCAGGCAGCCTGTCTGTTTTCCCAACGAGCACCATGCCTTTGAAGCTTGTGGTGCACTCAAGACAACCACTTAATTTTTGCATGTGCGTTTCTGGGTCATGTAGCGTGGTTTTGCTGATGGCGTGAGGTACTCGCACGTATCATATGATGCTTATGATCTCTCGTCAAGACTTCAGACTGCTTCATAAGGCCCGCCTGTCACCATGTACACATTTTCAACCCTCCAGAACTTCAACCCATGCCCGCACTCACCACGGCCCCATTCCCTTCCCCAGTGCTGCAATACCCTGTCCCCAAGTAGAACTAGAAGGCGCAGTTCCAAGGGTACGAAGTTAACAAGGCTTTGTTTTTCGCTATCTAATATCTCGTTTTAGCACTTGCCAACACTGGCACTGTGGTGTCTGTAATGAATGAAGCGGTGAAAAAATGCTAGGCACACCGGGCATTGCTGCAGCCAACACTTCGATAAGCGGACTTTTTTGCAGGGCTTCAAGTTGCTACCTAGATGATGACAAGAGACCCTTTTCAACATTGTAAAGTTAGCTTTTCTGCTATGTAGTTTGAAAAACTAGTTGCGGCTTGCCATTTAGTGCAAATAGCCTGTTCAAGCGCGGTTTGCTTATGCAATGATGTGGAAAATGTCATGTGGCCTCTCTTGATACAAACACTCATAATATGCAGTGCAGAGAAGCGCACTTGTGAATTATGAAAAGGGTCCAGTCTGCTTGTTGAAACTTTGGTTGCAGTTACACCCCTTGTTTCGAGGATTTTTTGTCGCTTAAAAATTCCACATTCTCCTGATCTTCCACGTAATATGGAATGAATGAGAAACTTGGGCATTTACTAAATAAGTAACAGCACCTCATTGCAACTCTGTATTGAGCACTACGAGTGAGCATTGAATCCGGCCTTCCGCTGCATGCATGTCACTTGTTATTTCAGACATTATTTAGGCAGTCGAGTTTGTTGTGTTGCTGAAATTTCTTTCGATATGATACTGGACTAGCACTTTTACACTTGTCATACTGTCATTGACTGCCGATGCGACTGCTGTAGTCGACTGCCTGTGAAAGGTTTTGTAGCTGCTGATGAACTAGTGCTGCTTTCTTACGATGTTCCTACTAGCTCTACTGTTCTGGTTACACCTCCTGAAATCCCTATTCGTCACAAATGCTTCTGATCCCTTTTGCCATACTAGTAATTAGGGTAGTTATCAACTTGTATGCTGTATCATTTGGTCAATGCTTATCACTGTTTCTCAGTTAGCAATCTCAGTGGGAAAAAAAACGACAATCTTTTTTTATTTTTTAAAACTTTGCACGCCCATGTGAATGCATGACTGCCCTTCAAAATTCGACATATCCGCCTTCCACTCACGGTGGCCTTCTCTGTTGTCTACTTTTTTTCCTCTATAGGAAACTTCGGCGGCAGTTTAATAACCCGAAGAAATTTATTGAAACTTTCTGGTGGGGCTGAAAAATTGACATCAGCTCAGTATACATCATGTAACTCGGTTCCGTGTCTGTTAGTGATTTTAGGAAGCCATTTTGGCTGATATCCCTTTTCTGGCTCCTGACCTGATGTGAAATCGGGTCTGCAACTTGTACTTTGAAATTGAGTTTGGATCAGAAGAGTGCTGTTTTTTGGGAGAGTTGGAAATTCATACTTGGAAAGTTAGTGCTAGTAGACACGGACGAAAGGAATGCACATTTGACACACAGACGAAAGCACTTTCGTCTGTGTGTCATTGTGCTTTCCTTTTGTGCATGCACACAAGTGCTACCTTTTCAAGTATGAATTTGGATGTTTTCTGGGTTACCCAAAGCTTTATACAAAAATAGTGTCAATCCTGAGGGTGACTGTGTGGAGCGATGTAGACTGACTGGCCATCACACAATCATTGCGTTTTATCAACGAAAATTAGGAACACCTTGGTTTTAATGGCTTTCATACACTTAAACACCTGACTGAGCGAAATAGCTAGCTATCTATAACTGCGATTATTTTTTAAATGATAAGAAAAAAGTATTTCTGACTGCCAAGCAGCTTCTGATAGTTCTGCTGCTGAAAAATTCTAAATTACTTGTGCTACATAGATAAAGTTTGCTACTACTATTAGACCATGCTATAAGATTATATTATTAGGCCAAGCTCAGTAAAATAGTTCTTGATTGGTTTAGGTTGTCGGAACCAGCAAACCCTAGTTCACTCTGGCTGGCTTTGGCAGTGCATGGGCAGCCAGACATGAAATATCGAAGTGCCACTGAAAGTAAGCTGACCAAATACTAACAAAAGGCTGTGTGTGCATAGGAAATGTAAAATCCCAAAGAAGACTTCACAGGTATCGCTGGGTGTATGCTGAAGCATTCCATTCATGTGGGCCTCTTAATTTCTGTGCATCATGTCTGCGTGCCCTTGACCGGGTAATGCTCTAATGGGGAGAGGGGTCCAGAATTGTTGCGCGTGGTACAATAAACTTGAGTAAGGTCACAAGCGATTGACCGTTGAAGCAAGGTTTTGTTCTGTCATGATCAATTACCTTGTAAATTTGAAACATTCGCTAACCTAACATATTTGGTAGTGTGACTTACACAAATAGGTGACTACACTATCGTCGTGTTGCTCTGCTCTTGCTGATGTTGGCTCTAGCTGGCTCTACTAGGATGAGATGTTTCACTGTTTTGCACTTGTATGCGGTCTTGTATTGTCAGCTGAAGGTACGGTGTCGATTCTCGGCCATGGCAGTCAAATTTCAGTGGGGTTAAAGTGCAAAAAACACCTGTGTGCTTAATTAAACTGGACGTTAAACTCTAGGTGGTTAAAATTCATCCTGAACTCCAACTATGCCTTATAATCATATGACAGTTTTGTCCATAAAACACCACCAAATATTATAATTTATATGATAAACATGAACTTACTAGCTGTTGTCCCCAGTAGTACTACAAACTTCATGCAACAAGTGTGATTTGCACTGTAAGAAACTGAAAAAAATAAGCTGTCATACATGCTTTAAGGGTTAATGTTTTGGACATATGCCTCTTTGACTAAGGAAAGAAAAATTATGTTCTCTACAATATTTTTGTCAAATTTTTTTGCATAGCCTGATATCAATATCCAGTCAAAAACAATATTGTAGCAAAAACTCCAGCGTTTTATTTACCAATAAGCCTTGCATACACATTAGCAAAGCAAAAACACATGCACTGAGAGTGGGCTACATCTGGAACAGGGGCAGTTTTAAAAGTGTAGATTCAAATCTCCATATTTTTTTCTTTTCAATTTTACAGGGTGCCCCAGCTATCGAGTGCCATGATATTATTGAGGAACTGTTCTATGTGAAGAAAACCTTGTGCATATTCCCAATACACTGAAGTAGCTGTCCGTAACTTTTTCTTCATTGAGGAGGAGGAAACAACTTTATTAAAAAAAAAACTGCAAGATGTGGAAGATTTTTCTCCTTCCCTTAGGTGGCAGCCATGAGTCCTTGGCATCCTCGGCTTGCCGATTTAGTTTTAATAATTTATTTATAGTACCGTTCAACACAACACATACTCTCCCAATGAAAAAACAGAATCAATGAGAAGTATATCTTTCAAAGACTTTTAACTGAGCTATATCCAGGAGTGTAGTAGTTGAGTGCTAATTATTTTCTGGCAAAAGAAATACCGTATTTACTCGATTCTACCGCGCCCTCGATTGTAACGCGCACCCGATTTCCACCGCGAAAAAAAAAAAAAAAAACGTAAGACATCGATTGCAACGCGCACCCATTTTTCTCGCTGGCCCGCACGATCACACCACTCGAAAAAACGACTCCTTTCGGGAGCGTCTTCCATTTAAATATGAGGTACGGGCGAAACTTGTGCCCATCTGACGTGTAACAGAGCATTGCCGTCACTGTAGTTTTGCCGTGGACCGATGTCAGCACGCGAACTTGCTTCGCCCCCTTCTTCTCGACGGTTGTAATGCCAGGCATGTCGAAGTAAAGAGGCGTCTGATCGGCATTCCCGATTTGCCCAAGCAGGTAGCCGTTGTTGCGCCGCAAGTTTAGGACGAACCTCTGAAAACTGTGAAGCTTTTCATCGTACTCCTCCGCAAAACTTTTCGCATATGCATGTTCCCCTTCGGAGGAAAAAGCCTTTCCTCTTCATAAAGTTAGTTTTCCAGCACCTGCTCGCTTTAAACTGGCTTCGCATTAGACCTTTTTTTTTAAGACTAATTGCATAGCCCGCACTTGGAGCAGTTCTGTCGTCACGGGGCGCTGTGCCGCTCGCTGCTCAAGCACATACTCGCCGAGCAGTTCTTTAATTTGCGGAAACCGACCCTGCTGTGGTCCACTGAAGCCTTTGCGTGAAGCTTTGCTGTCGACAATCTTCTGCTTTTGTTTCCGCCGGTCCCGCACGCACGTTTCGGGAACGACCGCGATGCGGCCCGATTTCCGTCCGTTTCTGCACACGCGATGACTTTTCTTTTAAAAGTGGCGTCGTGGTGCACTCGAGTTTTTGGAGTCGGCCCTTCCACGCCGTCGATGCTAATGCACTACTAGATGGCGAACTCCTCAGCACACGTACGAAGTGCCGCACATGGGAAACACATAGGCAGAAATAGCCGACGCGCCATGCCGACGCACGTAGGGGGCGGCCATTTTGGATTTGCGATGGCAATAGATTGACCGTAATTTTTTTGTTCGTACTCGATTCTAACGCGCATGCGATTTATGAACTCGCTTAACCGGAAAAAAGGTGCGCGTTAGATTCGAGTAATTACGGTAAATCTGCAAAATATGAAAGTACCACAAGACTACATAATTATACCAAAATGATAGGTCACTTTAACCTGCTCATGAAATGAGCTTTTAACATCATTGTGCAATTGACAAAATGTGAAAATTGTTAACCCCATTTTTTTTCTATTTTACCTCGGTATTTATCAGCACAGGGTGGAATGATGCTGAGCTGTGACCAGGACAGTGGTCTGCAGCTGTTATGAACGGCGTCAATGTCATATGTGGACAGTTTATGTATTGCACAATTAAGTGGAATGGCTGAAAGATAGCAACGCTCATTATTTGTGCTTGTGTACCATTATGGAGGTCCTGACTGCTGTCTCCGGTGTTGCACGACACACAAAACAGTTGGTTGCAGTAAGCTTATATGAGCATGTTGGAACGTGGTGGCAAAGTAATGGTGTTTTTCACATTTTATAGATTTTTCTTATTGGCCTGAAAAATGTGTGTGCAATTAGCAGGTTTTAAATATTGCATATATTAAGGTCACATTAATATCCTCATTGAACTTTTTTTCTAATTAACTATCTAAAGTCATTAATCAAGCATTTACTGGTGCTTCTCTGGTGTATTAGCTACAAGATGTACCGGGTTTTCTTTGTGTAATACAGTTCCTTCCTATCTTAAAATTTCTACGCTTGATATCAGTGTCATATTTTGAGAAAAATTATGTTCATTGACTGAAGCGAATTCTTGCTCGTCTTTTCTTAATCACCCAGTCAGCACACAGTGTAAGTGATTTCATGTCTCCTACTTGAAATACGACCCCCAAGACACCTCGAATTGGGATCATCCTATTTTTAAGTAAATTTGGTAGTGCTTGATATTAGCATCTCGAGGGGAGCATCATGTTTATGTGTGCAGCTCTTATTTAACATGTCAGGCTCAGCCTGTGCCTAGCATATATTTTTTTTTCTTGGGTAAAGCTGAGGAGCAGTACTGCTAAATCAAGCGGCAATGTTGATATTCATATGCCTGCAAACAAAGCTTGCTATACATTACATAGGCATAAAACTGTATGCACAAATTTGGTATTTAGCTCATCATTGCCCTGCCTTGTTTTAGTAAAGCACAAGCAGGGCCAGTGAATTCCAGGGTATTGCTAAGTGGCGGAGCAGTCTTACATTCTATATCCTACCTGTAATGTTACACTCTAACATTCACTTATTGTGTCATTTGATTACACGCCACTACTGTAGACTAGCCATTAAGTGGAATGTTGCATCATCATTGGGCCTTCATTTGTGTGGACTTTATATGCATCCAATTTATTTTTCTGTAGAATTTGCCATTGAGGGTGCCTGGCAGTCAATTTTGCTTGGTCTGCCATTTTTCTTGGAATGAGTACAGGCTTAATATGAAAAAAAAAAAAAAAAAAAAAAGAATGGATGCCTCTTAGCTGGCTCTGCGAGCTAGTGGAGCTCTGACGCAATGCTGTAGAGATTGCATGGGGCGTGAACATTAATTCTCTAATGTGCTAGGAAATATCTGTACTTGCTTTTGCACTGATTTTTATTCTGCTGTTTAGCACAAAGTAGTGTACTTGTTTTACTGAAGTGGCAAATTAATTTCGTATGCTGTGTGATTATTGTATGCTTGCAGATGATTGCTTAGATTATTAAATGTAATAAGTGTCCATTAAAAGTATCCTAGTTGGTATAAATTAATACTGAGCCTCCATTCTGTGGTATCTATGGTAGACCAAATATTTCCTTGGTATTATGCATTTATAAATGTGATTAAATAATGATTTTTTTTCTCCACTTGAAACATATTAGTATCCTCAATTTTGAATATGGCAGCTATGGTGGGACTTAGTGTTAATGCACATATATGATGAAACATGGTGACTTGTACAAAGGAGAGAAAAATTAACGGAATTGTGTGGTTTCGCAGCACTCCTTGAACTTCTGGGAAAGGTTTTAAGGCACAAATGCTTTCAGGACAAACAGGCTTAAGCATTAGATTAGCACATTAACGTGGCTTTGAAACCATCTAACATTGCTATTCAGTTGCATATACCTTGTTTTCCTCACTCAGTCAATAATGGACTACTACAGAAGTGCTTGCACTTATGCAGAAAAGAATCGTGCCAAACACTTATGGCTGGTGATTGTGATTTGCATGGTTTTCTAGTGTATTCAATTGCCTCTAGCTACTTTGTATTGTAGAGGCACCACCTTGTTAAGTTGTTTTAGCTTTTTTCTTTCTCAAAGCATGTCCATCAACATTTTTCATTGCAATAGAAATCATATTGTAGAAAGAATAAACAAGGCATTTCAAGCACATCTACTCTTGCTTTTTTTTATATGTTATGAGCAGTATAGTGAAACTGTAAGCTTTAGTGTTTGTAATGCAATGTGCAGGTACAAGTCCGAGAAAAAAAAAAAAAAAAAAAAAAGGACTCTAGTTCTGTAAACTTTTGGGGGCAGGTGCACACTGAGCTATAAGAAAAGCATGGGGCTTGAAGTGCAGATGAAAAATAGAAAATTCAGTCAAAGGGTTAAGAATATAAAGCCTATCAAGAATTATCACATTTAAATTATTATAAAAATATGTTTATTTTGTGTTCTTTGTTGGCTACATCTGATAGTTCCCAAGAGTATGGTAACTTGCTGAAAGTCAAGCAGGTGCTATAAGTATTTATAGAAATTTAGTAATTTACAGTAATTCTTTACATAGTTTTTCAGGCAGCTATATTGTGTATGAATGGAATAACTCAGTACTTTTACTTTGTAGGTAATGCCTGCAATTTCAAATGAGCATCAGATGACAGAATGACAATTCATCTTGTTTCGAATACTATTGAGCATCAACCTTTGCAACATGGTAACTGGTAAAGGGGCACAAATGTGCGAGCAGGGGAAAAAAATTCACAGCATATCCACGCAGTGAATGATGATGAGCGGGGCGAAGCGTCCATCCGTCCGTGTGTCTGTCCAAGCATGCGTCCGATCGCATTCTAGAATACCGACGAGGCGCGAGTAACACCAACGAGACGCAAGATGCAAGCCAAGGAAGCCGAGCGCAAGCGTGTTCAACGCGCCTGCCGCTCTACTTAATCCATGCTTCGCCAACAATCCGCCACGTACGGCGACTATCCAGGAGACTGAAAGAGGCACGCGTTCTCCGCACACCCAGGCAAAGCGCGCACAGCAGGAGAGTAGTGGCAGAGTACCACCATCTAAGAAATCATACGAGAAATGGTCATCCATTCCTTTTGCATTCTTTTCTTTCTCGTATCTTCTCTCGGTTACGCGTGACCAGTGGCAAGGTTAGACTAAGAGGAGCTTCGCCCCTCAAAGCGACTTTTTTTATTGCTTTTTGTGTATCTGCCTTTTTTACTTCTGATCAAGAAGTAGGAACTCGTCGAGTGAAAATTTATGCTAGACTTGCGTGACCTTATGTAATATAAAGTCAGATATCCGCAGTGATGGCCTCCAGAAGCTATTTGAACGAGCACTTAACTAATTGAAGTGCTCGTACTGGTGTGCGATTTAACTACCATAGGTTGTACTTCAGCCATGATTCTTGTGTTGCACATTTGAATTTACGATTACTATTTAGCAAGGTATTTTAGGAAACAGCAGGTGCCTTTGGTCTGACTGTTCACTGAAAAAAGAAGCGTGTTCTCTGCATAGTGAGCCATACTAATGTATACTGCTGGAACTGGCCTAAGGAATATACAGTCCTAATGAGTTATGATAATGAATTGTTTTTATGAATTTAATAAAGTTGTGATT
This sequence comes from Rhipicephalus microplus, assembly GCF_043290135.1. Lineage (NCBI taxonomy): Eukaryota > Metazoa > Arthropoda > Arachnida > Ixodida > Ixodidae > Rhipicephalus > Rhipicephalus microplus. Next base: position 159,963,669 of record NC_134710.1, read on the forward strand.
CCACTAGAATTATTTAGTTAAATTAAGACATTCGTTAAATCGATAAAATGTATTTTTCAGTACTTCAAAGTCTAAAATTGTAATGTGACAAAAAAAAAATTGGCAGATCCCAAGTACAGTGGGAATAGATGATATGCGAAGCACAAATGAGGAAGGTTGATATGTCAATTTAAAATTAGCACATTATGAGATGGACGTAATTTATGCCATAAATGACTTCCATGTCATGATTATCATGTTTGGACGTGTCATTTACCTTCGTCATCTATTATCGTCACGTGATACCAAGTTTGGTACATGTGGAGCTAGCAAGATGGCCTCAGGTACGCTGTGAGCATAACATGTAGGCACATTTTACATGACACACATACCGAGATTATCATGTTTGGACGTGTCGTTTACCTTCGTCGTCCATTCACGTCATATAATACCAAATTTGGTATATGTAAAGCTAGCGAAACAGCCACGAGCGCATCATAGCGTGTCATGTTTTATATGACACACATGTCATAATTATCATGTTCAGATGTGTCATTTACTTTCGTTGTCTAATCACGTCACGTAAAAATTAATTTGGTATATGTGGAGCTAGCAAAAAGGCCGCAAGCATGCTATAAGTGTAGCATATAGTAATGTTTTACATGACATGCATGTCATGATTATCATGTTTGGACGTGTCATGTACCTTCATCGTCTGTTTGCATCACATAACGCCATATTTGGTATATGTAAAGCTAGCGAAACGGCCACGAGCGCGTCATGAGCGTGTCATGTAGTGAAATTCTTACATGGCACGCATATCATGATTATCATGTTTGCACCAGTCATATATCTTTGTCATCCATTCACGTCCCTTAGTACCAAATTTAGTATACTGATTGATTGATATGTGTGATTTAACGCCCCAAAACCACCATATGATTATGAGAGATGCTGTAGTGCAGAGCTCCGGAAATTTCAACCTCCTGGCATTCTTTAACATGCACCTAAATCTGAGCACATGGGCCTACAACATTTTCGCCTCCATCGAATATACAGCCGCCGCAGCCAGGATTCGATACCACGACCTGCGGGTCAGCAGCCGAGTACCTTAGCCACTAGAGCACCGCGGCGAGGAAATTTGCTATATGTGAAGCCAGCGAAACGACCGCAAGTGCACGATGTGCGTGGCATGTAGTCATGACTTAAACGGCATGAATGTCATGATTTCCACATTAGGGTCTGTCACTTATGTTTGGCATGCTTATACCATACCACTTTTGCGATATGTCATGTGAATGAAACAACCGCAAGAGCAGAGAAACCATGAAATGTAAATCAGACATTCATGACATGTCATGATTTTCATGTTATGACTGGTCACTTGTGCTCGTCATACTGTCATGTTATGCCATACCAATTTTGGTATTGATACCAGTATTAAAACGGCCAGGAGAGCTAAAAGCCATAGGCGGCTAGGTATATAGATAGATATGCTCAAAGTCCTCAAAGTTTGCTAAGAAATGCTTTGTATTTAAAAGCTACTCCTGCACTTCATTTGCCACTAATGCCAATATCCAGCCAATATAGACAAGATAGACGATGATGTGAAGCTATGACAAGTTGCTGATCTGCAGAGATGGAAAGAACAAATGTTGTGGTTGTGTGAGCAGCTAGATGAAGAAAGCTGCAAGGAGATGAATCAGTGCTGTCTGTTGCATAAACCATTAATAACAGAAGCAACCCCTGTGGGAACATTTACTAGAACAAGAAATTGGAACCAATAGGAAATTTCCAGTTGTGTTTTGGGACACCCATTGGAAAATTTCAGTAGGTTTAATAAGTCACCCCATTTCTTTTGAATTGGCCTGACCAACTTAATCAATTGGAAATACAGTCAATATTCAAATCGTTTGACCAATTAGACTAGCCAGAAAACCCAGTTCATCAATCGTTTTCAAAAAGTATTCAGTTCCAATTGGATTTCTCAATTGCATTATAGGTCTAAACTACTTAAGCAATTGATAGTTCAAACATAATCCAAATAGTTTGACCACTTATGTTAATTGGTCAGGCCAATCTATCCAATGGCAAATGCCAGTAGCTCTGAGTTAAGGCTTCAAAAGCTTTGAAATACTTCAATGTAAGAAGCCATGTTGTTGCATTGCATGAACTTAGCATTAGTGAAGACTACCTGTGGACAAATGTAAAATAAGAAATTGCTCCGCATATGTCCGGTTCATGTGACTAAGCATAACCTTGCTCCACAGACCGACAATATCAACCGAGTAAGTTGTACCAGGTCCCCAGAACATTTAGGCAATTTTTATGGCAGACTAGAATGCACAGATGAAATAAATAACACACCTCTTTGACCATGTTAAAGTGCAAAGATGTTTTTATTTCAGGAGTCATGGTTGTAATTGCAAGCATATTTTTATGAACTATTTCTTTCATAGCTTTACTAAATTTTGTGATCTTCAGTAGAAACTTATTGGCATATCATTGAAGTCATATTGAACCCAACGGTTTGAATTCCCATTATAACCATCCCGTATATAGAATACTTAGCCCATACCTATTTATACATTTTACCGAGACTCAATCATTCGATCAATCTGACCCCTGATATATTTCTCTTGACTGGATATGAAATTTAAATAATATAGATCAAGTATGCAATGAGGCCCAGATGGAACTTTCCTACATAGAGCACCAATGAGGACCTATAACAACCTCTAATAGGTCCCACATAACAACTAATTGAATGCCTGATATACAGGCTGCTATAATGATATTCATGCATTCAGATGAGAAAAGCTTTGTTCCAATATGAGTTGACCCCATTTCAAATTGCACTATCACTTGGATAATTCCAACACCATGGCCAAATGGAAAATTTTTACCACTTGTGACCATTCGGAACTATCAAGTTCAATTGGCCTTTCCCATTGAAGTGTAAGATTCCTATCGGTTTTAGCTTATCCAACTAAGGGATAATTGGTATGGCCAGTTGGGCCAACTGACTTTTTTTTTACTGCCTTGGAGAACCAACGCGAGTAGAGTCAATGGGTTAGCATTGCAATTGGACATTTTAGACCATTCATTTCATACTTATTGGATAATGGGTCACATCAACCGGGCCCAATTGAGACAAACTGGAATTCCCAATTGGTGTCAAGAAATGCGTGTGACAATCCTCGGAAATAAGGAAAATGATATATATTTACACTGCCTTCATAATTAATTTTACAGCAAAAGCTGTTCCAACATCACAACAACAGGGTCGCATGCGCCGTAGTTGCCTGCCGGCCACTATCTAAGGCTAGTTTGCTACAGTTAATTAAGGCTAGTTTGCAAGAGCCACTCTGTTGCAAACTAGCCTTAACCAGGCTTGATGTCTAGAAAGCAATCGTGTTAATATGAGTAATAAAGTGTTTTAGAACAGCAAAGGAACAACCAGGTGTCGCAAAATGCGAATTGTGTTACGAGTGAGTTGTCTGCTCCAATCAATTGCAAAAGCTTCAGGCATAATTCATCATTGTCAGCCACAGCATAAAACAATTGCACAAAATTATTTGGAAGTATGTAGGGGGTGGCACGCTTCTCTGAAGAATTACGAAGGATGGCATAGAGATGCCTGGCCTAGGGTGCCTCGATGTGCGCGCCCTTGCTCAGCAGAGGAGCGAGCATCGAGGCACTCTAGCCTGGCCAATCTCCCACAATGAGTATGAGCAAGAGAACGTGGATAAGAACAAGAATGCCTGCCTACTACACAAATTTTATGGCGTAGTGGGTACCCTGCAAATAGGCTTGCAGCAGCTACCCAAAGTGTGTTTAAAAAACACTCTGAAAGGCCATTCTTCTAGCTTTCGCTGTGACAGTGCTGCACATTCCACACAGGCCTGGCTTTTTTTTTTTTTTCGAAGTGGCAAGAATCCTAAGCCGAGTATAGTCATCATTTACCTAGTAATTAAAAATTGTTAACTCTTTAAGACAGGCAGTTGGGTCATACGAGAAAATTGCAGCCCTTCCTGCACAGAGCCCAGTGCTGCTTTGAGATATCGGAAAGCAGCCACTGGCAGTTGTTAATGAATGAAATCTGATCAATTTCGTCAGCAAAACCGAAACTCGGAAGAGCGTAACTGCCATACTCTTCCAAGATATCCAGAATGAGCAAGCACCATACAAAGAGGAGCTTCAGTGTCAGTTTTGCCAGTGAACTTGGACGAATTTTATTGCTCCATGGTAGGTATCAAAGGTAGATTTTTAAAAATCTCAATGCAGCAATGGCCTGTTCAACCTTCGTCACTGTTTAAAAAGTTATTTTATTGAATTGTTGCCGCAATAGATGTGTCTAGTCAACTTAAAATGTTCCCTGCCACATAAAAAGGAATTATGAAAGCAGTGAGTGACTATTTTCAAATAGATTACTTTAAGCACCCTAATATACACGTAAAATTAAAAAAATTCAGGGTAGGTTTGAACCCCTCTGGCCCCTTGGGCTTCCTGTCTATGCCAGTGCTTTGCGCGCATTACGTACAAGTTTGAACACACGGGGGTGGGCAGCCCCCCCCCCCCCCCCCTGTCTTTCCTCACCTTTCAAAAGTCTGCCCCATACTTAATCAGTTGGACCTATCCCATTGTTGTTTAAAGAAAAAGGTATGGCCATGCACATTTTTAAAAAGTAATAATGGCAGCCAGATACCACCAATGTTGTATTCTAAGTACTGTTTACTTTCTATCTTTTTCACTTTAGGAAAGCCAGGGTCCAAAGACAGACCATTGTGATGAGAAGCATGTCAATGCTTTATTCTTTTTTCTTCCTTTGTTGAGCATGCTCTCCTTCCGAGTTTACAACGTAAGGAGGGGTGCAGGCGCTGCGATAAATAATTGCCTTCCTGATTGAGGAACCCAGCACATGCCCATCAACTTGACAGTAAATAGCCAAGGCCGTACAGTTTATCAGTACTTAACAGCTTCTTCAAATGGGACACTGCCAGTGAGAAAGTGCCAATTGAGGTATAGAGAAAGGTTAGTACAGAATCAAACTTGCTACTGTGCTTGGCATTTCCAGTTATTGCGATTCTAACATTTACAGAATCTTTATGAATTGTGAGTAAGAGCTAGCTACTATTGTCTGAAAAGAAGTGCAAGAGCAGCAAGCCGAGAAAACTAACTTTCAGCTATTTTCTAGAGCACTGCACAAACATCTGAACGAATACACTCTACCCTCACTGCATATAATTAAGTTAAAGTGGGAGTCAATGTTACAACAATGTTGTGCGCAACTTTAACATGTACAACCGAGTTTGACCGGACAGTGCCATCCATCGAAATCACTGCCTGCAGAACTGCCTACATGATCATTTATGCTACAAAGTTTTATTACAATAGAAGAACCTGAAGTATATGCAACAGCAATTGTGATGGCTGCCCCGTTTCATTGCGATGCTTCCATATGGTTAATTTATGTTGCGACATGGCGATGCGATTGTAGAGACGGCCTTCACACTGCAGCGCTAATGAAACCTGTCGCGTTACTGTGGGAAAAGGCATACAACATGGCACACAGCTGAGCCACATTCACGCAGTTGAACTAGGCTGATCTGCTGCTCTTGCATGGCTCTGCTGTGTGAATGAGGTAGCCAAACACAGACTGGCTCACAGCCTCCAAAATAATACTGGTACTAATGAAATATCAGGCATGCCCAGCTACACCAGTCATTGTGACACGCGCATCATAGGCATTGGCAGGATATTCTCTACCCATGCTACATCACGGTGTGAGAAGGGGATGTGGCCGGTGGACGGAGAGCAGGTGCACCTTTGCACCCCTCTGCAGGACAGCCAAGTGCTGCATTGAGATGCCCCGAAATTCATAAAACCGTTAGCCATGCACTGCATAAACCGGTGCCCCCCCGCCCCTCCCCGAGATTGCGTGTCTACTACATCTAGCTGTGCAGTTTGCCTATTGGGGAGCGAAAACTGCAATGATGGTACAACAGTGAACTGCTGCTCTTGTGTGCCTAGGGCACTGCCAAAGAGAATTTTGCTTACTTTAATATGACAAGATCACAGTGCACCAGTATGTGACCACACAATTTCAAGCTAGCACAGCCAGTTACCCATGAAATGTTATGTGAGACGTTAAACCCCACAAATCATCAATCAATCATGAAATGTTATGTTCTCAATTGCACAAATCAATAATTTTTGGCGCACCACTGCTGTTGCTAGTGGTGGATTGATTTCTAAAAAAAGAAACATTTGTTAGAAACCAATCATGAAAATAGAACCAATCATGAAAACAAAGCAGATACTAAAATAATAGTGTGCACTGTGTGAATGTGTACCCATGGAATTGGCATGCTAAAGGTATTTTGACTCTTGCACGACTACTCGGCACCACATCCACAAGTCAAAATGTATTTATTTGCTTTGGCTTGGACAGTATCCCACATATGCATCAGAAAAAAAAAGGACTACTCAAAATACAGCGAGGATCACTTTATTTGTGCAATGAAAAACTGCAAGAAAAAACTATCGCTACATTTTCTCTTCTTGGTACTTGTAGTACAAGTCCTTGCAGTCTTCTTCACTGATACACTCCCAGCCAGTTTCTTTCACACGGAACACTGCACAAAAATACAGCAGAATTAGTGATATCGCTAGCGCTTACTGGTTGACTTGGTTTGGACATGGAACTTTGTTTCAGCTCATGTTGCAAAAAGCATTTCAACCGAACCTGAATAAGAACTTTGACAGATACTGACACAGAACCCAAACAGGTGTTCTCAGAATGTGCCCGACCTAAACAGAAAAATGCCAGCTTTTGTTCTAGAACAAGCCGCTCAAAATATAGTTGAGAAGAGTTGTTACAGTATACAAGAAAAGTCTAAATCAAATGGTTGAGACTCGTCAAAGTGGTTCTGGTGTATTTATCTTGATGAAAATTTATAGTCTCTTATTAAAAACCCACTCTTAAGTAGTATGACACACCTTTATGCAGCCTATCTATTTTCCTTCTTGATGTATACAAACCAATTTGTTATTTGAGCAATCTCAACATGTTTGTATTCCTTCAAAATGATGCATAATGCCGTAGCCCTTAACACATTGAGAACTGCAGTCCAGACTAGAAGCATGTATCCTTCATTTGTATGAGGTCATGCTATTAATCCTGCCTTATTCCATATGGTATGCATGTATCAAATTATGTAAAGAGTTTGTTTCTTGATAGACACATGAAACTTTCCCACCAAGAAACTTTTCTGATAGACACTATGAAATGCAACAGTGAGGCAATGAAGGTCATAATAGCAGGGGTTTGCTGTAGTTTAACATCCCGAAACCACGATGAAACCGAGTGAAGAAAACATGTGTACATGCGATCTTGTACACGTTCCAAATTTGGACGGAAGCATTCCATTCCATCGAGTTGCATGTGATTGGCCCATTTTAGCCGTGACAAATGCCTCAACATTACATGTCGCGTGAGCCAAGGTGTCATGTGTCTCTTTTCATCCTTTTTTTGGACGAAGGTAAAGGAACATGGTTGGAGAGACCATCCGAAACAAAAAGGATGGATTGAAATGGCTGCGAGGCGGCATGGATTGGATTGAAATGTAAGCGCTTCGCGCCTTTTCCGTATCTGGGCACTTTGAAAACATGGCATTTCCTTTCACTGCCACGGTTTTTCGTCTCACCTGTGTGGCTGCTGCAGCCGAGCAGACACGACGAAGTAGGATACACGATGCATTTGGATGGTTGACTGAAAAAGTGCTCCGACAATGTTTTCGTCTGTCGAAACATTGGGCCTTTTTGATCGTGGCAACGTTGCAACGGTCCTCATGCACTTACGCTGTGGCTCACTCTCTCCTCCACTGTCATAGCCACCCCATCTGTCTATCCGTGTCCATTGTCATATACAGACAGACGGACAATTCAAAGTTTACCAATGAAACCCTTTCAAGCTTCGCCCTACTCATCATTGACTCCGTGGATATGCTGTGAAGTTTTTCTGGGCATGCCCTTTATGGTTAAGCACGCCACTTAGCTGCTGCCACAGCCGCCGCCGGTCGGCAACGGTGAAGCCGTGCCCCAGCTTGATGGCTTTCACCACGAGCTGAGGATGCTCCTTCATGAAGGTGAGCGCTGATCCTTGAAAACGCGGAGGAGCCTCTTTTTTGGCTACTGGTTGAGGTGCCCTTCGCCATAATTTTGTTCGACTGAGCTAACGGCTTCGAAAGTCGCACCCTTTGAATGTTAACAGTGGCGGGAGAAGTGAGTTGAGTAATTGCTTGAAAAAAGGTTGTACTTCGTGCTACCACTAAATGTGCCGCTAAATTGTGGCGCCACCTAGCGTAATTTTGAAACAATAACGAAAAAAATATGTTTCAATTGTGCCACATTCTATATTAAATGTTTTAAAATTAGCACCAACACATTTCTCAACATGTTAAAAACACTTCTAAACTTGCTATACTGTCCCCAAGCCGACATAAAAATTGTGATGCAGGCATTCATTTCCCTCATTTCCTGTTCGCTTCCCCTTGTCATCGCTGCCGATGCGGACCGCCCGCTTTTTGACGTAACGAATGGAACGCCTCCGCCCGAATTTGGAATGTTTACAAGATCACAACACTTAAGCAGGTCGATCTCTAATAGAACACACACGCGAGTTCCTCTTCATCCTTTCTACTGTCCTACAGAGCACACGAATAATTGTATCAGCGTCTAGCCACTAGCATGTGACATTTGTCTCCGTCCGAAAAAGGCATCGTCCTGATTTGCAACTTAGGCGCTCTACCTAACATATGGATTGGTCGCTCCCACACGGTAACTGGGAAACTGGATAAATACGATTTAAGCTGCATAACGTGCACAGCTTCAGGTGAATGCTTTCGAAGCTTAGAACTACAATCACTGTAGAGAACAACCTCGTAGTTCGCGTTATTCAGGCATCGGGTGACTCGGCATGGGCCAAAGTACCGCCTCAGCAGTTTTTAAGACAGTTGACGTCGACGTATTGGAATCCAGACCCGTACCCTGTCGCCTGGTATGTCGCTAATCAACTTGTGTCATGGGTCGTATCATTGTGCATCATGATGTTGTTGGTGACAGATGTGCACATGCGTGAGCTGCCTGGCTTCCTTGGCACGCTGGGGGAATTCTTCAGCACCTATATAGTTGTTGTCACACTCATGAGGCAACATGGTATTCAACATTGTCATGATTTCACGACCATGAACCAAACTGAACAGTGTCATTCCAGTGGTTTCTTGCAGAGCAGTATTGTAAGCAAAGGACACATAAGGCAATATCTGACCCCAGTTTTTATGTTCCGTGTCGACGTACATGCAAAGCATGTCTGTGAGGGTTTTATTGAGGTGCTCCGCAAGTCCGTTTGTCTGCAGATGGTATGCAGTAGTTCTCCAGTGAGCTGTGCCGCCGAGTCTTAGAACCGACTCCAAAAGTTCTGTGGTGAAGGCAGTTCCTCTGTGATCAATGTTTTCTATAAAGAATTCAGTGGCTTCTGCTGCTGTGCTGCACTGAATAGCTTTTAGTCTCTATACAAACGAGAGACGTAATCTGTTCCCTGTGGTAGAAGTTGGGAATGGCTTTGCTGGTGCTTCGACTAGATGCAAAAGACTTGCTGGCTTGCTGGGGGGCACTTTGCATTTTTGGCAGTTGATGAAGACTGTTATTATGTTTATTATGTTATGTTATGTTGATGAAGACGGTTATTATGTTCATGTTTACATTATGTTTAAAGGGACATTATAGGTATCTATTAAGTCAACATTGATTGTTGAAATAGTGGTCCAGAAACCATGTAGCATTACTTTTGTGCCAAAGAAGTGCTTATTTTGAAATAAAATCACGTTTTAGTGGTCCACATTGGGTTAGCGCACTTCAAATTACCCGCCTCAAGCAAAACATCTCACGCCACTATAGCTATGCACAACGTCGCCCGGCTTTACTGCACGGCCGCCGACACTAGTAACAGCAGAACAAAAGCAGCGGGAGCCACAGCATCAACAATGACCATTGAACAATTTCCTGCCATTGGCTCCGAGATGGCAGACATGCTTGTTTAAACTGAGCCCCGCTAGATGGCACGACCTGTTCAGTTTAAGCAGGCGAAAATTGAACTTTTGAACCAGTCGTGCCATTCCCCATAATAACGTCCGGTACTTCTTTTTTCCATGAATTGAACAGAAATGAACAAGCAGCATTTATTAAGTCTCTTGATGCACGGAAGGTTCTTTATTTAGTGCAGCCAGTTCGATTATTTGTGATTAATTGTAGGCTGTAACTCTGATGTCATCGGGATCAGTTGGAGAATGTCCTACTGTGGTGCATGTATTCTCGTGTATTTACCTTAATTTCTCGGTAAGTAGGGCATGCTGTTGATAATATTGTCTTTTTAGACAATGTCATACATTGAGCTTTCACACTCAAGTAAATTGTTATTTGACTTTAGTGCCAGCAGCAGGTAGCTTCGGCCAGTAGTACTCGCATCGCAATCGGCACAATGTTCGGGTGTAGCCTAGACGACCAGACGTGGCTTCATCATAGCATACCTCCACAACTTCTTTTCGAAGTGATACAGGCACAATGAGCAAGTACATGCTGCCACTTGGAGAGAAGTTTTTCTTGTAGAGAACATCATTCTGAAGGTAAAAAGATGGCAGTCCTCTAGCAAATAGCCGCGGGATGTCTTTACGTCACCTTTCTAAGTAATCAATGAGTGGTAACAACTCAGTGTCACCGTGCTGCTCCTGTGCAATAGTGGCCGTGTTGACAACTCTAAATAATGCAGCGTCGCTGTTCTCGTCATCAGGACTTGACTGGTGACCGTGAGAAACAGTCGACGTCGGTATGCCCCTTTTCAGATTCATAGATGGTGTTCATGTTGAACTCTTGAAGCGGAAGACTCCAGCGTGCCATACGGCAACGCGGGTCTCTCAGGTTATTGAGCCCACACAGAGTCAGCTTCGTTGACAACCTTGAATAGAATGCGCAAGCGAGTTATTTTTCTTCGTCCTTTCTACTGTCCTACAGAGCACATGCATAATTGTGCCTGAGGATATCTTTAGTGAAAAGTGTACAGCTGAGGACATTCCTAGAGATGAATGCCATATGAAAACTTGTGAGCTAAGTTATTCTGCATTCCTGCAGTGGTGGCATGTTGGTATGATTGTGCCAAAACAGTTTTTGATTTCACAAAAAGAGGTTCTTGGTTGTGTTGCATTTAAAATAGAATAAATCGGCCATCAATAACTTGCTTTTTTTGTGACTGAGGAAAAAAATGCACTCAAGAACATACTGCCGTTGTTCCAAACAAAAATAATCAAATAGGCTTTCCAGAGCCTGCTGTGTAGACGAAAACAAATACAGTCGATCCCGGATATCTCAAACTCAGATACATCTAATTATTGGCTATATCAAACAGTTGAGAAATCCCATTGAATTTCCTATGCAAAAGTATGGGACCGTGGCACCCGTATATCGAACATCCGCTACGTCGAACGCTGCGCTGCACAGAAGCCCAGAAAGTACATTTTTTCCAGACAAATAATTATAATTTTTCGTATGCACTCTTGTCAAATTCGATCTCTCTTCGCAAGTAGGCGATGAAAAAGCGGTGTTATTCTATCACATTGATCGGGTCTGCTGTGCAGTCCTTGCAAGTGCACTGGTAAGTTTGATGCGCAATATGCCGGTCTTAGTGCAGGGGCGTGGTGTTTTTTGAAAAGACAGATTGCCGAGGGCACCAAAATGAGAATGCGAAATGACTAGGTGACCTCGTTGCATGTTCGCATTCTCTTTCTTGTTTGTTAGCGCACAATGGCATGCGAGTCTGAAAAGCATGGCCTTTGAGCTGTCTAAGCTTGTGAAGAATTTTTAGTGTTTCCGGTTTTCAAACACACGTCTCAGAGGCTACACTTTTTCTAGCTTTTCGCATCAAAGTAGCTTAAAGCAGCGGCAGCCAGCTACAAAGCCACAAGTAACATCGATATCACCAACATGTCAACAGTGGGAACTCGGCGTTGTCTTTTGTGCCTTGTGTTCTCCTCACCTTGTTCGTGATAAATCCTCATTCGGGAGTTAAACAGAATGTTGACCCACACGTAGCGATAAAAATTATGACTGGTGGTCGATAAAAATTATGACTGGTGCTCGGAGCGACGTCAAATAAAGCACTATCGTAAACTTTCCTTGAGGCCAGTACCGACTTCAGGTGCGTCATGACCGCTGGCAACGGTGTATGATGACTCAGTGAATTTTGCAACTTATCAGCATTTCCGGGCACCATCTCAGACAGTGTGCAACTTCATCGGAGCAGATGACGACGTAGCTGTTTCTGACTGCATCAATGCCGAGATCATGGCTGCCGTTACCGCGGAAGTGTACCCGTGCGGTTATCAATATGCCAACACCTTCGCTGCCACCGCTAAACAACCTTTTGCCATGCTTCAACGCTTGTATCAGCGTTCTGCATCAATCAATGCTGTTCTGGCTGAAGAAGCTGAATTTGTTTACTCGAAACGCTTCAATGATATTGAGGATGATTAGAACTTGACGGCGCACTAGGAACAAGACAAGTTTACGAACTATTTTCATGCGAAATAAAGTGTGGTAACTTGCAGTTCACACCTTGTTCTTCATTACACTGTGAGCAAATCGTAATGTTAGCCTCCTCTAAACGATTTCACAGGCCTTAAAACACATATACTGTATTTCAAATTATTCATACATTGAACTAGTTCACGATCCCCTTCAAGTTTGATATATCTGGGATCGACTGTATGCCAATCATTTATTTTATTTCTTCAGGATGGCACAATTTCAACCTTTGATGGAGTGACGATCCACACTGAAAACCTTTGATGGTGTGAATATCTACACTGAAAACCGCACAGAAGTGCTTCAAAAGATTTGTTTCACCCAGCTAAGTGTCAAAAACTATATTGAAAATCGCGAAGAAACAGCGATTTTCAAGAAATTATAGTTTCGCGATGGCGTGGCCGGGAGCAGACTTCTTGGCTCTTTGGAAAGAGCATTTCTCCGTCTTAAATTTCCCGCTTCAGATGGCTCCTCTATTCAGAAAGAACCGCGCAAAAAGCAAATACTTTAGGAATATTACGAGGCCGCTGATTGCCCGCGTCCACTTGCCCCAGCACGCCTCACCACTGGCTCGATGCTCACTCCGGGAGATCGTCATCTGCTGCTTACGCATCGCGAGGACACTGCTGTCGAAAATCGCTATTTCGTGACGTGTGTACGGCTCGATGATCACTTAGGATATGATTACGTTTTAGTTAGGAACTGTAAGCGGATGCTCGGTCAGATTACTATGGTGCACCGCGCTCGTAGACAGTGCAGCACGCCATCAGAGTCGCCCCTAGGCCTAACTCAACTAACGGCGTGACAAACCTCGAAATTTGCAAGCAAGAACAACGGGCTAGTGCACTCGTGGAAATTTGCTTCTTCGCCAACTACTAAGCATATCGCGCACTGGCTCTATAGAACCGTGGATCGGCATTTTACGCATCGGTAGCAATCTTCGCAGTCATGCTCGTCAGACCACACTGCTTAAGATTGCTCGGAACAGTGGCTAGCAGTTTCGTGCATCAGCACTCGAAAATGCGATACTAAGCACAATGAGCGCCGATTTTTCGTTATCGTAGCTACACATTTTGCGTGTCATCACCAAATGCCACCACCAAGAGCATCATGCGTCGGCTGCACCGTCCCCACACAGCCCCACACTTCACGGTCATATGGAGTTCTGTCAATAAGCTCTAGCGATGTGATTTAGAAGAGCTTGGATACGTGCTTGGTACCGTCCCAAGCGTCTATGAATGTTCTGAAACAATGAAAGCGTCGAACATTAGTGTTTCCGTGACTGGCCTTATGATGATGTGTTTCACAGGCTAGTGGCAAAAGAACATGTATGAAGCAGGGGGACGAATTTTTATCCGCCCACCTCGCGTCATCAAATAAACCGCTAAAAAATTCCTGTGCCACCAGTGCCCAAGCTATAACTGTTCGTTATTAGGAAAGACGGCATAGGCTGTCATGATGTGAGCCATTTTTTGATGCTATAAACCTCTCTCTATAATAATTGTTGAGTGATTATTTGTTATCAAGAAGAAATACTTCACTAATGACAGCCTGAACACAAGAAAGATGGGTAACTATTTTTGTAAATGGCCTTATTTGATTACAATATTTTCTGTCATGCCTATTTCGCCACTTCTCCATACATAGAACTTGGTCTGAAATCCATACTTGTTCTCTGTAGATCAAAAAGAGGTTATAAAAAAGGGGGGGTCAAACAAAGCCATACTGGGGAGAGGCCACCCAAGAAGTCAAATAACACAAGACAAAGCAAAGATCACAATTTTTAGGCATTTTAGAGACCTAAAGAGGAGGTGAAACCTTAAACGCAGCTTTCTCTCTTTCTTTTGGTATTATGCTCAACTAGTGGAGCAGATACCTCGGCAACCACTTCAGAGATTTTGATTCCCTTTGTTTTGAAATGATTCCCTTTGTTTTGAAGTGTACTTCAGGAGACTGCGTTCTTAATTTTTCATTTTACCTCTTCTCAAAAATTTTGCGAAGGGCTTCTTGTTTGTAGTGCAAGTGTGCTCATTGTAGCGTTACTGGAGAAAACGTAAACTACAGGTTTTAATGTTGCAAAAACATTATTTTGAAAATGCAGCCCTCTTCATCATATATTTGGCCGTATACATAGTTATTACCAACTATATACAGTGAAAGCTCATTAATTCACACCTCATTAATTCGAAATTCGCATAGGAGACCATGTGTAAAACGATTCGTTAATTCGAACAGAAATTGCTGCCTCTACGGATAATTTGAAGCGCGCGCCGCCGAGCGTCATCATCGTCAAACACTAGTGGAAGCTTTTACGGTCGAACGATAGGTGGCACGACCAGTTTTTTCGAGCTTCAAGTGGCCTCCGAGCAAAGGGCGAGCAAAGTATGGCCTCCAAAATCCAGGGAGCAATTTTTTTTTTTCGTAGCCCTCCCGCTATCTCAGCGCCTGGCGCCACTTGTACGCGGGACCTACGGGACGCTGAGAAGTCGGTGGAGTAGTCCTAGCAGTCCTAGGCCGCTCCCGGCAGCGTCACTTTGTTCCTCGAGCACGTTGTTCGTTCACGAATGATTTTGTGCGCGGGCGACAGGAAGGACTTCGGCATTACGCTGCTCACTGCCATGCCAATGTTGGTGCGCGCATGGGAACAGGTGACCGCGACCACAATCGCAAACTGTTTCCGCCACAGTGGATTTGCAGCTGGAAGTGCGCAGGATAGTTGTGACGTCGACGTGGATGGGGCTGAGGAGCTCATGCCAGTGGCATTGCGCGACACTCTTCGGGGCGCACGTTTTGCCGATTATGTTGAACTTGACACCGGTTCATCGGTGTGTGGTGCCCTGACTGATGAGGACATTATCGCTCAAGTAGCCGGTGCGCAGCCTGATGCTGAAGAGCCAGAAGGTGAGGAAGACGAAAATGACGAAGCGCCTGTGCCCCCGTCAGCTTCTGCGGTGATGGAGGCACTTAATGTGGCGCGTCTCTTCTTCAGCTTTGAAGAGGGTGAAAAGGATTCCCTGCGCCGCGTCCGCGCGCTGGAACAGGGAGCCGCAGCTGTGGCATTCAGAGAAAAGAAGCAGATGGTCATCACCGACTTTTTTGGCCAATAAATATTTTTCGTGTCCCCCACCCCCGAAATCCACCCATTTTTGCTCACTTTCATTATTTCGAATTTTGTTTGATTCAAAATTGCTCAGCGTTCCCGTGGAATTCAAATTAACGAGCTTTTACTGTACTTTATTTTATACATCATTCAGGCCCTCCACGAGGTATAATGAAATAATTTCTCTCATCGAGTTTTTGTGGTATTGCCTTGAAATTTCCATGGCGGCACTATGAGGCCATTCTTAGTGTCTGTGCCAATTTTCATCAATATCCAACCAGAAACAAGAAAGTTGGTTCCAAAAGGCACATTCCCCCTTGACATAAAAAAAAAAAAACACATGTTCATGCACAGACCACCATTCAGGGTACTTTGCTTGAGTGTAAACAGTGCTGAGCAATAAAGACACCATAAGAAGTATATGCTCAGTGTTTTTCAGTTTTTTATATGCTATGCAGTATTGTAACATGAGAAGTGTTAAGAAAACCGCCTTGTTTAAATTGCACTTTGACTGTGGAGATCACTTGCATTGCCATCTGCACTTTTACTTGTTGTAGTGGGGAATTCGCAAGGCAATGATGACTAGTGGGACCATCGCTGAGTGCGAAGCGCGAGCGGGTGCATGAGCTGTAGACGCTGGACTGCCCGAGCCTTTGTTTCCGTACCGGCTGTCTGCCTATTACCTGGCGTCGCTAATAAACCCCCTTGCAAAGTGGTGGAGGTGCTGGGTACGCAAACCTGGAACTTCGAAGCCGGAAGCTGCCACTGCATCAGCAATGCCTGATCAGACGACCGAGCAAGGCACCACCCAGCAAAGCACGGCCCAATTTCAACTGGTCATCGTGCCTACCACCCTGCGCCAACGGGATCCCCCTTTTTTCAGCGGCACCGAGGACCAAGATGTGGAAGACTGGTTGCAGCTGTTTGAAAAGGTGAGCGCCGCCAACAAGTGGGACGACCCCTCGAAATTGGAGTATGTCCCATTTTATCTCAAAGACGTCGCCAGCCTGTGGTTCACAAACCACCGTACTGAATTTACCACTTGGGCCGTTGTCAAGACCACCCTTGCAGCTGTGTTTGATCGCCCCGCAGTGCGCAAGCTGTGTGCTGGGCAGCGCCTACGCGGATGTGCACAAAGGCAGGGCGAAAAATTCACTAGCTATATTGAAGATGTAATCGATTTATGCCGGCGCTTTAACCCTGAGTTGACCGAACATGACAAGATCAGGCATATCTTGAAAGGCATAGACGATGATGCCTTTCAAATGTTGCTGGCAAAGGGCCCAAGTACCGTATCTGAACTTGTGACCTTGTGCCAGAGCTTGGAAGAGATTCGCAAGCAACGTGCAGCAGTTCGGAGGTCGACGACAGCAGACGACTCTCTCGCTGCCCTGGCCGTCGTTGGTGACAGCTCCCTGCTGCAGCAGATAAAAGAATATGTACACGAAGAGGTCGCACGACAGCTTTCGTGTCTCTCGTATCTGCCGACCACTGAAGCACCAACGAACCGCCTAACCCCGACAATCAGACAGGCTATTCAGGAGCAGGTCTCCGAGGCGTTGCCATTACTTACGTCTGCCTTTCCACCAACACCTGTTACTGCGCCACTGACTTATGCGGCCGCTGCGGCAATGCCTCCGCCTCATCTGCCAATGTATACGCCACAACATGTGCGACCGTCCACCGCGCCGTTTCCAGCTACACAGCAGCACGCCGGAAATCCTTGGCGCACTGCTGACAACCGGCCTATATGTTACTTTTGCGGAATTCCAGGTCACGTTGCACGTCTATGTCGTCGACGCTTCACAGTTAACGCACCAAGATATCCTGACTATTCGTTTCGGCCTCCATACCACGCGCCTCACGTACCACCTGAAGTTCACGAACGCGATGCGCAAACTGCCTCCGGTACTCGAACATTTGCTTCTCGTTGTTCTACTTCCCGCTCGCCATCACCTTCAACAAGTCGCCCTGTATCTCCTATGCGTCCACGATCCACCTCCATTGAGACGAAAAACTAACTGCCGCAGCTCCGGAGGCACGAGCTGCGTCATCGTCTAATCGTCCTCGCCTGTCTTCCGCCAATCTTATCGATGTAATCGTCGAAGGTGTACGAACACTCGCACTCATCGATACCGGTGCCACGATATCGGTTATTAGTCAAAGACTCTGCCACTCTCTTCGTAAAGTGACGATGCTTTCTCCCGTGGTTTCTCTTAATACTGCGAGCGCCCAACAAATTGAGCCCGTTGCGGCATGTACAGCAAAAGTGGCTATTGGAGACGTGTTGTACACCATTGAATTTCACGTGTTGGCTTCATGTTCCCATGATGTCATCCTAGGATGGGATTTCTTATCACGTCATCACACCGTCGTGGACTGCGCTCGGGCCGAAGTGGAGCTGTTACCGTTTCGTGATGCGCCTTTTGTTGATGCGGCCGTATCTAGTGTGGCTAACCTTGTCGTCGAGATGGACATAGACCTTCCTGCTTTCAGCGCCCAGTTTGTCCCTGCCTGCTGTGCTTCACTTTCTGACGCTACCGTTCTATTCACGCCATCCGACATCTTCGGTAGCCGCCACCACACATCACTGCCATTCGCCGTTCTTGAGCTTAGTCAAGACACTACCGGGATATTTATTTCCAATTCCAACTCGTGCCCCCTCAGTTTGCGCCGCAACGAGACGCTCGGCCACATTCAGCTTATCGATGAAGGTACTATCTTGCCTGCCGATTTCTTCGACACCGAGCCGAATATGGAGCTGAACGCGTTGGTTCCTCACTTTGCCTCGAACAGCGTGTCTACCGATGCATTTCACCATTCTATTGACAGCCATCTCGCCCCGGCTCAACGAGAGCAGCTTGTTACCCTGTTGCATGAATTCAAGCGTTCGTTTGACTTTCCCCAAGCGGTGCTAGGAAGAACGAACACCGTTGTGCACACAATTGACACAGGAAAGAGTACTCCTTTGCGCTAGCGCCCTTATCGTGTGTCACCGGCAGAGCGTCGTGTAATTGCAGAACAAGTAGACGACATGCTACAGCGTGGAGTCATCAAGGCTTCTTGTAGTCCTTGGTCTTCCCCAGTTGTACTCGTCAAAAAAAAAAGGATGGTTCAATCCGGTTCTGCGTAGACTACAGGTGCCTAAACAACATTATGAGAAAAGATGTTTACCCTCTTCCCCGCATAGACGACGCTCTCGATTGTCTCCAAGGTGCAGAATTCTTTTCCTCGCTTGACCTTCGCTCAGGTTATTGGCAGGTCCCAATGGCCGAGTCTGATCGTCCAAAAACGGCGTTTGTAACACCGGATGGCCTCTATGAATTTACCGTAATGCCATTCGGACTCTACAATGCGCCTGCCACATTCGAGCGAATGATGGACAGCATTTTACGCGGTCTCAAATGGAACATATGCTTATGCTATTTTGATGACGTTGTGGTTTTTTCACCCGATTTCACTTCGCATCTCACTCGTCTGCGTAAGATTCTGCAGTGCCTCACGAATGCCAGGCTTCAGCTTAATCTGAAGAAATGTCACTTCGGGGCTAAACAACTCACCATACTTGGTCATGTCGTCTCGAAAGCCGGCATCCTTCCCGACCCTGACAAGCTTCGTGCTGTTGCCGAATTTCCTAAGCAGACTACGGTTAAAGAACTACGGAGCTTTGTGGGCCTGTGCTCCTATTTTCATCGGTTTGTCCGGAACTTTGCCTCCATCATCGCTCCACTCACCAAACTCCTTGCTGGCCCTGCAGATCTTTCGAATTGGACAGCAGCCTGTCACGAATCCTTCGCAACACTGTGTTAACTCCTTACCTCCCCACCCGTACTGCGCCATTACGACCCTACTGCGCCAACCGAAGTACACACGGATGCAAGGGGCGTCGGCCTTGGTGCAGTACTCGCGCAACGCAAACCAGGTTTTACGGAGTATGTGGTCGCCTATGCCAGCCGCGCCCTCACTAAGGCAGAAGCCAACTATTCTATTACGGAAAAAGAGTACCTCTCGATTGTGTGGGTGTTAAACAAGTTTCGCCCCTATTTGTACGGCCAAACTTTTGATGTGGTAACTGACCATCACGCACTTTGTTGGTTAGCCTCACTGAAAGATCCTTCTGGCCGCCTCAGACGTTGGGCACTACGCCTCCAGGAATTCAACATACGCGTCGTCTACCGATCGGGGCGAAAGCACTCTGACGCAGATGCCCTTTCACGATCACCCGTGAAATGTGATAATACGGATATATCAGCCCTTGACCTTCCCCTCTCTGCCGTCAGCGTCACAGACATGCCATCCGAACAGCGGAAGGACCCTTGGATTGCCTTGCTCTTGAATATGCTTTCTGACGCATCAACTTCCGGTTGCCCGCGTGCTCTTCGCCGCCAAGCAACGCATTTCGCCATACGAGATGGCCTGTTATACCGTCGCAACTATCAAGTGGCGGGTCGTAAATGGCTGCTAGTCATACCCAGCCATATGCGGTCTGATATCTGCAAATATTTTCATGCTGAACCGCAACACGCACACGCCGGTGCGCTAAAGACGTATGAGCGGATCCGCCAACATTACTACTGGCGGGGTATGTACACGTTTGTATGCAAACACATTCGCTAATGTTCCCTCTGTCAGCAGTGCAGGACATTTCCTCATTCACCTGGTCAACTGCGGCCTTTACCATGTCCTGCACGCCCATTTTACCGTGTTGGGATTCACCTATACGGCCCGCTACTGTGCTCTGTTGGTGGTAATCGATGGGTGATTGTGGCTGCCGACCATCTCACAAGGTACGCCGAAACGGCAGCGCTACCTTCGGCTGGTGCTCATGACGTTGCAACCTTCATCTTGCATCGGTTTGTTCTTCGTCATGGTGCACCACGGGAGCTCCTTAGTGACAGAGGTCGCATATTTTTGTCCGAAGTTCTGCAGCAGCTCCTACATTCATGCCGTACGGTACACCGCACATCAACAGCCTACCACCCTCAGACGAACGGCCTAATGGAACGTTTCAACAGAACCCTCGGAGACATGCTCGCTATGTATATTGATTCCGACCACTCCAACTGGGACGTTGTTCCTTTCGTGACGTACGCCTACAATACGGTGCTTCATTCAACAACAGGCTTTTCTCCATTTTTTCTTTTATATGGTCGTGACCCATGCAACACACTCGACACAATTCTGCCATACAATCCTGATGCCTCCGAGTTCAGCCAAGTTTCTGAAATGGCCGAACATGCCGATGAGTGTCGTCAGCTTGCACGGTCCTTCACAACCGATAACCAAGCCCTCCAAAAAGATCGCCACGACCATGATCTTGTTCAGAATACCTTCCCCATCGGTTCTCTCGTGTGGCTCCGACTGCCTTTCCACTCTCCTGGACTGACTCCCAAGTTTGCACCGAAGTATACGGGCCCTTACCGCGTCATACAGCACCCTTCTTCTGTCACCTATGTGATTGAACCGCTCTGTTACGACCCTCCTGTTCTCTCGTCACCTTGAGTTGCCAGGATGGCTCGTCTTCGTCGCCGGGGCATTGTAGTGGGGAATTCGCAAGGCAATGACTAGTGGGACCATCGCCGAGTGCGAAGCGCGAGCGGGTGCACGAGCTGTAGACGCTGGACTGCCCAAGCCTTTGTTTCTGTACCGCCTGTCTGCCTATTACCTGGCGTCGCTAATAAACCCCCTTGCATTGTTTAGATTTCCTGGCATTGTTTAAGTGACCGACATTGTGCAAGCGGCCACATTGTTTTTCAATTGCTGAGCACGCTACACAACTCGCAGATTGAAATACAACAATACTATAGACCTAAATAACGCTCATTTTTCTTTTTGCCGCTTTCAGTTGATGTCATGTTGGTGTAATTTCAGCTCAAACATTGATATTAGAGCCAATATTATATTTAGTAGGCAGTCTCGTAGTGACATAACCCAGTGATCTCATTATGCGTGCATATCAGTCAATATGCTGAAAGTTTTGACGTCGCCTTTCCGACTGCGAGGACATACTTGCTTTCTATAATAGAACACATATAGCATGAAGTCTATGTAGCCCGTAGCTCCTGCAGTGATGATTTCACAAATGTTGCATTCATGTTTCCGTGGCACTCACATCTCAGCTGTCCAGAAGATTTTTGAGACTGCGTTACATGCTAATGCATCGATCATGTGCAACAAAAGCACTGCTAACACATTTGGAACTATGATTTCAGTTTCTAAGCCCAACACATCCATCAAGGTCACTACAAAAAGTCAGTACTTACCGCGTACAATGCCTCCACTAGCAGAGTCCCTGAATGTGGCATGAAAAATGGCTTTGCGACCCAGCTCAAAGGCATCTTCATCTGACATGTCATAGTTGTATCCATTGTCAAGGACACCGTAGGCATATGTTGACCCGGAGCCACATGAATAGAGACTTCCCGGAAGCCGGTTGCCTTCATTATCCACATAGTAGAGCCCAGGACCCTACCAACACATGAAAGGAAGGTCAGTTTATTATTATTATTTTGCAGTCAAAACTGCACTGTAACCTCTCACAGCTTCTTTCTGCGATTAAAGAAATGTGCACTGCAGCTTCCACCTCGAGCTCAGGGTATCTGCGCAGCTGATGTTCGCAGATTCATTAAGTTTTTCTAGTTTTCTTGCGAGTGCTTTTATAAAATATCAGAGAGGCACCAGTCTGTTTCATTTCAAGACGGGCTGACACAAATATGGTTGCTTGCTCCATTCAAATCGGGGTGCTCACAACATATTATTTATTTATTCACAATACTGCCAGTCCCCAAAGAGACCATAGCAGGTGGGCACTACAGTATATAGTTACAAAGAGCACTTAACACTTTCAGGATCGTAAATTGGTAAATAATGTGTAAAAATACAAATCAGCAACCTCAAAGCATACAATCAGCACTTATGCACACCATACACACCAAGTACAAGTGAATGCTGGTTTGCATGTCACAGAAAAGCAGACAAATCAAGGACGCTAGCAGACATTTTCAATTCTTGATAAAAAATCGCACAATGACTGGGCATTAGTGGTGAAAGGGGTTAACAAATTCCATTTGTGGATGGCAACTGGAAAAAAAGAGTATTTAAACGCATCATCGTTATATTTATACTCTATAGAGTATTTGTATGTTGGTGCCGGGTAGTTCGTGTTTGCGAATATTAAACGTAGTTTGAGACATCTATTTTGAAATAATTATGTAGGAGTTGATAAAGAAATTTCAAACGTGCCTGCTTCGCCCGTGTTTCGAGCGTGGGAAGCCCAGAAACAGCTAGAAGGGTAGTGGGTGAATCAGCCAGTTTAAATTTGTTATGTATGAATCTTATGGCCTTCCTTTGTACCTTTTCTATTTTTTTATGTTAGTCACGGTATGAGGAAACCATACAGTATTTCCATATTCAAGGATTGGCCTAATGAATGTTTTCTGCATATGGAATGCATATGAAATGCAAATATTCTGCATATGGAATGCAGAATATTTGCTCACAGCAGTGTCACCTCCAGTCACACAAAAGAGAGCATACACCCAAAACACACGGATAATATCAACCACCTTGCTCTATTACGCCTGCTGTATGCTGTCTGTGGGCACATACTGAAACGAGCTCTTATCTTACAAATTCATTGAAGTGGGCTGAACTATCTATCTACAACTCGCATGGCGAATTGGAAGCGCCACATTAATTTTGGCCACACTGCAGAACATGTCTATGAAAAACAATGAAATAGATGGTAAAGGCCAACAGTAATTGAAAGGCATTCTCTTTATGCCGAGCACCACTTTGTCAGTGGAATTGACTAATCAACTATGGAGGGAAGAAAAATAATACTTTCAAGGGTGTTATTGTAACTTTCCCTCTCCTTAAATGAAATTATACACATGTAAGAAATTTAGCAAATGGTCCTCCTTTTGCATGTGATTACTTAGAAAATGTGACATTCGTTCAACCAGTTTTCTCCAAAGGGAGAACGGGCAAATGGTCGTATCATGATGTGCTCACACTGCGAGGAGCACATAAAATGCTGTCTGTGTGTGATTGCTGTCTTGTAGTGACACACATTTCTGCATACATGCATTTCGGCTGTCTGCGAGGCAGGCGACACAACCCCCTTTTAAATTTCGTGCTTGCAGCAATGAGACTGGGGTGCTTTTCTATTAATAATGCTGAGTGGTATAGCCAGCACAAGACTGTTGTTTTTGTGGGTTTGAGGGAAAATTAAAATCTGCAATTGCCACATGCTCACCTAAAATTAGGCTGCTGCAGGCCGCTGTTTCAAATTATGTATCATCAAATTCGCCTTAGAATAAAGACGACTATGAAAATTTTTCAAAATAGGTGGGATTTTAAAATAAAACAATGAAGGTTTTCTAATGAAACTATCAGTTAAATTTTTTTCTTTTGTAATGAACTGACGTGCAGCGAGTACATAAAAGAATGAACAGTGCTGGAATTATGTTCAGGTACATGCTTACAACAGCATGCAGAAACAAAATCTTAAGACTGGCGAAGCTGTACTGCAGAGGTTGTATGAACACAGTATGCAAAATGTTAATGGCGCTATCTAGAGTTACAGATGCCTCAGGATGAAGTGATTGTTTCTGTGCTCTAAACAGCTTTCACAGTGGCATTTTTCAAGGCCACTCACATCTGGACCTTTCTGTAGGAAAGAGCACGTAAAACCTCACCAATAATACTGTAAACAGTTGGACTGAAAGGTTGCTTTTATGCCTATTTGTCCTAGACAAATTTTTTAGTTGACAAACAAAATTAATTTGATTTGTCGCAGTACTACCAGAAACCTAGAGTAGAGAGAGTGGAAGCCACGCTTACTTGTAAATATTCTGTCCACCACATTTTATTGCAGTATCATGTCCTGACACAGTATAAACAACACGTTCTAACACAATACCAAAAACATCAAGTAACAAATTTTTGTCTTACCCGTTTGTCCCAGCCACAGATCATGACACCCTAGGCGTAATGGAGGAAAAGAAAACATTTGTGCATATAGAATTAACACGAGCAAATGGTATGTTAACACAGTATCTATCCACATTGAAGAGGCACTGAACATTCATGTTGAGGCAATGCTTGAGGTATGACTGCTTAACATTCATGCTCAGGAAATGCTTAAAGTATTCCAGAATATCACACCATACACACCCAGGAAAAAAAACTATGTATTGTAAATTGCATCTAAGGTTCCAATAAAAGAAACGTAACATGCTAATTTTCAAGTAAAAGTTCAGAGCACACAACTAACCAGAGAAAGACCCATGCCCTTGTAGTTATAAAGGATGTTTGCCAGTAGCTTGGATGCAGCTGCCACAGAGATCCGTTCTCTGTTTCTGAGTTCATAGATACTGTAAAAAGCAGAGGCAGGGAGGAGAAGAAAAATGCAACACGACTGTTGATATTGAGATGCAGCTTGCTAGTGCATTTGGTAAATAAACAAACAATGAACAATGATAAAAAATGCAACACATAAAAGGTAATACCAATAAGAAACAGTGAGTAAAAAGTAACATCAAGAAATAAATGGCATACGGTACCCTTGTGCAACCTTTCAGATTGTTGCAGAGGATTTTACAAGTTATACCACTCAGTGCACGTTCCAGTCATTCAAGTGTGTTTACTGGCAGGTACAGTGCCCAAAGTGGACAGTGCAAGTGGCATGCATAGTGGAAAATGAGCTGCCCCATGGATGCCATTCAAGTACTATACATTAAAGGGGACCAGCAACACTTTTTGAGCATGGTCAGAAAACACTGCTGATCGGTAGCCGAGGCTCCTGACAACACGTGAGCCAAATATTATAGCGCAGCACGCCCGCCTGGAATTCACAATAAATTATCAAAGTCAGCTAAAAATTGCTTTCTCTTCCCTCAACAAATGACAGAACACACTCAAAAATCACACGTAGCAAGCCCATCTATCAGCCATTGGCTGATCTGAATATGAGACGCTCGGTTGTTACAGAGGTTGCCATGGGAGGCCGTGATTTGTCCAAGCGTGCGTGCGCGATCACACTGTAAAAGTCACACATTCGAAAGAAAAAAGGATTAAAAAGTGCTCAAGGTCACGAGGCACGCCTGATGTATTTTCTTTGCCCCTGCCATCTATCCTTACTTAGCTTCCAGCGCTTTCGTCGAGACGAAAGAAAAGAGAATGCAATCGCACCATGCGACAAATCTTTGTAACTCCACTTGCACTGGATGAATTTTTAAAATTTTTGCAACGTTGAATTCGCGAGGCAATAAGCCTTTCAGTGAATTCATTCCATGGTTACATGAAAAAAAAAATGTTTCAGGGCCCCTTTAAGCACTACAACAAAGAGAGGCACCCAGACCACACTAGGGAAAAGCATTTAAGCATAGTAAAAAAAAATTGATAAATGAAACACCTTTGTCTAAACTTGCACTCTGAGGTATACTTGTATATTGTCGCGAGCAAAACAAGACCTGCAGCCAAGAGTTCACCTGAACCCGAGCAACGAAAATGTTCTCTTCCTCTTCGCAGCCCAAAACGGGTATGAGCCACAGCGGCTCATACCTGTTTCATCAATGGTGGCATTACCCCCTCTCCCAAGAAGCATCTCTCTATGCTGTACATGAAGGCAAAAAGAAAAAAAGAAAAAAGAAAATGAGATGAAAATTACCATGCAAGCAAAATGAATGGCGTAAGGCGGAATAACATAGTTGGTTGTGGAGCCAAGAGTTAAATGAGAACTAAGAAAAATAGGAAAGAATGTAAGGGAGAGACGATTAAAGTCAGTCACTCACTGGCGATTCACAGCGCGAAAAGTATGGTTTGAGCCGTGAAACGTGAACGACTTTAGTTCGCAGGGTGAAACGGGAATGTCTCTAAGTGCCTTCTGGGAGAACTTCGTATGTGACGTCGCTGAGACGTCGTACGACCTTGTAAGGGCCGAAGTAGCGGCGAAGAAGCTTTTCTGAACAGCCACGTTGTCGGATAGGGGTCCACACCCAGACTTCATCACCGGGCTTGAAAATAACTTCACGGTGACGAAGATTGTAGAGGCGCGCATCTGCGGTTTGGTGATGTTGAATACGGTTACGAGCAAGTCGACGGGCCTCTTCTGCACACTGCGCCAATTTGGCGGCATTGGTGCGGTACATTCCTAAGTTGTCGGGCAGGAGCATGGCGTCGAGCATCGTCGTGACCTTGCGACCGTGGACTAAGCGAAAAGGTGTGAAACCGGTACTTTCTCGAACAGCAGTGTTATACGCAAAAGTTACGTAGGAAAGTATGGCATCCCAGTTCTTGTGATTGATGTCCAAATACATTGACAGCATGTCTGCAATTGTCTTATTGAGTCGTTCAGTCAGCCCGTTTGCTTGCGGGTGGTAAGCCGTTGTTTTAGGATGTTCCGTGCCACTTAATCGCAAGAATTCCTGCAGCATCTCTGCGGTGAAAGCTGTCCCACGATCAGTTATGACGACAGCTGGAGCACCGTGACGTAAGACGATGCTGTTCACGAAAAATTGGGCGACACCTGCTGCGGTTGCTTTTGGAAGCGCTTTGGTTTCACAGTAGCTTGTTAAGTAGTCGGTAGCGACCACAATCCATCGGTTTACAGACGAAGACGTGGGGAATGACCCCAGCAAATCCATGCCAATCTGATAAAAGGGCGCCTTTGGTGGGCCTATTGGTTGCAGTAGTTTCGCTGTTCGTAAAGGTGGAATCTTACGTCGCTGACAATCGTGACATGTGCGAACGTAGTGCTTCACAGTCTTTGCGAGGCCAGCGTGCACGTATAGCCGAGGTGTCCGGACGATGGCTCATCATGACACGCACGTAAAATATCACTACGAAGCGTAGTTGGCGCAACAAGCAGATACACAGCTTGTGTAGGATGAAAGTTCTTTTTGTAAATCACTCCATCGCGGAAACAAAAGGAGGATAGCGAGTGTGCAAAGCTTCGGGGAGGGTGGGAATTGCGTCCTTCCAGGTAGTCAATGAGCGGAATGAGCTCAGAGTCGCGACGCTCTTGCTCAGCCAAGCAGGTTGCCGATACGGCAGAAAGAAAAGTGTCGTCGTCTTCAAGGTCAGTGTTGGCATTTTCGACCGGTGCACGTGAGAGACAGTCGGCGTCGGTGTGTTTCCGCCCAGATTTGTGGACGATGGTGACATCGCAATCTTGTAGCCGAAGGCTCCATCATGCTAGACGACCTGAGGGATCTTTGAGATTTGCGAGCCAACAAAGGGAATGGTGGTCGCTAACTACCCTGAATGGGCGGCCATACAAGTATGGGCGGAACTTTGTTATGGCCCACAGAACAGCAAGGCATTCCTTCTCGGTTGCAGAATAGTTTTTCTCCGCTGGGGATAACGTTCTGCTCGCATAAGCGATCACGCGCTCTATGCCATTATGCCACTGAACTAATACCGCTCCTAGTCCAACGTTGCTAGCGTCAGTGTGTAATTCCACGTCAGCGCTTTCGTCAAAATGACCCAGTACAGGCGGAGCCTGCAGGAGGTTTCGGAGGGTGTCAAACGCATGACACTGACCGGGACCCCAAACAAACGAGACACCGTCTTTTGTAAGCTTGTTGAGGGGTTCAGCAATCTTCGAAAAGTTTTTGACAAAGCGCCTGTAATACAGAGCCCCAGAAATCAGCGTAGGTCGCACTTTTTTGTGGGCACGGGAAAGGCGGCAACAGCGCAGGTTTTCTCCGGATCTGGGTGAATGCCGGCATGGCTCACAACGTGACCAAGGAACTTCAGTTCTTCATATCCAAAATGACATTTCTCGGGTTTGAGAGAAAGCCCTGCTGTTCTGATTGCCTGAAGTACTGCATGAAGGCGTTGGACGTGTTGTTCAAAGGTGTCTGCAAAGACCACGACGTCATCAAGGCAAACAAAAAATGTTTGCCATTTGAGCCCTGTGAGAACCGTATCCATCATTCTTTGGAAAGTAGCTGGCACTGAGCATAGACCGAAAGGCACCACTTTAAACTCGTACAGACCGTCGGGAGTAATAAACGCCGTCTTTTCGCGGTTGCGCTCATCCACTGTGATTTGCCAGTAGCCACTACGCCATGGTAGAAAAATATTTAGCATTGCGTATACGGTCCAACGAGTCATCTATCCGGGGTAGAGGATGAACGTCCTTTTTGGTGACCTTGTTCAGTTTACGGTAATCAACGCAAAAACGCAACGTACCGTCCTTCTTTACTAGCACAACTGGCAAAGCCCAGGGACTGGTTGATGGCTGGATGACGTCGTCCTGAAGCATCTGCTGGACTTGGTCACGTATAGCGTCTTGCTCTTTTTGCGACACCCTATAGGCGTGTTGTCGGATGGGTCTCTCGGTGGGTTCCGTGATGATACGGTGCTGAGCAAGTGGTGTCTGTTTAACCTTTGACGTAGTGGCAAAGCAGTCTTGAAATGAGCCAAGTAAACGCAAAAGGCTTTCTCGTTGAGCCGAAGGCAGTCTTTCGTTTACGTCTAGAGTGCTCGCGAAGGCCTCGTCAGGGTGGCCATTCGATGAAGATAAAGCTAACGTGGATGAACCATCGGCATCGGCAAGTTCTTCACAATATGCAATGGCAGTGTGTCTCGTTAGGTGGTGCTATTCGTCGCTCAAGTTCGTGACCAGCAGGTGAACATGCCTATTGCTAGGTTGAATGATTTCTCAGGCAACACAGATTTGTCGTGAATTAAGGAGAGACAAATTGGCCTCTGCAATTACCGCAACAGACACGTCCTGTCCCAATTCTACTTCGACAAAGAGGCTGCTTCGAGGTGGGAGAGTCAGAATCGTCGGTAACACGGAGCGCTCTTTTCCGGAATTGTGTACTGTCAGTTGCAGCGCAAAAAGGATCCTCGAACGACACAAGTAATTCACGGAGGTCGATGACGGCACCGTATTCACGAAAGAAGGCCATTTCTAGAATGACTTGCCGAGAGCACACGCGCAATACGAGGAAAGAGCCCACAAATGTCGACGTTGGTATACGAATGCATGCCGTGCACATACCGGTAGGCATCACCAGATGGCCACTTGCCATGCGCAACTGGGGTTCTTGCCATGGTGTGGTAACCTTCCTTAGTTCAGATGCCAGTGTGGTGCTCATTACGGAATAGTCTGCACCGGTGTCGACGAGGGCGTTGACAGGATGATTGTCGACGAAGACGGCGATTTCGGCAGAAACGATCTTTCTGCTGTCAGAGAACACTGCAAAGCCGGAATGGTCCTCATCTCGTCATTGAGTCGAATGAGGGTCTTTTACAGTTCGCCGGGCCGCGACTTCACCCCCAGAAGTCGCCGTTCCTAGTTTCCCCTGCGGGGACTTGGTGACCGGCTCCTGAAAGGAGCGGAAGACGATGAGGGCAAACTGGGTGACGTAGACCGGCGAGGCGACGGTGATCTCGACTGGTGGTGCTGAACAGTCGAAGGTGTTCGCTGGCCCGTGAGATAGGCTTCGATTTCGCGGGGGCGCTCACCGTAGCGCGGGCATCGAGCATCAGGATGGAAGCCGCAGAGACCTAGTTGCCGGTATTGACAGTTCCTGTATACGTGACCCGCTTCGCCGCAGTGATAGCAGAGCGGACGGTTATTCGAGGTGCGCCACGTGCTTGCCTTGCTACCACTTTGTCTTGAGGTAGACGGCAGATAGGTGGGTGTGCTCGGAAACCTTGAGCCGAGAGGCGGGCTCGAAGCAGTGGCGTGGAATGACTGCATAGCCTGGTACCTGGGCCGCATAGCAGGATCTGTAGCCGGTGGCGCAGGGGATCGCAATGCCGCTGCGTATGTCAGGACTGAGGCCTCGGGAATCGGTGGTGCGATTGGGGTCAGGGTGTGACGGCCTGCCGGACTTCTTGTCTGATTGCATCTGCGAGGGCTGACACAGGTTGATGGGATCCCACTGCCTGAAGCTATCGCAGTTCGTCCCGAACAATACCTAGAATGAAGTCTGCGAGGGCCTGTCTCTCGCTGTCAGAGCCGATAGAGCATGCGGTGGCCGGGATCTCGCGTTCGTATTGTGACGACTGCTGTTGCAGCGTACGTTCCATAGTGGTCGCCTCACTGATGAACTGGGCGACTGTCGTCGGTGGATTGCGCACGAGCTCAGCGAAAAGCTGTTCTTTTACTCCGCGCATCAAATGCCGCACCTTCTTTTCCTCGGGCATGGCAGGGTTCAAGCGCTTGAAGAGCCGAAGCATGTCCTTGACAAACATGAATACTCGTTCGTTCGGCCGCTGGTTTCTGCAGGATATGGCTTGTTCAGCCCT
This sequence comes from Rhipicephalus microplus, assembly GCF_043290135.1. Taxonomy (NCBI): domain Eukaryota; kingdom Metazoa; phylum Arthropoda; class Arachnida; order Ixodida; family Ixodidae; genus Rhipicephalus; species Rhipicephalus microplus. The sequence goes on from NC_134710.1 coordinate 159,994,657, forward strand.
CTCCTTCCTCTCGGTGTTCCGATAGGCGTCACAGAGCTGACGGCTAAACTCTTGCCAGGTTGCAAAGGAGCCCTCGTGGTTCTTGTACCACGTCTTCGCAGAATCCTCCAAGTAGAAGTAAACTCGGCGCAGCTTGCGAACATCGTCCCATTCGTTAATACTGGCAACCCGATCAAAGTGATCGAGCCAGTCATCAACATCCTCGAAGATGTCTCCATGGAACGGCTTTGGTGTCTGTGGCGCATGAAAAACATGGGCGAGAAGAGAACCATGGGCATTGCTGATTTGGACCGCCTGGCTTGTCATCGAAGTTGCCATCTTTCTGGGTGTCGATGTTGAGACGTCCCCTGCTACGCCAGTGATTACCAAAGAGAGGGAAGACCACTCAACCCCTTGTCTATCCGGCTCCCTCTTAGCTATGTGTCTCAATCACTTCCCACATACAGGGATTCGTGCTGGGGCCGGGAAGTAAGAGACGCCACGACCTGTTCCTGTTTACTGATTCATTTAATTTATTACTAACAGCAAACATCGTATACCCGCGTACATAAACCACTACACAGAATAACACATGATTTAGACACTCGCGACGTTCGACACAGGGCAGGCACATAAAGATAGTAACTGCAACAATACAATGGTATGCATATATAATAACACAGGACGACACAAATGATAAAGTCATAAATTAATAAAATCGCGCAATGTATCAATATGCTGCATCCCTTCCCGCAAAGCTCGTTTAAGTAAAGGAGGTGAAGTTCGTCTCACAGAATGTCCATGTAGTTGCGGCCTCAGAGTTGGCTGCTCGAGTCGGGGCCGAAGGTTGGTTCTCGCCATCGAGGTCTGATCTGTCTCCTTCCGTCGTCTTCTACTTCTTTTCCTCCCCTCGGAATGACTCTCCTCGCCTCTCTCCTTCCTTGACCTGTGGCCGCTTTTCTCGGATTCCGACTCCGCCCCACCGGGGCACCAAACCAATCGCCACTATCGACGCGGCATATCTTCTTGTCAGTCCGAGTGTATCATCTTCGACGGCCGCCCCCGTGGCCCACACCAGTAGAAAACCCTCTCCCAAACAAGGCCGAGCAAGTAGCAATGTACAAACTCAAGTCTCAGAGAGAGAGATGGGCGAGCTGTCCCAAGACACTTTAATTACGGGCGAACAATGGTCCCGATGCTTCCGGTACATGATGAGCCGATGTCCAGACCAAGTCTCAACGTTGCCATGCAGCTCGGTGTCTCCCGCGAAATTCTCCGTAGCCGCCGCTTCTTCGTCATTCAACGCCGCGGGTGGCCATCCGCGCAGAACACAGTAATGAGCCCTGGAGCCACGGAGGCTGACGAAAAGTCAGGTCGGACCCGGCACAGGCGCTGCGGCAGGGTCGCATTCCCCGAACCAACAAAAGGTGCTCTGCTGCTCCCCCATGCCACAAATCTGAAGGGTGCGCGCGGATAATCTCCACCGTACACTGTCGAGCTGTCTGTAGACGACAAGGCGCCACCCGGTCCTCGTGTTTGCGCGGGGGAGCCCGCGAGAATAGTATAAATAATCCTTGCAGGTACTCCACTCCGGAATGCCCATTCGTTACACCGAAGGTTTTCTTTTCCTTCTTTTTTGCGTGGGTTTAAGAAACGAGCCAAAACATCCTGAAAGGACCGGGGTTCAGTCCATGTTTTCGGGGACGTCACAATGTCAAGGGACCAAATACAGGGGGTAACCCATGCAGGCGGCAGCTACTTCTTGCTTTTGGACATGTAGCTGTCTCCACGATGGCCAACACAGCCGAAGTACACGTACCCAGCCTCTCCACCAGTAATGTCGCAAGCAAAACAAGACCTGCAGCCAGGAGTTCACCTGAACCCGAGCAACGAAAATATTCTCTTCCTCTTCACAGCCCAAAACGGGTATGAGCCACAGCGGTTCGTTCATCAATGGTGGCAATGCATATGCTAAAATGTTTGCTGCCTTCACCGAGTCAAAGCACATTACTCAACACAGCATGAAACATAAATACACGCACACAGATAGGAAAGGCAATGCTGGTGTAATATGCATTGATGTTGCCTTGTATCTATAGAAAAAAATGTTACTTTAGCTGATGACTCGCGTAGCTGCAATTTCTGCGGTAATGGCATTGTATGAACATGTTTCTTCAAGCTCATAATGTGGCCTTGATCTGCAATATCATGTGCAGTTGTTCTTGTGTTCCTCCATACATTTGGCGTGTAATGACTCACAATCTTCAAGTTTTCTTGGTTGTGCAAATATTGCAAGCTGATGGCACTTAAAATAGTCTTGTTTTCATGCACACACGTGATAAATCACCGAGAAAACTGCTTAACACATGCCGGAGCATACAGTTGAAAATGAATGATAAAGGGCCAGTAAACAGGCTCTGATGTTTTTTTTACACCTCCGAAACAAACTTGCCCATTCGCACATTATACCGCGGCAAAAACATTTGCCAAATATTACAGCGCTGTGCACCGTGCAGACCCTCCTTTTCGAAATACAATCCAGCTCCTGTTTCCCTCGTTTGACCAATCCAATCCCCCTTGTACGAGCAGTCTGATGAAAGCTTGCCCATGGGCAACGTTATGCACCACTAAGCTTATCGATAGGTTTTTCACCCCGTGAAACGGTGCCTTGGCTCTGCGGCGATACAGTTCAGTCACGCAGTTCGCATTTTCATTTTTCTGTGCTGCCCTCTGCTGTTTTGTATAGCCCGAGACTCAGGGAGAAGTGGTATTGCCAGAACGAAAAACCTCCAAGAGGTGTTTCTCAACCGCGAGGGGATAAGTGCTCCTCCTGCCAGCACCGCTATGACATGCTTATGTGGAGGAAGCCCCGCTTGGTCATTGGTTTCACACCAATGACGTATCAAAGACGTGTCAAGTTGCTGAACTGAGCGGACAAGTATAGCTTCAGTACTTTGTCCTACACACTACACTATACCAAGAATGAAACAAAAGCACATCCTACCGGCACCGTTCAGCTAGAACACGCTGCCAGTACACGCAGTCTGCAGCTCCACCTGCCATGGTTCCCAGCAGATATTTGTTGATGACAATTATCTTCTTCACGGTCTGTGAGCCTGCATATAGGTAATGCTGCCATGTGATCCGACCGAAACCACCTTGGCGCAGCTTCTGGAACAGCTGCAGCCTATATTTGAAGTAACAAGTCAACCGTCTAGAGGAGTAGCTTGTCACAAATTTTTGATTGCAACTTTTAATTTGCTAATATTAGTAGTTTTACGATGTTAGAAAATAAATAAATGTATGCACTATATTTGCATACTTACGTATAATATCCAAAAAAGGTGAAACTGTAGCTGTTTCTCGATTTGTTGCATGCTGCCTTAAACTTCTACACATATGACATCAGGCTGCTAGAAATTTCCTCACGATGCAGTTCTAATTTTTTTTAATTAGTGTGGCTTTCCCTGATGCTCCTAGCTACAAAAATTTTCCACTAATTCTTTTGAACAATTGAAAAGAGAGGACACGTTATTCGAAGGTCGCAGATACGGAGCCCACCGACAAGTTATCTTTTCATTCACTTTTCTTTTTTTTTACATTTACATTATATTTATTACTAATAACATCCCATATACTTTTCTTGGCAGTGTTGTCGGTTAGTTCTCTTTGCTATAGTACTCTAATTACATATGCACTTTCAATACAACCTGGGCTTATGCATGCGCTGAATAGTTCACACAGTTTACAAACAGACTTGTGAGGTTTTTGGTTCGTTGGAAGTAACAAAAAATAGAAGGTTGAATAAATACTTTGTATATTTTTTCCTAATTCCGATACCACACTACATTAAATTGTGAGAGTGAGTAGCTTTGATTTTTATTTAGACAGGTGCTTTAACTTGAACTTTTGCAAAAGTCAAGAAGCAGCACTGATATAGTGGGACAGTGTATCACTTTGCTCTTCCAGCACAAATGATCCCACAGGCCCCTACAGCGGCTGTAACTTTGATAAATCCTGGCCATCATGCGGTGTTAAAAAATAATGTGCTGTGCATGAAATCCTTTTGAATTCAGAACAAAAGTCACTAACTAAAACAATATGTTTGAAGTACACTCACGTAACGCTCATGGTGATTCTTGCAATCAATATTAGGAAGACTAGCATCTTTAAAAACATATATTTGCCGATTCTTACTTTTTTTTCATGAGACTTCACATCTAGTAATTCTTTAAACCTGACTTGCTTTAACTTCACAGAATGGGGTAGCTGGTATTGTTTGGTCAGGTCTTGCTCCCCGCCGAAAAACTCAGCATGCAGAATCAACGGCTGAATTGAGCCTAGACATACAGTAAACAGCTCAAATAAATCTTGCTTGTATGAACTTCACATCTTGATCACGACGATTATTTAAAGAGCATGCCTGCCACAAAACTGGGAAACTCCAGCTTTCACCTCGCCAGCGCCACTGCCTGGGTCAGTACTTCAAGCCGCCAGCTTACATGGCTTTAAATGCCACCATGTATTTACACGCAGCAAAAGTTACTTTTCACACCAGGGTACACGCTTGAGCATGGATGTAACCATTTGTGAGACACTGTGTGCGTATCTTTGCAGTGGGGCAAGGTGGTCGCAATGGGCAAAGTTGCAGCACAAGTGGTGATTAGACATGAACGTTATAGTGAGCTCAAGCAAGAGCTATGCAGCAAATGATCTGGTTGCTAATCACCATTACCTCAATCAAACAATGCTCTCTAGAGAGTTGAGCACGTAGTCACTGGCCCCACAAGATTTTACAGCTATACACATTTCACCTGTCTCCTCTAGTAACCACTCAAGAATACAATGATAGCAAACATGTGTATTTCGATTGCCTGCTACGTATAAAGACTGCGAGAATGTCGTCTAGAAGCACGCTTGGTGCAGGTTATGTGATTTCTGCTCAAATATAGCAGGATGGAGCCGGTTTCACTTCTTGGCGCAGTTTGATGTAGCTATTACATGACTGGTAATGACACACAAGATTATATTTGGAAAGAAATTTGAATTCCTGGTGAAATACTAACATTACAATAACTGCAGTTCTGAACTAAAAAAGATAAGAGATTGTAGTGTGGCTCAGGTACTGTCAAGCAACATAATATTGCAACATCCCAAAACAAAACAGCAGGCGTGCATAAATCGCGAAAATTTTCAATATTTAAGCTGAATACTATTGTTTACTGCATTAAATCAAATGAATAAGAAATTGCTTGTTTTTAATGAATGATAACAGTATAGCCGGCTCGTATTGACATCATTGAAACTGCCGTGTAAGAGCTATCACTAAACTGCCGTGTAATTTGTTATGTCCCATTATTGTGAACAAAACATCACATGCAGGTTCTTTTGTTATTCACACACAGTAATTGCTATTTCATTACCACATTGAAGCAGGTGAACCACAATTTGTCATCGAAGCCACCATATTGGAGCACCCGTACATTTTTATGCTGCATCAATGACATTACACGCAAGCTATTCATACGATATGCAAAGAGTCCTTCTGACCAGAGAAAAAAAAAAACGGTCTTTTTATGCCCATAATTCCATTCACAGTTGGACATCTAGTCAACTCAAGAGCTTGTAAATATAGGAAATAATGAAGAGGCAATTACAATAACCTGGAGTACCAAAATAATTCCATTGATAAAACAAAGGAACACTACATTACCAATTGGGTAATGTGGTGTTCCTTTTTTTGCGGTGCTATTCTGTTATAAATTCATGTAACGTTGTGCAGATGTATCCCGTTCCCCGATAAATGTCCGGGTAAACCACAAACAAGGAGACGCAAAAAACAAAAGAATGTACAAAACTGTACAACCATAGGCATTACATAGAAGAGGCCTATTTTGTAAAACACACCAACACTTTGTTTCAGGTAAAAAGTTTTAAAAGGTATCATAAGCTCATTTTTCAACCATTTTTAAACATTCCTGTCTTCATTTGAATCATCCAGTGATGCAACCCTTCATTACAAATGTAGTGAAGGTTCACAATGAGTTGAAGATGTGTCTGCACGGGAAGTTTCCAACTCCATAGTTGCTGGTTTTAGAGAGTATGCTGAAGGCACCATTATCACAAAATGTGTAGTTTAACTGACATGACAAGGGGGTGGCAACAACAACGTGCCTAAGTTGAAAAACTTCGGACTACTTGAACGAGCAGTAAACAATACACATAAAAAGAGGTGACAAGGCTTCTTGAAAATCAATACATCATCATAATCATTTTCAGCCTATTTAAGTCCACTGCAAGATGGACTCTTCTAATCTCTAGTGCACCCCATCTCGGACAGGGTACTTCAATTTATCCCCATGAACCTCTTTATTTTATCACTCAATCTAACTCTCTGCCTTCCTCACCTGTGTTTGCAGTCACATGGCAAACATTCTGTTGCTAAGAAAAATGTTTATATAAGCTTTTCATACATGCAGTCTACAATATAGAGAGTTGTATAAAAGTCAGAGCAGATATGCCATCAAATCATCTATTGTTTTTTTTAAGCTGTACTGCTCTTTCTATTTTTTTATTATATTGTCTACTTGCATATGGTAAATCTACAATTTGATTTTCACCCAATCACAAACGAGCATTGTTGCTCTCCTGGCATAAATCTCTTTTGCCAGCACCATTATTCAATAATGTGGTTAGTCATGACGTGGCGATTCAATTGTGAAACTAAAGTATTTCAAGTAGGTGCTTTGACTTATTCTAAAAGCAGTTATAACCACAAGTCCATGCAACCGTCAACAAAAAGATGGTTGTTTAAAAAGAATTAAAGGGGCCCTTAGGCGTTATTCCCAACACACAAAGAACATCCGGAACACAAAACTAAAAAAAGAGAAATTGTGAAGTAAATAGACAGTCTTTTTCGATGTTAACTGAGCAAGGTGAAATGAGAAAAATACTTTTCGCGGCATCAGTTACTGTCATGAACTACCATTATAAAATGTTACCTATGGCCCCTAATATTTTGATTGTGAGTTAAGTAGGTTTATTTCACTAGAGTCACCAGAAACTGACAACAACAACTACAACAATAGTACAGACACGAACGACAAAGCGAGCAGTAATGATGAATCATGCAGCAAAATTACAGTCATACGCACTCACACAACGCGAGAAAAGTCATGGTTAATGTCGGTGCATCAAAGTGGCCCAGTGCTCATAATAAATATGGCAAGTGTCATGCGATAATCGCGAGACAACTAGTAACTGGCAGCGTCTAGCGTCGCGCTTACCAATGTACTCTCCACCGGTGGCTCGAGAGTCGGCCGCCACAATGACTCCACCCTTGTACTTGAAGGCCAGCGTGGTTGTACCTTTGTCGTAGTGAATCTTGATCTGTTTTCCCGAATCATCTCTCAACAGCGCTGCCATTCCTTCCTTAGGCTGCACACATCATAAGAGTAACAGCGTCATCGATGAAAGCAAAATCGCACAAGATTTACTCACATTTGCAAACGGCGGCAAGGCCAGCTGTGTGTGGCATTTGAAGTTAGACCCAAAGGCATCACCAAAAGCAAGAAGGTCTTGCTGATCAAATGATGCTTTGCCAAATCCAGAGCGCAAGTCCACCTTCAGAAAATCTTCGAGAGCCATGATACGACACAAAACACGGACGGCTGCTAGATGCCCACTAGAATCAGCAGGCGGGTCCGAAGCAGCTCATAATAGCGCTGCAGAAGCGCTGCAAGCTGGTTAGAATAAAAACGCAAAAAAAAAACAATGTAAGTTTGTGAATTTCAAGCTTTATTGTTATTACAATATTATTGCTCACAATATGACACAAAAATTTACTTTATTTATAAAATAAGCGAAAAGAGAGCACGAGATAAATTCGCTAACCGTAATGTGAATGTGGTTGTGTTGATAGCGCACATGTGGATCGCGCAATATGGCCGCTTCCAGTGGTTGAAAGCAGTGACTTCGGAATTTCGCTGTTCTGATACAAGCTGTTCTACTTTGTTATAAATCATGTCAAACTTCTTTTTGGCAATAGTATCGTTTGTTTTCGCCTTGTTGCTCGTTCTTTTGCTGGTGGGCATAGGTAAGCACATGGATATGCATGCGACTCAGAGAAAGACGCAAACGAAGCGTGTGGTTATTTTGGTGTGAGATTTTGTTTGGCACCTTGTTCTCCGTAAATTGTTGAGGTGATATTAATTTGCTGTACCTAACGTAATTCGTAAAAAGCAAAGTTGCACTTTGCCTAACGTTTCATGCGATTACAATTGGTTCATAATTGAGATTTTTAGACAAGCGCTGTTTCGTTCTTCCTTTGTCTAATGCGGGTATCACAATCTTATCGCAGTCGAATTTCTGGACCGAAATACTCTCGTCTCCGCATTTTGCGCGAATGAGCCAGTTATGGGCAAGAAGCTCGATCGCAATCGAAAGTGCGTTGTTTAGAAAGCAGCAATTCGGCTTACGTTATACCTTTATATTGCAGGATGGTACATCGTGTGGAAACTGTTTCTGTCACGGTTTCGATTTGTGCGGGAACTCCTGGCTGCGAATAACGGTGCTTCGGAAGTGCAAGGAACGCCACGAACCCGGAACCGCAAGCCGAGAATTGACTGAACCATGGACTGGCGAATCTCGCCATCGCGTACAGCCAGCAATGTGTTCTGCTATGCTGTGGACGTATTCGTGATGTGCAGCCTGTGTCAGCACATTTTTGGTCCTAGCCCTCAGTGAAGAGTTGAGCGTACCCTCTACCGAGGCGTGCCGTAATTTATTATGACTTCTGCGTTTGGTACGCATGCAGCTGTACATTGCAGACCGCCATGGTGTTACGAAGATGCTCCAAATACAGTGACTCATTAAAACTTTTCACATAGCTTGTTGTGTTGTGCATGCGTGTGATCGCTTGGTATGTGACCCGATTGCTGGGATATATGTATATATTTATATAAATATTAGGTATAAAATCAGCGAGGCTGAATAAAAACATGTACAGATTTGTGGCGTTGATGCTACTCTTTCACGTCAGTGTTATTTACTAAAACCCAAGTTTTTGATTGGTGATAGAAACTTGTGCTCATGCCTCTTTCAATAATAAAGCAATTTGCTTCGAAATGATGTAAGTTGTGTGTTATAATAAATAGTTTTAGTAGCATTACCTCCTCCTACCTCGATATCTTCTGAACGTGGCATCAGGAGCCCGCCACTTTGGCGTCTCTCATAATCATATGCTGGTTTTGGGACGTTAAACCCCACATATCAATCGTGAACGCGCATCGCTGTCGGGGGGGGGGGGGGGGGGGTAAGCACGAAATTCAAAGGACGCGCAGGCGTTGTGTTTTTCAACAGCAAACGTTTTTCTCCTCATGTCATCACATACCCAATGCAGGGAATTGGCCGAGTAGTAGGTGAATTTTTTTTCAACATTTTCTTAAGTGTATTACTCGTATAGCAGGAAATAACTAATATCAAACGTTCCGTGGTATGTCTGTGTTGCGTGGGAACGAGTTTGACAACGCCCCCCCCCCCCCTCCTTTCCCTCCTATGACGCGTCGGAAGTAGCAGACGACAAATCTCGCCTTTTTCAACAGGAAGCGTGTCTTTGTCCAATAGCGGACTAAGTTTTGCTTGACGTCACGAAAGTTGCGCATTTTTTTGCGACCTTTTATTTGCTTTTCGCGCCTTGTGCGGCTTCCGCGCTCGAAGGTAGGTCTGCGCGCGTAGACCATGTAGATACATGCATTGCTAAGTAAATTAGTGCACTGTTTGCTAATTTTGTGTATCGGGGGTGTGAGTTCGGACTCGCATTTGTCACGCTGGCAGCCGAGTCCGCTTATCAGCGGTTGGTCGCAGGGGTACGTGGAAAAATTCCGTGGGGCCGTGTTATCGCAAGGCGGTTGGATAGAAGTGGCTCACTCTCCCTTTACCTAGTGCGACGTGCGGCACACGGCCTCCTCGACCCGGTGGGCAGCTACACGTGACGGGCCTCACTCCAAATACCTGTGGGAGAACCACGTAGAAAACTGCACACGATGAAGATCATCACTTGTCTACCGCGGTAAGCCTTATAACCAACGTTGCGTAACGTCGCGCCGTAGTGCCGCCATGCGCTTGTGCCGGCAAAACGAGCGTGAAATAATCTGGCAACAGCTGTTTGGAAACTGTCGCTAGCTCTGACAGGTGTCACTGACCGAAGGTACTGCTGTACTTGCGTCATTGCCAAATGGGTTAGGGATCATGTGATTTTACAGAATTCGTGGGATGCTTACCAGAAAGCGTCATTTTGACAGTTACGGACCGCGCTTGCCACTTGTGTATGTTGCGCAACTCGTATCAGCTCGCGAAAGTGCCTCTTCGTGGCCACCGACCACACGTTGCAAATTGGCCTTGTGTCTCGCTTCCGGTCGTTCCTGACCAGCTATGCGAGTGCCCGTCTGTCCTGCGAGCGTGGGATTTCGCGTGCGCCGTGTCTAGAAATCAGGGGGAGGGGGGAAGTAGAGTGCAAATTGTGCATCAGTTAATATTTCATGTCGTCTGCCTTGTATCCGCCGGAGGTTTCGGGCTATCGCTTATCAACTCCGTGTCATTAAGGTTGCTTCTTTTGTGTCGACCGTATCGCTCCGGACCTCTTAGGTTGAGAAGCCACTTTTCTCGCAAGATTAAGCTTCACCTCCGCCCATTCAACGGCACTCACGGGACACGTTGTAGTTTTCTCTGCAGTTTCTGACTTTTTTTTTTTTTTCGGTGACCGCCGAGCAATGCCGTACAAGTGCAGCTGATTCGAGCAAGTTTACGAGTGTTTTTAAGTGCATGACACGTTCTCACCATTAAGTTAATTGCGGCCACTTTTCGTTGGCATGCTGCATGCGAGGGGATTTCAGCGCACGTTGTGCAAGAAGTGATGTTACAAGTTGCTTTCGCCGAGGGCCTGGCAAGACAAGGGTTCCCTGCGCCTGAATTTTTTTTCATGTTGAGTGCTTCGAAACTTGAAACGCACTGTCACACTGCCGAATTGGTATATTTGTGTGAAGTGCATTATGCCTCTGATTCATGCAATTGCAGTGCTTCAAGCCTTGACCTTTCAAGTTGTTCCAATGTGTCACCATGGCGATGACACTAGTTATAATCGCAGCTGTCGAATACGTTTGCAAGGGTATAAAAGTGGGGGCCACTTAGGAGGATTTAATTTTCCCAGCCCATTACTGCCATCTGTAAAGTGAATATTGTAGAATGATTGCACCTTATCCATAATGAAATACAGTACAGAAACTTGGATGATGATGATAAAATGGAGTAAAGACTGCACCACGTAGAATAGAATGTAAAGACAGGCACAACATAAAGGAACAGCATAGTGGGTCAGAAAACAAACGGGTCGCCGATATTATACATAACCTGGCGGGGGAAAAAGGGACCTAGGCAAGCCATGTCATCAGGGATGGCAAAGGGTTGTGTGTAGTGAAGACATTGAGAAATTTGCATGTGCAAAATGGAATCGGCTTTTGTAGAAAAAAGTAATTTGAAAATAGCAGAACAGGTTGTTCCCTTGCAGTGGGAATTATATGTGCTAAGGTGGTGTGTGGGCAGCCTCAGCAGCTTGTTGGCACATCATTGCCTGTGTGATCCTGTTGAAGCCACACTTCATTTTTCTATGCCTACATCTGCTAGATGTGACGTTCAGTTTTGAGGTTTTCAGTATTGCTGTCTGCATTTATGGTGAAGGGAAGTAGTAGGCTCAAGCTGGTTGCATGAAAATTCTTTTTTTCATAGTTGTTTTCATATCTTGTTAGGTAGGCTTTTTTTTTTGAGATTGTGTGCAATTAAATCAATCATATGTCTTCAGGAAATCACTCGTTAGATGGTTAAAACACCGAGCTGCTGTAATCATCATCATCAGCCTGACTACGTCCACTGCAGGACAAAGTTCCTCCCATGTTCCGCCAGTTAACCCGGTCCTGTGTTTGCTGCTGCCAATTTATACCCGCAAACTTCTTAATCTCATCTGCCCACCTAACCTTCTGTCTCCCCCTAACTCGCTTGCCTTCTCTGGGAATCCAGTTAGTTACCCTTAATGACCAGCGGTTATCCTGTCTACGTGCTACTTGCCCGGCCCATGTCCATTTCTTCTTCTTGATTTGAGCTATGATATCCTTAACCCCCGTTTGTTACCTAATGCACTCTGCTGTCTTCTTGTCTCTTAAGGTTACACCTACCATTTTCCTTTCCATTACTCGCTGCGTCGTCCTCAATTTAAGCTGAGCTCTCTTTGTAAGTCTCCAGGTTTCTGCTCTGTAGCTAAGCACCGGCAAGACACAGCTGTTGTATACCTTTCTCTTGAGGGATAGTGGCGGCAATCTACCTGTCATAATTTGAGAGTGCTTGCCAAATGTGCTTCACCCCATTCTTATTCTTCTAGTTACTTCAATCTCGTGGTTCGGCTCCGTGGTTATTACCTGCCCGAAGTAGACAGTCTTTTACAAATTGAAGTGCACTATTACCTATCTCGAAGCGCTGCTCTCTTCCGAGGTTGTTGTACATTACTTTCGTTTTCTGCAGATTAATTTTAAGACCCACCTTTTTGCTCTCCTTGTCTAACTCCGTTATCATGAGTTGCAATTCGTCCCCTGAGTTACTCAGCAATGCAATGTCATCGGTGAAGCGCAGGTTACTAAGGTACTCTCCATTCTTATCCCTAACTGTTCCCATTCTAGGCTTCTGAAAACCTCCTGTAAGCACGCGGTAAATAGCATTGGGGAGATTGTGTCCCCCTGCCTTACAGCCTTCTTGATTGGTATTCTGTTGCTTTCTTTATGAAGCGCTGTGGTAGCAGTTGATCCCCTGTAGATTTCTTCCAGGATGTTTATATATACTTCATCGACGCCCTGATTCCGCAGTGTCTGCATGACGGCTGATATTTCTACTGAATCAAATGCCTTCTCGTAATCTGTGAAGGCTATGTATAGTGGTTGGTTATATTTTGAGCATTGCTCTATTACCTGATTGATAGTATGAATGTGGTCGATTGTTTAGTAGCCTGTTTGAAATCCTGCTTGTTCCTTTGGTTGATTGAATTCTAATGTTTTCTTTACTCTGTTAGCAATTACCTTTGTAAATAGCTTGCATACTACAGAGAGCAAGCTGATCGGCTTGTAATTCTTCAAGTCCTTGTCATCTCCTTTCTTATGTATTAAGATGATGTTAGCATTCTTCCAAGACTCTGGTACTATTCCCGTCAGGAGACACCTTGTAAACAGGGTGGCTAGTTTTTCTAACACAATCTGTCCTCCATCTTTCAGCAGATCTGATGTTACCTGATCCTCACCAGCAGCTTTGCCTCTTTGCATGCTCTCCAAAGCTTTTCTGACTTCTATCATTACTGGTGGGGTGTCGTCCGGGTTACTGCTACTTCTTATAGTATTAAAGTCGTGGTTGTTCTGGCTACTGTACAGATCTCTGTAAAACTCCTCTGCTACTTTAACTATTCTATCTATATTGGTAGTTATTTTGCCTTCTTTGTCCCTTAGTGCATACATCCGATTTTCGCCTATCCCAAGTTTCCTCTTCACTGCTTTGACGCTTGCTCCGTTTTTCAGAGTGTGTTCAATTCTCTCCATGTTATACCTTCTTGCATTGCATACCTTATGCCTATTAATCAACTTTGAAAGCTTTGCCAGTTCTATTTTGTCTATTGTACTTGAGACTATCATGCTTTGATGCTTCTTAACAAGATTCATCCTTTCCTGGGGAAGCTTGCCAGTGTCCTGTCTGATTACCCTGCCTTCAACTTCCACTGCACACTCCGTAATGATACTTGTCAGATTATCATTCATTGTATCCACGCTAAGGTTGGTTTCCTCACTAAGAGCCGAGTACCTGTTCTGAAGCGAGACTTTGAATTCCTGTACTTTCCCTCTCTTCCCTCTCAGTGCTAGATCATTGATTTGATTCTTGCACATCAGTTTCTGTCGTTCCTTCTTCAAGTCTAGGCGAATTCGAGACCGTATTATTCTATGGTCACTGCATCGTACCTTGCCAACCACTTCCACATCCTGCACGATGCCTGGGTGTGCACTCATTATAAAGTCTATTTCGTTCTTATTTTCGCCATTAGGGCTCCTTCATGTCCACTTGCGGTTTCCTCATTTTCCGTAGAAGGTATTCAAAATCCGTAAATTATTGCGTTCTGTGAATTCTACTAGTAGCTCTCCTGTGGCGTTTCTAGTACCAATGCCATAATCTCCTATTGCCTGGGCTCCAGCCTGCTTCTTCCCTACTTTTGCATTAAAGTCTCCCATTAGTATAGTATACTGTGTTTTTACCTTACTCATTGAGGATTCCACGTTTTCATGGAAGCTTTCAACTGAAGCGTCATCATGGCTGGATGTAGGTGCATAAACCTGTACCATGTTCATCTTGTATCTCTTATTCAGTTTAATTACAATACCTACCACCCTTTTATTAATGCTATAGTATTCCTCTATGTTGTCAGCTATGTTTCTGTGAATTAGGAACCCCACTCCCAGTTCTCTTCTGTCAGCCAAGCCCCGGTAGCAAAGGATGTGCCCATTCTGTAGCACCGTATATGCCTCATCTGTCCTCCTAACCTCACTGAGCCCTATTATATCTCATTTAACACCCTCTAGCTCCTCGAATAGTACAGCTAGACTTCCTTCACTAGATAAGGTTCTAGCGTTAAACGCTGCCAAGTTCAGGTTCCAATGGCGGCCTGTCCGGATCCAGAGATTCTTAGCACCCTCTGCTGCGTTGCAGATCTGACCGCCGCCGTGGTCAGTTGCTTCGCAGCTGCTGGGGACTGAGGGCCATGAGTTTATTGACGTATGCATGTGGGAGGTAGTGGCCAGATACTGCACCAGGGTGGCCAATCCTTCTCTGGTGAGGGAGTGCGTTACCGGCGGTAGTTACCGGTGAGGCCGCACCCCAAGCCTCTTAATGCAGTTTCATCACCACGCAGATTTCTTTTTTAATCCGGTTGGGAACTGCGCGGCATCGGGATTTGAACCACGGACCTTTTGCATGCGAGGCGGATGCTCTAACCGCTACGCCATCGCCATCCCAAGTAGTATTTTAAAAATGCAAGTCAGGTACAACGTAAAAAATTTAATCAAACCTTGTATTCGTCTCACATATAGCTATCGTGCCTTGTGCTTTGCATTTTCTTTAAACTTAATATTTGCATTTGCCAGTGTTCTTGTCTTCAGCCACTGCAGAGCAGTCAGACGTTCTATTTCTTGCATTAATGTGTGTTCATTTGGAAGGTAGTCCGCAAGACCTTATTGAAATGTATGACAGCTGTGCAATCTAATGAAGTTTGCAGCAAATATAGGTGATCAATGCATCTTATGACTGGTATCTTTGCAGCCATAAGATGGGCTCACTTTTAATAAATTGTTGCTGTGTTACTGGATGATTGGACAAGCATCTTGAAAGTGATGACTTGCTTTAGGGAAGTTTGTTAAATAGCATGTCTTTTTAGTTGTTCATCATGTTTTAATGATTGGAGCATTAGGGTGCTTTCTTTGCCATGGGAACAGAGTTGGCCACCGAGCAGCTAACACGAAATTTCTTATGTGCATGTCACTAATGGTCATCTGTCTGCATAACTACACCATCAATGGGGCCAACTACTTGCACTATTGCTCACTACTATGCAACTATCCCAATATATGTGTGGCAGTGCAATCTGGGGAATATGGATTGCATTAGTCATTGGAGCTATGTAGGGAATACAGATTTAAAGGGCGTCGTGGTAGGGTATACTCGCTACATATTATTGTGTGCATCAGTTCTGGGAGTGGGCCCCGCCGCGGTGGTCTAGTGGCTAAGGTACTCGGCTGCTGACCCGCAGGTCGCGGGATCAAATCCCGGCTGCGGCGGCTGCATTTCCGATGGAGGCGGAAATGTTGTAGGCCCGTGTGCTCAGATTTGGGCGCACGTTAAAGAACCCCAGGTGGTCGAAATTTCTGGAGCCTTCCACTACGGCGTCTCTCATAATCATATGGTGGTTTTGGGACGTTAAACCCCACATATCAATCAATCAATCAGTTCTGGGAGTGGCTGTTGATGTGCACATGTGCAGTTAAATTCACTTATACTTCCAAGGGATGGGCTAAACATGCGGAATGTTGGGGCGGTGTTCTCACAGAAACAGTTTGCAGTCTGTGGGATAGGCTTCAGTTTTGTGGTAGGCTTGTGCTGCTGCTACTGGTTTTTAGGTTTCTTGTAATGGAATTTCTGGCTCCATTCAGTTGTGAAGTCAGTTTGCTTGCTGGATGCATGCATCCCTCACATGTTTTGTTGTTGTCTTACCAGACGTTGTGAGATTTTGGAAACTGTATGGTTGAAATAAAAACACTGAATGGCGATCAAAAAGGTGTTGTAAAAAATATAATGGTTCAACTTCACACGGAAGCCTTGTTCACTATAGAGTGAACAAGGTTTCTTAGTGGAAGCTGAAACTTTCTTGTATTAAGTTTTTGGACAGCGTTCAATGTTTCTTTATTTCTACCATCACATCACTTCTTGAACAAACGAGATTTTGTCTTAATATTCTATTTTCGAAGTCATTCCGGCTTTTTTAGTACATAAGTGGTTACTTCTCTGACATGGGATGTCTTCAATTCTTGAGTGGCTTGGGCAACTCTGAGCTTCTCTCATTGTATTGAGCTGTGTTTGGTTGCCCAATCGAACTTTACTGATAACTCAATGTTGTCCACAGGTGGTATGCACCATTTACTTTGCCAAACGATTGCAGGCGGTTTTTATTTGGGAGAAAAGCCTGAGCATGTAGTAAATGGACTTATAACAAAGTTTTGTGTATGTTTGATTTAAGTCGAATGTTGGTGGGTATGGTTGTGAAACTTTATACACAAAAAGGGGTCCTGAAGGACGCTTGGCTAGACGCAAGTTGTAGAGGGCATCTCCCACTTTGGGAAAGAGGGTTGCTACGAAATGTTTCCTTTTTTTTTTGCAATAATTTACTGTAAAGGGGGAGGGTGACCTGCCTCCCAAAAGTTTTGCTCCTGCCCACCTTGTATCAGGAAACCTGGTGCCATCCCTGTAGCTTAAGATGCACACTTTTCAGTGCATCACAGTGTTTTTAGCAGAGTGGGACATTCGGCGAGTTGGTGCATAGCTTAATAAAATATTTGTGGTGGAACTGATACTAGCAAGGAAAAAAAGGAGACAGGATAGGGTGCCAGACTTTCAACTCATTTATTTTTCTCGCGTCACTCAAATATATATACTTCCAGAATGTGCACAGTGTCTTTGTTATTCATTTTTGTCGTTTGTTACATCATTTTTTTAATGTAATTGAAAACAGTCGAATTTTTAATGCTTTTCAGTTAGGCCTTCCGTAACTCATCACCCTCTTCTGGCATCTAAAGGAGTAAAGTTCTTTCAAGCATTAATGCCCATTCTATTATGCACCACATACTGTGTATGTCACTACCAAGCCCACACCCTTCTCTTAAAATGTTAATTTTGAGTAATACATTTGATTCCAGGCTTTTATTTTTCGCAAGCAAGGTGTTGGTTAGCTTCCCTCGTGATTATTGCATTACTTGGTCATGCTCTCCTTTTGATGTTGCAAGTGCCTATTCTTGAACATTCTGCCTATATGTTAGTCAAGGTACTCTTGCAAGCCCACTTATTCAAGAGGAACATGCTGCCACTCCTTGTAGTTCCAACACTGTGCACTCAACAGTGGAATCATGTGTTGCCTTTACTCAAATAGACTGAGTTGAAAAATTGTAATCTTTTAGGTGAGGAAGGAAATTTCAAATGTTTATTTTGTATCATGTACTTATATTAGCAAAACAAAAATAAAGGAAATCATAATTTCTTTGGTGTGATGTTAGACCAATTTTTTGCTATTCTTGAAGATCCTGTTACATTCATTAGGGCTTTCTTTTTGACTGATTACTTCTTGCTGGCCTACTTTCTTGTGCTTCTGTAGTTTGTGTCAAGAGTTCTGCTTGTACAGTTTTGCTTACCTGCTGAGCATGAGCATTCAGCTTAGATTCTCAGCCCTGGCGGCTGATTTTCAATGCAGGCCAAATGTAAGCTTGGAAGCAGCTTTGGAAGCTGGGTGCATGATGCCAAATAGAGAAAATCAATGTGGAACATTCTGTAGAAACTCTTATAACCCTTATGCTGGGTTCTTAAAATTGTGAAGGAATTTTCCTTCCCAGTTCACACGTGGTTGCCCATGTCTGTTAGGTTTGCATTCCTTCTGCACAGCTAGCTCTTTTTTTTATTTTACTAAAACACTATAGCCCTTAATATCAGCTAGCCAAAGCTCACAAATGTGGTTGAACTAATGTGTGCCACTAGTAGATTGGGAATAGAACAATCCTTTAAGGAAGCAGGGTAAACCCTATAGCCGTCATGTAATTTAGGCAAAGTTTATGCATCTTTTTCTTCACGAACATAAGAGCTACACTAATTTTTATTATCATTCGATCATGAGCCATTCCTCTTCTTACTGAATGAAGCAGATTCAGCACTGAAAATTGTAATGCCAATTTTTTGTGAATTTTTTACTTTAGGTACCAAATTATCACTCGATAATAGCAATTAGACGTGTTGCAGAAGAGCACTTCTTCACATAATTCTGTTTCAGCATATTTCCTATTAAGTTACCTAAATATTGGCCGAAATCTACGATTCTAGATACTGTGGTTGCTGAGAAAAATGAACATAAGTACAAAAAAGCATGTTTTGAGATAATCGCATTTAAAGTTGAAAATTGCATTATTTCAAAAGTACAACGGGATAACAGCAAAGTGATGGACCCGTTCATTAGGCACCAGCCAGACACTCATCACCAATATCGTTCTTTCTTTTTATGTTAAAATGTCATGCCTGGTGAGCCTCATTTGTCGCCTGCTATGCAGCCGTGTTAGCACAATACTGTCAACACAGTTCAAGGGTGCGTAGGCCCTGCACTGGGCAGTGCCCTGTCGAAATTATAAATAGTTCAGTCCATTCACACGGGCTATATTACCATCACTAAAAGCGAACACAGCATCAAAAGTGCATATTTACGTTCTTTGATTCCTAAGGAAATTTTTTTCTAGCTCGCTCCCACACCACAATCAGACTCGTTATGCTTTTGAGTTTTCCCGCAGAGGCATTTTGCCAGTAATTCGATGAGCTAGTTCCTGATAATTCGGCTTAACAGCCTCTGAAAGCTGCTGGAAACTGTTCTTTATGATTGAATTGTGGACCATTCGACTAAGCTTTGTTGAATTTACACCAAGTTTTGGTGTCCCTTGAGTGAAGGCCTAAGGATTGGTATTCTTCGATGCCATGTGAAAATGTGTTCAACCGGACAGATTTTCGCATGTCCTCCAAGCTGACTCTATTTTTTCTAATGGCCCAACGATAATAGTTTGGTGTTTCCCAATGATGACACCACTAAGATGTTCCCGGCCAGATATAAATTTCCTGACGGAAAGCTTGATGCCTATGCTTTCTTTCGTTTTCGCAGTTCTAGTTGCATTTTTTCTGAATGTGCCAAATGCACTCCCGCTTGCAAACTGTAACTTCTCCATATGGCTGTGATGCTTGAACTTCAAGGAATCCTTTGCTACGTAAGAATGGGGGCATGAAAGGTCACCACAGAAGTATGGAATTATGTCATTTTTAGAGGGGAAAAAAAAAACTGCATTGAGACAAATGACTGATTCTGGTTCAGAAGAGGCTACAGATTTTAAATAATGCTAAACAAAAAATTATTATTTTTTTTCAATATTTTTGCTTACCCTATTCCTTTAATGTTTTAGAAGTGAAATGGATTGTTAAGTGTTAAAACTTTGCAGCTTACAGAAGCAGTTACAGATGCAACTTACAGCTTTACAGAAAGTCAGCAATGTACGGAAGACACTTATCACTGAATGTTGTACATTGTCATGGTGATAGAATTCAGCATTCACTGATGACAGGTTAGATTAGATGATGTCATAGCTTGCTACCCTTACTGAAAAAGTATCAGTTGAACACTTTGTGTCACTATTTCGAAAGACGTGTCTAGCATTTATGTACCAGAATGGCCTCTGTGGGAAGCCAGGTAGTGGTTTTATATGAAGTTAAAATTATATGTTTAATTTCCTTGGACCCTTGCCTTGGCCTGTTTCTCTTATGGTATGGTTTCCTCTTGCACGAGCAGATAATTCAAAGTGTTTGTACATCTTGTTGAGCACTCTTTTTTTTTTTTTCAAGATCTGGGCTTGCTACATACAGAAATCTGTATGAGGTAAGCTGGTAGTAGTTCGGTAGAGTTCTGAGGATGGGCAAGGAAATGAAAAAGTAGCTTCTGCTGTTATGGTTTTGATGCACTTTTTTCATCTTCCCCCTTCCTTCCCCACTTTCCTGTAACCCAGTGTAGTTGCAGTATAAGTTATTCACACTTCAGAAGTAATGAGCCTTAAAATTTAAACTTTCCTTCATTCATAGCGTGAGTGTTGTTCTGGCAGACTTGATGCCTTGAGGTGGTATGCGAGGGATTATTGTTCTGCTGGCCAGCACGTAATAAGATCACACACTACATCAAGCCAAAACAGGCAAAAAGAGTGTTCCACACTCGCTGCAATGGCAACAGGTGGCACTGACTGAAACTCCCACATTTAAACCTATAAAGTGGACGGAGGGATGATCGCCACTGTAGCTCAGTGGTAGAGCACCGGACGCGTTATTCGAACGTCGCAGGTTCGGTTCTGGCCGGTGGTGAGTCGTCTTTTCGTCCACTTTTCTTCACATTCATATTACAATTACTTTTGATTGTCATAATTGTATGTTAGTTCTCATTAATGCTGGGTCTAAGAAAGTGAGCCCTTAAAATTTATTTTCCTTCAGTGTGCTTACACTATCAGTAAAAACAGACTATCCCGAAGTTAATTTCAGGTTGCTATCGGATAATTTGAGTAGGACATTCGTAGGATGGCACATGTCCAGAATACTTCGTGGCCTTGCGTCTTGGTTTTTAACAGTTGGTTGAACATTATACAAATATTGTGAGGGCACGCTGTCTCATTTTTGACAGCGTGCTGCAGGCCAGCGGAAGGAAGTTGGATTAGGCATTGCGGTGTTTGCTAGTTATGCCCCGCGAATAACCTTGTTCGCTGTATGGCCTTGTGCGGCGCGATGATGCGTACTGCAGAGAACTGAGGAGAGTGGCTCGCGCCGTTCCTTGCCGTCGTGACAAAAGAACGCGTGTGTGTGGGGGGAGGGTGCTGAGGGCTTCGTTATCGTCATCGGTTGTGCCCGGTGGGGTGCGCGTAGTAGTTGGAAGCCTGCCACCGCAGAGGACAACCAGTTTCGACCAGTCCCGCCGGCGCGCGCTGACCTTCGCTTGCGATTCCATGCTGTTCGGTCATGACGATGTGGTGGGTTGTTATTTGTAATTATATAAATAAAGAGGTGTGCTAACAAAATTTGGTTTATCGACGTTTAGGCTGTTGGGCCGGCCTCTAAATAATGGAACTGCTCGCCGTCTTCGGTATTACTTGAATGGCGGCACACGTTTTTGAGGTGAGACATTAAATACGGCATTTGGTATATAAAATTAATTAGTTAACCTTTATACAGTAAACAGACAGTCAATCTTATTCTGCGAAAAGCAGTTTTCACGCCGTGATAAAACCTGACATATTATCCTTAGATGGCCGGCCATCGGCCGACTTGGCTTTGTAGGTGTACGGGCTGCGCTTGCCATGAATGTATTACGCAATTCAATAAACGAATCTAAAACAGCACTGCGATCGTTGTCGGAAACCATTGTGGGAGTGCGGAAGTTGCTTTCTTCGGCGCTTATTATTTTGTTTTCGCGAATGTGCCCGCCAAAATTACCAGTGGTCGCTTTATGGAAACATTTAAAGCGGCAATAGGCACTTCCCAGGAAGGACTTCAATTATCCTAAATGACCCGACCGCCGCTCCCCCAATAAAAAAAAGTTTATTTTCTTTAAATATTGCCGTAAAATAGCGGTGCCGAAGATAGCAATCAAATGCTGCAGTTCTCTTGTTTTGCGGCTTGATGGCATCTCTGTTTGTACCGGCCGGTATAATAGTTTTTGCTGCTGCCTTCATACGCACCTTAACGTGTTCCTTTGTTCTTCCACCCGCGCCCACGGAAAACAAAAAGGAGTGCAATGATCGTAAATTAACACAAAGCATAAAACGCGGATCAATCGGAGCATGGTCGCCGTATTCCTTGTGTAACTAGCGCTAATGAACTACGCGATCGCTGCTGAGAAAGCGCGCCATGTGCATGGTTCGTATACCGCAAATTGCAGAAGGGCCCGCCCGGGACATTGGTCTTGCCATCTATAGGGTTTGTAGGCTCCGACGCTTGTCAAACGCGATCGGACTATTGGTGGAACCAGTAAGACCTGATACGAGCCGGATAGAACCTCATCGAACGTATCGGTTCTTACTGGAATCCTTGCAACCGTTTTCTCGTGACCTTATCAACATTACATAACTCGATCCGACCACGCGCATGACCATCGGTCTCCGTAGCATATTTCGATCATCTGCTTCGATCCCCCGTCGAGCGTGACTCGTATAACTCCTTATCAGTATATTTATAATCATGATCGATTCTACTTGCATATCGATTTTTAACCATTTATAGAACTCGTAAATGCATTGCTCTGGAAGAGCCTATCGCGTTGCGCGCTAACGGCGGTCGCCTTTTCTCGAGGGAGGTACCTAATGTTTTCGCATTAAATAATAATAATAATAATAATAATAATAAATTGCATGTTATTCAACAATATAAATAGTACCCATGGTCTCACCAACGGCGCTGTGCCAAACACGAGCGCTGTTTACCTGCCTTCGGCCGAAATATTAACGCGATACAGATCGTTTCGCAGAAATTCCGGCGTAGTTGGTTGTGACCGAAAAATCGAGAAAGATGAAATTAAAGCAACTACTAAATTCTGGGTCTTAGTGGGCATCGAACCCCGGGTAGTTTGCGTGGGAAGCGGGTGTTCTGCCACACCAGCCATGCTTCTGCTCGTGAATACAGGGACTTCGTCTTCTTGGAAATGCAGTGAAAGTAACTGTCACGCTTTACGACACACGTCTCCTTGTATTCATGCCTCACAATACAACGTGGAATATTGCCGTAATAATGCCTAATACAAGCGTACATTGCCATCGGGCGTCAGAACACGGAATTGTCATAATGACTTCATTGTTTAAAGCCATGGAGTCACCCACTACGAAAGACACACACGCTACTGCACTCTTGAGGCCACGTAGTGGGTGCATAGCAAGTTCGAAAGGGTATCATACACTGTTTCAAGTATGCACTAGGGACAAAATATCGCTACGCGTTCAACTCTTTGAAGGCGAAGCTTAAGGGTTCCCAAATTTTGTGACACCTGTAGCTTTCAGCACCAGTGAGCGCTAGATTACATTACCCAAATCTCGGAGTTGTGGGAAAGCACACCTGTTCACCGCTAAATGCCACTAGTGAGCCATGTTGCGCCTTTGAGATGACGTCACGCAACCAGGTTTCTTGCTACGATAATGTTAGCTGTCAGCCACGGTGAAGGGCGGCCTAATGGCTATAGGTGCATCTATAGCTGTGGCGCAGAACGTGCTTTGTCCAAGACTCATTCTGTTATGCGTTTCGTGCGCCTACGTTTTTCTGTTATAGTGGATGTGGGTAGCATGGTGTTTACGTGCATGGAGGGGCAGTACTGTTTGCTGTTGGTTATGTAGTCGTTGATTGATATGTGGAGTTTAACGTCCCAAAACCACGCTATGATTATGAGAGACGCCGTAGTGGAGGGCTCCGGAAATTTCGACCACCTGGGCTTCTTTAACGTGCGCCTAAATCTGAGCACACGGGCCTACAGCATCTCCGCTTCCATCGGAAATGCAGCCGCGATTGGATCCCGTGACCTGCGGGTCAGCAGCCGAGTACCTTAGCCACTAGACCACCGTGGTGGGGCAGTTGTGATACGTACAGTGTAATGACGAAAGACATGCTGGATGCATGCTTACGTATGGTTTCCAAATCGTAGTTTTGACAGAGCTTCATGTAACGTGCGTGATGACTGTAAACGCTATCGCTTGTATACGTGTACATCAGGTGGTTTTAGTGGAAGGTGTTTTTGTCGCACTCCCACTTTTCTGCACGGCCCTCTTCGTGCGCCCGTGTAACTTTCTTGGCACTGCCCATGATCATTCAAGTGGCTGCATCTCCACGTGCACTGTGTCGCTTGTATCGCAGCCCGCGCAAAAGGCCGATAACGTTGGAGTTGCGCGTGCGGTCTTCGTAGATACCGGTGGGCAAAGGGCTGTTTCTTTCGCCTCGTGCGTTTTTACGGTTGTCGAGGTGACGTTCATTGCGCGCCTCTCGCTATAGGCCTGCGGGTGCTCACGCGTTGACGTGCCTCCGTCTATTGTGAAACCGCGGTGGTTGCTGCAACGCCCACTTTTATGCTTGCTATTTCGCAGTTTTATTTTGTGGGTCGCGGAAACCGGTTGCGGAATAAATTGCCATTATGTGTCTTGCGGTCCAATTGGGACTAATTGATTCGTCTCGTTGCGTCCGCGTAATACTTTGGCTTGGCTTTGTACTACTAAGTTCGCATACAAAAACGAACTGAGCGAATTGGACGATTTTGGCCTCACCGTTCTTGGATACTTTCTTTTATGGCTTTTTTTTTTGTCGGCTGTAATGCTGCCATTTGCACGCATTACGCTGCTTGAATCCTTTGGCGTATCAATCCTTCAGGACATCGAACCCGTTACTGCCGCTGCTGGCGCTCGTCCAAATAGTTGCAGTATTTCTCAAAGCATAGTAAGTAACCGGTCTCATTTTGTACTGCATGTACTCGGTGACCTACGATGTGGCGCTCGCACTGTTTGGTGGTGCGAATGCGTGTGCTGCAGGATTTCGGTGGGAATGACGGTGCGCCACTTACGGTTTCGGAGCCATTGTCGCGATAAAGCGGAGAAGCTCCCCCAAGGCCGCTGACGGAGGCTCAGTCAACAGCGCCGGAGGGGTTATCTGTGCCGACGGCAAGGTGACTCCGGTGACGTGGACGGTGCAGCGCGCTTATCGTCGGGACTGCCAGACGGCCAGACGGCCGCGCGTGGCCAGCCTTGACGCGTTTCCGTGTGCGAACAGGCGACGGGACACGTGAAGGAGTCGTCCCACGCCGTGATAAACCGCGCTGGCCTGTGCTCGGCAGGACTCGCGCGAGCTGCTTAAGATATTTTACGCGTGGTTTGCCCTTTCGAGACGGCGGTTAGATAACCTGGTCGGCACTCAACGGAAGATCTGGCAGGTGTTGTTGGCTCTGCAGGAGTCTCTTCTGTCGCTACCTAATATAATAATTAGAGATGCGGAGGCACTGCACTTTTTTCCGCTTCTCCCGGTCACGGTGATATGACCTTGCTTGCTACCGCCTGTCGAATGCTTAGTTTAATAAATTTTTATTAGTAAAGCATCTTGAATATATCTCCCTTATGATGAAGTGACTCGTGGTAACTGTCGCGACTTGACAGCTTATTCCTGGGGACTAGCTTTAGTAAAATTATTATGTGTTTTCGTCCTAAAACCAAAATTTGGTTGAGAGACGGTGTAGCGGAATAAATTGACTTTTTTTTTTACGTGGCGTCCGGCACCAGTAGCAGCAGGGCTCTGGAAAACTTGACCACGTGGTTTTTTTAACGCGCACTGTAATATTTCTGAGCACGTGCACCTCTAGCGTTCCCCTATAGCTTTTTGGCATACGGTCTACAGATGAGCGTCCGGCTCGGTCGAACAGTGGCTGGGTGCTCGCGGCTGCTGACTGGAAGGTGGCGGGTTCGATCTCGGCCGCGCTAGTTGCATCTTTATGAAGGTGAAATGGTAGAGGCCCCGTGTACTGTGCCAGCGCCTGAATGTGCACGTTAAAGGGACACTAAAGGCAAATACTAAGTCGGTGTTGAAATAGCGGTCCAGAAACCTCGTGGTGCTAGTTTTGTGCCAAGGAAGTGCTTATTTTGAAATGAAATCACGTTTTAATGGTCCGCGTCGCGTGAGCCGACTTCGAATCACCCGCGCCTGTCACTGTTACCGCGCCAGACGTTGCCCGCCTTTTACTGCGTGGCTGTCGGCACCAGCAGAGCAAAAGTAGCGGGAGCGACCATTGAACAACGACCACCGAACAATTTTCTGTAATCTCGGAGGCCACGATTCTGCTTGTTTGGTTCAACTGGGTCCTGCTGGATGGCAGCACATGTTCACCCTAACCAGCGAAAAATTGAACTATTGAACCACTCGCGCAATTCCCCATAGTTAACGTCTGCCGGCTCCTTTTTTCTATAAATCAAACAGATATGTCCAAGCAGCAATTTATTACGCCTCTTGACGCATGGAAAGGTATTTTTATGTTCCAGCTCGTTTTATTACTACTGATTTATTGTAGGCGGACACTCTTACGTCATCGGGATCAGACTTTGTCATACATTGAGTGTTCACTCTGAGAAATTTTCCTTTGGTGTCCCTTTAAAGAACACCAGATGGTCAAAAATTCCGGAGACATCAACCACGTACGCCGTTTCTCATAAGGGACTTATAGCTTGTACGTCTACTGGATACCGGTTTGCGTTTAGCGTCTTACCGGAACGCGTGTTTTCCAACGTAAACGTTTACATACGTACGTGAACGTATACCTTTACGTTATCACAAACCATACATGGTGATTTTAACTGCATTTAAACTCTATTTAGCTTACTATTGATTCACCGCAGCGGCAAAATCACTGGACTTTTTTTTTATTGTGTACAGTATTCCTATATGCGCAATATGGTGAAGAAATACAAAGAAACATTGATACAAAGTTACTGCAGTGATGGTGTCGACATCTTGTGACTCTTCGTGCAACCATTCATGAACATGTTGGCTTACGCGTAATGTTTTTGAGGTGAAAGTGGTTGGAAAGGTAGCTCATTCGTTATAACGGCGCTACGCGGCTTTGACACCGGGCGTACAATGCACGATGTTTTTGCAATAACAATTTTGTGATTGCCTGGTTAATTTTGACCCCACTAGGTGGCATCACCTATTCAGCTTGTTGGGGGCTCACACGTTTACGGCTTCGATGTTCTAGGCCGTTGTAGCCTTTGGTAATCCGGCTGAAACTATGCAATCGCTATTGGCGCGCGTACTTCCTCTTATTTTAACTCTTGGGAAGTAAAAACAGCGCACAATTATAGACGCGTGCATAAAAGAAGTTGGGGTTTACGAAGGACTTGCTCGTACTGTCAGGAGAAGAGAAAAAAATAGATATGGTCAGTGTAAAACGTGTGTTGTATATATGTTGCCATTGTCATGCGGGGGGGGGGGGGGTTTACATAGGATAAACCGGGTGGTGCATGAACGTGAGACTAAAGGAACACTTAACCTCTTTAACGGTCGCTGGCGGGTTGCACCTGCCAGCTCATTGGCTGCCAACCTTTGGCAGATAAAGCCACTCGGTTGTTTGGACATCGGGACAAGTGCACTAGGGAAGTGATGGAGGCTTTTTTTTCATTGAAAGGGAGGGGGAAAGGTGTGTAAGCAAGCCGTTTGTGGCCCTTGGTGAAAAAGAAGTTCGGTACCTGGGTTCAGCGCTGCCATTTTAGTGATTGTTAGTTTGTTAGGGACTGTTGCGTACGTTTTTGGCAATTAGGAAGGTGTGTTTTTTGTGTTTTTTTTTTGGGGTTGTTACACATGTGTTGATGATCAATATGATTAGGATTGTTTCGTACCTCTTTTGCTTTGATGCGCAGACGCTTTTGGTTTTTCCACGTGACCGGGTCAATGCCTGATATATGTGCGTGTATCTTTCAATAAAGTTTAGTTGCGAGTTCAGCGCGGTGTCGTCTCTTCCTCTGCCCTTGTCTATATTTGTGCGCTGTTTTTACTTCCCAAGTATGAACCACCAACTAGCCCAACTTTCGCTATTATTATTATTATTTTGACTCGACGACTGTATGTTGCAGGCCCGTGTGCTCAGATTTGGGTGCACGCTAAAGAACCCCAGGTGGTCGAAATTTCCGGAGCCCTCCACTATGGCGTCTCTCATAATCATATGGTGGTTTTGGGACGTTAAACCCTACATATCAATCAATCAACTCGACGACCGTAGTCTCCGCAAAGCGTATATCGAGAGTTCGTTCGAACGAAGGCTGATTTGCGAGATAGGGCCGCAAACGTAAAGCCTATCTGGCGGGCAGTTCACGTTGCGGATAGGCTTTACGTTTCGTAAAGACCCGCGCACGCGCAGATTCTATCCGGAAACACGGTAACGTAAAGAATTATACGTAAAACAAGGGTGAGACAGCTGCGCATTTTCGTTACATTTCCGTTTCTTTGCTCCAAAAGCATTAAGACCGCGAAAATTGCGCTGATCCTGCTCCAAAACAGCCTCGAAAGCTAGAATATTGATGCCAACGTCAGCTTCAGTGGGGGAAAAAAGGCAGAGTTGACTAATGAGACGCAACCAAGCGCGTTATTCTCTCTTTTACTTTGCACCTTTCCGATGACAAATGCTCCCGTGGAGCCGCCACAATATCCTCCAAACTGTTGTAAATATGCGTGACCCCGCAAAAATGTGCCGCCGTGCATCGAGCGTGCTGCTTCTACTAGCTAGGCGACGTGTTCAGGTGCCACTGTCGCCCACGGAAGACCACCTAGTCGGGTGGCAAGCGTAGCGGGGTTGACTGTCGGGTTCTCTGTTGTGCGTAGCGTGTTCCTCCGGTCGCTGCTGTTTTCGTATCGACAATGCTGCGTGCGGTCACCTACGCGTGCGCGTTTGCCGTGAGCGAGATTTCCCTGCGTCCTCTGGATGCGCTGCCACGTGTGTTCTGAAGAGGGGGTTCCACGAGCGACACACCGCGTGCAGCCCACTCTCGGTTTCCGCCAATTAACATAGTTAAAGAAGTGAGCTCTCACTGCATTTTAAAAGAGCCATAGCACGCGGAATCCGCACATCGCTGTCTGGAGGTAGAGAGAAAACGGTTATTTGCGAAGCCGTGGGGACAGAAGGCGCGTTTGAACCATTTCAAACGATATTAACGGGTACCTCGGCGCTTCATGACGCGTCGGCGATCACGTGACACAGATGAACGATGATTTGTCACTGCTCCGTTTTGTAATCGAAACGCTCGAAGAGGTGTCGCTGCGCGCCGGCTCTGTGCTACCCGAGCTTTTACGCTTTGCTAATGTTCCTTTGGTGTTTCGGTCGGTGGTAGTTCCGCATTGTGACTGACGAACTTCGTTTTCTTTATTTTCTACATGCAATAAAACCGGCTTCTGTACGTTCGGAAATTCGTTTGCGTGGACACGAGTTTCTTATCTGCGCCGCGCGAGTCGCGCAGCGGCGCGTGTAGCAGTCGCAAGTCGATGTATTATCGGGAGTTCTACATCGACAGTGATGACCTACGATATTAAACAAAATAGAACTGACCAACGTGGGCCGTAATAATAATAATACTGCGTGGTTTCTCGCGTGGAGAGGCGTTATCAGTACTATTCGCTTATCACTTAGTGCCGTAGACAGGCGCTTTACGAGATAGTCGGTGCAGCGAAGTTTCTTGCTTCTCGCGCAGCACTCTTAAAGGTGGTCCCGCATGAGGTGGCCGTGAACGGTGGTGCAGCACGCTTTTGTTGTCTGTTAAATGCGTGCAGTACACTTGACGCTATCATGTCAGGCTTTTCTTTAAGCGAAGGCCCTCTGTTACGTAACTGATTCTTGTGCAATCACAATTTTTGAATTTTTTTTCAGTGTGATGTATTTTTTTAAAATGTTTCCTGGGAACCTAGTTTTCAACAAAACCTTTTCAAAGTATTTTTTTGGTGCATGTTTGTTACGAGGGCTCAATATAGGTCCTGGGGTAGGTACAAAAGTGGTACATTTTAGACTTGGCGATATGATCAAACACTTCTTCCAAATGTGTTTCAGTGTTATGTGTGTTTTTAGTCAATTGAAATGCGCACTGGTGCCCTTACTTTGCTGAAAATTTGTCTTTTCAAGCTCCCAGGACGACGTATTAAATGTCACTAAGTGCTCCAAAGAAACATTCTTCTGCTCCCAAATTGAAATTTTGCTGCTCCAAAAAGTGCTTTCAATTTAAACTCAGCCGTCGCACCCCTGGTAAAAGCTAAAATCCCCTAAAATCATATCGTGTGTTTGGGACATTACACCCCAAATATTATTACAGTTATGAGCGTAGCACTTCAAGCTTGAGTACACTGATAAGCGGCTAAGCCGCGTCGCTGTTTGCAGTCACCGTCGAGTAGCACGCCTGTAAACTTTGGTAACTACAGCCGCTTATATGTTTAAAAAATGGAATGAATTGACACACACAACGTTTTAATGTAGACGACTGTTCTCAAGTGAATATTAAAGAATAAAAGGCAAGCAATGCTACAACCAGTCACAAGGACTGCCGGGGGAAGGTGGTCGCATGCAATGTGCTTTCCATTTCCCTCCACTCCGCGAAAGACAAAACAAAAGCCTGTGTTCATGTGGTGTTTTTGGCACCAGTGTGATTGTCACTCTTGTTCAGAAAGATTATCGTTAAAAAAAATAGCACGTAGACATGAACACTCAAGCACCGTAACTCCTACATCACTTGCATAAAACAGAGGTGACTGCACAGAACACTGCATGGTAAAGACACTTGCCTTCAAATCACGACGGCGTGGATTCAAATAGCACTGGAAAGTTTTTTTAGGGCGAAACTATTTAAGGCGTGGGTCTGTCCATCCCTTGTATGTATGTAGTAGTACGTAGCCACCAATGGCACATACCCGCTCTAGAGTGGGTATGTGCCACAGGGGATGCGAGATGGGAGATGGCGGTACTTGGAGTGTTCACTAGATGGACGGATAGACTAGCAGACGGATGCATGACCAGACGGATGGACGCGCGGATCGTCGCGCGGACGGACGGAAGCAAGAACGGACGTACGGACGCTTCGCCCCACTCGTCATTATTCACTCCGTGGATATGTTGTGGTTTTTTTATTCGCTTATTTTTTTACGGCAATTATCGTTCCGTATCTAGGAAAACATTGTCGGTCTGACCAGCGGCCCGTGACTAGAGCGGTAGACGGGCCGCTTGACCCTCCGAGGAGGACTGTAATCGTCTATTAACGCGATAGCGTGAAAGAGCTTGTTTCGCGAAATTCCGGTGTCGGTGGCGGTGTCGTTGGTTGTGAACGAAAAATCGTCTTATGCATGGTCAAAGAATCTAAAACGATGGCAATAAATAAAAAAAATCCTGGGTAAGAGTGGGGATTGAATCAGGGTCGTTTGCGTGGCAAACAGGTGTCGCGTGTCTGCTTCGAAATGCAGTGAAAATAACTCCCTCTGCTTGTAAATGCAGTGAAAGTAACTTCTGTACTTTACAACCACACGAGCCCCGCCGCGGTGGTCTAGTGGCTAAGATACTCGGCTGCTGACCCGCAGGTCGCGGGATCGAATCCCGGCAGCGGCGGCTGCATTTCCGATGGAGGCAGAAATGTTGTAGGCCCGTGTGCTCAGATTTGGGTGCACGTTAAAGAGCCCCAGGTGGTCGAAATTTCCGGAGCCCTTCGCTATGGCGTCTCTTGACCATGCAGTGGCTTTGGGACGTTGAACCCCGCATATCAATCAATTACAACCACACGCGTCCTGCATGCGTGCTTCACAATGCATCTAATATCGCAGAAGTAATGCGTGGCACAAGCGTACATCGCGATCCGGCGTCACAGCATGTGATTGTGATGACTTCATCGTTTAAAGCCGACCACCCACACAAAAGGCACACACGTTACTGCGCCTACTCCATCAGCCCACTTAGTGGGTGCATTTCAAGTTCGAAAAGGTCTAACGGGCATAATAAGCCGTGGTTTAAGGCATGCTAACCATTACACAGAACGCAGCCGTATGCGAAATCTTCACTGACACAAGCCATTTTGAACTTAGTACACTCTAGGGACAAGATATCGCTGTCTCGTTCACATCTTAAAGATGAAGCTTAAGGGTCTCCTGATTTTTTTGTGGCAACTTTGGATGAAAACATGCCATTTCTATTTTGTGTGTGTGTGTGTGTGGGGGGGGGGGTCTCTGCCATACGTGACTGCTGTAAAAGCGCACGCACGTGCTGCTCTGTATATCAAGCGCGGATCTTTCAACAACAACAACAAAAAGAGCTAGAATTGCAGTACAGCGTTCACGTTAGCGCTTTCTTTCAATGCGTGAATGTGTCTTTTGTGCGCTGGGGCTTTACCGTTATCGAAGCTTAAGCATCGCAAGTGTGATCTCAATGGTCTTCGTTTTCCTATTCAGAGGGCTGTACGGCACTCAATTGTATTCATAGGTGCACAAGTGCCTTCCGCCATCTCTCTCAAGCATCGAGAGGACGCGCCCCTCGCACTAGCTTCGGAAGCTCGTTTTTATCTATCCACTCCGGTTCTGCTTAGGGAGCTGATCGGGCTATTTTAGTACGTGCTGTCACGTCAGCCTCTTACGTAAACCTCTTGGTCTAGCGATTTCACGAAGAGCAAATGCTTGCATGTATATGCACCGCTTGTACCACAACTCGTGCTGTCACCCTCGTGCTGTCACCATGTTCATACTTTAGTTACCTGGAAAACTACTCGAGTGTCTATTCCGTCACACGATCTTAGCTGCTCAAGCCACCATCATCATCCCGCACGACTCGGAGACAGTGCCTCGTGTATGGTATGTATGCTACACTGCAGTAGCTGGGGTGAGGGAAGATTGGCAGGTTCAACTGTCCTCCCCCGCGTAATCGTTTTTTTTTGTACACCTATCATTTGCATAGTATACCGTACATTACCAATGCGCACGCCCACCTCAACATTCATCCACTCTAAAACGCCAACGCGCACGCGGGTTTCCTAGTTGCTTGTCTGAAATGTTGTATTGTTTGCTTGTCTCTGCTTGCAAATAGTTATTTTTACCACACCATCGTTTCCTTCGTTATGGAGATGTGGGCCATTGTGCTTCAATTTCATCATTTCTTTATGTGAATAACTATCGTGGACGCTGAAAATACTTCCATGCGTATCGAAAGCTGCGCCTATATGCATGTATGCGAAGTTTTTTTTTTAACTCTCCTTATAGCCTTCTTTGCGATTCAGATGCTCTGAGCGCACCGCATTTGACCGCTGAACTTTCGCCCTGGCTCTACGAGCTGTGGCATTGTCATAGGAAAGAAAGGTGTTAGTGTAATTATCTCGTGGGGGCCATTCGCTGCATTCTGATCGCCGAAGCGCAGCAGCTCTGCGCAGCTGCCGTTTCTGGCAACGCTCCTTACGAGACAGGCACAGGCCTTGGAAAGTCTCAAGTTATACCCATCGCTGAACAGGGGAAAAAAAAAAATCGACAGCTAAAGAAGAGCCATAGTGGTTTCGTTCAAATCTGCCCTCATTGACGCCAAAAAAATCCGCTAGAGGCACCATAGTAAGCTCGAAATTTAAAGCGAAGAGAGCCACCATTTTTTTTTTTGCAAAAAGTGCAATTTTCTACACAACTGAACGGTAACATTTGAATTCCGCGTTGTGCGTATGGTACTTCTGAGCACTCACCCCCGTATTCAGAAACGCTCCTTGAACTTGACTTGAAACCGCAGCGCGTTTGAAACGTGTCTTTGCGTTTGTGCTGCCTTGGCAACGCTTAAAAACAGCGTGTTCGAAACACGTTTGTGCTGCACTGAAATCAGTGGCAAGTCAAGTTCAAGTCAAGCAGCGTTTCTGAATACGGGGGTAAATTTGTTTTGTGATCGCCGTGCTACGCGAGTGCTACTGTGGATTCTCTTAGCGGTGACGAAGCGGAAAACAAGCGCTGCCGCTGTTCGACGGGGGCAGCTGTCGCGCATATGTGCAGTTAGTTTTCATCCGATGGTTGGCGTGGTCATCTGCGTTGCGTTTTCTTTGTAGCATTTTTTATTCGTTTCTGTAAGTCACTGCAGTTGCTGTCGGCATAGTCGCTGTACTGCTGTATGGTTTCAAAGGAACTGTCATACCGGCGAAGGCACCGATTTCTGCAAGCTCCACGACGATGATAGGTAGATTAATTATTTGTTTTGATTGATATGCGGGGTTTAACGTCCCAAATCCACCATATGATTATGAGAGACACCGTATATAGTGGAGGGCTCCGGAAATTTCGACAACCCGAGGTTCTTTAACGTGCACCCGAATCAGAGCACACGGGCCTACAACATTTCCGCCTCCATCGGATTGTTATTTGTTTATCGGTGATTTCACTCCGAGACATTGCTAACGCTGTCAGTGTTGTGTGTTTGTGTAATACGTACTTACATTTTTTGCATTGATTCTGCACGTGTTCGAATGCCCCCCCCCCCCCCCCCCCCAGTCCTTAGCTTGACCGCACTATGGGGTAATGCAGTAAAAAGTGGGGTGTGTTAAGCCGTGCTCGGTGAAAGCAGGAGCTGCAATTCGAAGCTTTCACTGAAATACCTTATGCCAAGTTTTACGACTATTTTGTAATGATAGTTCCTACAAACGGGACACGTGCTTTTTCTGTTAGTTTCGCCTCTGAAAACGAAGTTTGCGAACTCGCGATAATGGTTCCAACACGATAGTAATTTTTTTTGTTGCATTGAAACATGATGGTTTGCTGTCAATAAAAAAATATTGTTCCCGTACTCACTCGTGAATTGTTTTTACTGGTGCCAGCTGCCAATGAATGCCTCTGGGTTCCTTTGTACGCACAGGTACTGTGTTCCGAAGGGCGCTTTGGTCTGCTGCTGGGCGTATCCACGCGTTTAAAACAAGCGGCCTAAGGATAACGAGACACCCGTAGCCCTGCACGAGTCCCGATGTCTTTCGTCCACCTCTGTTTAAAAAGGATAGCCATAAAATAATCCGCCGAGGCAACCGCGTAGGCGTATACGCACCTGGTACGTAATAAAAATGGCAGCCATTTTCTTCTATAAGAATTTTGTTTTCCTCTTCCTGTTTACGCAGCGCCCTCGGCAGTTCCATGCGCTACGGCAGCTTATCTTTCGTTTTGTTGTCAAGGCTACAGTTTCCCTTCTCTAAATTGGTTCTTTATTCTGTAACATGCACTTGACCTTGGCCTTCGAATCTCCCGTCCCGAAAGGAGACTTGCTAGTTCTCGCCGGCGTGCGGCTAGTGCCAGCGAAGCCTTCCCTGCCGGTGACCGAAACTACTCGAAGCGCTAATAGCCACGTTTCGCACTCCTCCTGTTTCTCTCCGGCCTCCGCGATACGATCTATGGCGATATCAGTGAAAAGATGCACGCGGGAGTGCAAAGCCGTGGTGCGACGGTCTACGCTGGTCTCGACATCTCCATATTCAATCGTATAGTACCCGCATAACATTCAGCGGTACTCGTGTTTATAAAACCCGTTTACAAAACAAGCGTGAATACGCTCATTCGGCAGCGACTTCCCGATTTAAAAGGCACACTCTTTTCCTCCGTAGGGCCCGAGGAGGCAGGGGGGGGGGGGGGGGGGCTGTTCAGCGCTTGCGTTTGCCGACTTAGCGAACGCTGCTGCGAAGAAAGTGGCGAACCAGCATCACTCGCGGAGAAATGAGGAGTAAAGTAATAGGTGCGAAAAGAGTGCTTATAGTGCTCGTCATAAGTGTGAATCGTGTGAGTTCGGAGTCGATGTGCAGTGGACAATGTACAGAGTTTAGTGGAAGAGGTGCGATTTAATCATTTATTACGTCGTACGTGGGTGGAAGTATGGGTGATGCAGATTTTGCCTACGTACAGGGGGGATGGAAAGAAACGGGAACAGCGCAGCACGCTGTTTTCATCACGCTCCCCATGACTGGCAATGAAAAGAGACCAGAATGGTTCTTGAGTGTATCGTGGAACATCGAGTGGCTGTTTAATTGCCATTTCCAGTACCGCTTGAGAAGAAATGTCAAGCAGCAGACAATGTAGGCGCCACTCCGTTCGCGTTTCTTTCCACCCCCACTGTATTACGTGCCTGAATGTACACAAGCCCCGCAGATCGAGCTGGGGCAGCCTGTGTAATTCTTACTGGACCGTGCTTATCGCGACAGGCTTATTTCGTCGGACGTGCTGTTCCGGCATTGTAGCCCGACTTGGACCTGATTAATAAGCATTTTTTTTTTGTTTGGCGAGGAGGCCACTTCCAGAAAGACGGCTCACTTGTCTGCAGAGAAGGCGTAACGTATCGAAACACGCGTGTCCCATTCATGCAGATGCACTGACGAAGTAGTGAAGAGCATCACCCTGCGACAACTGCCTTCACTAACCAAAGCCGCTCTCTCTCTCTCTCTCTCTCTCTCTCTTTACGTAGCGTTATTTGTCGACTCGGTGCGAAAATTGTCTGCCTCACCGATTCCGTAAGTAATGAATGCCGGACCCATCCAACATACTTTCCACCTTAATCGAGTGTAGGCCGATCCCGGAAATCAGGGGAGCTATGCTCGTGGTGCCGAATTCGACCTCCCGTGATTGGCTGGAGTGCACCGTTTGTTTCCGGTCTTTCTTTCGCAATGTCATTTTGAATCCACGCAGCTTTCACAACTCTCGACACGAATGAGAAACACGGAATGCATTTCGGCTCTATTAATGTTGCCCCCAGACATGCTAATTTAGAGGCGCATCTCTGAGGCCATGCATGGACTCAAATCACGTGAGCCCTTGAATTAGGTTTAACGCGGCCGCCCGCCTGACACCCCTGAAAGGTCTGTTCGCATCCCCCGCATCGCTCTTTAAACATCTCAACACGTTCATAGGCACGTTCAGACTTTTCAAGTTTGTTTAAGAGGCCTATTACTCTACGCTTTGTCCACTTAGTTTCTTTTTACGCTGGGAATGTGCTGGTGTTTCGGTGTGCCGACTTGGTTAAGCGTGATATGACGTCACGATTCGATTTTTTTTTTCGTAACTGAACGCGCTCTAGCTGGACCCCATATGACAAAGCAAAATTAGAAACAGGGAGGTGAGCATAAGCTTGTTCCTACTGGGGGACTTTGTCGGGACCCGGAACCATAGAGTTTCCTAAAATTAATTAGAGGGTACTCTGGCGCTGCGATCGTTCAACGACCATGGGAATGGTCGTTCAACGCCACACATTTGCCTTATCTTGGTACTTGCGGGCGGCGAATCGTACTTGCGGCTTCGTTTATTGCTGTTTCGTTTTGTTTGGAAAGAAAGATTCAACCCTTTCGAAATTTGTTACCCGATTTGGAAAGGTAAGTCTTAAAACTTAAGGTGGTGAAGCGCAACCGCTAAACATTTGCTAATATTTGTTTCGGAAGAAAACAGCTTCAAGCCACACGAACACACATGGAGCCAGAAGCAGGCCAGAAGTACGAAGAATAGACAAATGTGTGTACTACCCATCATTCCCATGCTCACTGAAGCGCCGTGCATTGCAGCTCCCGTAGACACTAGCGCCAGAGTTCCCTCTAGTGTATATTGGGAAACTCTATGCCCGGAACCATCCACGTGTCAGGATGAAGACGAACCGAGGAGTCGGTGCTGAGAACTGGAACGTTTATTTACAGTATTCACATGATTAGGTAGCGTGATGCATGACAAAAAGGAAAAGCACACCCGACCCGAGCGTATCTGCGCTCGCGTTTTATATCCTCCGCCTTCCCAAGATTCCCTGCTAGGGAAGACGATTGAGTTCAGGACCCTCCAATGGGATCTTCGTCTTCTACTGCGACCAAAGAGGCAGTCAGAAACCCCACCCGGGAAAGGCACGCACAGGGAGGGGCCAGTGCAGTGTTCTCTACCGGGCTGCAGATGATGATGATGAGGATGACGCCTTAAATGTGGCTCATACCCACTCAGGGGGATCGGCCAAGAACTGATTACCTGAGCTAGGCGTTTTCAATATTGAATACTTATGAAAAAGTTATGTACGTAAAGCGAAAAGAAGAATTAGGCGCCTTCTTCTTCTAACCACTACCACCACAAGTACACACAATACGCTAGGTGGCAGGACGGCACGACTGGCACTTGGCGATGACCTGGAACCTAGTGGCGTACCAACTCTTTCGCGAGTTCGAGGGGGGGGGGGGGGGCAAACAACCTACCTCACTCGTCAGCAGGCGGGGTAATATATATCAGCTTTTTGATGACTCCATTTTCGATGGAAGAGAAAATTCTGTATGCCCATGTGCTCAGATTTGGGTGCACGTTAAAGAACAGGTGGTCGAAATTTCCGGAACCTTCCACTACGGCGTCTCTCATAATCGTATGGTGGTTTTGGGACGTTAAACCCCACATATCAATCAACTCACGACCACTCAGTCAGCATGCGCGTACACTACCCACTACACCACACCACACTACAGAACCGCCTGAAATGAAACAGGCTTGTGTAGGCACCGATCAGTCGTTTGCACACGGCGCGAACATTCCTGCAGTTACCCCTCTCCCCCCCCCCCCCCCCAAAAAAAAAAAGGGTGCTTTACTCCACAAGGAAGAAAGTGCCTGGCCTTGCAGTACCGTGTGCAATATTTTACGAACGTTTAGCCTTTGGCGGAGCTAAGAGCCCTTTTCGTGGTAACTGCGCAGTTATACCGGAAAACTTCTTAGAGTGCATGTGCGCCTGTACATCTCTGTGAGCTTATCCTTACTGAGAGAGTGAGAACTAAGCTGCGCAGCGCGCGTGTGCTTCTTTTCTGTCAGATGTGTGTTTTGAGCTGTAAAAGACAATACAAGTTGAATGAAAGCTAACTAGCCCGACGACTCCTAATTAGGCCTTCATCGTGCAAAAAAAAAAAAAAAAACACGATCTTTCACCTTCTCCTTGGTCCGGGGGGTCAAGCTGCGGGGTAAGCTTTGAAGCTCAGCTTGCCACTGTACCCGACTTCACTGCTTTATTCTTCGCAACTTTGCAAACTGCTGCCATCGTTCCTAGCTACCGTAAACAAGGCTGATCTGATTTATCAGAGACTAAAGCGGAAACAATTTTTGCGGCGCTTTAAGTACGGCAGAACTAAAGCACTTAAAAAGATTCGTCACAATCACCGGCTCACAGCTGCTTCGATAAAACGGCGATGACGCTATTCATTTCTGATGAAAGCAGTTTTCCAGAAGCAGCAAATGCTCTGACTGGTCCATAAAACGATTGCTCGTTCCCATCCATAACAAAGCAAGTGCTCTACAAGACGCTTTCGCGCTTTGTACTGTAGCCCGCTTTGCATGCTACAATAGGCGGCCCGCACCGCAAGGAACATTGAAGGACAATCGTCACAGCAGAAATATAGAAA
This sequence comes from Rhipicephalus microplus, assembly GCF_043290135.1. Taxonomy (NCBI): domain Eukaryota; kingdom Metazoa; phylum Arthropoda; class Arachnida; order Ixodida; family Ixodidae; genus Rhipicephalus; species Rhipicephalus microplus. The sequence goes on from NC_134710.1 coordinate 160,033,932, forward strand.
AAAATTACTTCATTAAAACATTCCCTGGTAACGTTTTCATTTCCTCGGAACAATATAATTGGGTGATTACTGTGGGGCATTAAAACTTCGCCTTAGTTGTCGATTTACCCAGCGGGCAGCTGACAGTGACCACTGTCAAAAGTGGGGGGCTCAGCCCCCAACTTTTCTTAGTGGAGAGGCTCGCGCCCCCCACCGTGTGGCAGGTTGTGTCGGCGATGGCCACCTCCTCCGCTTGTTCCGCTCTGTAATATTTCACGCTCGCTGCCGTCCTTGTTGCGCTGGTCGAAGCCTCGGTGACGATCGCGGTGAATTCGTTCTGTTGGTATTCAGTCCGTCCACGTACATCGCATGTGCGTCGTTGGCGTGCAGCTCGATGATAGCCCTGGCCCTGGCCGCCCTTCTTCCCTTGTTGTACTTCGTATTCATGTTCTTCAGAATGGGGTCGGTTCTGATACGGCGTTCTGATCCTTCGGGGACGGGGAGCTTCATCTATGCTTCGTTCGAGCATCCTATTCTCAGATCCTCCACTATTTTCCTGCCGGCTTTGGTCGTAGACAGCCGCTCCAGTTGAGCGGTTCGCTGCGCTTCGACCATTTCCTCGAGCGCCTTGTCTATCCCGAGTTTTAAGAGGCGGGACGTGCTCGTGCACTCGAACAGGCCCAGCGCCGTCTTGCACGCTCTTCTGATGCTGGCGTTGATTTTTTGGCGTTCGTGTTGCAGCCATGTGTGGTAGGCTGCAACATACGTGACGTGACTGATGATCAATTGTATGAGCCTGATTAAACTCTCCTCGCACAGGCCTGCCCTTCGGGACGTGACCCGTTAGATGAGTCGCGTCGCGTTGGCCGCCTTAGACGGGCGATGGTGTCGCCATTTCTTCTGTGTTTCTCGATGACCATGTCAAGAATCCTGATTTTACCATCTTCGGGGATCACGTTACCAGATTTGGTTACGATTTGGATTTTTTTTTCGTATTCGAGTTGTCTGGTCTTGCCTCTAAACGGACCTAAAGAATTCGCTGTGCTCTCGCTTTCTGGACCCCCATGAAGCGCGGCAAAGTCGAAATCCTTCCACGCGTCCAAGTGGTGCCAAGACACGGGGGGCCGATCACAACAGTCCCAATAAACGAGCTAAGCTGGGCCCACCGTCTACCATATATGCTGTCCTGTGGCGCACTTGAAAACGGGCAGAGTTCGCTCGTATTTGATGTTCCGAAGGCGGCCGAGTTGCAGCAAGCGATCCAAGAATTAAAAAAAAAATGACATACGCCTCGCGCTCCCATGCACACATGAGACAATCAGAAAGCATGGGGCGACGTCCACAAGACGGAGCGTCTATATACGGCATACGCTTAGCTGAGCACGCTTTGCGGGCATGCGCTTTCCCTTCCTCACCTTGTTGTATCGGTTACCGAACAAATGTAACTACATCCGTAACTCTGTACTCTAAGAAAAAAAAAAGGAACGCGTTACCGCCTTGCGTTACCTAAAACAAAGTTAACGCGTTACCATTAGCGGAAAATCGCGGTCGTTACATCTGTCGTTACTCCACGATCATAAATTTCAATCAATGTGTTTTCTACAGGAACTCAAAATAAAAAAAAACATTTTAACATCTCAAAGTTATGCTTCACATATAACTTCTAACTCAAAACAAGGATTATACTCAATATTTTAACAAGTATTGTACAAATGTACCGTAGCTTAGCAGTATTGTTATAGTGGCCTAGTGTTGCTTCTAGAGGCATGTGATGGTTTCTGTGGGGCACATGAAGTCTTTTTTTTTTTCAACGAGTCTGCCTTGGTGGATCAGTGGCTAGGGTGCTCGTCTGCTGATACGAAGGTCGTGGGTTCGATTCCAGCCGTGGTGGTCGCATCCTAGACAGAGGTGATTATTGTAGAGGTCCGTGTAGTGTACGATGTCAGCGCGCTTTAAAGAACCCCAGATGGTCGAAACTTCGGCACCCCTCCACTACGGTGTCTCCCATAATCATATATTAGTCTTGGAGGCGCAAAAACCCACTTGTTAATTTTTTTTTCAATGTGACATTATACACAATATCAGATTCAATCATTCACGCTATCCGCAAATAAAGCATTGCTGAACTTTCAAGAAATTTACAGTAATTGGCTTTTTTACCGGTGCCAACAGCACCTCCAGTGGAGATGCTCAAAATCGAAACTGCAGGTGGTTCTTGGCCTCCGAAGTTGCCCGCCGCGCGCCAGTAGGCAATCGCGGAGGACTGCTTTGTTTTTGGAGGGGTGGGGACGGAGGATATTTCCACGTTTGTTGCTGTCTTCTCGTTTTGGCCACCAAAAATAATGGCGCGAGTCTCTTCGACGCCGGCGTGCATGACCGTATACGACCTATAGGGAAAAGGCCCATTCTGACGGCGTGCTTGTTCTAGCAAAATATGTGGGCAAGTTTTGAATTAGTAAGGAAATGCTTTATGGTTTAGTCACGGAAAAAGTGTTTTTTTGTTTTCTCAAAATATTGCTGACAAAACCTAACAGCTTTGTACCATTTATTATGTTGTAAATGTCAAATCTTCCATGTTTAGACATTTTTCAAAAGTGGTTTTCTTCACTCTACAACTTTCAAACATGTCCATTCACTCCTTGTTTGCATATATTTCATACACATGTTTTCTTTTTAGCGGTAATATTTGTGTGTTACATTACGAAATTTCGAGAACGACAGGTGATGAGATTAGTCCATCCGTGTTGAATAGGTTCCATTTTTTTTTACCTCGTACATTATGCAGTTGAAAAGAAAAGTTTCTTTTCGCCCTGCCGTGGGGGTCTAGTGGTTAAGGTACTCGGCTGCTTACCCGCAGGTCGCGAGATCGAATCCCGGCTGCAGTGGCTGCGTGTGTTCAGTTTTGGGTGCACGTTGAAGAACCGCAGGTTGTCAAAATTTTCGGGGCCCTCCACTACGGCGTCCCTCATGTGGTGATTTTAGGACGCTAAACCCCACGTATCGATCATGAGTTTCTTTTCGGGCTACTGGATGCTGTATGCATAAAATATGAAGTAATCAAATACAAAATATCCTTTTTTTCAGATTTGTGTCGATCTCTCGTGAAATCACCCGTTTGCGAGAGCGGCGTAGCCAGGAGGTGGTGCAGCGGGCCCGTGCCCCCTCCCTGAAATCTTTTTTCGCCACGGCGTACACAGCGCAAAATGACCGACTGTCCGGCCCCCTCTTTGCCTTTTCAGATCAAAGAGGTGCCCCCCTCCCCCCATTCTGAAAATAAAATTTATGCATATGGCCCTGGTTTACGACAACCGGGTTCATGTGGTTGGGATAACCGCAGACATAACCACATAAGCGGGGTTGTGTTTTCCGTGTACAAAAAAAAACGCAATGCACATTTCCGGGCCATTATTTAAAGCGCATTTGGCTTTAGCGTAAACATTTTTATCCCCCATTAAGCCACAGTAAGCAGGTATCAACTGGAACGTTCTCAACGAACACTAACGCCTTACTTCGACGCGTAATGCGCAACTCCATCTTGAAGCACTGGAACAAACCCGAACGCCGGCACAAGCGGCTACACAAATGGGACCCAGAAATGAAGTTCCGTGTGCTAAAGCGAATCATCGCATGCATTCTTCACCGCATTCGTCTCGATGTGGCTTGCATGAGGCGTTATGCCCACTTGATCGGCTGAAGTGACACAGGTCCTGAGCGTGACCGTGCACTGTCAATTGACACCAGAAACACTCGAAGAATATATATATACAAAGAGAACGTCAGCAACGGATCTCTCCAATGGGACGAGACCTTAGTGGACCATTGACCGATGAGGTAGTGTTAGGTCCTTGGCCTGACGTCAGCAGCACAAATGGGGTTACAGGAGCCGTCGTAGCATTCTTACAAGCCAGTGGACTACATGCACTTCGTTAGAGTTGCTCCAGCGTAACAGGGCTGTACTCTCATCTCGCTACCTTACCATCGTCATTCATCACCCTTTCGCTCCCCCCTTTCCCTCTTGTAGAGTTGCAGGCCATGTAGCTGAGGCCGACCTCTCTGCCTACGCCAATCAGGGTAGCGAGAAAGAAAGCTTTTTTTTTTGCCAAAAATTTGACGTCTCGCGCTTCACTTGCATTCTTTTTCGTTGAATTACTCATGCGTGTATACTACCGCATAATTGTGAGCACTAGTATGATCGCTGACGTCTTTTTCCTGCCATGGGGTCACGCCTTTTGTCCACGATGTGCAGATTTTCAGTGTAGGCAGGCTCTTGATCGGTAGCGCACCTGTGTAGGCCGGTCCAATTCGAACTTGTCCAATTGGATGCGGTTGTCGTTCGCCACGTTTTGCTCAGCAAGTCTACCCCGTGGTTGGTCGAATTACACAAAGTGTCATTTTAATCGTTCGCTGCTGCTCGAGAAGGCGAAGTGTACTTTGGAAATTACGGCGGTGACAATTCGTAGCGCAACAGGTATTTGTTATTTTTGTGCCCGTGTCTAATAGTGGGACCACGTTGTCTTCGTGGAAGTAGCCCCAGTGGCACACGCCATCGCAAATGACTAGAGAACGACTCGCCTACACATGTGTGTGCCTGGAAGTATGGCCCCTAGAATATTCTAGGGACCATACTAGAAGTAAACAACGAAACGGACACAGCCATTGCACTGCATGTGCTGCCGCTTCCCCCTAGCGGACGTGGCCGCAAACTGCCTGAGGTTTGTAGTAGCGAGATTTTTTGTTGTATTCTGACTTATTTTAATTCATAGCAGTATTCCTTATTACGAAAACGATTGTTTAATTTAAAATAGTATGAGCGCCTGTAGGCAACAACGTATTCCTGTGCAAGGCAGGCTGCCACCCACTTCATCGCAGCCAAGTGAGGTTGGAGTATAGACTTGACGGCAAGTGTACTTAGCAGCGAGTGACGCTAAACTTTCTCGTGTGACAGTGCGCAAATGACACTCGCGCCGAAGTTTACTCGCTCAAAGTGCGTTTAAGTTGCACTTTAGGGCATGGAAAGGCGCAGCTGCCAGCAATCCACTTCCGCGAAAAGCATTTCCGTACAGTTTCTCATGACGAATTCCACGGCTTCCTTCATGCTTTGTGTGGTCATGGCCCGAAACGCGCCACATGGAGTCGGTTCGTTTTAGGAATTTCTATGCGAAATTCCCACAAAAAGAAAAAAAAAGCCATTCTATCCGTGCTTTCTTTGTCAAAGCCTGGCAGGCGGACAGCTTTCCGATGCTGCGACAAAAGAATTCATCGGAGTGAGCTCTGGGAAAATGGCATCTACAAGATGAAAAAGTAACGAGTAACGTACGTGCCGTGTCTCCTGGTATCTGCACGTACCAGGAGGCACTGCACGTGACACCACTGGTACGTGACACCATACGTTACCGAAAAATTGTAACGTAAGTACGTTGCGCAATTACAGTTCTAAAATTGTAACGAGTACGTTACTAATTTACCCCAAAAAAGTAACGCGTTACCGCCAAGACTGCTTTGTTTGCAACTTTGCATTGGCACACTGCTTAGAAGCACGAAAGTTCGCCGCTAGCGCACGCTAGTATGTCCGCTCACGTAGACACACAGCCGTGTATACATGATGGATCCCTTCAATTAGTATGATACGGAAACATAAAGTGAAACATTTATTCATATATCGAGCCATTCCCGCATACGGAAGCTTCATCAAAATTTTTCCGTGGGCGTTTTTATTTCTTTGAATTTATCCAATTATTTTATGTTGTGTGTGCACATATTGCCATACACATCTTTAGTTTTACGCAGTTCATGCAGTTTGATCCAACTTCTACGCAGAAATGGAAACGACAACTAGCGAAGCAGGTTTGTCGGTTGTATGATGAGATGCGAGCATACTATAAGTGACTTTTGAAAGTGGAAAAGGAAGAAATAAGGGCAGTTCTGTTACTGCCTCCCTCAATGGAGGGCACCTCCGCGGTTCTGCGCAGGGAATGGTGCTAAGGAGGGATTAATAAATGATAGCGAGCAATTAAAGGTATAGAGATAGAGAGAGGAGCAGGAAGAGAGAGAGGCGCGGGGACAGCCACATACGGAAGTAAGAAGATAGGAAAAATGGACACGGTCGCAGAAGTCCGAGGACGGGGTACTACTCAGCGTCAGGAGATGGCGTAGGGCGAGCCAGTCAGCCAGAGCTGCGCTGTCGTCGGAGATCGTGGGTGCACAACCGGTCGGCGCGAAATCCAGCGTACCAGCTGTATATGATGATTTGTGGGGTTTAACGTCCCAAAACCACGATCTGATTATGAGAGACGCCTTAGTAGAGTGCTCCGGAAGTTTTGACCACTTGGCACACAGGCCTACATTTCCGCCTCCATCGGAAATGTATCCGCCGCAGCCGGGATTCGATCCCGCGACCTGCGGGTCAGCAGCCGAGTACCTTAGTCACTAGACCACCATGGCGCGGCTACCAGCTGTAGAGTGAGTAGCTTTAAGCGTCAGCTTAGCAGCACTCTTGCGGCTTGTGCCGGTGCCGGCTGCCCGATACGATCAACGTGCTTGTTCCGTAATACATTACATTCAGTGGTTGTTTGAGCGCCTGACGTGACAATAAGTGTCACCGACGTCTGCGCTATCTGTAGTGGCGATGGACACACTCAAGGCTATCGATTGACTCGAAGAGGGTCATCATAAGGTACAGTGTCGGCTCTGAACATGCCTTGTGAGGCAATTCAGTTTGTATCTCGTTATGAACGCCTTATGTCTGCACGGCAAGTTATCCATCGCTGTGCAGTTTCGGCCGCACGCAGGCCTTTCGCTCATCAGGTGAGGACGGGCCGGGTCGCTAAATGAACGCCCTTGCGTTCGTTTAGCGACACATTTTTTAGATGCGACGCATCTTATACCGAGGGCTGTGTCCATTGTATCTTAGTCCTGCAGTGTTTACACCTCCATTACGCATACGCGTCCCCTGTCCTACGCTCTCCCCCCCCCCCTGCCCCGCCCCGGTGGTCTATAGTGGCTAAGGTACTCGGCTGCTGACTCGTAGGTCGCGGGATCGAATCCCGGCTGCGGCGGCTGCATTTCCCGATGGAGGCGGAAATGTTGCAGACCCGTGTGCTCGGATTTGGGTGCACGTTAAAGAACCCCAGGTGGTCTAAATTTCCGGAGCCCTTCACTACGGCGTCTCTCATAATCATATCGTGGTTTTGGGACTTTAAACCCCACATATCAATCAATCGCTCCCCCCTTTCACTCTCGCCTGGCAACGCCGACGCAGGCAGCATCTGCTAGCGAGTTTCTTAATTGAAATAAAAGTCGACTGCTCGTGCAGCGCAGCCGTTCACTGGCCACCCCGTGCCTACTATAGGCACTGTATGTTGACCTCCAAGGTATACAGTGCCGGTGGGAGATTTCTCCTGTGCGTTGTTGAACAATCCAAATTTGCAGCGTGCGCGTTAACTAAGAGCGGACCGCGGGTCTCTGTGTCCAATCGGCGTCATCTGTCTCTCATTGCCCATTAGCAGCGATTGGCATGTTCCAGTGGGAAACACCGGTCTCTCACTACATGCTTTGCGCCTTCCCAGGTTTCTCTCCTGCGCAACGCCGCGATGAGCGGCGGTGTCAATGCCGCCACCAAGGTCAGTGTTGTCGCCAGCACAAAGCTCTGAATAAAGTACACACAGTCTCCCGCCCAAGCGAGCCATCTCCCCGCTTCGCATCCGCACGTGGTTCCCTTTAGCGGGAGATGGTGCACTTTTTTTTTAGACAATACGTTTTGTTTCGATAAAACTCCTGCGACTAAAGCTCCCGTTGTTTTGGCAGATGAACTCCTCGTCGAGGGGGAAATACTTTGGCACTGTTGCGTAACAAAAACTCCTTCATTAACTTCTTAATTATTGACACGAAGGCATGTGTTTATATCGCAAAGTTGTAGTGTGTCTGTGAATTAATGGCATAGATATTTTTTTTAGAAATCACCAAAATCGCCCGTAGTTCGCGACATTCGTCTTTTCAAGGGTGAAATCGAAAGTGTTCGTGCCCGGCGCGCACAAAGCGCGAATGTACTGGAACGTTAGACCGAGTGCGATGAAAATTTAATGAAGGTGCACCGCTGATGTATGTTTTTGTGGAAAGTTGCAAGTCATGTTACTTGTGCCGGAGCATTGCCTTAATTTTGTGTCTATATAGAGTTTGGTGTTTTTCAGTATAGGTTGCTTTGTAGCGAACATCAACTACCAGACAAAAAGAAAGCACACATTAGGCACACAGGGCGCCAACTTCCAACGTAGTTTATTCTCAGAAACTAGAGTGCATTTATACATTCGCCTTAGGAGTCGAAGTCACGTGATCATGGTGAACAAAGCGAGAAAATAGAATAATATTTCAAGACACGTGCAAATAAACTTTTTTTTTTTTTTTGACAACGTGAACAATGGTTTCCATGATGACACACACGTATCTCCGAGCGTGTGTCCGGCTTCTATTATACGTCGTGCTGTTCCACATTTGCTTGTATCTGTTACTTTGGTGACTTCAAGAACATTCATGCAGAGTAGGATTTGTTGCGTGAGGAAAACATCACTTGCGATTTTTCCAACTTCATGTTTGTGTTCACGCAACCTTTCATTGGTGCATCTTCCTGATTGTCCTACGTAGCACTTACCGTGTGTTAATGTTAAAGGAATGCCGCAGATGACTGATGTCTTACGCTCAACAATCTTATTCCTGTGTTTCACTGTTGCAGCTCGGAGCACTTCTCTGGTTTTGTTTTTCTGCGTAGGCTGATTAGTTTATTAAGCGCTCAGAAAACAAGTTACCCCGCCTTGCGCTTTTCTTTTTTAAGTGGTGCGACAACCGGTGGATGTAAGGAATTACTGTCGGTTGTAGGTTTTCCTGGTCATACGTTTCTTGCCTGCTTTCGCGGTTACAAATTTCTCGCGCTTGATTCAGCATTCCTTGAGCGACAGTCACTAAAAGCCGTCTCGAATAACCAGCTTCTGTTAGAGATGCTGGTTATGCGAACGCTTAGTAATACGGTGAACGCAAGTTTGGAGCTTATTCGTTTCTTTCGAGCTGTGCTCAAAATAACCGCAATCAACTCTTTTCAAAACTTAGCGCCACTTATCGAACGAAACCGAAGACACATTTTTTCCCTCCACGTCTTGTTCACCCAAGGGGCATCGGCGTCGCTGGGACACACAGTCAGCCAGTTTGCACGAGTGTACAAGATATGGCGGAAAAATCCATGTTACCAGACTGGATTTTTTGTCTGGGACGCACATATCAGGGGCAGTCACTGCGCCGCTTCTTCTTGCAGACAGGCGAAATAGTTCTTTGCGCCTATTTATAGGTTAAGAAAGATGCGCGAATTTCAGAATGCTTTCCGAATTATCTGACCAGATTCTGCTTCGGCGTGCCTTCATTCAAATTTCGTCACTTCCCTGTCGCAGGTCGTTCCGGTGTTTTGCCGCATTTTGTACGCGCGCGCGACCGCAGTTTCGACTTGGCCAATAAAATTCGATGGAATGAATATCTCGAACTGCGTGCAGCTTTTGTGATTTCTAAAAAAAATGAGTGTCATAAATTATCGTGCGCTACAACGTTGTAATGTAAGGAACTTCGCTTCAGTCATTGATAAAAAGTTAAACAATGAATTTTTGTTAATTGGTTGCGTCAACGTGATTTTAGCTGCGGAAATGTATTCCCGTTTTGGCATATAGTTCAGGAGCCTGTCATCAAAATTTTATAGAAATTTTGTGTTGCACGTCTAAAAATAAAAATATTCCTTTATAACATCCCTCATATTTCATCTTAGCCGTAGCCAATGAATTTTTGTTAATTGGTTGCGTCAACGTAATTTTAGCTGCGGAAATGTATTCCCGTTCTGGCATATAGTTCAGGAGCCTGTCATCAAAATTTTATAGAAATTTTGTGTTGTACGTCTAAAAAGAAAAATCTTCCTTTAAAACATCCCTCGCATTTCATCTTAGCCGACTCTCCAGGTGTGCTGACTGCAAAACAGTTCCCTCTGCAAATTATACTAAAATAATATCCTCATTGCAACCATTTGAGATAAATAAGGAATCCCTTATCAGAGCACGCCTTTATCTGCCTATCTCAACTTGGTTCCGGGCTTTGCCTGTCTGCTGTCGTCAAACCTTCGGCCTTCTATAGGGCAGTTTACTATGTTGCAATACTTACACAATATATCAGTCACAATAAGGAATGTTCATTATAAGCATAGGTGCAACAAGTGAACCTTTTCATTTTGGTCGCGCCGTGAGGGCTCTGTTCTATAGAGCGAAAACTAATGATAGCGAATGTGAGAGGCAAGGGAAAATTACCTGTTTATTCTTCTGGCCAATGACCTGTGCAAAGTAGAACCTCAATGGGGATCGTACACGCATGCTATTGCCAGAAGTCTTCAGGGGCTCGGTGGTATCTAAGAAACAATCTGAAACGTCGGCCCAGTTTAGTTGCGGTCACTGTCGATGTGCTCAAACCGAGAACTTCAGCCGCTGTGTATGTGCAGTTGAGTGTGTGTGATAATCCTTGGACAATGCTAATCCTTCGACAATTGAAGGTTGTGTACATCAGAATGTGAAGACAATTCAGCGAATACGCACGAAAGCTTCCCTTACGGAACTCATCGGTTTTTTGACCGACGCCAGTGCTTTTTTTTTTCCATCGATGGTATTTTTTTTTTTACATTCCGCACGCGAGTAGCTGAGGCCCTGCCCGTAGCTAGTTGCGCAATATCCACTTGCAGTGGAACACAGCCTTTACACTGTTGCCAATGTGCTGCAGAACGTGTAGCCTATGTGTTGCGAGAACACTCATTTACAGTGCACCAGACTGTCACTCGCTTATGAACCGACTGATTCGGTGCTTGTCCTTCGTTGTATGCTGGACTGTGCAGTCCTCACGCGTTTATATCGCGTTTAGTGGTGAGAACCCTGCCAGGCCTGGAGAGGACCCAAAATCCTGGCTCAATTAAACCGATTTATGTCTTCGACGTTCGCCGCCTGTGGCGCTGCTACCGATGTTCGCCACTGCGTCATGCCTTGTTGGTCCTGTCGCTCTATTCACGCTGCTCGGGAGCAGTTGTCTAGCGCGCTGCGTCGCTGTCGCTTCCTCGTAATTTTAGAGCATCGTGGGAACAGCTTGAACGTCGAGACCATGCTATCGTTGTCAATGCTTGTCTTCGGGCGCATAGAGTTTCCCTACCATCATTAGGAAACTATTTTACACAACCGACCATGGACTAGGTTGTGTTGGTATGCTCATGCTGTGGTGCTGAGTGAGGGAAACGTCGTTATCTTCTGCGACCTCTCATAAACATGGTGGCGTACAGCAAAGAGTCAGTGGAGATGAGTTTCACTGAGAGAGAGAAGGTGCCAGGTAGCCGGGAAGTGGGTGTCCAGGCAGCGTCTGGGTTAGGCTGACAGCTAGACTGGTGGGGAAGCTGCTGCGGCGAGGCTGGTGCCGCAACATCTCGGCTTGCCGCTATCATAAGGCCCGTATACTTTTTATGGTATTAGTGTAGTTGAAGCATGCATATCCAACTAGCCCAACTTTCGATTCTGTTGCTGTCCTTTCCGCTCTCCATCTTTTATTCACTCCCCCTTCCTTTCCACGTCCCTGCGCCGTGCTTCCTTATGTGTTGCCGAAATTAGCGTATTTTCTTAGCTCAAACCATTATCTCCGCAGTCCAGTGTCCTGGACCTGTTGCCTTGAGAATCCACCTATTCCAGCTTCCTTGCTGTACTGCTTTGAAGACTTCAATGGGAAATTAAAAAAAAAGAGAGAGAAAAAGCTGCTTGTTGAGATTTGCAATAACATTTTTTTTTTTTCAGTGACAGCCTCTGTAAACTGTGATATCTTCTCCACCGTCAAGCAATCGTGGTTGCGTCAACCACATGTAGTCTTCGCGGGTTTTCGGATTATAAACATGGCTCTAAAAGAGCAAGACAAGTCTGCTCATTGTTGCTTACGTTACCTACAACAATCCGGCCGTATATGGGAAAGTTGTGTACATGACGCGCGGCTGCTGCACCCAGCCACTCGTCAGGCAATAGCCCTGTGGGAATTTAATGGCTTTCGATCATGCACTCGACGCAGAACTTGTTTTGTTCACAAGCTGTACTGTTTTGATGTCGGCGAGGTCGACGCGAGGCAGCGGTGCAACGTCGCGCTAAAATTCCTTCAGTTCGATCGCACAGGTACATTGCTTCTTCATAACGCGATTACGAGTTTATGCGAACCGCGTGTGTGCGTGCTTAGGAACGTCGCCTTGGAAGCAAGCACCAATCGTTAGTAAATGAAAAGAGACCGGGAACCAAGGCGAAAGGACTGTTTACTCGTTAGGCATCGCCAGCTGGTCACCGGTATGGTGGTCCCGTGGGCAACACTATAGTGTTTCTCGCGAATGACGTCAGACGGCATACCCTTCTCCGCTTTGAATCTTCAGCTGTATGACATGCCCTTCTATGCGATGGTATCAGTTCATTGAGAGTGATGTGCCAAATAGGTGACAGCGCAAGTGGTATTGGTGCTTGATTCACTTTATCGACAGTTCCATTTGCTTCACGTTACTAGCAATTTTAAGTACGTTTCGGAGAACTAAACCGCATTCGCAACCGTGGTGTTTCATTTTTTTTTTAATTTGTCCTCGGGTATGCCGTAACGCTGAATCACTTAAGCTGATAAATTATTCTTTCAAGTGTTTTGTTAATGTTTTAGAAATGTAATTTACAAATTTGACCTGTATTAGGAAATAAACTCTCTAATGGCACTTAAAGTACCATTTGACCCCGAGCTGCCTCGTAAGCTAGGAAAGGGCGAGGACGAAAGACTGGTGGCGCCACCGCCTGGCAGTTTGCCGTGTTGTCAAATGTAGTACTTGGACGGCGCCTGCTCTCGCATATCGTTTAATTTTTTTTATACATATCGCTAAAGATGTACTGCATCTGTCATTATATATTGGACAACAGTCTAAACTTAGCTGTATTCAAGAACTTAGCAACAGGGCGCTATAGATACGGGACTTGTTACGAGCGTACTGACACAGAGGCCCCGTCGCAAAATTCAATTTAGTCGTGACCTTCGTCTCTTTATTATTCATAGTAAACAACCTCTTATCGCAAAATTATCGAAACTATTTAAAAAAAGGAATGTCCGTATAGCTTCATTTAGTGTTTCTCATTACATAGGTTCCTTTAGTTTTCCTATTGCAAGCGGTGGACTTTATAATTAAAGAAGTCCTGTGTAGTGACACAGCATGTAAAGCATTTAAATGGTAGAAAAAAAAAGCGCAATGTCCTCATATACGGGAAAAGGTCTGGATATTTTCGCTTGAGAGCTTTTTCGAAAGCAGCCCTCTTCATGTGGTCATTGTACAATACGTGTCACGGTGGAACACCTCGAAACCTAGTTGTGCTGCCGAAAGTCTTGTAAACAGCACGAGGTCCGTTGTAATACATGCGTGGTAACTCCAGCAGTTCTGTCTGTTCCAGGTCAACGGTGGTACGGTTCAAAGCACTGACGTTAATTATGCTGTCAAAATACATTCACATCTGGGCAGCGCTGGAATTTTGCTTGTTATCTTGACGATGGCTACTTGAAAATTGTTGCAGAATGCCAGAGATAACAATTTACGTCAGAGCGAAATCTCAATGCATGACAACGTCTAAAACGACAATTTCTCAACAACAATGCCCTACTTGCCGAGAAATTAAGGTAAATGCACGAGAACACATGCGCTACGCGTAGGGCATTCGCAGTGTGATCCCAACGACGTGAAAGGTACCGCCTTCAATTAATCACTCTATTCACTAGTAATTGAACTAGCTGCTCTAAATTAAGAACCTTCTATGCATCAAGAGATGTAATAAAATGCTGCTTGTTCGTTTCTGTTTGACTTGTGAAAAAAAAAAAAAAACGCCGTACGTTACTATGGGGAATGGCGCGAGTGGTTCGAAAGTTCAATTTTCGCTGGGTTACACTGGACAGGTCGTGCCATGCAGCAGGGCCCAGTTCAACCAAGCACGCCTGCCGTCTCGTAGGTTACAACAGGAAATTGTTCGATGAGCGTTGTTGCTGCTGTGGCTCTCGCTACTGTCGTTATTCTGTTACTAGTGTCGGCGGCCGCGCAGTAAAACCGGGCAACGTTGTGCACGGAAACGGTCACGTGGGACGGCCACTTTCAGGCGGGGGATTCGAAGTGCGCTAACGCGATGCAGGCCACTAAAACGTGATTTTATTTCAGAATAAGCACTTCCTTGCCACAAAAGTAGCACTGTCAGGTTTCTGGACCGCTGCACTCTTAAAAATAAGTTGGTAAAAAGCTAGTAAACACGATCGAAATGTTAGTAACAGCAGCTGTTACTAACCTTCTTGGGCCATTACTAACCTTTTACTACCTACGTTAGCAAATGCTTGAAGGTTGCAACGGTTACTACGTTTTGCGCACTGTTAGGAACTTTTCCTCATGAACGTATTCAATGACCTTGTTAAGGAAATTTTAGAGGTTATAACTACCAGCGCCTAACAACCTATTTAGTAGCATGGAGATGCATTGAAGTTCATTGAGGCAATATATGCAAGCTTACTACTAAGTCTTATGTCTTTAATATTAGGCCGTGGAGAGGCGATGTTATGCAAAATACACAACTAATTGTTTTTATTAATGCGCTTCATTAAAAGTCTTACACTACGTTACCTCGCTCACCTAAAAAAGCTGTACAAATAAAGGCGCCTTACTTAAGTTATACATTCTACAGCAAAGCCGCCCACCGGCACCATCTGCGTTCCCCAAAGTTAGGGATATAAATACTCTTGGAACCGCTTAGGAGCTGTATACTTCTCGCGTGGACTTGTGTATGTGTGCTGTTCATAAATACTCTTGGAACCGCGTAGGAGCTGTATACTTCTCGCGTGGACTTGTGTATGTGTGCTGTTCTCCTTAATGACATAATGTGCGTAATTGCTCAGTGATATATCGAAATGTTGATGCTTGCGAATAGGACTGTTATAAAACGGGTGATTTGTGAGACAAAATGACCGCGCCTAATAGATTTTTTTTGTTAGCAACCGTTACTAACTTCACTTACTAACCGCTTAGTAACATATGTGACAAGCAGTTAGTAAACCGAACTTAGTAAGTACTACAACCTTTTTTAAGGGCGTGTTTCAACAATTAACGTCGACTTAAAAGTTGCATTGAGTGTCCCTTTAAGCAAGAGTTGTCATGTGATTGTTGAAGTTATTGCTTCGTAGAATTTATACACTGGGGTCTAAAAATGCTAGGTGCCCGTGTACTGTACGATGTAGTGCAAGTTGAAGAACACCAGGTGGTCGAAGTTTCCCCTATACAGTGCTTTATAATCATGTGGTTTTGTGGCGTAAACACCCAGACATTATCATTATACACTTTCGTCTACATTTTGCACCATGTGGTCTTGTGGCTGAGGTACTCAACTGCGGACCAGCAGGTCGTGGGATCGAATCCCTACTGCGGCGGCTGCATTTTTCATGGAGGCGAAAATGTTGTATGCACGTGTGCTCAGATTTCAGATTTGGGTGCTCAGATTTGGGGGCACGTTAGAAACCCCAGGCGGTCGAAATTTCCGAGGCCCTCCATTACGGCGTCTCTCATAATCATATGGTGGTTTTGGGACGTTCAACTCCACAATAATCAAAATCTGCACCATAACCTACCTAAGCCGAAGTCACCTTAAGTCATGCTGCTTGGCTTTTAGATACAAATTTGTGTAAACAAATTAAAACAAACATTGGCAGACACCAGGTTTGGGTTGGAGCGTGGACGCTGCTGCGTGTGGGGAGGTTTAGCACTCTCAGTAACTCCAGGACCACGGCTTGTCCTTAAGCTGTCTCTTTCACGTAAACCGAGACTGTCCATTGTTTGCATTGCAGATGAGAAGCATGCGTGCCGTACTCTTGACATGTGTTTAACACTGGGCGAGGCGGTGCAGCTGCTTGCTGATCGTGAAAGCTTGCGCAGGGGACTGCGCGTGCGTGATGCGATGGTGCGCACTGTTGCGCGGAGCCCAGGTATAGCATTGTGAGCTGTTCTTGCGCAGGCATTTGCGAGCCTTCTTTTGAGTGCTTTACATTTTTTCGTGCTGCATGTTTCGCACGGTGATCTTTCTGGGCTGCCTTGCACGTCTGCTTGCTTCTTGTTTGCGCGGCGAAGAAGCTTTATCTCCGTGCTCGCTTACGTCAGCCTTCTCTTGCGGCATAGATTTCTCGCGGGTGTACCGACGGGAGGTATAGCGAAACTGGCCCGAAGCCAGGCGCCAAGCTGTCTGGTTCATAGCGGGCCCGTGCAGAGGAATCCAGCGTTGCCGGCGAAGCCAAGGCGAATGTAACCTCCTCAATCGGGGCAATCAGCCTTGTTGCCTGTACAGGAGGGCAGGGTCGCGCGTTTTGCCTTGCCGTTTCTGTGAAAGCTCTTGGCGCCATGAAGGGCGAAAAAACGGGACAAAATGTTTTGCTTCTTGCGGTGCACACTGTGTTCACCTCGATGATTATCCTTGCGGAAGTCCGGTGAACGGCGCAGTGTTTATCCACTGACTGCGCGGTGTGATGGCTGCGTGTTGCGCACATCGGACTTCCTGTCGCAAGTAACGTGCAAGTGTGATGTCACATGGAATGGGTGTACGAGAGTTTTAAATAAAATGAAAATCCATGACTTGCGCGTTGTGTGAAGCGCCGGTACTCTTCAAGCACACGGCTACATTACTGTTTGAAGAGAACCTCCCGTCATTCTTGCTTTTGCCCGTGCGGATGATTTGTTCTTGGACTGCCAGGATTCCAGTCATGTTGTTACATGGCATGCATCTCATGATTGTCATGTTTCCATCAGTCACACTTGACTCCTTCGTCGTCTATTCGCGTCACGTGACACCAAATTTGGTGAATGTGAAGCTATAGAGAAACGACCGCGAGCGCACTGTTAGCGTAGCATGTAATAATGTTTTGCATGACACGCATCTCATGATTATCGTACTTTCACTAGTCACATACCTTCGTAATCCATTGCCCCGCTGCGGTGGTCTAGTGGCTAAGGTACTCGGCTGCTGACCCGCAGGTCGCGGGATCGAATCCCGGCTGCGGCGGCTGCATTTCCGATGGAGGCGGGAATGTTGTAGGCCCGTGTGCTCAGATTTGGGTGCACGTTAAAGAACCCCTGGGGGCCGCAATTTCCAGAGCCCCCCACCCCCAACTAAGGCGTCGCTCATAATCATATGGTGCTTTTGAGACGTTAAACCCCATATATCAATCAATCAATCAATTCGTCATCCACTGACGTGACGTAATACCAAATTTGGTATATGTGAAACTAGCGAAACTGCCGCAAGCGCATCGTGAGTGTAGCATGTATTCATGTTTTACATGACACGCATGCTATGATTATCATGTTTGGACGTATCATTCACCTTCGTCGTCCGTTCGGGTGACGTAATACCTATTTTGGTATATGTGAAGCTAGCGAAACGGCCGCGAGCGCATCAGGAGTGTGGCATGTGGTGTTGCGGACCGGGGCCTACCCGACGCGTCCCCTCTGTCGTGGGTTGCCGAGACGTCAGGGGTGCGTCGGACCCGGTCTCTTGTGGTAGCGTGGCGCAACTTCGGGTGGAGGAAACGAACGCTGACAAGATTAGGAAACGAAAAACAAACAGCTTTATGGCACTATTTACAACGATTTACAGCATAGAGGTTAGGAGTTCCGCAAACCACGAGCGTGGCGGATGAACCATTAAACCATGGTTCAGAGCAAGGTCCAGCACTTCGCAGCGTCGTTATAAGCCCTCTCAGGCTCCTCCTCTTTGATTGGAAGACCAATAATACACACAAGATTCCGCCCTCTAAGGCATCAGTCGATAACACATGGTCGCCGAATAGGGGTCGCATCTCCAAACGCAATGCTCCTCCGGGCCGAGCTTCACTAAGGAAAGGGTAAATGGGTTCCTTCCCTGAACAAGTTGGCGGTTGGGTGGCTGCCGCTGTCTTTCCCGGGAAGGGCAGCCAAGGAGCAGACACGACCTGTGCGGTCGGTCTGCTTCGCCGTCTCGCTAAACAAGCCATCAGGACGAAATGCTTGTAGGGACGTTGGCTCAATGACCCTCTTATAATCTGTTTGTCGCTCCGAGCTGCTGGACGCTCGTTCCCGAAAGAACTGGGGTTCCGGGCGTACGAACGCTGCTCGGCTCTGCTTCACATGGACAGCATGGCGCCTACGGACGTGGGTCAAACAGTAGTCATGTTCCTAAATGATACGCATCTCATGATTATCATTTTTGCATTAGTCACACCCCTTCGCCATCCATTCACGCCCGGTAATACCAGATTTGGTATATGGGAAGCCAGCGAAACGGCTGCGAGTGCATCAGGAGTCCTAAATGATACGCATCTCATTATCATATTTGCACTTTAGTCACATACCTTCGTCATCCATGCACGCCCCGTAATACCAAGTCTGGTATATGTGAAGCTAGCGAAACGGCCGCGAGCGCATCATGAGTGTAGCATGCATTCATGTTTTACATGACACGCATGTCATGATTATCATGTTACGACGTGTAATTTACCTTCGTCGTCCGTTCGCGTCACGTAATACCAAATTTCGTGTATGTGAAGCTAGCGAAACGGCCGCAAGCGCATCATGAGTGTAGCATGTCTTCTTTACATGACACGCATGTCATGATTATCATGTTTGGACGTGTCATTAGACGGTTATAGTAGCCCCGCCGCGGTGGTCTAGTGGCTAAGGTACTCGGCTGCTGACCCGCAGGTCGCGGGTTCAAATCCCGGCTGCGGCGGCTGCATTTCCGATGGAGGCGGAAATGTCGAGGCCCGTGTGCTCAGATTTGGGTGCACGTTAAAGAACCCCAGGTGGTCAAAATTTCCGGAGCCCTCTACTACGGCGTCTCTCATAATCATATGGTGGTTTTGGGACGTTAAACCCCACAAATCAATCAATCAGACAGTTATAGTATACCGGGCTTACCGGGATACCGGGCGTACCGTGATACCGGAATCGAAGTGCGCATGCGCAGATACGTACGTTACCCGTACCGCTTACTGTATGCGCGGTATTTTTCAGATTTAAGGTTACCGTGGTAGCGTAAGTGTGCCTGGTGTACGTAAACATGGCGGAACTCTCGGACACCTGCTTCGAAGTGATTTTGGCGTAGTTGTTTTAAAATATACTTTGTTCGCAGCAAACTACTGTTTAAAGTGGCTTCACTTGCCTTGAGTTGTCCTCGTTGACCGAGTATTACGGATAAGTTGGCGTAATGTTTGTGATAGTTTCCCATTTCGAACACGTCTAGGCCTAACTACAAGATCGCCGTAAACAAATCGGCAACTTGTTTTTTTTTCGCGTTTGGTGCGTGGTTTATATTTATTTGCTTTATTAGTAGTAAAATAAATTTGTAACAACGCTTCGCGCGGTGACATAGGCAAACATTCTCGTTTGCTTTTCCTTTTCACTGTCTTTAACTTATTAATCATCCGATAGGTGGCGCCACTGTCTCAGCTGGTGCACGTAAACCACGTAAACGCTATGCCGCTTAACTATAAGACGCTGTCTACAACGAGCGTTTGCTGCACGATAACATCCATCCTTCGTCGTCCAATGGTAAATTCTTCTATGACGACCTATAATTAGCGGTCATAGTGCGCCTTCATCTGCTGGAATCGGTTCTGGCATATAGGCCACGCAAGCATAGCTTTTGAGATTTGTTTCTGATATTTACGCGGAGCGATTCCTAGTTAACTATTGGTGTTAGACTTGAAGGCCGCAGTGTGCACTGTACTGACAGTATATGAATGAATAAATTGATGCTTTTGCTGTGCGTCAGAGGAGGGGCTAGTCATGATTTCAGAAGTCGCCAGTACCTGAGACAAGTGTCTTTATATAGGTGTGTGCATAAACGGGGGAAGTAATTAGTACTGTTGTGCAGGGAAATATGCTGGGAATTTCGTCAACGTTTCCAAGGAAAAATCCCTGAAATAGGGTATTTTCGTCTCTATGAATGAGAATTGTTCGGCGTAGTACGGAACATCACTGTGTGTAGTCATGACTTACATGACATGCATGTCATGATTTTCTTGTTAGGGTCTGCCACTTACGTTTGCCATGCAGTCATGCACCATACCAGTTTTGCAATATGTCATGTGAACGAAACCCCCGCAAGAGCAGCAAGACCATGAAATGGGAATCATGACATACATGTCATGATTTTCATGTTATGACTAGTCACTTATGCTGTCATAGTCATGTTACGCCATACCAATTTTGGTATAGATCCCATTATCCAAATGGCCAGCAGGAGAACTAAAAATCGTAGGCGGCTAGACAGACACACAGACAGACAGACAGACTGACACACAGAGACAGACTGACACAGACAGACAGACTCAGTCGCTGAAGTTCCCTAAGAAATGTTTGGCATTTAGTATTTCGGGGGCGAGTTGACCCCTCGCCGCGGGGCTACGCCTACCGCAGGACTAAGGATTCGTGTCCGCAGTTGCCGGCTGTTGTAGACTTTTTCCCAAGCGGCTTTCTAGAGGCCGCCATTGTCCTTTCTGGGGTGCTCAAATTTACGTGACCCTCCAAATATGGACTGCCGTCGCATTGACGTCAGCCGTTGCCATGTCATTTCATCCCGGGGTACGTGCATTTCTGTGGAATGCGCATCCGGCTGGGCCCTTAGCAACCGACCATATACGTGGGACGTCTGTAACGCTAGCGCGGACACGACAGAACCACGTCCGGCCAGAGTATGTTGTACGTGCATCTCTGTGGAATACGCAGCCGGCTGGGCCCTAAGCAACCGACCATATACGTGGGACGTCTGTAACGCTAGCGCGGACACGACAGAACCACGTCCGGCCAGAGTACGGTGTACGTGCATCTCTGTGGAATACGCAGCCGGCTGGGCCCTTAGCAACCGACCATATACGTGGGACGTCTGTAACGCTAGCGCGGACACGACAGAACCACGTCCGTCCAGAGTACGGTGTACGTGCATCTCTGTGGAATGCGCAGCCGGCTGGGCCCTTAGCAACCGACCATATACGTGGGACGTCTGTAACGCTAGCGCGGACACGACAGAACCACGTCCGGCCAGAGTACGGTGTACGTGCATCTCTGTGGAATACGCAGCCGGCTGGGCCCTAAGCAACCGACCATATACGTGGGACGTTTGTAACGCTAGCGCGGACACGACAGAACCACGTCCGGCCAGAGTACGGTGTACGTGCATCTCTGTGGAATGCGCAGCCGGCTGGGCCCTAAGCAACCGACCATATACGTGGGACGTCTGTAACGCTAGCGCGGACACGACAGAACCACGTCCGTCCAGAGTACGGTGTACGTGCATCTCTGTGGAATGCGCAGCCGGCTGGGCCCTTAGCAACCGACCATATACGTGGGACGTCTGCAACGCTAGCGCGGACACGACAGAACCACGTCCGGCCAGAGTACGGTGTACGTGCATCTCTGTGGAATGCGCAGCCGGCTGGGCCCTTAGCAACCGACCATATACGTGGGACGTCTGTAACGCTAGCGCGGACACGACAGAACCACGTCCGTCCAGAGTACGGTGTACGTGCATCTCTGTGGAATGCGCAGCCGGCTGGGCCCTAAGCAACCGACCATATACGTGGGACGTCTGTAACGCTAGCGCGGACACGACAGAACCACGTCCGGCCAGAGTACGGTGTACGTGCATCTCTGTGGAATGCGCAGCCGGCTGGGCCCTTAGCAACCGACCATATACGTGGGACGTCTGTAACGCTAGCGCGGACACGACAGAACCACGTCCGTCCAGAGTACGGTGTACGTGCATCTCTGTGGAATGCGCAGCCGGCTGGGCCCTAAGCAACCGACCATATACGTGGGACGTCTGTAACGCTAGCGCGGACACGACAGAACCACGTCCGGCCAGAGTACGGTGTACGTGCATCTCTGTGGAATGCGCAGCCGGCTGGGCCCTTAGCAACCGACCATATACGTGGGACGTCTGTAACGCTAGCGCGGACACGACAGAACCACGTCCGGCCAGAGTACGGTGTACGTGCATCTCTGTGGAATGCGCAGCCGGCTGGGCCCTAAGCAACCGACCATATACGTGGGACGTCTGTAACGCTAGCGCGGACACGACAGAACCACGTCCGTCCAGAGTACGGTGTACGTGCATCTCTGTGGAATGCGCAGCCGGCTGGGCCCTTTGCAACCGACCATATACGTGGGACGTCTGTAACGCTAGCGCGGACACGACAGAACCACGTCCGGCCAGAGTACGGTGTACGTGCATCTCTGTGGAATGCGCAGCCGGCTGGGCCCTTAGCAACCGACCATATACGTGGGACGTCTGTAACGCTAGCGCGGACACGACAGAACCACGTCCGGCCAGAGTACGGTGTACGTGCATCTCTGTGGAATGCGCAGCCGGCTGGGCCCTTAGCAACCGACCATATACGTGGGACGTCTGTAACGCTAGCGCGGACACGACAGAACCACGTCCGTCCAGAGTACGGTGTACGTGCATCTCTGTGGAATGCGCAGCCGGCTGGGCCCTTAGCAACCGACCATATACGTGGGACGTCTGTAACGCTAGCGCGGACACGACAGAACCACGTCCGGCCAGAGTACGGTGTACGTGCATCTCTGTGGAATACGCAGCCGGCTGGGCCCTAAGCAACCGACCATATACGTGGGACGTTTGTAACGCTAGCGCGGACACGACAGAACCACGTCCGGCCAGAGTACGGTGTACGTGCATCTCTGTGGAATGCGCAGCCGGCTGGGCCCTAAGCAACCGACCATATACGTGGGACGTCTGTAACGCTAGCGCGGACACGACAGAACCACGTCCGTCCAGAGTACGGTGTACGTGCATCTCTGTGGAATGCGCAGCCGGCTGGGCCCTTAGCAACCGACCATATACGTGGGACGTCTGTAACGCTAGCGCGGACACGACAGAACCACGTCCGGCCAGAGTACGGTGTACGTGCATCTCTGTGGAATGCGCAGCCGGCTGGGCCCTTAGCAACCGACCATATACGTGGGACGTCTGTAACGCTAGCGCGGACACGACAGAACCACGTCCGTCCAGAGTACGGTGTACGTGCATCTCTGTGGAATGCGCAGCCGGCTGGGCCCTAAGCAACCGACCATATACGTGGGACGTCTGTAACGCTAGCGCGGACACGACAGAACCACGTCCGGCCAGAGTACGGTGTACGTGCATCTCTGTGGAATGCGCAGCCGGCTGGGCCCTTAGCAACCGACCATATACGTGGGACGTCTGTAACGCTAGCGCGGACACGACAGAACCACGTCCGTCCAGAGTACGGTGTACGTGCATCTCTGTGGAATGCGCAGCCGGCTGGGCCCTAAGCAACCGACCATATACGTGGGACGTCTGTAACGCTAGCGCGGACACGACAGAACCACGTCCGGCCAGAGTACGGTGTACGTGCATCTCTGTGGAATGCGCAGCCGGCTGGGCCCTTAGCAACCGACCATATACGTGGGACGTCTGTAACGCTAGCGCGGACACGACAGAACCACGTCCGGCCAGAGTACGGTGTACGTGCATCTCTGTGGAATGCGCAGCCGGCTGGGCCCTAAGCAACCGACCATATACGTGGGACGTCTGTAACGCTAGCGCGGACACGACAGAACCACGTCCGTCCAGAGTACGGTGTACGTGCATCTCTGTGGAATGCGCAGCCGGCTGGGCCCTTTGCAACCGACCATATACGTGGGACGTCTGTAACGCTAGCGCGGACACGACAGAACCACGTCCGGCCAGAGTACGGTGTACGTGCATCTCTGTGGAATGCGCAGCCGGCTGGGCCCTTAGCAACCGACCATATACGTGGGACGTCTGTAACGCTAGCGCGGACACGACAGAACCACGTCCGTCCAGAGTACGGTGTACGTGCATCTCTGTGGAATGCGCAGCCGGCTGGGCCCTAAGCAACCGACCATATACGTGGGACGTCTGTAACGCTAGCGCGGACACGACAGAACCACGTCCGGCCAGAGTACGGTGTACGTGCATCTCTGTGGAATGCGCAGCCGGCTGGGCCCTAAGCAACCGACCATATACGTGGGACGTCTGTAACGCTAGCGCGGACACGACAGAACCACGTCCGGCCAGAGTACGGTGTACGTGCATCTCTGTGGAATGCGCAGCCGGCTGGGCCCTTAGCAACCGACCATATACGCGGGACGTCTGTAACGCTAGCGCGGACACGACAGAACCACGTCCGGCCAGAGTACGGTGTACGTGCATCTCTGTGGAATGCGCAGCCGGCTGGGCCCTTAGCAACCGACCATTACGTGGGACGTCTGTAACGCTAGTTCAGACACGACGGCACCACGTCGGGCCAGGCGCGGCGGACCTCCATCTGGCGGAACGCGAGAAGACAATGGCCGGGAATATGCTTTTGTAGACGCCGCTATCATTGTGCGACTGTGACGCTACAAGGAATGAAACTTAAGATGGCTGGATCTACCCGCAGATAGACATCCGGGCGAAGAGCTGCGATGCCCGAACTCTACTCCATTGCCACGTACGTGTACATCTGGCGCGTCGCGCCGGCGCCTGCTCGCTGTTCTGCTTGCACGGACGTGCCTATACGTCTGGCAAATTTATCTGCGAGTTTTGCTTTGTTCTAATGATTCCTGGAAGGTATAACATGTGCGCTGAGATCTCGTGGTGGTATAATAGGTGTGCAGTGACCGATTTTCTATTTGACTTTTCAACTTCGTGCGTATTTATTAATATCCCGCAACCTGCTTGAATGATTTTCTTTCGTGTCTAGCAAAGTGCGCATTTTTATCCACGTTGTGAACGAGTATAGTGAAGGACATGTGAAACGCTTCGAGCGATCTGTCATTTTCCGACTGCGCTGTTATTACTTTTATCTGTGAGCTAATAATAATAATAATAATAATAATAATAATAATAATAATAATAATACTATGACTCATAAATCGCGAACGAGCGTTATCTTTGCTATCGCCGTAACGCTGATGAGGCCAGATCAAGTGTTCACGCTTGTTTGCTTGTAAACACGGTTGATAGCGAAATTTTGATCATGTGTACTGTCAAACTCGTCAACTGGAAATTGGCGTAATTGGGTTGGACCAGTTCGCGTCTTGCATTTGCGTCTCCACCAAAACAGCATGTATCTTCACACGTTCCGGCTTTACATGCAAAGGGATGGGCTGCTTATCGTTATCCGGAGAAAGCAATTTCCTGCGGTTTTACACGGTGCTTGATCTG
This sequence comes from Rhipicephalus microplus, assembly GCF_043290135.1. Lineage (NCBI taxonomy): Eukaryota > Metazoa > Arthropoda > Arachnida > Ixodida > Ixodidae > Rhipicephalus > Rhipicephalus microplus. The sequence goes on from NC_134710.1 coordinate 160,059,224, forward strand.
TGTAGGGAACGACAGTCGTTTACCGTTGCGTTTTCAGGTATGACAAGATAGGGTCGTGCTCCAGAGCAGTGATATATGGGCTTGTTTTTCGCAATACCTACCTTCAGCGCGTGCGTTCCCCGTCTCGGTGATTACAGGTAGATATTTAGCCTTCGGTATTGCTAGGCGTCATCGCTATTTGTGACGATTCTTAGTTGAAAACGTTCACGTTCCATACGTACGCCTTTTTTTTTGCCGCTCACCAGGAATTGCATGCTAGCATATATGTCTTCCAGTAATACTCGGTCGCCTGCAAACCGTTTGTTGAGCACAATACTAGTAACCTACTAATTTTGAATAAGTAACCAAAGTTTTCGATATTCGCCGAATATCTGAATAGCCGAAATCTCTGGACGTTATCTTTATGATTGTTTTGAATCTCTCATATTTCGCATTGTCAAAAACGGCGGTCGCAGTCGCCTCTATTTTGCGGCTTATATTGAGCGAACATTCTTAGCAAAAAAACTTAAGTTTACACGAAGGGGCATTGTGAGCCCGCTTCCCCCCCCCCCCCCCCAAAACGGGATGGAGGGCGAGAGCACCTCGGCGCTGCTCTTGCCGTTTGACATTGCAGTGGCTCTAGCTTTCCTAAAGGGGCCCTGCAACACTTTTTGAGCATGGTCAGAAAACGCTGCCGATTGGTAGTAGAGGCTCCCGACAACACGCGAGCCAAATATTATAGTGCAGCACGCGACCTGGACTCCACAATAAATGATCAAAGCCAGCTGAAAATTGCTTTTTCTTCTCTCGACAAATCACAGCATATACCCAAAAATCGCACGTAGCAAGCCCATCTATCAGCCAATCGCTCATTTGAACATGGCGCGCTCGCTCGTTACAGAGATCGCCGTGGGAGGCCGCTACTTGTCCACGCGTGCTAGAGTTACTGTATACGCTACCTTTACCTAAAGGTAACTATACAGTACAGTAATATAATATACAGTAACTCGAACACGTGCGCGCACGATCACACTGAAAAAAGTTGCGCGTTTGAAAAAAAATAAGAAAAAAAAAGTGCTCAAGGTCACGAGGCCCGCGCGACTTTTTTTCTGTGGCCCTGCCATTCCTCCCTGCTAAGCTTCCAGCGAAAGAGATAATGCGATTGCAGCATGCGACAAACCTTTGTAACTCCACTCGCAGTGGACGGATTTTTAAAACTTTTGCGGTTTTGAATTCGTGAGGCAATAAGCTCTTCCAGTGAATTCGTCCCATGGTTACCTGAAAAAGTGTTTCATGGCCCCTTTACAGCCACCGTAATATACGCTAACAAACTGTGTGCGATGCCGCTGATGGAGCTCAGAAAGGTTTGTGCTTTGGCATCGCTTCGCAGTTCTCATTTGGCCTATGCGTCATTTAACGGTCAGCTCAAACGTACGATAAGCGCTCGCCGCAGCCTGCCCACCTGCAGTCGGACAAGCTGTATTCTTTTCGGACTAGCCTGAATAGCGTGGCAGAACGCGGTTAGAGCGAATGCCTCGAGGGCAGGTTTGCGATCCTGAAGACTGCTGGGGAGGGGGGCACCTACCTAAGTACCCATGTAACGTACATATTTAGGTGCGTTAAACAACTCCGGATGTTGAAAATCGAGGCTCTGTTCCCCCACTACTGTGTGCCTCAGTCATGTATCGTGCTTTTGGCACGCAATACCCCAGACGTTATTATTATTTACGGCATGGAGCCTTTTCTCGAAGTGTGTAGGTTGAACGGGTGCTCAGCCGCCCTTTATTGCTCAGCAACTGCACAGGACCTGCCGCTTCCTGTGCGCGTCAAGAGGCCTTGGTTATCTTCACTTCTTTCTTAGCTCACTTCTTTCTGTTCAGCATCACGTAAAAGCCGCAGAACTATTGCGTCGTCGGCTAAAAATCGAGGAAGCATCGCTCGTGAGCAGCAGTGATGTCGCAAAGGCCATATTACGCCCATATCTGCATCTGTTTTTGACATTCATTGATAATGTCATGAGAACGTTAAAGCTACTCTTCGTGCACGCAACAGGGCCGAGTGTCTGCCAACTTTTCTTGCTTTTCTCTTGTGTAGCCGCTTTAATATCGCGCTTCTACACGACCGTGATGAGGCGTTGTTTGGCGTGGTTTAATCAGTGCTCCAGATGATGATCCTTGCGGGCTACAGAATAGCGAGAGCTTTGGGGATCGAGACGGCGGGAAAGGGGAAAGCAGATATGAAGAAAAAGAGGAAGCAAGTCACGAGGATAAGGGGCCAACGAAAACAAAAAATAAGTACGGCAAAACCACTCGTTTTCCATCCGCGGCTGACGTCGGGAGGAGGCAGTTTCACTTGAGCACCGCGCGTCGCAACGTCACACTGGGTGACGTTGCGTCAGCCGCCGGCTGCCATTGGCTCAGCACTGGTTGGCGAGGAGGTGGGGGAGGGCAGAGCGGCGTTAAAAGAGCGGCTGGTATGGCGCCGATACGAGCTAGTGATGAGCAGAGCTAGGGCCGTGGTCACGCTCTCGAAGTCGCGTGTAGTTCGGAAATGTCAGCCTCCGGATCGACGCAGTTCATGGTGCGCCAGAGCACTGGCGTGCGCCTGGGCCCCACTTCAGACGGCGTTCAGGACAGTGCACGGTGAGGAGATTTTGCCGGCTCGCCCTGTTTCGTTGAGTTTTTTTTTGCATGATTCGCGCGTTCTCCTCAACTTCCTCGACGCGTGCTCGTATAGTCTGTCTGAGGGATAGCTTCGTAGAGCAACCGTCGGCTCTTTATGACGTGCCAAACTGTGTACAGCGTAAATTTCCAGCCGCATGATTCGTCCCGAATTTGATGGCTCTAAACTTCGGATCACGTTTTTGCAGTGAATATATCGGGGTGGTGGCAGCTTTCGGAAAGATTGCCCGCAAATATCCGGAGCACTTCGCTGCGGTGTCTTGCATTGCCGGAGTTGCTTTGGAACGTTAAATCGCACAGACTTGCAAGTTGATGCGAGGCTGGAGTTATGGGTACTGACTGGGCGCGAAACCTTGACGCTTAATATGTGATCGCGTCAGGGAAGTAACCCTTTGAAATTCGCCTCTTATATCTTCTCAAGACGAACACTGCGAATCGCAGCTTTTTAAATCCCCGGGCGATTTCGGCATCTGTGCTGCGAGACTGCCGTTTCAACTCTAAATTTGTCTTGGACGAAGCCGGCCGCGGTATTCGCGAACAGCCACCTACTTGCGCGCGCGCGAGCCTGTACAAGTAACATTTGCAGACATCTGTAAGTTAGGACCGTGTGGGTCGAGTGGGATTACTGTTGGTTGGCAGAATTTATACTTCCTTGTCTATTTCTTATGAGTGTGGTGATGCGATTCCGCAGCATAATATAGTAGCAATACATGTTTACTACATGTAGCTTGACGCTTCATGTTATTTGGCATTGGTTGGCGCAGTAGAACGCACGGACAGCTAAAAGCCGTCGAGGCGAAACTATACGTTTGCTTCCACGCCTTTCTGCCATGTGTCTGCTGTTGCTCTGAAATAATATTTTGGTGTCTTTTTCTCGAAAGTAGCTTTCGTACGTCAAGTGGCCGTTGCCTGCGACACCTGTCAAATCGGTGGGCACTCTCCGCCGTTGCATATCAAAGCAGCTCTGGTGGGTGCTACACCTGAACTGGCTACCAGTGCCGCTGTACATAAATGCGTACGAATAACCTTCTTGATCAACTTGAGTGTTGTAAGGAATGCGGGAAGCGCCCCCTCCAGGATGATTCACAATAGTAGCTGATTGTAGGGTTGTGCGAAATTTCGAATAGCGAATCGAATAGCGCTGTACTCGAATGGTACATATTCGAAATACCGGATATTTTTCGAATAATTAGCAACGATAAAAAAAAAATGCTTGAACGAATGAGACTTGAAAACCGCGCGCGGTAACTTTTCTTGTTTTCCCGCAGGTCACGGGATCGAATCCCTGCGGCGGCGGCTGCATTTCCAATGGAGGCGGAAATGTAGGCCCGTGGGCTCAGATTTGGGTGCACGTTAAAGAACCCCCAGGTCGTCGAAATTTCCTGTGCCCTTCACTACCGCGTCTCTCGTATTCATATGATGGTTTTGGGTCGTTAAACCTTGCATATCAATTGATCAATCAACTTTTCTCGTTTTAATCATCGGCTTACACTGCCATCTTCGCTACGAAATTTGCTATGTTAGCTCATGAAATAAGTGTCAGCTGTTGACAAAGTACCACCTTCATTACGGGAGGCACTGCTTTGTTTCAGCCGGCAGTTACAAAATATTTCGAAGACCTATTTGCTGCTAAGTTTAAATAATTCTCTATTTTTTTTTCTTCTGTTACGCATAATGGCCGTTCCTTTGTTAAACCTTGTGAATATTTGCATCAAATAAAATGTTGTGGAATTCTTGGGCGCTTTTCCACTTCAGTATTCGCCTTGGGCAGGTCGTTGAACTCTATATTGGGCCTCATGTTGAACTCTATATTGTCGGGTGTGACCGTCGATAATCGCAATCGAAGCTGCGCGACCCTCTTTCGCAATGATGCACCGGAAGACGCTTACGGTCGTCCCGTCGCGTCTACTCTCGGCGACTTTGGCCTTTTTGGGCGGTTGCTTCTTCCCCGGACACATTTTTCTTTCTGTTGGAAACGACGCGACGTTTGGCATGGCGCTTGCTTGCCTTTGTAGCGGCGTGCATGCGACTAACAAGTTCTGTTTATTTTTTTTTCTATGTACGATGACTTCCCCACGCGAACCCTGATCGACCTCCCCACGCGAACCTTATGATCGTTCATACAGTTGTTTTCATGCGTTCCATCATGACATTTGTTTAGACTGGCGTTCGCAAGCAGCCTTTTGTCGGCACTACTCGCGCACTCCTGGTTCTCGCGCGCGGCATTACTCCAGCCGTTGGTCTCTGCAGGCGGCACTCGGTGTGCAATCGCGGCTTTTTCTACCGCCGGGAGTGACCGCTTCGACTCGACTCTCTCGAAACAAAGTGCACTCGGCGACTGCCGCTTGCGTGCTAGCGTTTTTCATGGAAATTCACAGGCATTCGTCCACGCGGACGATCGATAAGATAACTGGCATCTTTTCTTCGGTGGAATAAGGTGACACCTGGTATCTTCTAGACTCGTCTGGATGGTATCAGGAAGCCACTTGCACGAGCTTATCTCTGCGCCTCTTTGGCGTGAATACGCTATCCACCTTGAATAAGCGTCTTCAAGACTGCTGGTGCGATAACAGGTATCTTGTCTTGCATGGTTGCATAGGTGCTTTGAAGGACTGATGCGATTCCTGTTCTGATGAAAGGGGCCTGTCCGTTTAGCGTTGTTTCCGTGGGAGTAATTTTCCAGGTCTGCTCCCATTTTCCGCGGGCAAGTTTGGCCCGCTGTGGTAAAAGTAAAAATTTTAGGGGTGGGTGCCCTGGCTGATGCCTCTGGCCTGGCTCTGTCCAGCTCCATGAAAAGCATGATGGGTATGCGTGATGAACAAAGCGGTGCTGGACTTACCATAATGGTACATCCATGTTTTTTTAGGAGAATTAGGAATTGCAGGGATTGAATGTGAGCTAGTGTTAATGGAGACTGCACTAATGGATAGTGCAGTAGGGGGTATTGCATGTTTCACCTAAGGCCATTACATTAACATTTGTTTGAGACTCCACATGCATTATTTGAACAGCTTTAAATGTGGACACTGACATGCTGCCACGTTACTCGTTGTGTGGATCATGCGGTTCAGGGCACTTGCACACTCGACGCTCTCTGAACCGCTGCGCACTGTTCTGTGCAGGTCCCTGAAATGCTTGCAGTCGCAGCTGGCTCCCGTGAGTGCATGCGCTCGTGCGCTGAGTACGTCGACGGCACTCCATCAGCAGCCTCAGCCCGCCACGTTGTCGGCGCTACCAAATCATGTTCGTGCCTACGTCGAGGAGAAGCAGCGCCTGTGCCAACCAAATGCTGTACACATCTGCGATGGCAGCGAGGCCGAGAACAACTACCTGCTCGACCTTATGCTCAAGGCTGGCAGCATCGTACCACTGCCAAAGTACCGAAACTGGTGCGTGCAATATATACGCTCGGCAGGCTCTGCATGCAAGATTTTCTTTTGTAGGATCGGTGTCTTGCCAGTTCACTTGTTTATTCTTGAAAACTGCAATAATAGCTGGGTGGGTACAAATGTATATGCTTAAAGGATTAACATAGAATTGCAAGCAAAAAAAACAAAGCAATGATTAGTGAAGGTTAGGTGAGGCTATTTTGAAATGTGTACTCAGGGATGTAGCATCATTAAAAAAGTTATTTCAGTCTGTAACAGCTCTAGTTAAAGCAGAATGCCCGTAACAATTCATTTGTGAAGTTAGGAGTAATTGTCTCGCTGTATCAATTACAAGTTGCATAAGCAGAAGAAAACAATGTTAGCCATGTCAGCATTTATCAAAATCAAAAAAATTTATTTATCAAAAAAATTATCTATGAATGGCACTTTTGTCTGCAATCTATAGTAGACCACACCTGGTTAATAATTTTGAATTAACGTCCATCCAAACTCGTTTGGCTGATGTTATGCTTAATGAAAAGATTTCTTATATTGCATATTTCGTTACGGGTTGTATAAATGCTTCATTTGTTAGCATGTGTACAGGAGGGGTAGAATACTTTGACGAGTATTTAAGAAATAAAAGTATATGGAGGCATTTCTTTACGATTGTGTCAGTCGGTTTATTCTTGGCTAGATCATCTGTTATCCGTAATCAAAAGTACCTGTATATTTGTCATGCCTTGCTTCAGTTGACAACCTTGCCAGATTCATTATACCTAATCTGATCCCCCACATCCCCTCGCTGGAGATGTTTTTGTGTATAAGGCACAATCGTCTGCATACAAAATTGCAGTAAAAGAAAGGTTACTGACAATGCCATTAATAAACAATATGAATAAAAGAGCTCCTAAGACAGTCCTGGGGTACAATAGAAGAAACTGAAACTCTGCAAGACTGGTTTCATTTAGAGAAACACACTACTGTCGATTTTCAAGGTGTGTAATATATGCATAAACTGTATATATATGTACGTGTTGACCAGATATTAACAGCCCCGCCTCGGTGGTCTAGTGGCTAAAGTACTCTGTTGCTGACCCGCAGGTAGCGGGATCGAATCCCGGCTGCGGCAGCTGCATTTCCGATGGAGGTAGAAATGTTGTAGGCCCGTGTTCTCAGATTTGGGTGCACGTTAAAGAACCCCAGGTGGTAAAAATTTCCGAAGCCCTCCACTACGGCGTCTCTGATAATCATATGGTGGTTTTGGGACGTTAAACCCGACATATCAAAGCAAACCAGATATTAACATATTAAAATACAGGATGGCCCTAATAAATAGTTGTTGTGTTAGGCACTCATTTGTGTAATGGAGATTGCTTTTTCAATACTTAACCCATTTCTTATAATCATTCAGAAATCATTGCATTGGGAAAATCTTTCCTGGCACATAATATTCCTGCTTAAACTGTTCTGTTTGCAATAGCTACCTGGCTCGTACAGACCCGGCCGATGTTGCCCGTGTTGAGAGCAAGACATTCATCAGTACACAAAGGCGTGAAGAAACCATCCCAACGCCAAAAGAGGGCATCAAAGGCACTTTGGGCAACTGGATGTCTCCAACAGATTTGCAAAATGCACTCAATGAACGCTTCCCTGGTTGCATGAAAGGTGAGCCACTAAAATAGCTTCTCTTTGTTTATAGAGCAGTACATTATACTGCATGACTCGAATTAATTTTGTTCATGCTGGCTCCTATTGTGCTGGCTACATCAACTGGCAGCGTGTCTGATTTGCCTGCTATTATTGCAATAAAAATTATGAACAATAGAAATTATAAACATGGCTGTTGCCATCATCTTGCCTATACATAAGTATCAATTGATAATGTCCCCCCCCCTTGCATCAAGTGTGTGAGGGGAGATCAAATGAGCTCCCCGTCCGTCTGTTTTGCTCAGAGGACGCGTGTGATAACATCCTCCCTGCATGTTAGACCTGCCATCAAATGTTGCTCAAGTTGTAAGGAAACACCCTGCCCTTCTCGAATGAGCATAAAGGGACACGGGTAGGGGTGTTGCTTTAGCAGTGACTGTGAACTTTGTTCTTAAAGACGTGCATGCCGTTTTCATAGTAATTGGCGGACGGCTCATACACCTTTCTCCGTGCTGTGCTCAATGCGAAAAGTGCGAAAAGAGCATCTCCCTGGAGCTGTGGTATTCTCATACAGTAGCATTTTGTAGGGTTACGTGAAATTGAATTCAAAAGTTTGTTTCTATCACATTCATTGCTTTGCCTCTGTGGTGAAACTGATTTTCTTTCTATGCATTCATTAGTCTCCAAATTTGTGAATGTATTCATTGCGATCTCTCATTTTGTGCTTCTGGACAGGTCGGACCATGTATGTGATCCCGTTCAGCATGGGACCTCTTGGCTCTCCATTAAGCAAGATTGGAATTCAGCTCACAGATTCGCCATATGTGGTTGCCAGCATGCGCATCATGACTCGCATGGGCTCTGAAGTGCTGCAGACTTTAGGAAGTGGTCCATTCATCAAGTGCTTGCATTCTGTAGGACAGCCCTTGCCCATGAAGAGTGAGCATGTGACACCCTGTATGCATGCTCTGCTTTGTGCTTAAAGGAATTCAATCCAATTAGGCATCCCACCACTCACTTCCTATTCTTTAAGTTTCCTTTATTAGTTAACGTGAAGCCTGGAACCTTGCAAATTCTTTATTTCAAACGGTTCCTATTTCTTTCAAAATTCTTTAGATTTAGACTGTCTAGTGCATGCAGAATTTTTAATTAACTGTTTAGAATTTGAATTAGTATTTGTATATCATAGACAGCAAGTTTTAGGCTGTTAAAAAACTATCAAACAACCTAAGACTTTCCCACTTGTATTGCACGTGCCATATGTGCATATTTGGTCTGTGACAATTTGTGCACTGTTTATTCCTTGGATAGTTCTGTAAAGTACTCTTCACTGAAAACGCCTTTACTGCAGTATGGACAAGAAATATTCACTGCTTTGCTTCGCCATCCTTTTTTTTTTTTTTCATACTTATGCACTCCCTCTTTTTTGTTTATAGCACCTCCTGTGAACAACTGGCCTTGCAATCCTGAAAAAACTATTATTACTCACATTCCTGACAACAATGAGATCTGTTCATTTGGTAGTGGCTATGGTGGCAACTCGCTGCTTGGAAAGAAGTGCTTTGCCCTACGTCTTGGTTCCATACTAGCACAGAGAGAAGGCTGGCTGGCTGAGCACATGTTGGTAAGTAACGTTCAATACACTTTGGCTGTTTGCAGGAAGGTTTGGCAGCAAACTGCCGGTGAACATTTTTATTTTTGCCCTGTCCCCTTCCAAGTGTTGAGGGCAGTATCATTGGTCTTTCCTTTCTGTGGAAGAAAACAAAAATTGCTTTGCAATAATACTTGTGAGAGGTGTTGCCGAATGCCCAGTTTTTATGATGCAAAGAGCCTAGCATTGATTCATACTATCAAGACAGATGTATCCTTTACTAGTAAACATAATTTTCCTTTTATTATGTTGAAAAATAGAAGCAAGTTAGCTATTAACAGTGTATTACTACAGAAACTGCTATTTGTACCTGCTGGCAAGCATATTGTCATGTAAAAAAGCCTGTCTTGACCAATGTTTTCTCAGCAGTCGAACGTCACTTCTAAATTTTTTTCGTGAAGACTACACTGTGCCTGTATGTTCAGTCACATTTATTTGAGGAACTCTATTTTATTAAATAAGGCACTATTTGGTAAGATTTTTACCATGCTCCAATTTTCCTCAGCACACGAGTAGTTTGTATAATGCATCTGTTGATTCTTCATGCGGTTGCATGTGGCAAGTGCCAGCACACCAATTAGTCAACTGTGTGCATCCTTGTAAGTGTTCCTATACCTGTAGCATTGCTTGTGCTGGACTGATGTTTGAATCTACATGCAGGAAATGCTGCATTATAGGTTACCTTACTCGCTTTTGCACTGCTTTGAACAGTCAGTTTTTATATGAAGTATAACTGGTTGACAACATGCTTTTTCCCCCTCCCCCTAGATTTTAGGCATTACAAATCCTAAAGGAGAGAAAAAGTACGTTGTTGCTGCATTCCCCAGTGCATGCGGGAAAACCAACCTGGCTATGATGACCCCAACTCTCCCTGGCTACAAAGCGGAATGTGTTGGAGATGACATTGCTTGGATGAAATTTGATGAACAAGGTGTTCTGAGAGCCATCAACCCTGAATATGGATTCTTTGGAGTGGCTCCTGGTTTGTGCACGATTTCCTGTATTTTAAAGCTATGGAATTGGTGTAAAGTGGGTGTGATCAGATTCTTGACTCCTTATTCGCTAAAAGGGGAGGATGACTTTTTATGTATGGAATATAGCGCCAGTGATATTTTTTGCATTGTTATAGTATTGCGACTATAGCGAATCTGCTATATTTGTGCCGAAGTTGTAAAGAAAATCTCATGCCTGTCGTATTCTCTTAACATGGTGCTGTCCGAGTGCCTTTCCCCTATCTTTCATCTGTTCTAGTACTTGAGCCTCGAGCCTTAGTTTAGAACCAGAAGTTTACTGGTTTACAGATTTAACATAATGTAGTGAGAAGATAATTTGTGAATGAACCGCTTGTGGGCCAGGACTAATGTATGAAAAATCGTACCGGAAGCTCTACGAATAATTTAGTAAGTATTTGCATGTGTGATCAGCATAGCACGAAGAGAGTAAGGTTTTTTTTTGTCTGTAGATTATTCCACTTGCCAG